>NC_081428.1:55888234-56498234 GCF_949786415.1 Peromyscus eremicus
TTATACTCTCTTTCAGGGTGGTAGTTAAAAGGATGGAGAAGGAACAGGTTGAAAAGATCTTATAAACTGAACATAGGCAAGACATCAATTTTCCCTGAAATTGGCCTACTTTGTTGAATACAGGCAGGTGTTTGTTTTTTTTGTTTTTTTAATAAACACAGTCTTATTCTACTATTCGTGTGAAAAAAAACACAGGCAGTGAGGTGGGGAGAACAACCTTAGACAAGAATAAAATATGAAGGATCAATCCTCTCAATATTAAGGCCTAGTGTGTAGCTACCGTCTAAAGACAGTGTTGTATTAGCAAAGGATAGATGTGTGGACCAGTGGAGGAGAATGGAAAACCTGGAACAAGCTCCCACACCATCCACCAAGCAATTTTTATAGGCGTATGTAAGTAATGCAGTTGAGGAAGGAGACCCTTTCCAAGAAATGGTGCTAGAGAAATTCGCACTCGTGGACTGAAATAAAGCTTGAGCTGGGCATGGTGAACAAATCTATAATTTAGAACTCAGGATGTGGAGACAGGAGGATCAGGAGTTCAAGGCCGTCCTTAGATACAGAGGATGTTTAAGGCTAGACCTGGCTATGTGAGACTCTTTCTCAAAACAAAACAATCTTAATGTATAGTTTATGCTTTATAAAAAAAATTAGCTTTAAAAATTAAATAAAAAATTACAGATTTTTAAAATTTTTATTTTTAATAAATAATGTCCGTGTGTCTGTGTGTGAGAAAGTGTACCTGCATGTGGGTTCTGGAGGAGGTCAGAAGGGGGTGTTGGATTCCCTGAGGTTGTGAGCTGCCATTGTGGGTGCTGGGAACCAACTCAGGTTCAGTGCAAGAGGAGTTTGAGTGTACGGCCTTAACTGCCTAGCCATCTCTCCAGCCCTGAAAAGTGATCATAGACTTAAATATAAAGTGCAAAACAGTAAAATTCTTACAAAAATTTAAAGAAAATCTTTGGAACCCTTGACTAGAAAAAGAAATTATTAGAGTTGGTGCCAAAGGCATCATCTATAAACAGCAACATGGAGAAACTCAGCTTCACTGAAGATAAAACATTTTTGTTCAACAAAGGACTTTGCTAAGAGATGGAAAGATCGTCGTCTAAAGAAAGGGAGGAAATATATGCAATATATGCAAGCCACAAACCTGACAAAGGACTAGTACATAGAATGTGGAAAGAAATTTTCAACCTCAGCATGAAAAAAAAAAAATAGAGCAATCCAATTAGAAAATGGACAAAAGATATAAGCAGACATTTCACTGAAGAAGGTGTCCAGATGAGAAACCTAGGAAAAGACATTTGCTTCGTCAGCTGCTGGAAAATCAAATTTAAATCCACAGTGAGGCACGTGTCTTATAGTATTTTTACTTTGGTTGAGGCATACACTTGTAGCACATGTGTGGTGTGTCTGGCATGCGGAAATTAGCACTCTTCCCAGTGGAGAGCTGACCCGGGAGGGGGCGCCCAGCTGCTAAGAGGTGCTCTGACTTTGGTGGCCAGGCTAAAAGTCACGTGTTTTCTTGTCATGTTTTCATAGAAATTAAGTGCTCTAGTAGCATCCTGAAACTGGAGACTCATAGGGGTCTGCCAGTGCATCTCTTCCAAAGCATCTAATTCCAGAAAGGCTTAGTGACTGATTAGATGAAAGAGTGCATTTAGTGTTTGTGAAAATTGGCACCATTTGACCCAATGAGCAAGTCTTGTGGGATGGACAGAGCCTGGACCACTGCTCAGCTGTGTGGGAGGAAAAGGAACCCACTTTGCTGACAATTTTCACCTCTGAAAGTGAGAATAATAATTCCTAGTGTATTGGATGCTGTGAAGACTGCACCAACACCGTGGATGTGTGATGGCCTTCCAGATGTTCATTGCTTGCCATGCACATTGCTTCTGTACAAAAGCCAAGGGTGCAAGCTTCAGAAAGAAGTTCCATGAGTCTTTCTGGAGAAGTTTAATTTTGTTGACCGTCTGGCCGATAATATCTAGGATATTCTCAAATGTGTTACTCTCCTCCGCTGATTTCACAAGTCTGCTAATATGTGTCTGGGTATGTATCTTGATTATTTTTCAAAAATACAAGATCTCGCTTCTACCCCATTTCTTCCCTTGTTCACTTAGCTGGTGGATAGAGCTTTCCAAATGTCTGTCGGGGCTTTCCTTCAATGTGTGAATTGTATGGGAACATTGTAAGATTTCTCGCAAGTGCCTAGCAGAGTTTGCACAAAGCAGGCACCTGTAAATACTTGTTGAATGAAAAGCAAAAGTTTTGACTTTGTAAAAGACTACGAATTGAGAATGGGAAGACACTGATGTTATATTAGTCGGGAAGCTATTTGGAATCAAAGGCAGCCAAGGAGTAGGGAGTCAGGGCACATCCAAGCAGCATTTGGAGAGACTGGAATCAACTAGAAATTTCCTACCAAGCAACTACTATATGCTGGGAACCAAGAACAGAACAGCGGTGTTGATGATAATTATTAGGGAAAAAGGAAATGAGTAGCAAGGACTGAGAGAGTTTATATTTAGATGGAATAAGAAAGAAGCCCTTATCAGGATGGAGAGAGAAGGGTCATCTAATTGTGGGACACAGGAAAGATGCGCAGGGGACACAGCATTCACAGTGACTTTAAGCTACTGCTGCTGCCACCAGTGATGATGATGGCGGTGGTGACAACGATGATGGTGGTGGTGATGATGATGGTGGTGGTGACGATGATGATGGTGATGATGGTAACAATGATGGTGGTGTTAGTGGTGGCAATTCTGGTGATGATGGTAGTGGTGATGATGATGATTATGGTGGTGATGATGGTGATGATAATGATGATGGTAGTGGTGGTGATGATGATGGTGGTGGTGATGATGGTGATGGCATTGATGGTGATAGCAAATCTGTGTACATAGTGCTGTGACATGCCAGGCACTCTGTTAACTCATTTCATCTGCTCAGCAGCTATATGAGATGCTTACACTTCCTCATTTGGCAAATGAGGGCACTAAGGCACTAAGAGGTTAAGAACTTTATTCAAGGTCACACAGATAGCAAGAAGAAACTATTCCCAGATTAGCACTGTTAGCCTTTCAAATGTGGTTCTAACGATGAACAAGAAGATCCATCTGCTGAGAACAGCATGAGTTCAAGTATATTCCTACAAAGATGAGCAATGTCTTTTAACATTTTCAATTGATAAACTTTATTGTTTTGAAAAACTTGCAAATCAATAAAAACATCACACACCAAAATTAATCAGATCCAAAGTCTATACAGCTTAATGAACTTCTATACAGTTGGATTAGGCATACGGCACAGAAAGTGTGGAGCTTCGCATTAAATTTTACACTTTCAGTGTTGAATGTGTTTTATGCACTTATCTACCACCAAACTCAAAAAAATCTATGCCAGAATTAGAGTTAGAAAAACAATTAGCTTTATGCCCTCTTTCATAACTTGTGACCATTACCTGCTTGCAGTCCTTCCTTGTCGGCTTATATTCAGCCTTTCTGGCAATGCCTTTTATGGAACCACTCTACTGCGGCTGTGCACTTGCCCTGGTGGTAGGGACATGTCATGCATGGGTGAAAAGTCTGTCACTGGTGTCACGAGACAACCAGAAATCTGTGTGCGATCTATCCCTGCAACTCTCCAGGACCTCCCAGGGGTCCTCTCACTTTCTGTCAAGAGACTCAGGAGTTGTAAACACTCTTGGAATGTTGATCAAAACCATCCCAGACCTGATGTCACAGCTTGGAACCAACCTGGTCCTACTGCTCCTTTCTTAAGATGGTGGGCTTTTGCTTTTCATATTCCTTGTCACGCTTCTTCAGAGTAGACCCTCTGTTTCACACCCTGCTGTCTTGGAACTCTCTCTCTCTCTCTCTCTCTCTCTCTCTCTCTCTCTCTCTGTCTCTGTGTGTGTGTGTGTGTGAGTGTGTGTGTGTGTGTGTGTGTGTGTGTGTGTGTGTGTAAAACAGGATGTGCACAAACTGAGCTTTGAAAGAGCAGCTTTAACTGAGACCTCAGCTTCAGGGGTTTTGCTTAGGAAGCTCTGCATCTTCATCCAGTCCTAGCTAAAACCCGACTGAGGTCATTCTTGTGTAAATGGAAACACACCAAGAAAAAATGAATTCCAAATGTACAGTGAGATCAAAAGAAGAAATAAGTTTCTCAATGGGATATTCAGAACCGTGCAGAGATCATGGGTACCGCTGCTTCGCATAAAATTGAAGGTCAGAATGTGTTTCAATAAAATCCTTAAAAATGGAAGGACCAGCCAGAGGCTCCAAATTAAGAATTCCAAAAGGATGACCCCTCTCAGAAAACGAACAAACAAACAAACAAAACCCTGTGAATCCTGAATTCTACAGAAAAGTGTTCCTCTTAAACACTTGTAGTGAGTGAGGTAAATGTTGAGAACATCAGCTATGGCACAGGCCCTGCAGGAAAAACATGCAAGCCACCAAATACTGTCACAAAACTGGCAGGCATGAAGCATCTCATCACACACTACTCTGCTAGCTATGTACGGCTGTAATACCTGAAACCCCACGCTTGAGAGGCTGAGGCAGGAGAATTGCTTCAAATTCAAGGACACTCTATACTCCAAAAACTTTGATGAATTTTCAAAGCTGAAAATATGGGCTGGCAAGATGGCTAGGAAGGTAAAGGTACTTGCTGCTGAGCCCGATGACCTGAATTTGATCCCCAGGAGCCACATGGCAGAAGGAAACAGCCAACTCCCAAAAGTTATCCTCTGACCTCTACACGCCCAACGTGCATGAGTATGTGTGTGTGTGTGTGTGTGTGTGTGTGTGTGTGTGGTGTGCTATGTAGGTGGTGTGGTGTGTGTGTGGTGTCTAACGTGTGTGTGATATAGTGTGTTTGTGTGTGTGTATGTGGTGTGTGTGTGTGCGCGCACACACACACAAATTAATAGTCACTTTTTAAATCAAAACATATAGATACAGTCTATCAATCGTTCCTCTGATAATTACTGTCAGATGAGCCTACAATGTAAACATGCCTCCCTGGGTCTGTTTACATTCATTTGTACATTCAATCATGCATTTATTCAAGGAATATTTACTGATTGCTTAATCAGTACCAGGGTGGGTATAGGGGGAAAAGGTGGACTAGCAAGCTGGTTTGGAGTGGGATTGGGAGTCAGAGAGACAGCCCTAAAGACCTTCTTTACTGCTGACATATGAGCTGTTCGGCAAGGCAGTAAAACTCACTCAGCCTTTGATTTCTTATCTGTAAAATGAAGATACTTACAGTTGCCGTACGGTTTACACTGTAGGTTCACTTGACTGTAATTATCAAAGGAATGATTGATTAGATTCTGTGTGGTGTGTGTGTGTGTGTGTGTGTGTGTGTGTGTATGTGTGTGTGTGTGTGTGGTATGTGGTGTGAGGGAGTGGTTGTGGTATGTGTGTGATGTGTTTATGTGTGTCTGCGCGCACATATGCGCGCGCGTGTGCTGTAGTGTGGTGTGTGTGTGTGTGCTTGTGTTTGTGTGTGTTTATGTGTGTGTGCTGTGGTGTGCTGTGTGTGTATGCTTGTGTTTGTGTGTGTGTGGTGTGCTATGTAGGTGGTGTGGTGTGTGTGTGGTGTCTAACGTGTGTGTGATATAGTGTGTTTGTGTGTGTGTATGTGGTGTGTGTGTGTGCTGTGTAATATGTGTGATATAGTATGTTTGTGTGTGTGGTGTGTGTATATTTGTGTGTGTGTATGTGGTGTGTATGTGAGTGAAATATTATCTATCAGACACTTAGCCCAAGTTTAGCACAGCATTAATATTTTAAGTGAGGGAAGAGGCAGGAAGGTACTTCAAAATGTAAACGCCTTCAACTTAGAGATAGCTCAGTAAATTCCTCCTCAACCCTTTTTCTAAGGCATAGATGTCGGTCTACACACTCCTATGATCAAATACATGCCTGGTAGCCAAGAAGAAACAGAAGCAGGGAGCATGCTGGGACAGGTGGGAGGCAAGGCTCCCATGGGAAGGGAAAACCTGCTTGGGATGTCAACGCTGTCTTCATCCTTGCTCTCTTCTCCTGGAGACCAAGTTGAGGACAGCTTCTCCTCCTCCTCTGCATGGGAGGAAGCCTCAGGCTCATCTGAGCACCCTGAAGGCCTGCTCACTGAGCACACACACACACACACACACACACACACACACAGCACACACAACACACACACATACACACACAACACACAACACATACACACACAGCACACACAACATACACCACAACACACACACCACAACAAACACACACACACACCAGTCCTTGTATCTGCCATTCTCTCATTCTCCAGTTCTTTTGGGAAGAAGCTATGTCATTTGAAAAGTGTCCAGTGCACAGGCTTGGGGCTGGCCTGTAGGGCAAGTAAGAGCCATTTACAGCTTTGTGAGATGAGACTTCCTGGAAACACTCATGGCTTCTAGCCTGTGGGCAGCAGAGCAGGAGGGGACTCAGAACTGGACACAGTTGGGATGCTGGATATCCAACTGAATTTGACGTCAGGCAAACAACAAATCATGTGTTAACAGAGGGTCCATGCAACATTGGGGGGCGATACTAAAACCAGCGGTTACATATTGTTTATGTGGAACTCAAACTGTACTTTATACGGCTGCCCTGCTCAGAAGGGAATGAGGGACCACCATGGTCCTATCTGTCTGGGACTAGATGAGTCACAGCGTCTCGGGCTAGCCCACTGACCTGCTGTCTTACAGTTGCACCCCGTTATGACAGAGTCTTTCATGAAGCCTTTTGTGTAGGCATGACCACCCTTTTTGTACAGGGCAGGTGCAGGGTATGAGGAATACAGAGAAAAGCAAGGAAGTTGCTCACATCATTGAAATTCTAAGACAGTTTGGTTTTTTTCTCGTTATTTTATTTTTTATTGAAAATAGATTCTTTTCTCATACACTCTATCCTGTTTACAGTTTCCTCTCCCTTTATTTCTCTTAGTTCTTCTCCATTTCCCCTCCCTTCCGGATCCACTCCCTTTTGGTCTCTCGGTAGGAAAGAATGGGCTTCTAAGAGATAACAGCCGTACATGACAAAATAGACTATAATAAGATAAAACAAAAAACCATCCCTTCTAGGCTGGGCCAGGCAAACCAACAGATGTTAGAAAGCCCCAAGAGCCGGCACAAGAATCAGAGACCCACTCGTTCACACACTCAGGAATCCCGTAAAAACACTAAGCTGAAAGCTGTGATATACACACACACACACACACACACACACACACACACACACACACACACACAGGGGACCTGGTGTAGTCGTCAGCCTATGATTGCTGCTTCGGTCTCGGTGAGTTCCTACCAGCCTTGCTTAGTTGACTGAGAGGGCCTTGTCTCCTGGTGTCCTCCATCCATCTTTGGCTCTTACACCCTTTCCACCTCTTCTGAAGGATTCCCTGAGCTCTGAGAGGAGAGATTTGATGGAGACATTCTTTTAGAGCTGCATGTTGTACAAACTCTCTCTCTCTCTCTCTCTCTCTCTCTCTCTCTCTCTCTCTCTCTCTCTCCACATAATGTGTGGCTGTGAGCTATGATTTTCAGCATTTTCCCCAAATCCCAACAACTACCCTTAGGTAGATTTTTATTATTAACTCCAATTTACAAATAACCAAACCGAACCTTCTCAGTAAGGTGATCATATGGTGTCTTTCCTCCAAATGGGAAGTGTTTGAAAGGGAAAGGAAGCTATCATAAACTGGACCTGCCCCTGCACAGAAGGAGGATGGTATTCTACCTACAGAATACATGCCCTGGTCTCAAGAGTGGAAGGAAGGGTTAAAAACCCAGGCAGATTGGCTCCCGAACTCATCTGCTTAACTGGAAACCAGAAAAATATTTATGTACGTGAACCTCTTCCCACAAGACCCAAGGCTCCCTGGAGGTGAGGATTCCACCCTTTGCTCCTAGCTATGTGCTAGTTCTCAGTCCCTATGCACAGGGTAGGTGCCAAGAAGTACTTGATGGGTCAGTGAACCTGGGAAGCCTTTGAAGAAGGGTCACATATGACCACGGCTTGCCTCATGCAGAGGACCTGAACAGTGACCTCTTTTCGCCCTGTTCTATCCCCTTTCTCAGACACTTGAATAGCACCACAGAAGTTCACTAAGTGAGATCAGCACGTGGTTGCAAATCACAGGACAGAAACTAGTGGCTTCTCTCCTGGGGTCAGGTCATAAAAGCTATCAGTCCTTGGACATCTCTCCTATGTGGTCACTCAAGGGCCCGCCGCCTACTCTCCCCCGTCCAGATCCTGTAGGTGGGGAATGGGTCACATCTCCTGGGGCCTGACCAGTCCCCTTGAGCCTCCACAGGGACCTTGGCCTGGGAATACCCTAAGGCGCTGATCCCCAGGAATGTCCTGCAGATCTCCTCTTCTCTGCAGTCCTCAGAGCTCTTTCCCGGCACCTAACCTGAGGCCACGCCCTCCCAGCTGTGACCACACCCTACCACTTCCATCTCTCTGCAGGAACTTTAAGCCTAGGACAATCCATTGCCAGCCTACACCCTCTTCAAACAGGAATCCCCAGATCCTTACAAAAACAAACGAACTCCTCCTCTCTGCACGGGATCAGCGACTCGTCCTTTTTTTTTTTTTTTTTTTTTTTTTCAGAACATCGCATATTTACAGAGGAGAGGCACGCTCTGGCAGCCTGCTTGCTCCCTTTCCTCTTCAGAAAGATGTCATTAAATCCAGTGACTCTGGCCCACAGCTATAGAACGAACAAGGGCTCTGCTTGACATTTTTGTTCTACCCACCATTTAGCTGCATGTAATTGAACTAACTTGCAAGCCGAGGTCACGGGCAGTATCTTATAAGGTGTATCTTTGAATCATAGCGCAGGGCACAGCACTTTACATGTGGGGATCAGATAAACATGATTAATTTGATTTGACCACTAAGGGCGTGTCTAAACTTAAACACCCTGAATTACATCTACCATCAAAGTGTGTGTTAGTTTGGTCACAAAAAAAAAAAGCCTACTGGGTAGTTAAGCCTTAATTCTGTAAATTACAGAGAAAGGAAATCTGAGGCACTAGGCAAACCGTTCTTGCCCTTCTCAATCTCTCTCCAGCTCGGGGCTTTGCCACTGTTGAGGTGGGTGGCCTTGGATGGGGCCCTGAACTTGCTGGGGCCTCAGGTGCCTGGCACAGAGTGAAGCGTGTTTATCAAAGTCCTTTCCAAGTCGTAATCTTTCAGCCTTATTCCTAAATATATCTGGCAAAAATCCCATCTGAAGATAGCCCTGACATCAGAAGAATAAGGGAGCGGATGAGGAGGGAGCGGTCAGGGTCCTCTCAGGGCAGGCCTCTGGATGGGCGCTAGTCTTCAAAGAGGGTATGACCGATGTTTGGGCTGCAAAACTTCAGGACAGAAGCCTGAAAGTGGCCATCCCTCATGGTTTGAACAAACCACAGACTGCTCCAAGGCTTTGCCTGGTTTTCCAGGACAGATAAGGGCTGCCTGCTGAGGAGCAGGGCCGGCCCTTCTGCAGAAGCACACTGAGAACTAGTTAGTGATCTGGAGAGGGGGCAGGGTGCTCACCCTTAGCCTTCAGCTCTGCTCCCTAGGGCCACAAAACCAAGACTCAAAGGACTCAGGTTCTCATGACTTGCACCAGACGCAAATGCTCAGAAACTTCAGCAGTGCCCAGGGATTGGAGTCACTTTGAAAATGACTTCCTCTTAAGTGGCAAGACTAGCCTTAGGGATGGCATCTCTCGGGTGGATATTGAAGAACACAGTCCCAGCAGCTGTTGGGGCTCTTTCAATCTGGGAAAGGCGTGAGGGGTGGTTTTCCAGAGTCCTGCAAAAAGTTGGATGTAAGTAGAGTGGTGTTGAGGGAGGGATCTAGAAGGTCTCTGCTACCTCAAGTGCATACGGACAGACAGACAGAAGCTCTTTAAAGAAGATCTTTCCCCAAGGGTGCTCCTGAGACTTTTCAAGGCACTCTTCCTGAGTTAGCGTTTTCTGTCAGCTCTGAGGAGACCCTTTTGTACACTGATATGCAGAACTTCCAGGAGGCCGTCCTTTCAGGACGCTGGTTCTGGACAGATCTCCCTGCCTCATTTTGACTCTTGGGAATAGTCCCTACTGCAAGGCCCAAGTCCCGAGGTAAAGTGTATGGCTGGAGACACATCTCTTAAGTCACAAACACCAAAGATGGTTTCGTTGCTAATACAGAGGATGAGATTTGGTGGCTTTTTTCTTAATTCATCTGTAGTTTTTTTTTTCCCCTAGTAATTATTTGCAGTACTTGTACAATAATAATTTAAAATTTTTTAGATCCATTTTATTTATTTACTTGGGGCTTGGAGGGTATGGAGGTCAGAGGACAACTTATGGTAATTGGTTCTCTCCTTCCATCATTTGGGGCCTGGGGATGGAACTTAGGTCATCAGGGTTGGCTGCAGGTACCTTCACCCACTAAGTCAACTGGCCAGCCTCTAGCAATAATTTTTAAAACATGTTAAATAAAATAAGTGTACTGAGCCCCCAGTATCCTCAATCACTGGACACGCTTGCTGCCTGAAAAGGGTTACAGGCTGCAGGAAGGTGCCCTTGTTTTCAGCAGGAAAAAGAAGTCTTGTAACAACAGGAAGCATTGGGAGGCCTCTGTACCAAGGCTTCCAAGCAGAGCTGTTCTGGAAACAATGGCTGCCTGTGGCTCAGGACTATTGGGCCGGAAATGAAAAAGGTGCTGGGGTGGGGGTGGGGGTGGGGGCACTGAGAAGCTGACAGACCGCTACCTGGCAGGCCTTCCCGGGATGACATCACATTCTCTGAATTCTCCCCATCTCCCCTCGGCAAAACTGATGTCAGAAAGGCTGCTGACATGACAGGAACCCCGCAGTGCCAGGGATCTGGAAACCATGAGGAAGCTGGGCCACCCAGGAAACCAGAGGGCACAATAAGCAGGAGGGGACGGTGACATCGGTAGAGGGCGGGACCTTAGATGAACTAAGGACCACGTACAGTTAAGTCCCCGGAGGACTCCCACACTGGCAGAGTAAATATAGCGTTGGAGTTAGTGGGAGTCCAGCCATACCAAAGCAGATACGTTTAAACCTTCTGAGACTGAAGTTTGTGTTTTATTTAGCAGAAATTTCCGTCCATATGGGTGGGGTGAGTTGGAGAGTCCCGGAGAATACAAATGAGAAACAAAAAACAAAACGAGCAAACAAGAATAACTGTCCGTCCTTTGTCCAGGAAGACCTTGATGTAAACCAGCGTGAGCAAGGACCCAAACATCAGCAGGTGGACTGGACTCTAACGTTCTGACCCAGCCTGTCCTTCCAGCTTCATCCAGAAAGCTGACAGATCTTGGGACATTCGTTCAGAAGGGAACATCAGCCTCACTGTTGTTGGTTTTTGCGGCGCTCTTACCCTGCGAAGAAAAGTCACAAAACACGACAGAATCCACTAACAAGAGTTTTATTAAGATAAGGGAGAGGGACAGATGTGCACAGGCCTGCGGAAAGACACTTGAGTGAAGGGGGCCGGGGAATCATGGCACTGGCTTATAGAGGCTGGGCTGCGCCTGCGCACACAGGCCCGTGTGGCTATTCTACGCATGTGCATAGATCACGTGGTTGTGTTGCACGCTTTATGCAACTGCGTAAAGCCACAGTCCTGGGTCATGTGAGAAGTTTGACCAGAAATGACTAGGCGGAAGTGACTAGGTCCCACCGGGCATGCGAGACCATGCCCAACCGTGGGGGCATGTTGTGAATTCATATCACTCACTCCATCCAGAACTGGCTCCCAGCATAGATAAAAGTGTGAGGCTGGAAGTAGCTAATGGCCCAGGAACTCTGCTGACTCATGTTGCTGTTCTGAGAGTTTCTTGTCACAATTCAAAGAAGGGGTGACTTGTTCTCCTAAAAAGTCTGACTCTGTGGGTCAGGAAGCATCCAGGCTTCCTGACTCCTCACCTAAGCCCTTGCCTTCATGACTCAAGAAATGCCCCGCGTTGTTCTTTTTTCCATTCTGCCCATCCTTGGCCTGTGTCTAGGTTTCCCTGGGACGGGGTTATGCTAATTAAAACCTATTGAAAAGTCCAAGAACTTTAGATGCAGGCAGACTCGTCATGACATCCCAATGCTACTACTAGTTCTTTGGTCTATCATAGTCTTTGTTCCCACCTAGAAATAAGAATCACAGCCTGGGGAGCTGGCTTGGTGGGTGAGTGCTTCCTAGCAAGCATTGATCTCCAGAATCCATGTAAAAGTCAGACACAGTGGCAAATGCCTGTAACCCCAGCACCGAGGGGTGAAACCGGGGGATCCCAGAAGATCGCTGGCTTGCCAGTGTAGCCAAACAGCAAGCTCCAGGTTCTGTGAGAGACCCTGTCTCAGAAAATGAAGTTGAGAAATTAGAGAAATGATGAGAACATCCCCAAATCAACCTCTGTCCTTTACATGTGACCACACATGCACATGCACCCTTGAGCTCTACTGCCAGGTAAGTCTTCCTAGAGCGCCTTCAGGATAATAACATTCTTCTTTGCCAGTGAGCTCCATGGCTTCCCCAGAGTAAGGTCCAATCCAGGCAGCTCTGGCTTTAAATCTGCTGCCACCTCCTGGGATAGACTTTGAAAGGACAGGATACACACACACACACACACACACACACACACACACACACACACAGTGTTTTCTTTTTTTAAAGGAAATAAGAATACCAATGCCTCCTCCTCAGAGTTATGAGAATAAAATAATAACAAAGCTTGTGGTTCCAAGAGCATTTGGTCATCCCTGCCCCAACCGCCCTGGGGACATGCAAGTAACAGTGGCCTGGACACATGATCAAGGGAGAAGCAGGCTTCGTTGTCCTCCTGTTTAAGGTGACTGATGTCAGTTAAGCATCCTTTTGAGAAACAGATTTATTTTCTTGTTTGACTCTCATTGGCCTCCTGGGTTTCTACTCGTCCTCTCCCTGAGACTTTTTGTCTGTAGGTATGTGTGACCACCTTCTATGTCCACTGCTAGGGAGGGGTTTCACTCAAAGGCGCCTCCAAAAGCTAGTAGCAATAAAGCTGCCTGTCCAGCAAACGTGTGTGTGTGTGTGTGTGTGTGTGTGTGTGTGTGTATCTGTATATCTCTGTGTGTGTGTATATATATATATATATATATATCTGTATATCTCTGTGTGTGTATATCTGTGTGTGTGTGTGTGTGTGTGTGTGTGTGTGTGTGTGTGTACACATATGGAGACAGGATCTCCCAGGCTAGCTTTGGACTTGACATGTAGACAAGGATAACCTCTTGCCTCTGTCTCCCAAGTGCTGGGATTTTAGGCATGAGCCATCAGGCCTTTGCTTACGAAGTGCTGGACTAGGCCAGCCCTCTACCAGCTGAGCCACATCCTTGGTTCCTGCAAGTACAGTCTCTGGCTGGTGGCTCAGAATGATCGTGCTCTTTTAAGCAGGGAAGCTGGGATTCTATGCATTTTACATGATCTGTTCTTGCTTACAAATGGGGCTTGGGGGTGTGTTGGAGGTTGAAAGAGCTCTCTCTCCTGTGAGCCACACACACACACACACACACACACACACACACACACACACACGCCTGGTAGAAAGGAGCCTGCCGTACACATCCCTTAAGAGACAGATAGTGGAAAGGATTTAAAAAAATAATAATAGTAATCTTTTCAAATTACACATAGGCTAGCGGCCTCCACTGTCAGCAAACAGACAGGAATCCTGGATTTCTGTGTGCAAGGTGAACTAGCCCAGCTCAAGGCCCCAAGCAGGGTACTTACCCTTACAGCCTCTTCGCTGCGCTCCACACTTGGCTCAGCAGCATGCTTACACCCACACCCACCCCGATACACACACCCGGAGGAGCCCTGTGTCGGTCCTGCCCTCTCAGAGTCTGCCCCTCAAGGCAGCCCGAGATCTAGCCTGGGAGCTGCCTGGGTGAGAACTGACTCTAGAGAAGCCATGCGGCACGTTCACAAAGAGGAATACCGTCGTCCAGGTGGCGGTTTGGAAAGACTTACCTGGTTGTAGAGATCAAGACAGAACGCAATCTTTCCTGGCCATCATTTAAAAGCTCCCCTGCTAACCTGCACCCTTCCACCAGACTGGTCTAGGCCGCATTCCTGGGATTCGCAGCGTTATTTCTCCGGTTCTACCTTGTTTATACCACTCTCTGTTCACTGTGCACCAAGTGCTTGTTATGTGCCAGACAGTTGACCAAGCACTCTTCAGACACACAGTGCATATCCCATCACTTCAAATCAGTCCTGTTTCAGGGTTAGAATTCCACTGCATGGCTCGGACAGGGTCCGTCTGTCCGTCCATCCCATCCCCCTGCCCTCCCCTCCCCCACTTCCTCGCCATCCCATGCCCCGCCACCACCACCTTTATCCCACTTGTCTTAACACAGTAAGCCCCGAGTGTGAAGATCCAGGTTCAGCACTCTCTAACATGATCCCTCTCATACAGCTGGAGTACTGCAAATGCACATTATTTCCTGGACTTGACCAAAACCCTAAATCCCTGCCTATACCCCACCACTGTGCTCAGTCTTTAAAAAAAAAAAAAAAAAAGACAAAACAACACCAGTTACAATTTTTTGTACCTTTCTAAAGCCCTTAACATGTTTTGTTGGATATTTTCCCATTGGCCATGTTGCTCAATACCTCAAAGTTGTGCATTCATTTGTATAACAGGGTGAATAATTCCCTCCTAAAGTGGTTGTCTTGACTGCACCCAGCAATGGATGAAAAAGAGTGACAGTATCCAGGCCCATGTGGCTTGACTTGGCATCTGAGACCTTGGAGGTAGTGAGGGAAGGACCCAGTGAGCCCCCTGGTCCCTGAGCTCTAGGAACAGGCTCATGACTGGAGTCTCTCCGGGGAGCCTGGGCAGAACAGGGCCAGTCCTTGGAGGTCTTGCCAGCAGGTTGGGCAAACACTTCTGCTTAATGAGGGCAATCGCCTCATGGGATCACTGGGAAGCACTTCCGCAAACATGACATTGCCTCACTGGTCTCGGGAAGCCCTCCAGCTTCTTTTCAAACTTGCTCCTCAGAACCCCAGTTTTAGAAAGCTCCTTCAGAAAACTTGGAAAAGCAAGTCATTTATTCTCCACCATCTAGACTCTAGATTCTAGAGGCAGTCACTGTTAACATCCCAGTGGTATCCCCGTTCTCTTCCATCCCCCACCTGCACCCCCCAGCCATTTAAAATATAAAACAAGGTAGGTTTTTTTTCCTTGGTTGGTTGGTTGGTTTGGGGTTTTGTTTTTGTTGGTAGTTGGTAGATACTGTTTCTCATACTCCAATCTGCCCTTGACCTCCTGCCTCCAGCTTGAATTACAGGGGTGTACCACCACACCCAGTTCTGGAAGTATTTTTCATTTTTTAAAAGCCACTTGTATTCTTCTGTAACCTTTTCAAAGACACTTTAAGTGGTTCCTGAGTAGATATGTTTAACACCTAGGGTGGCCTGTGGTGGTGGAATTTTTGTCACTCTGGCAGCCAAGGACCGCTCTTCTGTCCTCCCCAGGCAGCACGGCTAACAGGCCCTGTCCTGAAGAGAAAGACTTGGTAGGCCTGGGACTTTCTCCGTTCTGCATCACACCCCAGTGACGTCACAGAAGAGGCATGGCCTGTGGCATCAGACAAAGCTGGGGTTGGAGCCCAGCTCAGAACTGAGGAGCTGTGCGATGTAGGGGAAGGCCTAGCCTCTCCTGAATCAACTTTCATGTTTCACAACAGAGGTGAACTTCGTCTGTTTGCTGGGCTGGCTCTGCTTCTAGAATAGAAAATGCTAGCCCGGTGGTGGTGGTGGTGGCGTACACCTCTAATCCCGGCACTCGGAAGGCAGAGGCAGGCGGATCTCTGAGATTCCGAGGCCTTGAATGGAATACTGACAGATCCCAAAGGAGAATTCACCTCTGTGTTTGTGTGCCCTGATCTGTGACAAGCAGCAGTTTGCATTGCTGGCAGCATCGTTTCCTGTGCGTGTGTTAGCGGAGGAGCAGGGCATACACACAACATACATTGGAGATAAATTTTCTGATACCAAAACGCAAACAACACAAGAAAAGAATTAGATCAATTGGAAATTTAAATTTCATCCACAATTAAAACTTCCCTGCTTAGAAGAATACCATAAATATGTGCAAGTATTGCCAATGACAAATTGAGTTGTAAAATTTTATATATCTATGTATGTGTCTTTGTATGCTAGCTTACATTTAATATGTAAGACATTTTTTTTATGCAAGACATTCATTTAATCTATTTATCTATTATTTTTGAGACACTTGTTTTTGAGACATGGTCTTATCATGTAGCCCTGGCTGTCCTGGAATTCTTTAAGTAGACCAGGCTAACCTTGAACACACAGATCTGCCTGTCTCAGTCTTCCCAATGCTGGGATTAGAGGCTTATACCACTATGCTTGGAAAGACATTAATTTTTAAATGAAATAAATCAATTTTTAAAAACTTAAGTTACTCAATGCTCATGAAGTCATGAGTCTTGGAGGAGAACCTACAACCACTACTTTACTAAACCAGCATCATCCCTAACTGCATTCTAAATATTTGTCTTTACACCCACAGATAAGTGTAGTCCTCACCCCTCACCAAGGAAACTTCTCTTTGCAACAGACAGAAACCACTACAGAAAACCATAGCCAGTCAAACTGCAGAGCTGTGGAGCCCAGTCCCAGTAGATACATCTACAAGACACTCCCGCACCTAAGGCTCAGGGAACATTGTGGATGAGAGAGGTTAAGCCTGTAAGAGCCAGAGGGTCAGGGAGTTTGCAGTGATACTGTATTTCCCTGTAAGGTTAGAAGCTACACCCATATACATGGCTGACTAGACATAATAAGTTGAAAAAGGACAGCACCAACCGACATGCCCAAGTGAGTGAAGAGAAGACCACGAGGCTTCAACCCTACCCAGAGAACTACTGAGAGAGGGAGAAATAGCCTTCTCTGGGGAAAAGCACACCAATTGGCTATCCGATACCACATTGTCAGCCCTGAAAACATATGTATGAGTTACATTATACAGACTGAGCGGATTATATTTAGGAATATATAAGTATATACATATATGCATGTAACAATATATAAATGAAAAAAAAGAGGCTATGAATTTGAAAAAGACCAAGGAGGGGTATGTGGAAGAGTCTGGAAGGAGGAAAGGGAAGAGGACAATGATGTAATTATAATATGATTTCGAAAATTTTAAATTAAAAAAATACTTAAGTATAAAGACAGCCCACCGCTTAGAAGAAAACATTTGACAAAAGTGGATGCGAGGATGGTTTCGCATCCAGAATATTTCAAGAACTATTATAACTGCACAAAAAGACAAGCAATTCAACTAAAAGTTGAGTTGAAAGACAGTCTCCAGAGAAGATACACAAATGGCCGATCACCCCAGAGAAAGATGCTAAGCATCATTAGCCATCAGCAAAATGCAAATCAAAACCACAGTAAATACCAGCGCATCCCAGGAGGATGACCATGGGGAACGATAGACAATAACAAGTGTTGACAAGGGTGTGGAGTGATTGGAATCCTCCTCGATTGGCCAGTGGGAGCTGTTTTGAAGAACCCTTTGGCAGTTCCCCAAGAATGAAATGTAGAGTTACCCTCCCATTCCTGGATCTATAGCCAAAAAAAAAAATAATAATAAAAACCTTTCTGTACACACACACACACACACACACACACACATACACATGGAGGAATCTTCTTTGTTCATATTAGCCAAAGAATGGAAACAGCTGAATTTTCTACCAGCTGGTGAATGGATAAGCAAAATGAAGAATTTAGTTAGAATAATATTCAGCCACGGGAAGGAGCAGAGGGCCAACACATGCTGCAGTGCAGACGGACCTTGAGAATGTTATGCAAGGTGGGAAAAAGCTCATCCAGAGACTACACATTGTAAGATTCCATTTTTGTAAAATGTCTGAAACAGGGAAACCCACGAAAATAGAAGGCTGGCCAAGGCTCCATGGAGGGAGAATGGGTAGTAACTAATAATCAATTTGGGTTTTTTCTTTTTTTGAGAGGAGAGGGGTTAATGAAATGTTCTACAATAAGATAGTGTGACGGTTCCTTACGTTGTAAATGCACTTTCAAAAAAAACCCCACTTAATCCGACACGTTAAAAGATAACTTTTATGTAATTTGAGTTATATCTCAAGTTTTCTACATTTATTTATTTTATTATTAGTCATTGGAGAAATGCAAATCAAAACCACAGTAAACAGCAGTGTGTCCCCAGAAGGATGACCATGAGAAAAGATAGAAAACAGTAAGTGTCGACAAAGGTGTGGAATGATTGGAACCCTCCTATATTGGGGGCTCTCTAGTCCCTATTTCTTGGGGTTTTTTATGTATGGAATCATACCTGATGAACTCGCATGGACTGACTTCTGTTACCCATCCTCATGTCCTTGAGATATAACCCTGGGCTTGTCACTTGTTGCCTATACTACATTTTGTTCATATTTATCTATATGTGTATATATATATATACACACATATATATATACACATATATATATTAAGGAGTTTTATTGAGGTATAATTCACCACACTTTACTTGAAGATCAGGAATACAGAACCCAGATAATGATGACATCTGACCAAAAAGAAATAAGAACAGCGAAGGGACATGCCTGTGCCGCTAAAACACAAAAGGCAATTTAATGTGCTCTGAAAGAATGTGGCTTCAACCACCCCACAGTGACCAAAGAGAACTGTGCTTGCTCCCATCTACCCGGACCCTAGCCACCAGGAAACTGAGGCTGTTCATGGTCACGACTTCTGGAGGGACATGGAAAGCTTTACTGTGGCCCTTCTGCTCTAAACTCTTGGAGGAGTGAGGGATCGCAGAGACTCACCACATCGTTCATCAGTGCAAATTTGTGTTTGACTTGTGCCAGGTTAGATGCAGAGAGACAAGGGACCCACGGTGCTCCATAAATAGGACATGTGGAAGACTTGCTCTTCTGTCAGAGCCATCTGCAGAAAACCTTTGTGTTGATTAGAAGTTAACTTCCAAGATTACTGATCCAGGGAAAACAACGCAAATCAGAAAAGGGAGCTGGAGAAAAGTGCCCATGGAACAACTTAGAGATGATAACGCCGTATCCTAGCAACTGTGTGGACCTGTGTGGGAGAGACTCAATGTTCTTTGGGACCCAGATAGATCTCACAGACCAAACTCAGTGACCCCGACCTCCAGAGTCACTCCTCCTCATGCCTGTGTTGACAAGAGAGGCTTTCTATCCATCTGCAGCCACTCAGCTCACTTCTATCAGCATTCTACCCTGATCAGAATCCTAAACTGTCCTTGAACCATGGAAACAGCAGTCTAAGGAATCCTGAGACTTGAACTCTTGGTGAAGTCGTTTGGTGTGTGTGTGTGTGTGTATGTGTGTGTGTGTAGTGTGTGTGTGTGTGTGAGTGTGTGCATGCCATGTTTGTGAGGGTGCCCACAGAGGCCAAAAGAGGGTGTCAGATCCCCTGGAGCCAGAGCTACAGGTGATTGTGAGCCACTATATGTGGGTGCTGGGAACCAAACTCAGGTCCTCTGGGAAAGGAGTACGTTATAGTGATTACTAAGCCATCTCTCCATCTCCATCTCTTGGTGGCCCCAGCAACACCATCCCCCCGAATACCATCTCTCTTTAAGCCCTCAATGCCCTGAGTGTCACTGCTGATTGGCAGCCCAGTGTCACCTCAGAACTTATTCAAAAAGTAAATTCCTTGGCACTCCCTGCACCCACCTTCTTACTGAACTGGAATGTGCATGTTGACAAGAAGACTTTGGTGTGTGTGTTCATCTATATTTCACAAGCTCTAAGCTAGGACAGTGGCTTTTCAGCTGTGATGTCTAGAGGACACACTTGGCTTCCCTAAGTGGGGAGATGGAGTGATTCCTTTCCCACTGCTGAAAGTAATGGAGACCTGCACCTTCCCACCTGGTCCAAGATGGGAATCCAGGACAGCTAACCAGTTTGGGACTGGGGCCATACCCTCTTTCTGGGAGGAGTTATCATAGTACCTCCCTCTCACGTAGAACTGTGAACAAGGGCTTCCCCTATCTCTAAAATGGACTTCCCCATCTCTACAATATGTGATGCCACTGTTTGTGGTGGGGCATGCTGGTAAGATTTGCTGAAGGAGGCGGAGGCATGAGGATCATGAGTTTGAGGCCAGCCTGGACTACACATTTAAAAATAAATGAATAAATAGATAATAAAATATGCAATGTCTCTGTGCCTCAGAGTTACGTAAAGACACAGGGACTTCTCAGCAGCACAGTTACTCTCAAATAGGACCAGCAGTCACTCCAAGGAATGGAGATGAGTTTTGACAGTTCGTTTGGCTGGGAGGAGCTAAGCTTTGTTGTCACCAAGAAAATGCAAACTATACATGCATGTCCTACATAAGCCACAAACAGAAATAACAGCTGTCATTCCAGAACACTTCTGATGTCCAGGATCTGGGCTAAATGGGTAATTTCAGTCCTAGCATGAGGGTGATGTCGCTGATGCCTTCATTATGTTTTCTAATCCCAGGCCACAAAGGCAGTTTGGCATCTAAGTCTCTAAGTCTGCCTTCTCAGCCCTGCGCCACGTGTGACAAGTTACAGAAGAGCTTTGAGTGGTGTTGGAAGAGTCAGCTGTTGCTTACACAACAGAAATTTCGTGTGTGTGTGTGTGTGTGTGTGTGTGTGTGTGTGTGTGTGTGGCACTGGAACTCTCTGTGTAAGACACACAGACTTGGCAAAGTTCCTGTGTAATAAAGCAGATCCAACTGTACCTTTTCTGCTTAAAGATGGGAGGAGGATCTGGGAGCCTGGCTTGCTCCCACACCCCACCCCTACCCTCTATTCACTCACAGGAAGTGGATCCACCTCTGTGATCTCTGGCCTCTGATATTTCCAATCCAAAATCCACTCCCTGACCTCTTTGTACCTGGGTTAACTGGAAGGTTCTCCCCAGTTCCCGTCTTGCAGGATAAGCCAGGGGCAAAATAAGGATGTGTTTTTGAAGGGAGAGGTCCTGGTATGTGTTAGCCTTTGAGGGATGGGCAGGATATTTTTAAGAATGATGAACTTGATTAAGTGCCTAGCTTACAATTGTTGCAAAGCAGCAAGAGAAAGGAAATGCTTCGAGGACGTTGTAATGGAGAATTCAGTGGTGTGAGGTTGTGCACAGCGGTGGTGTGAGGTTGTGCACAGCGTAGTGAGAGAGTTCTTGCCTTGCATCCAGCAGCCCTGGGATAGATCCTCCATCACCCAGTAACAATGAGACTGTTGAAACCGAATACCTTGTGTCTAGGTAGAATGTTGGGTTTGAACACCTAGTATCTACCTAGACAAAGCTTCAATCTAAGCCGGATGTGGTGGTGGTGGTTGCCTAAGCCCGATATTTAGGAAGCTTGGTGAGTTCAAGGCTAACCTGAGCTATATATCAAAGCCCTATCTCAAAATGAGAAAGATCCAGTCCAGCATGGACTTGCATTTAGGAGTAAGCTTGTGTAATAAGTATGAATGAATTGGCATTAGTCTAATCCAAGAAAGGTTTGGGTGTGTGTTGGGAGTGCTGGCACAGCACTAACTGATCCTTAGTTCATGGAGGACCTGTGTACCCAGAAGCCACAAAAAAAAAAAAAAAAAACCACTTTAGTCTGAGGCTTAGGCTGTCCCACACCCAGTCACCATTCACCACACTTTCACAAGGGGACCTCAGGCAGACTGGTCAAGGGACCCAAGTAGCAAATGACGTGCTGTGCATCTAAAAGACATGTGCCATTCTGTCCTTCTGACTATGCCCCTCAAGGTCAATCCAGGAGAGAACAACACAGCCATTCTCTACCACCAACGCTCTGAACCTGGGAGGGTGGGAATGCAAGAGGCTATATTAGAGTCTTTTAGATATGACCCTGTAGTTAGACTTTTATTTGGGCCACCAGCTCACAAAAAAAATGACAAGGAGACTTATTATTAATTATGAAAGCTCAGCCTATATCTTAGGCTTGTCCCACTAGCTCTTATAACAAATTAACCCATTTATATTCATCTATGTTTTGCCTTATGGCTTTTTACCTTTCTTCCATCTTGCATCTCCTGTTTTCCCTCTGTGCCCTCTGGTGTCTCTGCCTTTTTTCTTCCCCGAGACCTCTCTGTCCCCAGAAGTCCCACCTAATCTCTTCCTGCCTAGCTATTGGCCATTCAGCTCTTTATTGAACCAATCACAGTGACTCATATTCACACAGTGTAAAGAAATATTCTGCAACATGACCCACTTAAACAAATAACTAGGAGGAAGGATTTGGGGTTCTCATCTTTCAAAGGAAGGCATACATCAGTTACCCACAGATAAAAAGCATTCTTAATATGAAGATGGAAGGGGGTATTTTATTTGTTGGTTCGTATGTTTGTTTGAAACAGGGTCTCATAGCCCAGGCCGTCCTCAAACTTGCTACATAACTGAGGATGACCTTGAACTCCCCAATGTTCAGACTACAGATGTACAGGAGTATTTACAACCTCCGAGGAGCATTGACTCGCACTTATAAGCAACTGCTCCCACTTGTAACTCTTCTGAGTCCCACCCTGTTTCTCTTTGAACTTACCTGGATGGTAAGGGGGAAATCTTTACAGGACAGATTTACATCTAATACTTGGCTGTTTTTCTCTCCTTGTACCTAGTTCCATATGTGCTGAAGAGCTGTGCCGAGTTCATAGAGACTCACGGCATTGTCGATGGAATCTATCGTCTCTCAGGTATCACCTCAAACATCCAGCGGCTAAGGTAAGCCAAAGGAAGAGCCCAGACTTCTCCAGGGATCCTACCTTTCTTGTGTCTCTGCTGGCACTTGTTGGGAGTCCTAGAAAACTGAAAGATGGCCTCTGTGAGGTACAGCTGCCTGGCAATTCTAACTCTAATCAGGAGGCTCCCAGCCTGGTGGAATTCTTTCCAAGGAAAACGCCTTTTTCTTTGTCTTGGGTAGGGTTTATGCGTCTTTGACGGATTGGATTTTCCTCACATGATCTAAATTACAAGTTAGGAAACATGATTTTTTCTAAAGCCCAGTCAGATTAGGGCCCCTCACACAGTGCTCAGAACTCTAAGGCCCTGAGGAGGTTTTCTTTGGATGCACTCTTGATATTTCAGATGGTTGAGAAATTAGAAGCCTGCATAATCGTACATTTCTCTAATCAATGCTGATATTTTTAAGTTACTTGGGACCAGCGATATGGCGCCACAAGTAAAGATGCTTGCTGAGCAAGCCCAGTAGTCTGAGTTTGATCCCTGGAACCTGCATAGGCAGGAGGAGAGAACTGACTCCACAAAGTTGTCCTCTGACCTCCATATACAACCAATGGCAAGTGTGCCTTTCACCTCCCCATACACCAGTAATTTTTTTTAAATGGATGATGTATAAGAACCTTTAACTTAAAAAAAAGATGGGTATAGAGTGTATAGAGAATATATGAAATATAGCCGGGCGGTGGTGGCGCACGCCTTTAATCCCAGCACTCGGGAGGCAGAGCCAGGCGGATTTCTGTGAGTTCGAGGCCAGCCTGGGCTACCAAGTGAGTCCCAGGAAAGGCGCAAAGCTACACAGAGAAACCCTGTCTCGAAAAACCAAAAAAAAAAAAAAGAATATATGAAATATATTGAAATATATAGGTATTTTTCTGTGATTATTGCAATAGGCTTATTATTTTGCTTATTATTTATAATACCAATATTTAGTGGTTTAAAAAATATATTTATTATATATTTGTTAATTATAAATATCAATTCTAAAATGATAAGAATATACATTTAAAAATTTTTGAGACAGGATCTTACTCTGTAGCCCAGGCTGGCCTGGAACTCAGGGCAATCCTCCTGCTTCTGTAGAACACTCACTGCAAGATCAATATGTAAATTGTGACATATTATGCATATTATATATTATATATTATATAATTCAGGTCTTGTCTTCTCCCTTCTCTTTGGTGCTTCATCTCCAAATCTCACTTTATAGCAAAGAATAAAACACTTTGATGGATGTTTAAAAAAATCGGTTTATTACAAATATAGTTGTTTGTTTTTTTAATTTTGCAGTGCTGGGATGAAACCTAGGCCGTTGTGCATGCTAGCCAAGGGCTCTAATGTTGTGCTATACCCCAGCCTTATTGGGCTTTCGTGACTCTGTGTACATGTAATTTAATTTACAAGTGTGCTTTTTGTTATTGTTGTTGCTAGGATTTTGTCTTGTTTGGTTTTGAAACAGGGTGTCACGCTGTAGACTAGGCTGGCCTTAAACTCACAGGGATCCACCTGCCTCTGCCTCTGCCTCTGCCTCTGCCTCTGCCTCTGCCTCTGCCTCTGCCTCTGCCTCTGCCTCTGCCTCTGCCTCTGCCTCTGCCTCTGCCTCTGCCTCTGCCTCTGCCTCACAAGAGCTGGGAAGAAAGGTATGTGCCGCCACACCCAACCATTTGTGTGACTTCTTCATTTTTTAAGACAAGGTCTCACTCTGTACCTCAGACTAGCTTTGAACTCACAACTCTCTTTCCTCATCCTCCAAAGTCCTGGGATTACAGGTGTGTGCCACCATGCATGGCATGAGTGTGCCATGCCTGAGAATTTCATTTACAGCATTTTTTCTTTCTTTCTTTCTTGTTGGGGACCAGCACTGGGCCTTGAGCTCAGTCAAGTGCTCCCCACTGAGCTTCCCTCCCAGCCTCTACTCCCAGTAGTTACCTCCTAGAGGGTGACTCTTGGTCTGAAGTGCATGGCATGGTGACTGGCATCCCACAGAGACACAAGAGGGAAGCCCTATTCATTTAAAAACTGCCTTAGCCTTGACCAGGGAAAGTTTGGACAAAATGAATGAATATATTCTAGAATATATTCTCTTCTGCTCCCAGAAAAACACATGCATGTGTGTTCACAGATTCGTGAGACAGCTCTTCTCAAGGCTCATGAGCTGCCTTGAGGTTCTTACAGTATTAGAGAGTTCCCCTCTCTTCTTTGAAGGGATAGAACCAGAGTAGGGGTAGGCAATGGGCTGATTTGAAAACGCTGATTCTCAGCATTGATCACTACCTTACTGACTAAGGAATGTGCTTAGAAGCCTAACTTCTATATTAAAACTAAAACTTGTCATTTAAAAATCATATAGGTAGTTTACAAGGATGTATTGTTTGAGGCCGTGCATTCATGTAACCTTGTAAGGGGATATTTTCTAATTTGACTCCGAGCCTAAACTGGGGCTGGTGACACAGGCCTGGGACCCAACGCTCTGGAGGGTGAAGAAGCAATGATGTGAGTTCAAGACCAACCTGGTCTACACAGTGAGTCCCTGTTTAAAAACATGGAGCAAAAGAAAAGAAAATTAAATGAAAGGAAAGAAAGAAAACAGCGCAGAACCTGGAGCCAGATTATCTTGGTGTTCCTAGGATCCCGCTGTGAACTGCTTAGGATGGTCCCACACTCGTGGGACATGCCGGAGTCACCACCAAGCAACCCAGAAAGTTCCACTGAGCATCAGAGAGGTAGTTGAGTTAGGTCCTCGAGCCTTGGGTTTGACTATCCAGATAAAGCGAGTTTGTGACATGGCCGTGGAGCTCGGTGATAAGACATGACACCCACCCTACCCCACTTCCCGGTTTTAGGTCTCACTGATAAAAAGGAGTTTAATATTGAGTAATGTCTTGAGAAAACTGAAATCTCAATAGGCTTTTTGGGCAAATTTTTCATACCCTCCCAGTGCTCATTACCAAGGCACGGATATAGTGCCATGGGAATTTCTGTTCCCAAATGAATTTTCTGAGTTCAAGTCACAGCCTACTTCCAAGCAAGCTTCAGCCTCCAAAAGTGGTGTCTCTCCAATGGCCTCCTGGTGCCCATAGTAGAATGGAGGTCAAGAGGACAGGCAGATCAGCAATGTGGGCTCTTTTTACCCCCATGCCTCCAAGCAGCTGCTGACATGGAGCACATGTTCCCTGGGATTGTTATGTCTCCGTCTGTGTTGTTTCAGGCAAGAGTTTGGCTCAGATCAATGTCCAGATCTGACAAGGGAAGTGTACCTCCAAGACATCCACTGTGTGGGCTCCCTGTGCAAGCTCTACTTCAGGGAGCTGCCCAACCCCCTCCTGACCTACGAGCTCTATGAGAAATTCACGGTGAGTGTTTGGATTTTCATTGTGGTTAGCGGGTGGGATGCAGGGACCGGCCAAGGGCAGTTTCGACACTGAAATAACAATAATAAAACTCACCAGCTGGTTGGCATTATCTTAGCATAGTGGTGGACGTAAGATGGCCGAGGGAAGGAGAGCTGTGGGACTGTTTGCTAACGGTTTCTTTCTTGGGTTTTTAGAATGATGCTGTTTGTTTTAAGAGCTGGGTGAAATTATTTCTTTGTTTATTCAACTGAATGTGCCTCATTGTACAGGGAGGAAACTGAGAACCAAAGAAGTAAAGTGGCTGGCCCAAGGTCACACAACAGAGGCAGGGCAGGAATCTGAGCAACCCCCTACCCACCATCCCCACTCCCACCCCCAACCCCGTGCTTGCTAGATGCCATGATGGTTCATTTTCAAAAGAGTGTTCCTGCTGTGTTTGGGGTTGGGCTCAGGGAGAGAGACCAGTAGGTAGAAAAGGGAGAGAGAACCCCCAAACATCAAAAGATAGGTCAGAAAGCTAAGAAGAGAAAGGAAATGGAAAAGTACCTGGACCGGGCGGAGAGAGGATGGGACTGGATGGTGGGCTGCTGAGCCAAGGGCAGAATAGCAGCATCCTAGCATCAGAGGTGGGCTTGACAAGGTAGCCAGACACAGGGAGACAAAGGCTGCATGTTTTCTCTCACATTCTGATGCACGCTCATGGTGTGTGTGTGTGTGTGTGTGTGTGTGTGTGTGTGTGTGTGTAAGTGAGTGTAAGTGTAGGTATAGGCTAGGACACTAGAGTGTAGACCCAGAAAGGGGGAAAGAGGTGTGCAGGAAGTGGCGGGCAACAGGACACATGGGACATGAATGCAGAAAGAGGCTTTGGTGGGTGGCAGGGGACAAGGGGAGCGCTCAGGCCGAGGGCAAAAAAGGTGAGACTTGACAAGAAGAGATTTTGTTTGACAGTATTATAATGAAAACTAATACCAAGTGCATAGTGATTAAAAGCTTTGATTGAGGGAACCAGCTCCCTCTTTTCCCCCCAGGGTACTCTTGAAGAGGGAGAAGTGAGAAATCTTTAGATAGAAATATAGAGGAGAGAGACAGTTAGAAACATAGGATAGCCTTGGGAGGGCCTGGATCAAAACCCACCAGCCCCTTCTGTCTCTACTAAAGGGCTTTTAAGGGAATGCCAAAGAGTGGAGCAAAAGACCTCCCCCCACCCCCCACCCCCCACCCCCTCAACCCACCCCCACCCCCGCACAGCCAAGTGCAGACCATTCCAGACACCTGGTGACCTTGCACGTGGGCAAGCCATCCCCTAATGCAGCTCAGATCTCACTAGGAAACCATTGTGGGCTCCCACATTAATAAATAAGAAATTGAAAATCAGGCTTAACACATACGCCTACAGAGGTAGATTGTAGAATGGGTGGGGGTTGGGGGGTTAATGGTAAAGCAAAAGAAGAGAGGGATGGGGGATGCTAAAATACTGGACCACATCATCCAGTCTAGGGAGGAAAGAAATGAGAACAGATCAGAGGAGTACCGGGAAGGTACTTGCTCATCCCTGCAAGGCCTGTGCAGTGCTGGAGGGCAGGGGTCAGGGAATCACTCAAATTAACATCATAAATAGAAATGAACCAAATCTGGGCTCTAGTGGTGTGACAGGGTGTTTCTCAATATCCTGTAATAAACTTTTGACCACATGAAAATTTACTTCATTCAAAATCATGCAGAAATAAATGAATAATTTTTCTTTTTTGGTGTTTTTGTTTTTGTTTTTGTTTTTGAGACAAGGTCTTTCTGTGTAGCCCTGGCTGTCCTGGAACTCACTTTGTAGACCAGGCTGGCCTCGAACTCACACAGATCCTCTGTCCCCCAGGTGCTGGGATTAAAGGCGTGTGCCCCCACTGCCTGGCATGAATAATTATTCTCAAGAGCTGGGCTTGGAACCTCACAATGGATTTAAGTATTTTCCCTGGTATAGGAACAAGGTCACAGTGATCATTGAAAAGTAGGGGGGAAAAAAACCAAGATACATAAATGTATATTAAGAAATGCTTGGGAGGGCTGGAAAGATGGTTCAGTCATTAAAAGCCACCTGTAGTTCCAGTTCCAGGAGGCTCGACACCCTCTGGCTTCTTTGGGTACTGGCACACATACAGCACACATAAACTCACAAAGGCATAGTTACATACATATACATGCATCTTAAAAGAAAGGCAGGCTTGAGATGGTGCCCACCCTAACAACCCCAGCTCAAGTTCGGTCTCTGAGACCAACGTGGTAGAGAGAGAGAACCGACTCCCACAGTGTCGTGTGACATGCATACATGTGCCATGGTACACGTGTATACACACACACACACACACACACACACACACACACACACACACACATAATATTTTAAGAAAAAGGTAATTTTTTAAAAGCCTGGAAGGAAGGAAATTCAAGAGTGGTGTTCATTTTAATGGTATGACTATAGTATTAGCTCTTTTGTATATTAATTTTCATAACCTGACCCACAGAATACACTGATTTCTAGTGAAAAATAGCCCAAAGCACATGAAAACCTTAATCACAAATGTTCAACTACACCATCCTGTAGCTGCTGGTGTAGAGTTGTGGGTGGCTAGGGGAATTCTTCATAAGAAACTTCAGAAACGATTTCTTCCTAATTCTGTCAATAGCCTAGGGTCAGCTCCTCCATCCGGCTCCTGCCCTGACAACATTCATTTTTTGGTCCTTTTACCAGGACTGGGAGAATAGGAAAAATAGAAAAAAACATGCTGGAAGGCAACTTTTTGTCAGCTTTTCATCTGATTGAAGGAAATAACGTGAGTTTTTAGACAGTTTATTGACACTAAAAAGTAAAACAGGAATGTTTTGTTTCGGTTGCTAATTTCTACAGAGCTAAGGCCTACTGATTAATTATGTTGCAGAATTTGTCCTTTAGTGGATTTATTTGACTGCAGTAATGGATTTGACGGTATAAGCAAACCTTGGGGATGTGAAAATTACAGCTCTATCACGCTCTCACACTTTGTCTGACTTACTTGCATGGCTGAAGTCAAATACTACTTCATTGGATTAATAAGAGGATTTAAAAAATAATAATGGAATAATAATGTTAATAATGATAATAGCTGCCATGTAACTGAGTGATTAGTCTGTCATAAACTCATGAGCAGCGTCTCAATTAGTACCTTTTACTCCTAAGTAGGATCTCATTTAGTGCCTTTTACTCCTAAGTAGAATCTCATTTGGTACCTGTTACTCATGAGTAGGACCTCATTTGGTACCTGTTACTCATGAGTAGGACCTCATTTAGTACCTGTTACTCATGAGTAGGACCTCATTTAGTACCTGTTACTCATGAGTAGGATCTCATTTAGTACCTTTTACTTCTAAGTAGGATCTCATTTAGTACCTTTTACTCCTGAGTAGGATTTCATTTAGTACCTGTTACTCCTGAGTAGGACCTCATTTAGTACCTGTTACTCCTGAGTAGGATCTCATTTAGTACCTGTTACTCCGGAGTAGGACCTCATTTAGTACCTTATGAAGTAGTTCCTACTGTCATCCTCAGCTGAGTACCAGTCCTAGGTAGAGCTAAAGATGCAAATTCTGCTCACAGCTCCCACACACTCATATACAGTGTGGGTTCTGAAAGGTGTCAGCTGTTAGTAACCTAACAGAAGACACAGTGAAAGACGATGTCCATGAGCCATGTTGAGAGCCAGCTACCTATGGGGGAAAACGAGTTATCTTCTTACTGTTTAGCAGGCCTCAGAGTGTTGAAGAGTGTCCTCACAGAAAAAGCAGAGGGAAAAAAATAACAAAAGCCAAATTTGACAAATTAAACCACATATGCATTATCTTTTCCTATGCTAAAAAATACACTGATAAAATTAAAATGTAAAATATTAATATAAACATTAATAATAAAAATTATTTAGGTTGATGGAGAGATGGTGTGTGTGTGTGTGTGTGTGTGTGTGTGTGTGTGTGTGTGTATTTTTTCTCCCCTTGGGCTGGAAAAATGGCTTAGTAGTTAAGAGCACTGGCTGCTCTTCCAGGGGACCCACGTGGTGGTTCACAACCATCTGTAACTCCAGTTCCAAGGGATTCAACATACTTTTCTCACCTCCTCAGGCACCAGGTATCCATGTGGTGTGAGAACTTACATGCTGGCAAAAGCCCCATACACATAAAATAAAATAAAACTTATATATATTCTTAAGCAGGGCCTGGTGGTGTACCCGGGTAATCTCAGTGCTGGGAGATGAAGGCAAAGGATTGAGAATTCAGGACCAGCTGCAGCCATATGTCCAGTGAGAGGCCAGTCAGGGCTACATGAATCCATCTGTTAAAAATACACCATTCAGGCTGGAGAGATGACTCGGCTGTTAAGAGCACTGCCTGCTCCTCCAGAGGTCCTGAGTTCAATTCTCAGCAACCACATGGTGGCTCACAACCATCTGTAATGAGATCTGGTGCCCTCTTCTGGCCTGCAGGCATACACGCAAATAGAGCACTCATGCATAAATAAAAAAATATTTTTAAAAATACACTATTCTTAATAAATGACAAAGAGATTAATATTCCTTAATTATAGAAAACTACTGCTTATCAATAAAAAGAAAAAATACATAACACCTCACTTAATAAATGAGCAAAATACTTCAACAGACAATTCAGAGAAACATAATTATTTATAAACTACTAGAAAGATATATTTGCACTTTAATCTGTTGTTGTTGTTGTTGTTGCTGTTGTTGTTGTTGTTGAGATAGGGTTTCAATCTGTGTAACAATCCTGGCTGTCCTGGAACTTGCTTTGTAGACCAGGCTGGCCTCAAACTCACACAGATACCCCTGCCTCTACCTCCCAAGTTCTGGGGTTAAAGGCATGCACCATCACCACCCAGCATGCAGGTTACTTTTTTTAGAGATTTCTTTGTTCTAATTTATGTGTACATGTGTGCACCCACATGAGTATACATGTGCCCACATGAGTGTACATGCGCCCACATGAGTGTACATGCACCACACACATGTGCGTGCCTAAGAGGGCATTGGGTCCCTGGAACTGGAGTTGCAGGTGGCAGGAGCTTTATGTGAATATTAGGAACCAAACCTGAGTTCTCTGCAAAACCAGTATGTGCTCTTAACTGATGATCTTAAAAATAAATTTAAATATTACATTTCATGCTGGCAAGCCTGTGAGAAAACTCCCTCTTTATAATCTCCTACTGAAAATGTAAATTAGGTGGGCAACCCAGAAAGTCATTTGAAATTATGATCAAGGTTCTAAACACATTGTGCTCTTTAATCCAGTAACTCTAGAGCCCAATTTTAGGGTAATAATTAGAAGGTAACACAAATAACTGATATACAACTATATCCATTGTGGTATTATACATAACATCCCAGTTTTGGAAAATAGCTACATCTCTACCATCAAAGACAAGCAAATGGCAAATCTATTGTTTCAAAACTGTGTAGACAGGAAAAGACACATTTCTGAAGAATGTTTTACTGGCCACAGTATGACATTAAATAGGAAGAAAGCAGTCTGTGAAAGTGTATAGGAAGGCAAGCCAGTGCTTGGCGCTCATACTGGGGCTGGAGGATGCGGGCCAGGGGAGGGGGGGTTCTCTTCCATTTCTTGAAGAGAATTGAGGATTGAACCAGATGAGTTCAATCCTCAGGACTCATGTGGTGTAAGGAGAAAGCTGACTCCTACTGATTGTCCCCGACCGCCACATGCACCCACAGTGCTTCCCACGTTCAGGAATGGTCTTCTTCCCTCAGTTAAGAAAACCCCTCCGAGTTCTGGTGAGGATCCAGTGAGGCTGGTGTACTGGAAACCAGAGGCCTTGAACCAGACCAGTGGCTCATTGCAATGAACATTTGCCAGTAAAGCTGATGGGGTAAGGGGGTGTATACTACATGGCACACAGAAGCCTCCAATGCCACGAGGACGAATCAAGAGGTGTGGGAGAGGCAGAAAAGAAGGAGAAGCAAAGAGATTTTTCTGTTGTTGGTGGTTTGGGTTTGGGTTTGAGGGGATTTCGGGTTTTGTTTTGTTTTGTTTTACTTTTGTTTACTTGCTTACTGTGTTTTGTTTTCTTTTATGGGGGAGAGGCAGGGAAAAGGGAGGATATGGGGAAACTGGGAGGTGAGCAAGAATTGGGATGCTTGGTATGAAACTCCTAAAGAAGTTAAATTTTAAAAAAAGATAGAAAGAAAACCCCTCTGTGCCAGGCATAGTGGAACATGCTTTTAATCCCAGCACTTGGGAAGCAGAGGCAGGTGAATCTTTCTAGGTTTGATGCCAGCCTGGTCTACAGAGTGAGCTCCAGTCCAACCAGGGATACGTAGTGAGACCCTGCTTTGGGGGGGGGGGGGGTGGAGAGGAAGGAAGGAAGGAAGGAAGGAAGGAAGGAAGGAAGGAAGGAAGGAAGGAAGGAAAAAATTCCCACAGAAATCACCAGCCAACCCAATCTAGACTGTCCCCTCACTGACATGCTCTCTTCCCAGTTGGTTCAGACTGTGTCCATTATTGACAATTAAAACTAACCATGACACTAACTTATTCTGTCACACCTTGGAAAGCCAAGAGTTAAAAACAGTGTCATGGAGGTGACTTCCCACTCCCTCTGGGGGCCTTGGAGAAAAAGGCATTCCTTGCCTCTTCCAGCCCTAATAGCTACTGACATTTATGGGCTTTTGGACACATCCCTCAATCTTGCCTCCAGGGTCATGTGGAGTTCTCTTCTGGCACAGTGTCTCTCTCTTGTAAGGACAGCTATAAATTGCATTTGGGGGTGACCTAGAGAATCTAAGGTCATCCCCCAGCTCAAGGTCCTCAACTTAATCACAGCTGCAAAGACCACCACCCTTTTTTTTTTTTTCTCTCAAATAAAGTATCGTTTCCAGGACACAGGACCTGGTATCTTTGGAAGCAATTGTTCAACGTACCTTATTTTGCAGAGGAAAGAAAATGCAACATTCATTTTAGGGAAAATTCAAATTTTCTTCTCATTGATCCCGTTAAAATCATTAAACTCAAATGAACGTTGCTAAGTTGGAGTTCCTAGGGAATAGTTGTTTAACTATTTATTGCATTTGTGTTAAGGTCATTGGGGGTGGGGGTACTGCATGTACCTGTGTGTGTAAGTGCAGAAGGGCCTTGGATGTTGCTCTCTCGAGCCCTCCTCTACCCCCTTGAGGCAGTCTCACTAAGCCTGAAGCTCGGTGTTTGGACCAGATGCACTAGCCAGGGGGCTCCAGGGACACACTGCCTCCACCAGTCTCCGTCCCACAGTGGTAGGCTTAGAGGCATGTGGCCCATCTCCTTACATGGGGTCTGGGGATCTCAACTCAGTCCTCAGACTGTCACGGCAAGTGCTCTGGGCCATCTCCACAGCCCCTCGGAGTCATTTCTTTATGTCCCGATCTCCTTTGTTGAGTTAAAATTCTACCTAAGGACAGGACCGTATTTATCTTACTCATCATTACGCTTCTCCCTTCCAGCTATAGGAAAATATTGGGATGGTTACTCAGCAAATGTTTGCTCACAAGTTTGTTGACTCACATAAGTCACCCAAAATGTAGCTTGGGGCTAATTAGAGACTCAACAATGGCACGTGGTTTATGAGCTCAAGATGGCTACGGAGCCGGAGGGGTTGGAAGGCAACTGTCGTGGCTTGCCAGGGACCTTTTTAAAACTGAAAAGCCCTTGGGACTGGAGAGGTGGCTCAGCACTGACGAGCGAGTGCTGTTCTTTCAGAGGACCCACGGTAGGCAGCTCACAGCCGCTTGTAACTCCAGCTCCAAGGGGATCCAGCATCTCTGGCCGTTGTGGGCATGCGCACTCATGTGCACGTGCGCATGCACGCACATACGCACATCACACATAATTAAAAATAAAATAGGGAGCTGGAGAAATGGCTCAGCAGTTCAGCACTGACCGCTTGCTCTTGCAAAGGATCTAAGTTTGGTTCCCAGCTCCAGAAAGTCATAACCACCAGCTGCAGGTGGTCCCAGGCTCTCTAGCCTCCTTCAACACCCCAATGCAAGTGAGACACATAACTCATGCACACACACACACACACACACACACACACACACACACACACACACATAAACATAGATTTTAAAAAACTACTCTTTTAAAACATCTTTTTAAAAAGAGAAAAGAAAGACCCTCATCCTCAGAAACCTTTAACCTTGGGCCTAGGGTTGATCCCTGACAGTGCTCATCATAAGGGAGAGTGCTCCTAGGTGGCACTGTGCTCAAGGTGTGGCCCACATGTGGCTGTCTGCCATTTTCAAAGATGAAACAAAATATTGATTTATTCACTTGTTTATTCCATTCAACAGCTGTTTGTTGGGACCTTCTACAGGCAGCTGGAAGGCATAGTTCCGGGGCCTGGAGATTTAATGGTGAACCAGACAGATACAATCCTCATTTATTGAAAGTTCTATTTAAATGAAAGAGAGAGAGAGGAAGAGAGATGATAAACTCTTGTAATACACGGATGTTTCATGAGAGCTGTTAATAAACACTATGAAGAAAAATAGCCCAGGGCTGGGGAGAGACAAATGGACAGGGACTGCTATTTTAGGGTCATCAGAGTTCTCTCCGTGAGGCGGAATCTGAACAGATAGGGATAGAGTGAGGGGACAGATTATGCCAGTATCTGGCGAAGTGGGTGACAAGAAGAAACCACAGGTCCAAAGGCCTGGGCTTGGGGGTGGGGTTGGCGCCCAGCTTGAGAGAACCCGTAGAGACCAGTGCCTGGCACGGAACGGGCAAGGTGGCCGTGACGGGAGCTAGGATAGAGGATTCACAGGAGGGCTGGATCACCCAGTATCGATGACATCCATAGATGTAACAAGGATGCATTCACAAGGACTACCTAGAGGAAAACAGTAATTATCCCCCGGGGACTGAGGGCTTACAGTTCCAAGGAAAATTAACCTTTCTTTAAGTTTTTTTCTGATCATTACTTTTTAAAAACCTAGTTGTGGTGTCAAATAATTTAATAAAAATGGTTTATAGTCGTTTTTAAGTAATTGATAAAACTTAACATTGTAGCCAGGGGGCCTGTGGCTCAGCAGGTAAAAGGCATATCGTCCTCTGACTTGCACATATGTACACACACACACACACACACACACACACACACACATACACAAATTAAGGTAGGTAAAGCTTCAACTCTACTCCCCAAATGCCCAACAATAGGATCTGAGCAGTTGGGAACACAAACCAAAAGTGTATTTGCAGTGGCCAGATCGCCTCCCAGAGAAAAATGAGGATTTAAGCCAAGCTTAGGGTCACCCTCCCACAAATACCAGCTCAGGGGAGGTTGAGGCAGGAAGATTGTGAGTTCAAGGCCAGCCTGGCTTACGTAGAAAGACCCTGTCTGGTTAAGTAATTCAATAGAAAGCAAAAGAAAGTGAGTTTCTGGATAGGGTGTGGGTGCTGTGGGGAGAGACTGTGAATATGGAAATAAAAGGTAGTTCTCACTGAGCCCAGCAAGCATCAGGGGTTAACCTGCCCCTTGGCTTAAGAAAGTGGTTCTCAACCTTCCTAAAGCTGCGACCCTTTAATACAGTGCCTCATGTTGTGGTGACCCCCAACCATAAAATTATTTTTATTGCTATTTCATGACTGTAATTTTGCGACTGTTATGAATCATAACATAAATATCTGTGTTTTCTGGTGTTCTTAGGGGATCCCTATGAAAGGGTCATTCAACGACACACACACACACACACACACACACACACACACACACACACATACACAGGGTCACCACCCCCAGGTTGAGAACCAGTGGCTTAGGAGACCAACAGTGACTAAACCGCTCCCTAAAATCCTGAAGGAACTTTCCATGAGGGCTGCTATCTCCACCTGCACCTTTATCCCCCAAATACATCTTTCAGTTTTCCATTGCTGTTGTTGGCAAGTGCCCCGACATTCAGCTCTAGACACCTCTTCTAAAGAGGGAAATGGCGCCACGCACCGCAGAGCTTGGTCCTGGCTGTGCAGGGACAGTCCTGCAGCCTCCTGGACTCTCCCTGGGTGTTGCTCCATGGAACCAAACCGTGAAGATCCACGCTCTGTTCTGCAGCCCTGGTTATCTGGAGGGCTCGCCTTCCCTTTCCATATGGGCTTCTCCCTGCCTGCCGGGAGTGTGGTCCCTGAAATTCTGCTTTCTAAATAATGTTCCAGGAAGGAGACGGCAGGGGTAGGGCTCCTCCATAGAGGCCTCACATGCCCCTGCCCCCTCGATCCTGCACGTCTCACAACGTAGAGAGGGCAGCAGGTGTTAGTGCTGCCTCTGTTCACAGCAGGCACACCCACCCGCAGAGTGAGGGCCCTGACTATGACACCCCAACCCACGTTTCCCTCCTCTCGGGAAAAGGTAACTCAAATTTTCCACATTGCGGTGTCTGGCTGCCTTTTTCAAATAGTGGGCACACATGTAGATACAGATAAGAGTTTAACTTCCGTTGAGAAAGGGGTGGTCTGGGGAGATAGCTCCGTGGTTAAGAGCACTTGATGCGCAAGCCGAGGACCTGAATGCTGGCTCTCGTCACCCACAGACACCTGGACAAAGTCACGGGCACTTCTGCAGTGATGCAGGAGACGCCAGGACCTGTGGGGCTAACTGTAAAGCTCCAGGCTCAGTGAGAGACCCTGTTTCAAGGGAGTGAGGCAGAGACGGACATGGGAAGCCAAAAGATATACTTCTCTGCCTGGTGCCCGTGTGTGCACAGACTTAAAATGTCATAATGAAACCCATCACTCATATGCTTACTTTAAATTTTAATTTAAAAACAAACACACGAGGGAGCGGGAGCATGTTGACATACACCTTGTTCAGCATAGGAATGGTGTGGGAACGGGGGTGAGAGTGATAGGGGGACCCAGGCAGGACCTTAGAACCCTTCTAAGTCAGAACATACACAGCAGATACGGCTTGGAGAAGGGCCCAGCAAACTACGGGTGTCCAGGAAAGTTCATCGGTTTCCGATTTCAGTGAGCAGTAAGTGTCTAAAGACTATCACTGCTAAGAGTATAACACAAATGTTTGTTGTTGTTGTTGTTGTTGCTGCTGCTGCTGCTGCTGTGATGTTGTTTGTTGTGTGGTGCCAGAGACTAGGCCCAGGGCCTCTTACATGGTATCCCTGAGCTAGAGCTACAGCCCTTCTTAAAACTTTAAGACAGGGGGTGGCAAGATAGCTCAGTGGTTAAAGGTGCTTGCAGCCAAGCTCAACGACCTGAGTTTGATCTCTGGGATCCACATCATGGAAAGAGACAACCAGCTCTTGCAAGCTGTCCTCAGCCTTCACCTGTATCTCCTGTGTAAATACATTCACCCACAACTAATTATAATAAATATAATGAATTTTGAAACAGGGTCTTGATATGTTACTAGGGAGGCCCTTGTACTCACTCTAAAGCCCAGGCAGGCCTCGAACTCGTGGCCTTCCTGCTTCACCCTTCTGAGAAGCCGCAATCACCATCGAATTGTACAGCGCAGTACAAGGAACTCTGTGTGTTTGTTTGGTTATTTGTTTTGTTGGGCTGGCAGAGCCCCCTGTGCGAGCTAAGCAAATGCTCCGCCACTAAGCCACACCCAGCACTCCAGAATCACAGCCCAAGCCAGAAACACCAGCTAACAAATAAATGTGGGCAAACAGTGCACAAAGCCCACAGATTTGAATCGTCGTTTTTGACTCAATTGCAGCCGCGGGTGGTGATTATCAAAGTAAACGCAAGAGCCGGAGGCAGCTAGTCTACACTGAGTCAGGAAACAGCAAGAACGCCTGAGCTCCGCTCTGTGTCTCCCTTGTCTTCAGGACACCTACAGCATGGTGCTGTCCATATTTAGAGTGCATCCCCTTGCTCTAATTAACCTAATCTAGATAATCCTTCACAGGCAAGCCAAAAGACTTGTCTCCTCAGTGATTTTTTTTTAGATCCTGTCAAGTTGACCGTCCATTTTAATCATGGCACACTGGCAGGATCTAGTCTCAAGATAGGAAACGGGGCTGGAACTGTAGAACCTTCAGGGATGTTGGCGTCACACAGCAGCCTCAGGCTAGTGAGAGATGGACACCAGCCAGCCTGTCATCACATTGTCCTCATGGTGTCGCTGCCTCCCCTCGCAAGGCCCTGCACTGACGGGAACAAAATGCCCACACAGGATATAAGCAGAGAGCAAATCAGGGCAAGGCCACCAAATCCTGGGGACAAAACTCTTATCCCTGATAAGGAAGGCACGTCTTCTCTGCTTCTTGGCAGCCAAAACAGGCAGCAACTGAGGACTGGAAGTCATAGAATAGACACAGGCTAGGTGACAAGTAAGTAGCTGTTCACATCCACGAGGACTGAGTAAACCTGTGTCCCTGTGACATCTCTATCTAATGCTGTCTCTCTGAGTGTGAGTGTCTATGACTCTCTGCCATGCAAGACACATTTAGATCCTATACATTCTTTCCTGGACACAAAACAACATCTGAGGACACACAGAGACAACCCCCCTCCTGTGTGCACACAGGGTAAAGACGCTTGACTCAGTGAAACTCAGAAAGAGCATTCGGCTGGCTGCTGATACAGACAAGGGTGCTTCTGGGATGGGATCTGCAAGCACACAGTTGTGAGGCTGGAGGACCTGAGTCCTAAATAAGACCAGGGGGTGCAGGAAGGATGCTGGCTCCTGGGTGCTCACTGGGTACTTCGTGTTCTTCTCCACAGGAAGCGGTGTCTCATTGCCCGGAAGAAGGACAGCTAGCCCGAATCCAGAATGTTATCCAGGAGCTGCCCCCACCCCATTATAGGTAAGAACTGTTCAGACCCAGTGTGGTCAAACATCAAGGAGGCAGGGAGGCGTGGCAACTGACGCAAATGGATGGTGGCTTTCCTGGGGACATTTGGAAATTCCTGAATAGTCAAGTGTTATCAGGATGAGCAGATATCCAACCAGGGACATGAGCAGCCAAGGGCAAACCTGTCTCCATTTGCAGGGCACTCAAGAGAGTCCCCCAAAAAGTCATCCCTATCACACAAGCCAGTCTCATGGTGACATCCTTGGTTCATAGCCAGAATTATGCTACAAACAAACCTTTGGAGTCCCAAATGGCCTTAAAGCTGGGGGTGACGGTGACTCTTCAGCGCTATTATCTCTACTGGCTCCTTAAAAATAGCCCAGACGTCATCCCCATCCTTTCTACTCCCACAGATTAGCCCACACGGTACTAACTTGCCCAGTGTTACCTACATCTGTTTACCTTTCAAAGGGGGGATGGAGTTTGATGTGGAGTTAAAAAGAGCTTCGTTGTGGTCAACAAATACTTGTCTGTGAAATGAGCCCATTAACAAGAACCAAGTTAGTCTGTAGCTATGTGGATGTCCTCTAAGAATCAAAATGAGACCCTCTTTGAGGACCGTGGGGAGGTGAATTTTCCCAGGGTGGAAAAGAAACAAGTTGTTCACTAACTGCTCAGGGTGTGCGGTCTGTGGTTCCCTGCTCCTGTCTGTGGATCTGCTCCAGCGGTTTCCGATGACATCTGACAACATTGACACCTGTCCCCTTCCTGAGTCAGTGGCCCTGGAGTCGGGAAAGCTACCTTCCTTGATCTCTTCCCACTGTTCCTTTCAAGTTCATAATGTAGACTGTCTTAAATCCCAACCTGGTCGGGACCTTCAAGTGACAGATGTCACGTAGGCGCTGACATGTCTCACTTTGCAAAAAATCCAACAAAGAAATGAACTGTTTCAGGACCTTGGAATACCTGATTCGACACCTGGCCCACATCGCCTCATTCAGCAGCAAGACCAACATGCATGCCAGGAACCTGGCCCTGGTGTGGGCCCCAAACCTCCTCAGGTAACTACCACCCCACGGGCTCACAGCAGCTCGCACTGCTCTGAGCAGAAACAAAGCCTGGGTGCTTCAAAGCTAAAACCATGGAAGACAGACCTATGGCTCAGTCATCTTTTTATAGCATATATGAATCAAAAGTGCCTTTAAAAGTTTAAGCTCTTGGCCTGCTAGCTTGGAAACTCTGGTTCCAAAGGCATTTGTTGGCCATAATCCCAGTGTGGCTAAAGTTATGGCTCTGTATGTTACCATTTCTTGAAAAGGCCTTTTTTTCTCCCTCCGGGGCTCATCAGCTTTTCTTGGCTTTGGTGAGGTCACAGATGCCTCTAACTTCAATCAGCTGCTTCATGCAATGCATGTGGGACAGCTGGATAAAGGTGGAAGGGAGCCCCAAGAAGTAAAAAGAAGTCAGTCCTGTGCATTTATGGACAATGTTTATAGTCGTGTGACAGCGATTTCCAGTCTATTTAGTGGGTTTGGCTTCACGACCATTGGGAGTCTCTCTCTGGTTGGTCATGAAAAGTTAAAACATGTGGCCTATACCAAAGGCTCACTGCCTCCTGTTATAAGGCGAAGTCACTCTGGATGTTTCTCCCACGCAGGTGTAAAAAGATCGAAGCCACTATTTGTAACGGAGACGCAGCCTTTCTGGCAGTCCGGGTCCAGCAGGTGGTGATTGAGTTCATACTGAATCACGCCGATCAAATCTTCAACAGTGGTGCTCCAGGGCCTCTGCAGCAGGATGGTAATGACTTCCGCCTGGCATAGTCCCCACACACCTAACCTCCCTTATTGCCCTAATCCTAGAGCCCCCCAAAAAGTGAGTATGACAGCGGAGGCGGGAAAAGCAGGCGTTCCAGGTCAGGCTTGCCTACATAGAGAGTTTAAGGTCAGTCTGTGCTGCTTATGTGAGACACTGTCTCAAACATCTAATAATAAGTGAGGGTGGTCTTGGCTTCAGTTCTGACTGAATATCATATCGTGTGCTGGCTGCTGTGTATTGTTATCTGTGATAACTCACTGCTCCAGTGTTGCAGATACTGGCCACCATGACGGTGTTAGGTATGTATCTATATGATACAGCAGTGGTTGCATTTGCATGTGCATTTAGCATGTTTCTGATCAGGTGCATACATGGCCTCTCCCTGGGATGTGGTGTTGGGGTAGAACTGAGACAATGTTCTCTTTCTAGTGAGTTCTTTATTACGTAAAAGTATGGGCAACGTTCTTCTCCTTTGTGGTTTTCACTAAGTTTAGAAGAGCCTCATGCCTTTTCCTTGAAGTCGGAAGTGAGCAGAGGCCGTCTACACTTAACGTTCTCTGTGCAACCATTTCCCGAGTACTTTATCCTGCCCTGTATCAGGCAGGAAGCATACAAAAATAATTGTGCTTGTGTGGGGCTTGTAACGGCACAGTGAGCCCTAGGTGTGAACTGGTCTGTGCTGTTTGAATGTCTATGAGCTTCATTTATTATAATAATAATAATAATAATAATAATAATAATAATAATAATTACAAAAACAGGCCGGGTAGTGGTGGTGCATGCCTTTAATCCCGGCACTCAGGAGGCAGAGCCAGGTGGATCTCTGTGAGTTCGAGGCCAGCCTGGTTTTCAGAGCAAGATCCAGGACAGGCACCAAAACTACACAGAGAAACCCTGTCTCAAAAAAACAAAATAATGACGATAATAATAACAATAATAATAATAAATAATAACAGGAATCTGGTCGATCAGAATTATGTCAGTGACCATTTGTGTTTAAAAGTGGTTTTACAACATACGTGTCTGTCACCTTCATCCGATGATGGATGAGTTTGTGGGGACACAGATTACTGAGCCTCATCCCGAATCTTCCTGCTCTAAACAGTCTAGAGTGTGGCTTAAGAAAAAAAAAAAAAAACAAGTGTACTTCTAAGAAGTCCTCTGTGATGTCAATGCTGTCGTGAGAGTCCACGCTGGGAGAGTGTCTAATGTGCTTTCTATTGTTGTGATAAACACCATGACCACAGGCAGCCTGGGGAGGAGAGGGTTCATTCATCTCACAGCTTACTACTATCCTTCATGAAGGGAAGTCAGGGCAGGAACTCAAGGCAGGAACCTAGGGGCAGGAGCTGAAGCAGAGACCCCTGGAGGAGTGCTGTTTACTGGCTTGCTCCTCATGGCTATCTCAGCTTGTCTTTTTATACCCAAAACCAACTGCCTAGGGGTGGCACCATCCACAATAGGCTGGGCCCTCCCACATCAATCATTAATCAAGAAAGTGCCCCAGATACCAGGTGCCAACAGCTCCTTCACATGCATTTGTAATGACCAAAAAATGTCCCCAGAGGGTGCTAGAGAGGTTGCTCAGTGGTTAGAGGCACTTGCTGCTCTTCCGAAGGACTGGAGTTGGTTTCCAGCAGCCCACAACTGCCTATAACTCCAGATCCAGGCCACTTAATACTCCTCTTCTGGCCTCTGAGGTCGCCTTTACACACATAACATACACTCACACATATAAATAATAATTTTTAATCAGAAGAAAAAGGAGAAGGGGAAGGGTGAGGGAAAGAAGAAGAGGAGGAGGAGGAAGAGGAAGAAGAAGAGGAGGAGAAAGAAGGAGAAGAAGAAGAGGAGAAGAAGAAGAAGGAGAAGGAGAAGAAGTCTTGGTCTCCAGAGCCAAGCATGGTGGCACACACATGCAGTCATAGCACTGGAGAGGTAGATGCAGAAGGATCCTAAGTTCAGAGTCATCTTTGGTTATGTAGCAAATTCAAGGCCAGTCTGGGTTACACAAGACCCTATCTCAGAAAAACAAAGTGAAATAAAATGTCTCCAGACATTGCCAAATATCCTTGGGTAGAGTGAGGGAAGGGTGTGGAAAGTCGCCTCCAGTTAAGAACCATTGGCAGAGAAGGGAGAACCTTGTACATCAGCCATGCCTTCATCACTTCCACTGTAAAAGGAATACCCTAGAAGAGGGACAACTGGCTATAATATAAACACCACAAGACAAGTAGGTGCTGAGGAAAGAGCCACCTCTCTCTGAGGGAATGGTACAGCATATAAACAGTCTGTCCCTCTAGAGACCGATGCCTAGGAAAAGTAGACTCCAGACATCCACGGCCTTAGAGAACGTGTTCCTCAGCTGTGGGGAGGAAGGGCAGCCTCCTACTCGATCTTAGTTGAGTTAAGCCACATTCCTAGCTGACCAAAGCACTTAGCAGAGTTTTTGGGGATTAAGGACTCATTGCTGTAACTCTGGATCACAGTAAGTGCTCAATAAATATTTGCAGAATGAATGAATGAGTCTATGAACAGTCACTCCATGGAAAGTACAGAAAGCAGTTGCCTCCTGAAGCCCCTCCTTGCCCTCTACCTACTGTGAGCAGGACAGCCGACAGTTTGCTGTGTGCAACCTCTACCCTAGACTCCCCCATGCCAAAGAAAAGCCACCGTTGGCACACAGCCCTCTGTCGAGGACTTCAAGTGGAAGGGCTATAGATGAGAGATCTGACTAGGCCTGGAGCTCGGGCCTGCCCCCAGCTGAACTCTTTTCTTTGGTTTACAGAAAGCCGTATCATCACAAAGAGCCTGACCTTGCCAGCCCTGTCCCTGCCCATGAAGTTGGTAAGCCTGGAGGAGGCTCAGGCCCGAAGCCTGGCGACAAACCACCCTGCTCGAAAGGAGAGACGAGAGAACAGCCTGCCTGAGATCGTCCCTCCCATGGGCACCCTCTTCCACACAGTCCTTGAGTTACCAGACAACAAGTAATTGGCATTCTTACAGAATTCTGAAGGATTTGTGGGTGGAGGGGGACAAAGGAGGTGAGGTGTCCAGTCTCGGGGCCATGAGTATGGATTGGGGTGCAGCCCAGGTGGGGTACAAAGAAATGTTCTAGAAGAGAAGGGAGCTGTCTTCACAATTTTCACTATCATTCATAATGATGCCTTCGCCCACTGCCCCAAGTGGTTACTGCGAGCTCTGGTCTCCTACCAAAGACCCGCCCTACCAAGTGAGTCATGAGACTCTTCTCCCATAGAGTAGACAAAACAGCCCTGGAGTTTACAAAAGTGAGCTGCCAAAGATATCTGCCCCCCTCCCCATGACCTCCACCCCTGCCTGACCACTGGGAAAGGCATAGAGATGAGCCTACGACAGAATACAGGTTGACAAATGGTGCCACTCTAGTCAGAGAGTTCTTGGTGGCAGCACTTGGGGATGGCATGTCTGACTTCCTTGCTTCTTCTCAACCTGCCAGAGAACACACCCCCTCTGCCTTCTGTGTCTGTCTATCTATATGCACGCTTGTATGTGTTCATGTCGACATGTGTGTGCAGGCTTGCAGGTGTGTGGAGGCCAGGGAACAGCTTGGTCCTCAGACACTACCTACCTTTTTGTTCTCCCTTTTAAAACATGGTTGGTTCACCACTGGCCTGGGGCTCGTGGAGCAGGCTAGTCTGGCGAGTCCATAAGCCCAAAGGATTCACCTGTCTTTGTCTTCTAAACACTGGGATTGCAAGCATGTACCCCCATATTCAGTTTGTTACTTGGGATTTCAGCCCCAACTCAGGTCTTCATGCTGAGTGGCAAGCACCTTATTAACTAAAAGCCATCTCCCTGGTCCTTCTCCCTTTCAAAACAAGTCATCATTGGTACCCACAGGGCAGCTTCTTTCCTTATTTCTTCTTCTGCTACAACCTTAGTCTCTACCCATTCATTGTACCCCACCGTGGAAGAAGGCAGTGATTGGAGCAAGTGTCGTACACTTTTAGTAGGCCTAGTTGGCAAAGGTACCTTCTATTGGATGGTGTCATCCTTTCTGTTTCATGAGCCAGTCCCTTCCCCAAGATAGCAAGCTGTTTAGAGAGGAAGAAACCTGCCACCCTGGGTAACTAGAGGAGGCGTGTGCTGGAGGAATAACATGCCTCCACTTCCCTGGGAAAACACTGCTTCCTAGAGCGGGTGGATTGTACCCTCTTAGAACTAAACACACAGCACCTCTCTAAATCAACACAGAATAAGACTCCCTCCCAGGGATGAAGAAGGAGATCTCAGAAGAAGACCATCTCCTGCATTGTCTCTGCTTTCAGCCCCAGCGCCATACCAGCTTAATATATGCTGCTCTCTACACCCCAAGGCTAAGTGTGCAGGCCAGCAAGCCAAGGCACAGAGAAACCACCAAATGTGCAAACTTGTCTCTGACTGATTCAGAAGACCTGCTAAAGCTGAGACCCAGTGCTCGGCGGCAGCGAGGGCCCTGTAGAGAAAGGGTTCCTTGTGAGAACCCCCAAGTTACAGGGTTTCACCCTGAACTTCACTCCAGATTGGGACTGAGTGGATCTGCAGAAGGACCTGCCTCTGTGGTGACCCCTAGTGGTACCAAGTTCTCATGAGCCAGCCTAATGCTGTGTCACCTACCCACAGCCACAGCCCCAAACAGCCTGGTAGGAGGCTGCTGACCCTTGTGCTTCTTTTTTTTTTTTTTTTTTACAAAGACCACTGACCTAGCTGGCAGGCCACAGCTCTCCCCAACAGCACCAGAACACATCCTTTTACTGGTTTACTTTCTCATCCTTCCATTTTGAGTGTTTATCAGCCCTCACCTCACCTGTACATATCCTAGCCCTATGGCCACCAGGCAGAAAGCACAGAACTGGGGTCTATGGTCCTAATTGTTTACTCCTCGTTTGTTTGTTTGTTTGTTTGTTTGTTTGTTTGAGACAGGGTGTCTCTACCTAGCCCTGGCTGTCCTGAAACTCACTCTATAGACCAGGCTGGCCTCGAACTCACAAAGATCCACCTGCCTCTGCTTCCCGAGTGCTGGGATTAAAGGTGTGCACCACCACCTCTGGCTTGTTTACTCCTCTTTTTTAAAAAAAAATTCAGCATGTTTGAAGAGTCAGAACTACAGAGCTCCGTAGACTTCTTACCAGATTTCAGAACTGTGCGTTTGCTTGTGAGCTCTGAGCATCCCACTGACCACTGCCTTTTTCTGTCTCCCACCCCCGCCTTTGACAGACAGCCAACTTCGGCTGTCATTCCGAGGAGAAGGGTCTTTGCCTTCACTTGTTTGATCACTCAGGGTATCCCCAGACAGGCTATAGTCACGCACAACTTGGATTTTAGAGGGAATCTTCTGGAACTATCAAAGCCATTCATGACTGAGACTGTAACTGCAATGTTCTCTCTCAATTTGCAACCCCCCTTGAGAGACTGAGGCAGAAGGGATCATGAGTTCAAGCCAGCCTGGTCTATTGAGGACCCTGTCTCAAAACGAAACACTGCCTTGAAATGACAAGTTCAGCTAACCTGTGTGGCTTGGTTATTTTAGGAGAAAGCTTTCCAGTAAATCAAAGAAGTGGAAATCAATATTTAACCTGGGGCGTTCTGGATCGGACTCGAAATCCAAGCTGAGCAGAAATGGGAGTGTGTTCGTGAGGGGGCAGAGGCTTTCAGGTGAGGATTAGCGCCATGGCTTCCGACACACCTGTGGTTCTTAGCCAGGTTTCACACTTGGTCACTTCACATTAGCTAGTAAAAAAAAAAAAAAAATCAGATTCACTAGGTTTTTTTTTTAAGATGATGATGATAATGTTTTACTTACAAAAATGTTCAATGTCTAGACCTTCCATGAAATCCCTTAATGTTAACATTACGACTATAAAACCATTATCAAAACAAAAAGATAATATGAATACAATACTATTAACTGATTTCTGTATCTTAAGAGTCATACTTAACCAATTGTCCCACTAATGTCTTTTTCTGGACTTTTTCCAAGTCCAAAACTGGGATCCATACTTCATTTGGTATGAAGTACATCTTCAAACGTCCTCAGTCTCCTCCAAGGTAGAAACGTTCTTTAGTGTCTCTCAACGTGATACTTTGGAAGAACACCATCCCTTATACTGTAGAACTGTTCCCACATCTGGGCGTGACTGAGGTTTTCTTGTGGGGAGACTAAAGTTATGAAAATTTCTAGACATTGTACAAAGGCTGTGTCCTGCCCACCTCTGGGTCATGTCAAGAGGTCCATGATGCCGAAGCCTTATTGTTAGTAAAGTTGGTTTAGGTGACTTGGTTAAAGTGCTGTGTGTCGTGTATTCCAGTAGCACTAGTTAGGTCTTGCCCGCAACAGTTATTTCTGTCATTTTCCCCAAGTAGCTATTGTCTATTAGTTGGAATTCTGCTGTCAAGAAGGTCGGTCCCTTCACCCTCGGTGTCGTGATTCCAAATGGGGTGCTCCCCCATGGGTTTATTTCTGAGCAAAGGAAAGAGACTGATAAGAGGAGGAACTGAGGGAACCACTACATAATACAGAATCTAGTCAACCCATCCTGAATATGTGTCAGGGAAGGCCAAGGAAGACCTCCGCAATGATTTAGTGCAACGTGTGGACGCACAAATGCAAGGGTCAAATCTCGTCTGGATCCTGGTTGGTTGGTTGGTTCGTTTTCTTAAAAAAAAAAAAAAGCTACAAAGACAATAGGAAACTGTGGGTATGCATTGGCTACTAGGTGATTTTGAAGAATTATTAAATTTGATAGTGTCTTAATGGTTCTTGGGAGGTGTATGCTGTAGTTGATGTACTTAGATGAAATGTCAAAATGTCAAGACTCACTTACAAATAATTCAGGGGAAAGGAGGTATAGAATGGACAAACTCAATACACAGAAAGATGCCAATAACCATTGAAACTAGATGGTAGGTGTAGAAAAGCCTTTAACGTTCATGAACGTTTGAAATATTCAGTAAGTGTTGGGAAGACATGAACTCCTATAGGAAAAAATGAGAGGCGATATCTCTAACTCCTTTATGCAGACAGAGTGGTAATTTCAAGACAAGGGCCAGAAAATAGAAATATTAGAAACCTGAGTCGTATTTACCTGCCGTAGGGATGTACGGCAGATAGCCGTCACAGTGATTTCTACTATAAATAAGAATAAAGTCAGAGTGCTGGAGAGATAGCTCAGAGGTTAAGAGCAGTGATTGTTTTTCCAGAGATCTGAGTTCAATTCCCAGCATCCACATGGTGGCTCACAACCATCTGTAATGAGATCTGGTGCCCTCTTCTGGTGTGCAGAGATACATGCAGACAGAACACTGTATACATAATAAATAAACCTTAAGAGAGAGAGAGAGAGAGAGAGAGAGAGAGAGAGAGAGAGAGAGAGAGAGAGAGAGAGAGAGAGAGAGAATAAAGTCAGTTCAGAGACAGAACTGGGCATTCCGATAGAGAGAAGACTGAGGGGTGACCTGCCACGGTGGCTGTGTCTCCATTTCATCCTGCCTTTCCCAACTCTTCTGTTCTCTCCATGTCAGTACTGTCTAGACTGCCTTCCTCGGCTGTGGTAACAAGAGACAGCTTTTCTCTTTGAGCATCTCTGTCCCCAAAGGCAGAAGGCATGTCATTTCTGGTAGCTTGTTCAACAGTTCTCATCAAGTGTCCCGCCTTGAGTCTTCTCAGTTCTCAGGAGCCTTCACTGGGTCACAGGACCAGTCCCTGTGGCCAAAGGGGTTCCTGGGGCTGATTAACCTAGGTTCTGAACCAACCACTGGTACGAGGAATGGAAATTAAACCTAGAAGTACAAGAACTCTGTAAAGAGGGCAAAGGGAAAGGGATTCTGGGTAGCCATCTGTAACAGCTGTGTGGTTAAACACACCTTTCATCAAATGCAAAACTAGTCCAAGTGACAAGGACTGAGTGTCACAGCATGCTGAACTGATACAAATAAGAAATTAGGACTCTCTGAGGATAGTGTGGGAGGAAATGTGAGTACCTGACAGGAAACGCCTCGTCTATGGTGAGAGATTGCCTAAGCACATCAAAGAGAGGCTTTGTTACAGAATGGGAGAGGCCAGAAATAAAAAGACAAAACCCAAGAGAACAAAATGAACAAAGATGAAATGCACGATGGCCTGTGATCTTGAATTAGAAAGAGTTTTACTACCCCCAGGTAATTTTTCAAAAGGCACAAACCCAAGGTGCTGGACCAAATGGTTGTTGAGTTCATGAGATGTCATGTGCTCAGCAGGGTAGTCTCTCAGAGTCCCCCAGAGAGTGGCTCACAGCCACAGCAGTTTCTGCTTGAGAGGTCTATGGGAAGGGCTGAGTATCCGGGATTTTTAAAAGCCCCTTAAGTAGTTCTACCATCCAATCAGGGTTGAAAGTCTAACTTGAGAAAGACAACTAGGAACTGTTTTTAGCTCCATTTTAGAATCTTTTTTCTCAGGTTTTAGGTGAAAACTCTTGCCAACCCATTGGGTGCCATTTGTAGCTAGAGTTTTCCTGCCTGGCCCACAGTCAGGACAAATCTCTGTCACCCGCCAGTCCCACAGCCGCTCAGACCCAACCAAGTAAACACAGAGACTTATATTGCTTACAAACTATGGCCATGGCAGGCTTCTTGCTAACTGTTCTTATATCTTAAATTAATCCATTTCTATAAATCTATACCTTGCCACGTGGCTCGTGGCTTACCGGCATCTTCACATGCTGCTTGTCATGGCGCAGCTGGCAGTGTCTCCTTCTTCCTTCCTGTTCTCTCAGTTCTCATCTCTGTTAGTCCCGCCTATACTTCCTGCCTGGCCACTGGCCAATCAGTGTTCTATTTATTGACCAATCAGTGCACATACAGACCATCCCACAGCAGTGGATGTTGATACAAGTGACTCTTGGAGTCTAAACTAGAGTCATTGTCAATAGAGTGGCCCGATTTAGCCAGAACAGCATTGCTCAGGATGCTAGAAACTAAAGCTCAGGACTGCAAGGTGTGGCTAGTGGACAGAATCTAGACTCAAAGAGAGGCCACAGAAGTTTGTAATGTAATCTCCCAGTGCGGTCGCTTAGTGGCGCACAGGTTGGCAATACTTTCGTGTGTGAATATGAAAGGGGGAAATCAGTGGATTCACATACGTAAACAAGGTGTTAAAATGTCCATGGCAAAGGGTATTTAAAAATTGTGTATGTGTGTGTGTAGTATGTTTGGGTGTGTGCACATATGTGTACAAGTATGTGTGCCCACGCATGCAGAGGTTAGAGGTTAATGCCAGGTGTCTTCCTCTATTGCTCTCCACCTTATTTTGTTTTGTTATATTAAGACATGGTCTCTCACTGAACAACTTTGGCTAGACTGAATGACAAGAAACCCCACCCCCAATACACACACACACACACACACACACACACACACACACACACACCTGTCTCTAGCTCCCAACCACTGGGGTTACAAACACATGCTGCTAGTCCTGGCTTTTATGTGCATGCTGAGGATCCAAACACTCAGTTGTCATGTTGCAGAGCAAGCACTTTACCTATTGAACCATTTCCCAAGCCCCCGAAGGGCATTTTAAAAATTGATTAACCATGGATACTATTGGGAATTTATTAGGTTGGCAGCAGAGAGAGGGACATGTTCCAGCACATTTAAACAAACTAAACAGATAAGAAAGTGTAAGGGGAAAAAAATGAAGTAGTGACTGAACACAGATGCATAAACTTTGAAGCAAATTCCAGACACTGGTTTCAATCTTTAAATTTTGTTTTATGTTAAAATAAACTCCTATGCAGAGGAACCCTAAAGTCATAGGGCTGGAGACTTTACCTTTGAGTGAAGGAATCATCAGAAGGGACCAAGACCACAAAGGGCGTGAGGGCTGAGGATTTGAAGTTCAGTGGAGTTCTTCTCTGGGATGCAGGAGGCTCAAGGTTCAGCCTGCCAGCATTGCACGAGCTTTGCATGGTAGTGGCCTGTGATCTCAGTGCTTAGGAGGTAGAGGCAGGAGAATTAGGATCTTAAGGTCATCCTCAGCCATAGAGTTCAAAGACAGCCTGGTTTACATGAGATTATTTATATATTTAAAAAATATAGGGCTGGTGGGTCCAGGAGGCCAGATCAACACCTCGGGCAAAAATATCCTCTAAGTCTAGGCATGAGCCAAGGGGTCCAACTAAGCTTTTAGTTACTACGGAGAGAAGATGCCCTGGAATGCTTGGGAGCTATCGGTGGAAGCTACAGAGCTTGGATGGATGGAAGGCGCTGACTCAGGGTTACTTCATGATTACCTGGTTCCGGCCCCTAAGGTCAACACATGGAAACTGGAGTCCAGAGACAAGAGAGATACAGGAAACAAAGGCAAAGCATTTCTCAGAATACACAGACAGACGAGGGACGCCAGCCAAGCAGCTTTAAGATGATAAATCAACTTATGATCCTGTACAAACAGCAGCTCTCAAAGGGGAAAAATCTTGGCATGCTATGGAGAGTGAGGAGGTTGGGGGCTCTTGAGGCTTTGGAGAGCTTTGTGAAGCAAAGGCTTTCCTCCCATGTGGCGGAGTCAGAGAATCCCCAAATGGAGGAGGCCAACTGTCTAAATCAGAACCTCTTAGAAGAGGAGCGTTTGGATTAAGGGGAGAAAGAGGGGGAATTCTAAAAAGAGGACTAAAACAAGGCATGAGTTATTACCCAGTTTGAGTTAGTGCCAACTCCGGCTGCTTCTTGTGGAACAATCGCCTGTCTTCCCTGTGGTGAGCACTGGCTGGTCGAAACGGTCATAAACAGTATGTTTTCCTTTGTTTTGTAAGACAGGTTCTCACTCTGTAGCCTTAGCTGGTCTGGAACTCACTATGTGTTATTTTTAATTGAGTATTTATTCTAGTTTAGAACAACACCATTACTCTATAGTCATTTCTCATTTAGTCTTAGCAACTCCGTTGTCTTTTATACATGAAAAAGGTATAATCTGCTGGGCATGGTGCTGCACGCCTTTAATCCCAGCACTCGGGAGGCAGAGGCAAGTGGATCTCTGTGAGTTCGAGGCCAGCCTGGTCTATAGAGTGAGTTCCAGGACAACCAGATCTACATAGAAGAAACCCTGTCTCTGAAAACCAAGACAAAAAGAAAAGAAAGAGCAAACTCTTAACCACAAAGCCATTGGGCACTTTTTGTACAATTAAACTGGATTCGGGATTTCTCATTTGACAAAATTGCAATTACCTTTATTGGTAACATATTAATAAAACTAATCTGTGCCCTCTTGTTATAATTTCAGTTCCCATTAGGAAAGTGGGGACGTGTAGAGGGAAGTGGGGGCAATTCTGTAAGGAGATAACATGTTATAACTACTTGAAATAGTTTCCTGGAAATTTTTCTCATATGCTGATAGCCTGACCTATTTTCCTGAATGTTTCTTCTTGGTATGCATTCATCAGGGGTAATTTTTCTTTTATCTTTAGTGGAAAAGGCTACTATCCGACCAGCTAAAAGCATGGACTCACTGTGTTCAGTGCCTGTGGAAGGTGAGTATCTTAGTTATTATCCTACTGCTGTGAAGAGACACCATGACCAAGGGCAACTTGTAAAGGAAAGCATTTAATTAAGGGATGGCTTACAGTTTCAGAGAGTCCGTTGTCATCATGGCGGGGAGCATGGTGGCATGCAGACAGGCATGGTACTGGAAAAGTAGCTGAGAGCTTTACATCCTGATTCACAGGCAGCAGGAAGAGAGAGACACTGGACCTGGTGTGGGTTTTTGAAACCTCAAAGCCCTCCCCCACTTAAGTACTTCCTCCAACAAGGCCACACCTCCTAATCTGATCAGTCCACCAACTAGGGACTAAGCATGCAAATGTATGAGTGTATGGAGGTTGGGGGCGTTCTCTTTTGAATCATCACAGTGAGATTCTACAATTAGTGTCCAGCCGATTACCTGCAGTTACATTTACACACGACTAGCCCCAAACTACTCCCTAGCTCATCCCAAAAAGAGATCTAGAGGGCTGGAGAGATGGCTCAGTGGTTAAGGGCACTGACTGCTCTTCCAGAGGACCCGGGTTCAATTCCCAGCACCCATATGGCAGCTCACAACTGTCTGTAACTCCAAGATCTGAGAGCCTCACACAGACACATGTGCAGACAACACCAATGCACATTAAATAAATTGTTTAAAAAAAAAAAAAAAGATCTAGAACCTTCCCTTTTTCCAACTTTCCTCTGGCCACAGAGGGGATCATAGGGACTTTTCACTCAAAATTAGACCACAGTAAAGGTCAACAAGCTAAAAACTAAGACAGAGGGAACCTAGAAGAAAGCCAAACACTGATTTATTCCATAATGATTATGTGTCTTGAATTTGTGAGTTTCCTGACCATGAGTTTCACAGTGCTTCCGTTGATGTTTTGAACTGATAGGCTAGTTCATGCCAGTTAACACTGACTGATGCTGTGATAAAACACCGTGACAAAAAGCAACTTGGGGAGAAAGGGGCTTATTTATCTTGCAACTGTCTCAGGGAAGTCAGGGCAGGAACCTGAGGTAGGAACCTGGAGACAGGAACTGAAGCAGAGGCCATGGAGGAGTGTTGCTTACTAGCTTGCTCCTCATGGCTTACTCAGCCAGCTTTCTTATGCAATCCAAGACCACATGTCCAGGGATGATGGCACCACCCATTAGTGAGCTGGGCCCTCCCACATCAATCACTAAATTAAGAAAATGTCCTGTGGCGCACGCCTTTAATCCCAGCACTCGGGAGGCAGAGCCAGGCAGATCTCTGTGAGTTCGAGGCCAGCCTGGGCTACCAAGTGAGTTCCAGGAAAGGCGCAAAGCTACACGGAGAAACCCTGTCTCGAGAAAAAAAAAAAAAAAGAAAGAAAGAAAGAAAGAAAGAAAGAAAGAAAGAAAGAAAGAAAGAAAGAAAGAAAGAAAATGTCCCACAGGTTTGCCTCTAGGCAATGTGATGGAGGCATTTTCTCAATTAAGAGTCTCTAAATGTTCCCAGGTTTGTGTCAAGTTGACAAACGCTAACCCAGCATATTTGGGTAATTGCTATGTATTCCCTGTTGGAGTAGGTTACATATGAGTTGGTACCCATCGCCAAACAACAGGGATTGACATTTGTGCTAGCCTTGGTGGACGAATTGCTAGTATCTCTTCCACTTTTTGTTGAACAACCATCAGGCCCCGCCTCAAGTTTCAAGGAAAGCGGCTCCCCCAGCCGTGGTCTGCGCACACCCAGGATGCTAACCGCCGTTTGCTCTTCTTCACCAGGCAAAGAAAACAAAGGAAATTTCAATCGAACAGTCACCACTGGTGGATTTTTCATTCCAGCCACAAAAATGCACACGGGCAGCGCCGGCAGCTCCTGTGACCTCAGCAAGGAGAGCGAATGGGGTCAGGAGGGGATGCCGGCTGGGGCCGAGGGGGGCTGTGAGGTGGGCGGTCAGATCCGGCCCCTGCCTGAGCAGCTGAAGGTGTTCCGACCGATCGGAGACCCTGAGAGCGAGCAGTCCGCCCCGAAACTCCTGGGGATGTTCTACACCTCCAACGACAGTCCCGGCAAATCAGTGTTCACCAGCAGCCTGTTCCAGATGGAGCCCTCACCGCGCCACCAGCGCAAGGCGCTCAACATCTCCGAGCCCTTCGCCGTATCCGTGCCTCTCCGCGTGTCTGCGGTCATCAGCACCAACAGCACCCCATGCAGAACACCCCCCAAAGAGCTGCAGTCTCTCTCCAGCCTAGAAGAGTTTTCTTTCCAAGGTTCAGAAAGCGGAGGGTGGCCAGAAGAGGAGAAGCCTCCGGGAGCTGAGTCTTTTCCAGGTAAAATAGGGAGAGGACGGTCTGTCTCCCTCCGTTGTAAGCTAGAACACCAGGTTTGAAGTGGCTTCGATAGGATTTGCAAGGCAGTGTGGGGAGGTGGTTGGGATGGTGGGCTCTAGGGCCAGAATGGCTGTTGCAAACCCGTGCTCTGCCATGGATTTTCAGCAAGTTAATCCCCTGTGCCTCAGTTTCTTAATGTATAAAATGCGGATGTTAATAATCATACCTTACTTGTAAGTTTGTGTGAACATTTGGTTAACACATGCAAAGATCTCAGAGCAGCGTCCAATACATAGTAAGGACTCAGTAAATGTTACTTACTACTTTATTAGCACACATGGTGAGAACTCAGGAGTAAGAAGTCATGGGATGCTGAGCTACAGAGCTGGAATTGACGGGCCCGTGTTTCTGGATGTATTTTCTATTCATCCATCCCTCCTCATTTCTACCTCATATCTGCAAAGGATAGGGATAGCAAACCCAGCCGTGAGAAAATGCTTCCTTAGGTTTCATTTCAGCAATCGCAGAGTAAGGCTGATGGGTTCTCACACCCCAAGGCTGATACAGTCCCAGAACTGTGACCGTGGCGAGCAGGAGTTTCTGTTGTTGCTCCAGGCTTCTTCCCTTGTAGTCAGGCTGGTCTCCAACAAAGGATCCCTCTGTCTCTGCTTTCCTAATGCTTGGATTACAGGCCTGAACCACTTAGAAAGGACTTTTTTGACGGACGGTCCTAAAATGGAGTAGGGAGAATCTCAACAGAAAGGTTTGCTGACAGTCAAACCAACCGAATGTTTCTATCTCAACCAACAAAGGTGCTTTTCAGTACCCCTTACATTGTTGGACATAGCCTAAGTGTGCTGCGTGTATAATCTCACTTCTCAAGGCAACCTTCAGAGGTACAGGTAATTATTATTAGATAATCTCCATTTGCTTGGAGAGGAATAAATAATTTTCCCAAAACCTCATAGCAAGCAAGTGGGTAAACACACACACACACACACACACACACACACACACACACACATCAAACATTGCAATTTACAATTCCTGGCACATTAATCTCAAATCTGAACCAGGGTATAACAGCCAGTATTTGTTGGTGTTGCTTGGCATGACGGCAACACAGTGTTCAGAACCGAGACTGCCGTGAAACTACAATGCTACACAGTTGAGCACTACAAGGAACGTCCAAGATTCACCGTCCATTTGATTTTGAATTCATTTTGGCTGCTGTCTATTCAGAAACCTTTCACTCTTGCCAACATTTTTACGACCTGCACATTCAGTTACATGACCTCATAGGCGGGCACAACCCACAGCTTCAAAAGCTGTGCTCTAAGAACCAATAAGACTCGTCTCCTCCAATGCTGTGACAACCAAAAATGTCTCCAGACATTACCAATGCCCCCGGAGGGCTAGGGGAATTTGGAGCAAAATGGCTCCCAGTTGAGAACCACTGGACTAGATGATGGCTGGGATCCGAGGCAGGAACGTGGTCAAGAGAAGAGCATAAAGAAGGAGGGGGCAGTGAGTCAAGAGAAGTCCCCAGTTCCCGTGAAGCAGGGCTAGGGGGCAGGACAGTGATGGGAGGGTGTTGCAAGTGCCTTCGTGAAGTGAACTCTTTGTACTGATCCCTCACATCCTCACCGCAGCCTCTGTCGCTAAGAAGGCAGCTCCTGAGGACACCGTGCCAGAACCCGAAGCCCTGGGGACAGCAGAATGTAGCCAAGGCCCTTCCCTGGTCCCAGGTACCCAAGTGGAGAAGAAATCCTTGGAACTATCCCTGGGCTCTCAACTTTCAAGGGAATCAGAGAAGAGGCCAAATGCAGAGGAAGTGGTGGAGGACAGCCAGGGGGCTGGCCAGCTGAAGACAACCGCTCCACAAGAGAGCCTCAGGGCCAGGACTGATGCAATGCTTCTCCATGAGATGGTAAGGTGGACTCTGCCTGTTCCCGCCACAAATAGTACAATTTAAAGCAGTTTTAAAAAAAAAACCCACAAGTGTTAAGAGTTTCTACAAGAGAGACTTCTTTAATTAATTTACTTTTTTAAGTTTTTATTTCATGTGTGCCATAGCATGTATATGTGGGGGTTAGCAAACAACTTTGGGGAGTCTGTTCTTGCCTTATTTGTTCAGGCAGGGCTTCTCTTATTGCTGCTGCTGCACTGTGTAATGCAGGCTGACCAGGCCCCAGGCTTCCAAACAGTTTCCCTCTTGTTACCTCTTATCTCACTACAAGAGTGTTGGAACTATAGATGTGCACCATCGCATCAAGCTTTTGATGTGGCCTTCAGGGACCAGGCTCAGGTTGTCAGGCTTGCAAGGCCAGCATTTCTACTCACCGAGCCATCTTCCTAGCCCCATACACATATAAACCAGCAGCATGTGTGTGTGTGTATGTGTGTGTGTGTGTTATTTATTAAGCGGCGCAATGTTATTCATTAAGCAGTGCTGTTTACTATGCGAGTGAAGCCATAAAGTACGACAAAACCCACTATAAGAGTTTATTAAGGGAAGGGAACAGAAGAGATGTGACAGGCCTATGGGAATGATCATGCAGGAAGGGGGAGGAGGGATAAGTGGGAACTGCTTTTATAGATTCTGCCCATACATGCACATATGGGCTTACATATCTACACCACACATGCGCATAGATTGCATGATCACACTGCACACAAATTACGTGATCACGCAGTGCACAGATTACGTAGGATGTAAGACCCTGGGATGACTAAGTGTCTCACCTGGCTATTGGACAGCGCATGTGTGGTCATATAGCTGGGAGAGTAGCTAAGAGTTCTATATAAATTTTAAGGAGTCCTTAGAAGTCTCACTTCTTAGGCAGGAATGATGGCATACACCTATGATCCCATCACTTAGGAGATGGAAACTGGAGGACCATGGTTTCAGGTCATTAAGGATAATCTGGCATGTATGAGACCCTGTTTCAAAACAAACAAAACTGGGGTTTTTCTGCTGCAGGCCTCCTCTGGGAGATCCCGCCATGATGCAAAGGAACCACTCAGTTTGGATTCCCAAGGCAGACACAACTCTAAATATTTCTGGCCCGTAAACCACTATCATGTCCTTAGAGTGTATGATACTCAACCTCAGACACATCACAAAGGCTGCTCCTTATATCCCAGCCCCATGCAAGATGACCACTCATGAACCTCATTCTCTTTTCTCCGACATCCCAGCCTGGTATTTGTCCTGGGCTGTCTGTAAAACCTGAGACATTTCCAGGCTCTAGTCTGTGTTTTTAGAGAAGTTCAACTCTGACCCCAAAGCTGACAAACCTTATCCATTCTTTAGGGGTGGTATTTTCCATGAGTGTTTTTATGAGATGTCTTTATGTAGAAGGTGTGAGGTGTTTCTGGGGACACCCAGGGAGGAGTCCTGCTTTTGTAAGAACCATGACCAGCAGCATATGCTGAGAGATAAAGGAAGCCTACAGCATTTTAACTTGCTTCCGGAAGCCGCCACCAAGAGGACCGTGTCGGGGAGTTAGGGCAAAGCTGAGGTGATGTGGTGGCCTCAGGAGGGCTGAGCAAGGGTTCCCATAGAGCATGTTTGCATTGGCAGAGATTCTGTGGTGGCTGGCGTCTCATGAGGAGAGTCCCAATACAAAAGGCAACACTTTGAGGAAGATAACATCAGTGCAGGAAGAACTGGGGACTTAGTTAAGTAACTTACTTAAGTTAGCAAGGAAGGCCTTAGGAAGGCCTTCACTGAACCTATGTACTAAATCCTCATCTTGTGCTAAGTAAGCACTCTGCTCTCCTGAGCACTAGGGTCACTACAATGACCAAGACTGTCACCCCTGTCCCTGCAGCCTCACAGGAAAAAAATCAGGATCCAGGGCGAAGTGGAAGTATGGAAGGATGAGGAAACATAACAGGGTTTCTTAGTAATTGATGAATGTAAATGTTGAGTGAAGTAAGGAAACAAGAAAAAGCTGCCGGGTGGGGGTGGTGGCGCACACCTTTGATCCCAGCACTTGGGAGGCAAAGGCAGGCGGATCTCTGTGAGTTCGAGGCCAGCTTGGGCTGTAGAGTGGGTTCCAGGACAGGTGCAAAGCTACACAGAGAAACCCTGTCTCGAGAAAAAAAAAAAAGAAAAGAAAGAAAGAAAGAAAGAAAGAAAGAAAGAAAGAAAGAAAGAAAGAAAAAAGCTAGTGAACAGAACTGTTCACAATGGAATGCAGCAAAGGAAAATCCAGTTGCTTTTGTCCAAGTAATACTGGAGAGTTTAAAGAGATAAAAGGGAGAATGGGAGCTAGGGGTGTAGCACACTTCATGTGTGAGACCCTAGATTTAACCCTCAGTACTCTAGAAGCAGAGCCAGGTGAAGAGCAGAGAGGCCAGCAGCATATCAGACTTTCACAGGAAGTCACTGGTGAGAGAAAGACATTCCCTGAGATGGTTCTCCTTACAGGAGAATTGCATCTTGAGGCATGAAGGGCAAGGATCGCACTATAAGTGAAGTGGAGGGCTCGGGACACAGCTCAGTGACTGAACACTTGCTGGGGTAGACTACAGCATGTGCTCACTGTTGTACCCATTTAGTGAATCCCCCAGAGACCGCCAAGGAGCCGGTTTCTGATGCAAACACATAAGGGTTCTTTTATTGTCGGGTTTGAACCTGGGCCACTGTCAGGCAGCTGGAGGGAAATTCGGCAGTGGCAGCGGGCCAAGGGGTAGAGAGTTTTTATAGAGAAAAACCTCAAGCTGGGAATTACATGCTCTGGCAACTTGGGATTGGGTAGAAGGGATATGGGGCAAAGTGATTTTTTGAAACTATTGGTCTAGACTTTCGGCAGGAAACCACATTTGAAACTATTGGGTTGGACTTCTGGCGGGGAACCACAACTTGCTGAGCAGGATTATCTGAGCTGCTCAGCAGGAGTATCTGGATATCTTCTAGGGCCATAAACCACAGACAGAATGTCTGCAGGAGCATACTGCCTTGTATCTGTTCGAGTTGTCATGGCACATTCCTGAGATTCTTCCTGGAGCTAAGTACAGCAGGTGGTCTAAGATGGTGGCCCTCCCCTAAGATGGAGTCTGTATTGCCTTCACACAACTGGCTGAGAGGGGAGGTCAGAAGCAGACTGTGTTCCACTGTGGACAGGACTGGATTTCCATCCTGATCTACTGTATGATTCAGGTCATTTGTTGAATCTATTCAACGAGCCTAGTACCTGGTATCATCTCTGAGGGCATTGAGAAAGTTAAAGAAGAAGACACAACATATTTCAGATACCCATAGTTATTACTGAGGCTGCCTCCTTATTGGCTGGAGTACGGACCTCACTCCCTTCCCTCCTTGCTCACTGGACTCTTGGTAGACATCAGTACCCAGAGTTCTGGGCTCAAAACTAACCAACCTCTTCTTGTTTTTCAGGATGAAGATGACCTAGCTCACGCCCTGATCTGGCCCGAGATTCAACAGGAACTGAAAATCATTGAATCGGAGGAGGAGCTCTCGTCATTACCACCCCCTGCTCAGAAGACAAGCCCAAAGACTGAGTCAGGTCCAGCCCCATTTCCCCTCCCAGAGGCGTCTGGGAGCTCGCCCTGTGGCTCTACATCTCTGGAAGTATGGACTAGGGACTCAGCCAACCAGAGCACACAGGAGGCTGCCATCCTCGCCAATAGAGAGAAGCTGGAGCCAGTCTGCAGCCTCCCTGGGTCAAAGCCCGAGGCGGGGTTCACCCCAGACCCAGCCAGTCTAGCGCCTCTGCAAATACTTCTGTTTGAGAAGGTGTCTTCTCCAGCTAGGATAGAGATAGGAGGCCCGAGAAATCTCTCTCCTCCACTTCCTCCTGCTCCTCCCCCCCCAACTCCTCTGGAGGAGGAACCTCGGGTCCTGCTGTCAAAGGAAGGTTCTGGAAGAGAAGATGCATCTGCGGATTCCAGGACAGATCCCTACACAGAGCAGCCCAAACCCAAAGACAACCCTGGCATCCCTAGCCTCTGTCAGAGAGAGGAGACCATTGCAAGCCCCAACGAGAAGCAAAATGCAACGCATGCTGTTCCTGAGAGCAAAGGCCCTGATCTTCCAAGCCCAACAAAGGAGGTGGAAGTCGCCCCACAAGAAGAGGGGGACGCCCCCCACGCAGCCCAAGAGCCTTCAGACTGTGACGAAGATGACACTGTGACAGACGCTGCTCAGCATGGCCTGGAGATGGTAGAGCCGTGGGAGGAGCCCCAGTGGGTGACCAGCCCTCTTCATTCCCCCACCCTGAAAGAAGTTCAGGAGTCCCAGATGCAGTGCCCCCAGGGCCACAGGTTGGAGAGGAGACTTTGCCACAGGCCCAGCCTTCGCCAGAGCCATTCTCTAGACAGCAAAACCACTGGTAAGAGCCACTGGACTCTCGAGATTCCTTTCTCCAGCAGCTGTGCTAATCTCGAAACAGAGAAGAATTATGAGCCTCTGCAGCCCCCGGCAGCCAGGAACAAGACTGCTGGATGGGAGGAAAAAGCCCTGAAAGCCTTCAGGGAGTTCTCTGGCCTGAAAGGGTTAGAGGTTCTTCCCAGCCAGAAGGGACCATCTGGTATACCACGCAAGCCAGTAGAAGCCAACTTCATCGGTCTGACAGAGGGAAAGGAGCAGGGACCACAGCTGGGACTCAGCAACTCTCAGATGAAACACAGTGATGTTCCTGAGCCAGAGAGCAGCATGGAGAGTTCACCTAGAGCTCAAGACAGCACCGCACCTGGGGAGCAACCCCTAAAGTCACAGCTCAAGAGCTCTGAGGGTGGGCCCTCAAAAGGGAAACACAGGCCTTCTTCCCTCAACTTGGACTCCGCCACTCCTATCACTGACCTCTTCCGGCTTGAGAATGGAGCTTCATTTAGTTCACCTGGAATAGAGCTCTCTGAACTAAGAGACACCAAGGTCACCCGGATGACCTCCTCTCACTGTAAAGCAGCCCCCTGGAACTCCCCGGACACCCAGGACCCGGACATTGTTGCCCATGCTCTGACCGGCCGTCGGAATTCAGCTCCCGTGAGTGTGTCGGCTGTGAGAACCTCCTTCATGGTCAAAATGTGTCAGGCCAAGGCTGTCCCTGTCATCCCGCCCAAGATTCAATACACACAGATCCCACAGCCCCTGCCCTCTCAGAGCACAGGAGAAGGTGGGGCTCAGCCTCCAGAGAGGAGCCGGGAAGAACCTGGTCCAACCACCGAGACCCCTCAGAAACCCACCAAAGATGATTCTCCCTCCTCCCTGGAAAGCCCAGAGGAAGAGCAACCAAAGCAAGAGGCAGGAGCCTTTGCATCGCAGAGGAAGGGTAGCACCACACCCTGCATGTCTGAGGGGCCCTTCTGCTCTCCAGAACCTGGGGTATCCAATCTGCTCTCCACGCAGGATGCAATGGGGCAATGCAGAAAACGCACATCGGAGACCGAGCCGTCAGGAGACAACGTTCTTTCTTCAAAACTGGAGCGAGCGTCTGGGGGGCCTAAGCCTTTCCACAGGTCAAGGCCAGGAAGACCTCAGAGCCTAATCTTATTCCCCATCATGGACCACCTGCCCTCCTCATCCACAATGATAGATTCCAAGGTCCTGCTGTCCCCTATCAGAAGCCCCACTCAGACAGTTTCCCCCGGCCTTCTCTGTGGGGAATTGGCAGAAAACACATGGGTCACACCAGAAGGGGTTACACTTAGGAATAAAATGACCATCCCTAAGAATGGCCAAAGACTAGAAACTTCAACCAGCTGTTTTTACCAGCCCCAGCGGAGATCTGTGATTCTGGATGGAAGAAGCGGGAGGCAAATAGAGTGAGACCTGTGGACCTGCTGGTGTCTGCAGAAACAGCAGGTTCGTCTGGAAGTTATTACAGGACCAACTGGCCATTTTCCAGCCACAAGTTATCTAAATTGGGGCTTATTTTGGCCTCTGACTAACCCCCTCTCTCCCACTTCCCCCACCTCTCTGTCTTTGACCATACGTGAGTCCATTTGCCAGAAGAGTGGTCAAGACAAGGACCAAAAAGTGAGATTTAAGTAAGTCCACAGAAGCAAGTTGGGAAGGTAGGCGGGGGAAGAGGGATGGAATGCTTGCCTCGGATAGAAACTGGGGCTCGTCTGTGAGTCACATTAGTCCTCCATTGCCATTATCTATTACTGTCAAGAGCTGGCTGTGTTAGTATCCCCGGAAAGAAAGAAAAATTCTTTGCCTGAGTCAGAAAAATCTTCCTGTTACGATCGAAGGTGTCTTTGTGCTTTTTTATGCTCTTTAAAGTATGTGTTCTTTTAGACCAGTTTTCTAATAAGCCCTGTAAAAGTGTATTGCCCCCAGATAGAAGCAGATCTGAAAATGCAAACTAACATGCACTTAAGATATCCAGGTGGGGGGACTTCCTTGTGCTCTCTCCCTGGAGTGGCTGCAAACCTGTCCGAGGTGATCCATGAAGTCAGAATTGGTACCACCCATGAACACTTCCTGGTGCTGGCTTTATTGTGACTCCACCTGCCACTGTGAACTCGGATTACCAAATCCAGCAGCTTGGCAGACTGAGGACTGCGCTAGGACTGGGAAGTCATATAGGTATGCAGGAGTGACTTGTCTGCTTTCTTAATAGTACCAGAATCCAAGTGCCACATGTCATAGGAAAAGCCTCACAGAACGGCACTTCTTTACGGACCTGACGTGTTTAAGTTGGCCAGGCATCAGGGAGAAAAACTGGAGCTCAGCTTTACTCTCCAGCACTAAGCTGTCTGGGCCCAGGATGACAGGAGAGGAGGCAATGAGGTGCCCCAGCAGAGTGGCTGTTGCTGTCACTCACTGTCTTCAAAGAGGCACTGCCTTTAGCCAGTGGCTCCCTTCCTTTCTCGGTCTCTCACCATCACTCAAGGGCAGGCTTGAGACACCTCTCTCTGTCTTAATTCCCCATCCACCATCCACCTAAACTCAGCCTTGCTCTTTGGCTGTCTAGACACAAACAGATGCAATAACTCAATCTGCTGTTCCTTATACTTGCTGGAAGAGTTCTTGTGCTTCCCTTCCAAGGCTTCATAGGGCACTTCTCAGACTCCAGCCTGGCTGAACTCTGTCCGGAAGCTCAGTCATTGGTCAAGTTTATCCAAAGACTAGCAGTACCTCCGGGCTGACCCCACAATCAGAGTCAGTACTGGACTGGATAGTGGCTAAGCTGAAGTCATCTCGGGGGGAATGTGGAAGCAGACGCCCTATCACAGATGTCATGCTCGCCCTTCCCTCCCTGGTTAACCCTAAAGACTGGAAATCTTGACCTACTCCTTTTAAGCCAGTGCCTGGGGCAAAGACAACTAGTAAGTCCACTAAGGAGAGTGAGCCCACGTGAGGGAGCAAGGGAAGGTAGGTCTTCAGCCTTTGCTTTCTCATTGGATGAGGAAAGCATTGGACCAACAGCCACTTAGGACACAGCATTTCCCCCTAATGACAAAGTGTGAAGAAATATGGTGTGGAGTGTTGCCAGCTTTCCTTAACTTAAATTATCCCGTCTATCTTTTGCCTCTGGGCTTTTCCCATTCTCTCACTTCTGTAAATCTTACTCTTACTCCATGGCTTGTTGTGTAGCTGGGTTGTTGGCCCCTAGAGTACTCCTCCTCCTTCTCTGGCTCGCTCTTCTCCTCTTCCAGATTTCTCATTCTGTCTATCCTCTCTGCCTGCCAGCCCCGCCTATTTCCCTCTCCTGCCTCGCTATTGGCCGTTCAGCTCTTTATTAGACCATCAGGTGTTTTAGACAGGCACAGTAACACAGCTTCACAGAGTTAAACAAATGCACCATAAACAAAAGTAACACCCCTTAAAATAATAGTCCCCAACAGTGGAGAGATGAGAAAGGTCATGTTCTGAAGATTTGAAAAGTGCATTCCTGCCTTATCAAGCTTCATTTCGGCCTCAGTGTACTTATGGTGTGCTTTAATAAAGACTTGCTCCAGTTAGAACGTGAGAGGAAAAGAGCCGACCACCGAAACACTGAAACTACTTAGTGATTGTTTTAAGTTGTCTAATACTTCCAGGATGCATTTGTACTGGCAGGCAGACAGAAGCCATCGTTTACACGCTGACAAATGACTTCAGTTCTGAGGACTGATTTCTAAAATGACTGCCATGCTCCTTTAGATACCATTCATTTATGACATCACCTTCAGGAGAATGGGCATGTGGGTGTCTCCATGACCCACTGACACCTGTTTGGAAATATTCCTTACTTCAAGTTCTCTTAGCCCATCAATTCCAGAAAGGCTTGGAGGCTTTACCATCTCAGTGTCCTGCTTCTACAGTGTGGTCCTCTTTTCTGATGGTCTTACAGCCAACTGTCACACACATATTCATAGATTTTGTGGGCTGGGTGAGCCTGGCATTGATGAAATCCCATTCCAGGGCAAAGAAGTTGTTCCTCGAGATGCCCTGGGGTCACCATTTGGCAACACCTGGGACTCTCATATGGGACCCCTGAGAATGGCCAAGTGGGAATCAGCCTGCTTGCTTCCATACAGGCCCAGGGGGAAGGACCACTGGTGTCGGGACCTGCTGAGATGCCAAGAGAAGAGAGTGACTCTTCAGAGCAACTGCCAGTCCTCAACACGGGGTAGCTCATTTTAAAGACTGAAGTTCAAGTGGAATGCAGACATGTACCCTTTTTTGGCATGTTATTGTTGCTTAAGACAATAATCCATATTTATTTACAAAATAGTCCTCCCAGGACTTCCTCCCTTCCTCTTTTGCCAAAATGGAGTGGAGAAGGAACATTTAATTTTTATTCTCTACTCCTAAAATATGAAAAGATCTGACCAAGACATCATTATGAAATACACTATTAGCTTAATCTAAGCCTTAATCGTGCCCAAGTTAAAATTCTGGATTCTGGAGACACTAAAAATGTCAATGTCAGCATCCTTATCCAGTAGTTAGTGAAAGCTTGGTAACAGGGCGCTAGTTACCTTAGCACTCCTACTCGCCTGAGGAGTCTGAAGAAAAAGAGGAGGGGCACTGGCAAATCGAACAGCCTGGAATAACTGGGAGCAGGGTGAGAAACCATTAGATGCCGAGAAAAGGCAGAAAGCAGCAACCAGCACCTTTCGGTAGGAATGCTAACAGTACTCAAATGACCTACTAATTTTAAATAATCTAACTAAGCAGAACTGCAAATCCAATAAAATGTATGAGTGAGACACTTGGGTGTTGAGAACTTTGTTTTTAAAGATCAGAGTGAAAATGAACTAATTATTTCTGATGGTTTGCATGGTCCTCATTGGTTGTAAGGTCTGTTGGATGTCTACTTATAAACCAAGTAGGATCAGATTCCACACACCTTAAGAAAGGATTTGAGAGACTCTGATCATCAAAAAATGGAGTTAATTCTGCTATTGATGAGGTCACAGATAGGCCCAGGACAAACAGTTAATTTCATGTCGTGTTTAGCACATAACAACAATCACATGTGGCTGAAATTAGGTTGGTAGGTCATTTGTCTACCAGGCCTCATGTTCCTCCCTTAAGAAACCCTGGAGAATATAATATTTGTTTGTCTAGGATTGGAATAGAAGACGTTTCCAGTAGGCCCAGTTCCTGCTTACATAGATTAGGACCACCTTCTATCACAGCTGGTCCTACTGGATGACAACATGCATCTTGGGATTTGCTGGCCAAGAGTATGATTTCAGGCATTTCAAAGAGGAAGGTCAGCTCAAAATGTGTAATGACAAAGAATGTGCCCTCCTTTCCTAGCCAAACAGAGGTGGAAGAGGGAGGAAATGCACCTTTCTAGGCAAGAGGAAAGGGAGATGGCAGAAGGCTGATCGGCTGAGACCAGCCCCAGTCCAGGCAGTACAAAATGATTGGCACACAGCTCACTTAGCTTGAGGTACATGAGCAATGCAGAGGCTGGTTGTCAATGTGGGTCAGAAAGGAGGTAGCTAATGTAAGAAGCCATGAATTCAGTCATGTGCATTACTTGATGAACCCCAATGCTTTGAACTGACGTAATGCCATTGTACTTTCTGGCTTATAATTCTGCAAAGTAAAGCACTTTTTTTTCAAAGGACCCTATTGGTAGCCATATGATTGACTGCAAGCTGTTTCTGAACTCTACAAATGTTTCCAAAGATATAATCAAAATGTTTTCTATTCATTAAAAAAATATATTAAACATACCCATAGAGAAATTTAAGTGTAATTAAGAGACTGTTATGCTTTAAAAATGTACTCTAATAAATCATATAAAGTATAATTCTTGGGGTGGAACTATTGGTTAGAGGACATGAGGGTCACCAAAATCAACAAATGAAATCATAAGGCGTCAGACTCACAGTGCTAGTTTCTTCTATCTGACATCATTCTGTTGTTACTGTTACTCCAAGGTCAGATCTCACCAATCTCCCATAAATTTTGGTTTTGCTTCTAAAAGCAATTGATGAGAGGGGATGCTGGAGAGATGGTTCCGCAGGGGAGCATTGACTGTGCTTCCAGAGGACCTGGGTGGATTCCCAGCACCCAGCTGGTGGCTCACAACCTTCTCTAACTCCAGTTCTAGGACATGCCCCTCTTCTGGCTTCCACCAGACACACATGGGACACAGACGCACAGCAAAACACCCGTACATACAAATGAGGGGGAGGGGAGAAGTGGGGGGGGATGGAGGGAGGGACAGAGAGAGGGTGGGAGAAAAAACAAACTTATGATCGGGTCTCACTCTGTGGATCAGACTGGCCTGAAACTATGTAATCCAGGCTGGTCTTGAACTTGCAGTAATCCTCTTGCTTCAGCCTCCCAAGTGTCAAGATTACATGTATGGATCACCATGCTCCGATTCCATTAGCTTGTTACATCTTAATAATCAACTGTTTGCAATTTCACCCTCTCACCCCAGTCATTTAACTAAAATACCCAGGATAAATTGAAGTCCTATACCAAGTACAAGTTGTAACAGAAAAAAAGAAGACAGCTAACTCCTTCTTGGAACTCTGTAGCTTAAGGAGAGCTATGGGCCTAGTGCATAGGTGCAGCCTCAGGTCAAGGACTTCGGTTTTAGGGGTGGACGCTGTGATTTGTACACTTATGCATGTTTGCATGAGTGTGTGGAGGCCAGAGATTGATGTAAGAAGTCACATCAGTTACTCTCCATTTTATTCACTAAGGTAGGATCTCTCACCAAGCTTGGAGCTTGCTCATTAGGCTAGTCTAGCTAATTGGCTAGTCTTTGGGATACCCTAGCTCCCCTGCCAAGGGCTGGGATTAGAGATAGACTCACCACATCTATGCAGCTTTTATGTGCGTGCTGAGAATCTGAAATTGCACAAGTGCTTTGCCCACTGAGCCAGACCCCACCCTGAGGACTGAGTGCTCATCCTAGGAAGGGTAAAGCCAACATTCGCTATGCTAGCATTTATCATCACACACAAAAAGGTGGGAATTGGGGTGTGAGAGGAACGTGCATTAACTAGTCTCTTCTCTGAACTGTTCACTTCCTAAACTTGGATAAAACTTCACAAGGATACTTCTACTCCACCAGACTTTTACAAGGGGTTAGAAGATGACCTCCCAGCTTCTCACTCCTGTTCCTGCACCATTGCTCCTTCCTGTCTCACACAAAACCCCTCACCGTCAAAATGTACGGTCCTAGCTATTGTAACTTTTACTGTTCTTTAGGTATGATGCAGTCAATGCACCAAATGTCCTAGATTTGGCACCGGGCTCCATTTCCTACTACCATGTATCCCACCAGCACCTGGAAGATTTTTATTGTTCTCGGAAAATCTCCCAGTACCCATGCAATAATCATATGGTTATTTTTATTTTCTTACTTGGTACTACTGGGGCCTCTTACATGCCAGGCAAGCACTTTACTGCTGACATATATATCCCTAGTCCTGCTTTCAGTTCTGAGTCTTTTCCCTGCATGTGTACCTGGTACCCATAGAGCTCAGGTGCCAGGCCCCCTAGAACTGGAGTTAGGGGTAGTGGTGAGCCTCCATGTGGTTGCTGTGAATCAAAACCTGGTCCTCTACAAGAGCAACACGTGCTCTTAACTGTTGAGTCACCTCTCTAGCCCTGCAATCCATTTCTTAAAATGACATTTATCATGTGTGTGTGAGCATGATGGGGTTGAGGCGTAAGTGGAGACCGGAAGACAACTTTCAGGAGTTGGTTCTTTCTTTCCACCACCACAAGGTCCAGGAACCAAGAGCAGGTGTCAGCGTGAGTAGCAAGTACCTTTACCACTGTCATTTCCCCAACTCCCCAACTCCTGTACCCTTCTCACTTTTGATTGACAGGGTATGTTTTTCAGACTTGCCTTGAATTCACTGTATAGGCAACCAGGCCTTGGATTTTCACCCTCCTGCCTCCAGTTCCTAAGTGTCAGAGATTACGGCTTGTATCATCAGGCCCATGTTTACAGCTCTTTATTTTTACCCACATAAAATTTATCTAGTGTGTGTATGTGCGTGGGAGTGTTGAGTGTACATGTGGAGGTCAGAGGACAACCTGCAGGCCTCAGTTCTCTCCGTGTAGATTTCAGGAAACAAACTCAGTTGTCAGGCTTGATGGCAAATACTTTACCACTGAACCATCTTGCTCTGAATGACTTCAACCATGTGCTTCTAGGGTTACACATAAGGTTATTTCATACTCCACAACTTATTATCCTAAATTCCTGTTTTTCCTCTCCAGAACACTCTTTCTGTTCTTGCTACTTTATTCCATTTATGCGAGATTACCAATGTCTGGCCCACCACTATTCTAACAGCACCATTATCAAACTTGCAATCCTTCTGCCTCAGACTCCTGAGTACTAGCATGACAGGTATACACCACCACACATGGCTTCATTACACCTCCTCTTTCAACCTGCCTGGCATCTATCTGCTCTTCTTGTGCCACAAGCTTCAGAATTCAGCCAAACAAGCTCTCAACAGTGGCAGAGTCATGGTTATAAGAACAGTCTAGGTGACTGTGGAGAGGTGGCTCAGTGATTAAGAGCACTGGCTGCTCTTCCAGAGGATCTGAGTTTGATTCCCAGCACCCATATGGGGGCTCACAAGTCTCTATAACTCAGTTCCTAGGGCATCCTCAATGCCCTGTTCTAGCTTCCACGGGTATTAGGTAACACATTACATAGACATACATGCAAACAAAACACTCATATACATGAAATTATTTTTAAAAAGACCTGTCTATCTTCTCTTAATTATCTGGGCTATTTCTGTGCACAAGAACCAACTTGGGACCTTCTGTTGTTGCTGCTGAGACAAAGGGTCTCACTATGCATCCTAAGCTGACCTCAAAGTCCTCCGCCATCAAGTTTCCAAGCACTGAGGTTACAGGCATGTGCCACTAGACCTCACTAAACTGTTAGCCAAGAAAAGCAAAACTGGGCTGGAGAGAGGGCTCAGCGGTTAAGGGCACTGGCTGCTCTTCCAGAGGTCCTGAGTTCAATTCCTAGCAACCACATGGTGGCTCACAGCCATCTGTAATGAGATCGGGTGCCCTCTTCTGGTACGCAGACAGAACACTGTATACATAATAAATGAATCTTTCAAAAAAAAAAAAAAAAAAAAAAAAAAGAATTTAAAGAGAGAGAGAAGCAAAACTTCAAAATCCTAAGGAAAGTACAGCAAGATGGCAGCTTCCCTGCCTTCCATTCCTTGCAATTACATTCAGGCTGAACCACTTTAAATAGCAGGAAAGCTAAGACACTGACTTTGTGCTTTTCTTCTTCCTCCGATGTACAAGCTGATTCCTTGTAAAGTCAATTCTCTTGCTGCTATAAAATGAAGTTCTTGGGCTGGCTGGATGGCTTAGTGGATAAGGCACTTGCTACCAAGGCTGACAACCTGAGTTCAATCCCTGGTCCCACATAGAGGATAGAGACATCCAACTCTGGCAGACTGCCAGCGGTTACCTTCACTGTGGCTAAAGTACATACGGCTTTCTCTTGCTGTGTCTGACCTTTGCTGAAAAACCCTTTCCTAGGGCTGCAAGATGGTTCCATGGGTGAAAGCACTTGCCATACAAGCTTGACACCTGATTGCAATCCACAAATCCATCTTAAGTTAGGAGAGAACTCCCAAAAGTTGTTCTCTACCTTGCAAAGACACATTCACTTGTACACACACATACACAAAATTTTGTTTTTTCCTGAGATGGGGGTCTCTCTGCATAACAGCCCTGGCTGTCCTGGAACTCAACTTGTAGCTCAGGCTGCCCTGGAACTCACAGAGATCCACTTGCCTCTGCCTCCCAAGTGCTGGGATTAAAGGCGTGTGCTATCACAGCCCGGATCACAAAATAGTTTTAAAGATCTAGAGAGATAGCTCAGCAATTAAGAGAACTTATTGCTCTTCCAGAGGACCTGAGTTCAGTTCCAAGCACCCATATCAGACAGCTCACAACAATCGGCATGTAACTCCACCTCCAGCAGATCAAATGCCTCTGGCCTCCACAAGCACCTGCATTCATGCACACAGACACAGAATTAAAATTGATTTTTAAAAATTCTTTTTAGGGACTAAAGAGATGGCTCAGCAATTAAAAGCGCTGGTTGCTCTTCCAGAGGACCCTAGTTCAATTGCCAGCATTCACATGGGAACTCACAACTGTGTGTAACTCCAAGATCTGACACCCTCACAGACATACATGCAAGCAAAACACCACAGCACATAAAAATAAAATAAAGAATTATAAAAAAACTTTTTAAAAATCATTTCCTAAACTGAATATAGTAATGGATACCACTACTGTGGAAGGAAGCTAAGGCAAGAGTACCATAAGCTCAAGACCAGCCTGAACTACTTCACAAGATTCTACCTTTAAAAAGTAAAATCATCTTGGCCAGGCATAGCAGCGCATGCCTTTAGTCCCAGCACTCGGGAGGCAGAAGCAAATGGATCTCTGAGTCTGAGGCCAGCCTGGGCTACAGAGCGAGTTCCAAGATAGTCAGGGCTACACAGAGAAACCTGTCTCAAAAAATATAGGTGGATGGGTAGATGGCTGGATGGATGGATGGATAGATGGACGGACAGACAGACAACTGTCTCCTCAGCTAGCCATGGTGATACACTCCTGGAATCTATCATTCCACAGACTAACACAGGAGGGCTTTGAAAGCAAGACCTTTTCTAAAAGGAAAGAAAAAGACAACCAAAGTACTCCTCAAAGATACCTCTAACGGTGGTGGTGAGCCATTTCAGTCATTCTTATGGCTTTCTAAATTAAAGTCCTATTTTATTCTTTAAAGGATGCCTTTCATGGGTGCCACTTCCTCGACCTGTTTCCTTGTCCTGACTTTTCTCTCTATTGCACTCACTACTACCAGAACATGTACAACCTTGCTGATGGAATGGCTCACCACATCTCTTCAGGATGTCTTACTGTTAAGCCCCAATGCCTACACAGCACCTGGTGGACAACATACATTTGTTGAACAGTAAAGACTGGTTGTCAAATATTCAAATTTTAGGAGCAGTATCCACATCAAACTAAGAAAGACATGGTTAGCTGCAACATGAAGGTGGGCAGCTATGCACATACCTATTCCTAGACTGTGCTTCCTTTGCTAAAAACCTTCTGAGAACTCTTCTCAAGAATTGTCTACACAGAGAAACCCTGTCTCGAAAAAAAAAACAAAACAAAAAAAAAAAAAAAAAAAAAAAAAAAAAGAATTGTTTGGAGAGTTAAGCTTTGGAACTATAAGATTACTCTTTTGGCTTCATAAGCTTCATACATTTGTATCATCCAAAGCCCAGAAAGTAGGATGGTCTATTTTTGGTCTAAAACAAGAAGCTGTAAGTACATCAACTCCCAAGAACATGGGCAGTGGTGACCTAAAAGGTTAATGCTCACAAATATGAAGGTTCTGAAGGTTCTGAAGTATGAAACTGATTTACTTACTTTTGAGGGCTGGAGAACAAACTCAAGCCTCATGCATGTAAAACAAGCACATTAACACCAAGCTGGATCTCCAGCCTTTGAGTATGAAATTTAAAGCACAAAGTTTGGATATAGGTCAGACTCTGAGGACAAAGCAGCAACTTCTCGTCCTTCTCCTCCCCTCATAACTCCAAACACAATGCTACTGTAAAGACGTAGTAGCCAGATTGCACCTAAGGTTGTCTTGCTGAGGGCTTGCCCATTCTCCCAATTAGTTGAGTGTTTTTGATCTCCCCACACTCTAGAGACCGGCATGGCATTTATACTCCATTTATTCTTATCCTCTCCCTTGGATTCAGCTACACATCTTCTCCTTCATGAATGTGGGCGCACTACACACTTCCTGTCTATGAAAAGCACTATTACATATAACTAAGAGGAAAAGGAAAATCTTTGGAAGCAAAAGTTATGAAAGAACAGGCCAAGTGACAGCAGCTCCCAGAACACCAGGTGAGATTAACTGAAAGTCTCACAAGAACAGATCAGCAAAGACACCAGTTTAGATCCTTCTCCTCCTAGTAGGCAACAAAGAGCACTCGACCCGAGATCTGAACCCACTCTGCTATAGTTACCCCAGCACTATTAGCACGCTAAATTCAATCAAAGGGCATTGGTGCTGGCAGGTAACTCATCCATCTCTGTTTTCTACAGCAGTAATATGGCCAGGGGAGGAACTAAAGAGAACAAAAAAAGACACCAAAGACACTGTGTCAATATGCAAGACATGTTCCTAAGTGAATGTGACTCCAGAGTCAGACAAACAAGTCAATCTTTTACTGAAGGGGCGACCTCTCATGTATAATATTCAAATATACTACCACATGAAAGATAACATCACCTTGTTTATGGATACATTTAATATCCCTTGCCCTTCCCAACTTTCAAAACATAATAGTATACAAAATATAAAATATCTTAAATATTTATAAAAATCGCAAGAAAAAAATAGATCGTATGAAAATATTTTTATCTGAGTTCTCCCTCGTGTTGAGAGGCAGCTTAATTTGCCTTGAGTTCGTAACTGTTGAGGGGGTAGGAGTACGCCCTGCCTAAGACTATTCTGTCCCGGAGGAGCTTAAATAAAACATAGTAGTTGCAGAAAAGGATGAGCGCCATGGACAGTGTGTGGTTCCACTTCTCCGACCGCAGCAAGGAATAGAGCTGGTAGAAGACAACACTGCCCTCAATGAGGATAAGCAGGTTCAACAGCCTTAATGGGCGATGAAACAGGAACTGTAAGAAAATTACAAAACAAAATGTTATATCGTGGGGAAAGTAAAATTACTGAATTCACTTTCCTAAACCCATTACATAGTTTTAAGTTCACATACCCGGCAATACCAAGTAGATCTGCATATTCAGTGTCAAACTATCTTTCTCCTTTTTATTCATGAACAATGAAATAAATTTTATTGCAAAGCCTCTAAAATGCAAAAAATGATTATACCCAATATGACTTTTCTAACATGGTATCATAAACGTTATTTTATCTAAGACATTCCAAAGTATATTTATCTAAGACTAGATTAGTAAAAGAACCACATGGAAATATTTTAGGCTTTGGAACACAGACCCAAAAATTAAAGCTGCAATGTAGTCATAACATAACTATTCAAAATGTATTGTTAATCTTTCTTAGCTTAGGACCTAATGTAAGACATAAATACCAGTATTAGCCAAGTCTGGGGGAAGCGAAAAGTATTACAAGTTGAACTATCAGTACAGCAGCTTCTGTAAGTTTGTTTTGCAAAGGGGCCTACTATGTATCCCAAGCTGGCTGACACTGGCGATCCTCCTCCCTTGGCCTCCAGTGTGGACTACAGGCCTGTGCCGCCTCACCAGGCTCCAACAGCGTCGTCATTTTCCCTTCCACCACTTGCCAACTCTGCTTCCTGACTGAATCCTCTACCCCATATACTTCTGATGAGCACATTTTCCTTCCCCTGATACTGAAAAATCAGGTACAAACGGCATGCAAACAGGAAAAACGGAAAATGTGCAAGCATTGGAGCCAGACTAAAAGTGAGGCTTCTTATTTTCCCTCATTAAATTTTTCACTCTAAGGGACTAAATCCTAGCTTATTAATAAAAGGGTACTCTGGATAGAGAGATACAGATTGCAACTCAACATGTAACCATACAATCAGTCCTACATTCAGATGAAGACAGATATGGTCTATACTGCTATGTCATCTAAAAACAACTCATTTGGATGGAATTTCTGTCTCTGGGGCTTAAATGTGGGAATGAAGCTAAACAGCCTTGGCTGCTCTCAAGGACACTTAGCTTCTCAGGGCAGTCTTCAGGGGGAAGAAAATCTGTAACTTGAATTTCATTAAGATATTCAGCAACACCATGTATGAAACTGGCTCAGAATTACTGTTCTAGAAAGATTAAGAAAAGTCATTTCAGATTCTATGGCAAAGTGTAGTTAACTGTACTAGTAACCTAGAAACTCCTCAAGTCATAGAGTAAAGCTACTGTTAATGGACAAGTTTTGTTTAATAAGTTTGATTTATTGGGTTTTTTACTCTGTAGCCAAAAGCTGGCTGTGAAACTCTTGATCCTCCTGCCACTACTTTCCCAAAGGCTAGGATTACTGATGTGAGTTGCCTTCCAGGCAAACAGGCAGGTTTAAATGAATCTGAATGCTCTCACACTTCAATCTGTATTATCACTTCAAGTACAAAAATGTTCTAAATTCCTGGGCTCCTCCAGGGATTCTGATTCAGAAGTCTAGAAAAGGGGCCTCATCACTGTTACGAATAGGACAGATAATGACATATAGGTAGCCCTAGGATCACTTTTGAGAAGTAGTGATTGACCTATTTGGTAGTGCAAAACCAGCAATTCATTCCCATGAACAGAGGAAAAGCTACTGTCTCCTTTTCAAGGCCCTTTCATTCTCCCCATGCTCTTCCCTTCCACTTGTATTTCCAGGCATCTTGCCCTGATGTTGGTTCCCAGAGGTCAAAGGCTTCTGTAACCAGAAAGTCCATGTACTCTCATAAGGAATTGGGAGGGAGAAAGAGAAAATACCTTTAAATAATATACCCTCCATTTTATTACAGAATGGAAAGGCAACGTACTGCACACCTCTGTATATACCTTTCCCTGCCCACACTGGTCAGTAGCTGCCCTTTCTTTAGAAGTCAGAGACTTCTGACTCCTAGAGCCAAAACAGCTAGAAAACAGTTCAATTAGAACACAACTCAAGGCATAAGTTCAAATGGGACAGGAGCTGAATTTAATATGTGCCTACTGCTTTTTCCTCTTTTAAATTTTAACTTTATTTCTTTCAAACTCAAGGTAAACACTTCAAAAAACATCCCATTGTTACTGTATTAAATAGTGCTTTAGAGTTAATGCACAGATCTAGTTTGTTTGTTTGTTTGTTTTGGGACAGGGTCAATATAGGCAAGTCTGACCTGAGCTCTTAACCCTTCTGCCTCTACCTCCCAAGTGTTGGATTACAGTAATATGCCACCATGCCAGGCTCAGAAACAACGTATCTGAAGGACACCCCTAAACCAAACTATTATCAAATTAAATTGTCAGGTGAAAAAGGAAATCACCTGTCTACTTGTTTTGAGCAATGGTATGTGGACTTCAAGCTGCCTTTCCAAAGACATTTCTCAAGATCAAGGGCCAGTGTCCCAGTAATAGCAATAATCAGCATGTATTAACTTCTTATAGTGCATTACATACCGTGCTGGGTGCTTACACAGAGGGCCTCCTAACACTTTTAAGTTTATGCTTGAAAAGTAAGTAAGTGGTACTTGCATAAAAGCGGGCATGGGATACATCTGAAGGCACTGCCACGTTGTAAGGTCCCATGGCTCTATATAAACATCTGCTGTGCCGCACCAACACCCCTTGGGGCCATATTGTGTTTTCTGACCAACTATGGGAGAAAGAAATGCACTGTTAGAATACTGAGACTAGGAAGACAGTGTTTTGAAAGGCCAGCTAAATTCCTATGGAAGATCAGATTAAGCATTCAAGGCTTCATCTGCCAGAATTCTGAACATACATACAGTAATTCCATAGCCAAGCTCTTAGGAGTTAGAAAGGATCTGTTGTGATAACTTCATTGTTACACAGTAGACAGAAACTACCAAGTGATACAGTTAACTCGGTGTTGAAGGACTTGGAGGTGTGGGAGAACAAGCAGGCCAGAAACCAAGTATAAGAGGCGAAGTGTCATCTGGACCCCAAGAGAGCAGTAAGAGGACACAAACAGGAAGTGAACGCCACCGAGGACAACAAAAGCAAAAGGGAAATTAACAGCACCGCCTACTAGGAGCCTGAGCCGTTGCTGCGTCACCACAGCTCTCCACAGGGGGGTTTGCTTATCCCACAGCCGTGAGAAGCTAGACAGCAGAACACACACACAAGTACTAACACACAGATTCCCTCTTTACCGCTTGCTTGGTTCATTTCTACAGAGGTTTCTCTAAGGAAAAGAAATTAGGGAAGAAAAGCTTCTTTCTTTCCAGCATCAATGTAATGGAGTTGCAGAAGGGTGGAAATCTTCAAATTAAACTTATTCTTTTCACTTAAATCTAAGTTAATTCATCACTTCCTGATTTTGGAAAGGTTAGTCTCCTAGGATAAGAACTGGGACAGCAGTTTAGATATGTTAACAATAAAAATTACTCTAACACCCTGAAGCTTTCCCAGTTCAGAACACGTTCCACCGGCCTTGCTCACACTTACCAGCATTAAGGTGATGATACACCTCATGGCCACGTGCCACCAGTAGCCTGAAGATGTACAGTACTAGGACTGTGGATTGTACTTTCAACTGTTATTGAAATCTGTCCTTTGCCCACATTCAGGTTTCTTTGCAGCCTGGCCCAATCTCTTTCAGTTCCTGGGCTTGAAGGCCTGTGCTAATCTGTATCAGACATCAAGGCAGATAATTGAAGGGAGAACTCTGAGGGGCAGAGGGGAAGGGAAGGTTACCTCAATCTGTCCCATTTAATGAGGGGAAACTGGTAGATGAAATTTGTGAAATATTTAAATTATAGAAGGGGGAAGGTGAAGAGGTCCATATCTGAAGATGGCCCAGGCCTGAGAGACAGGTATGACAGTGGGCTCAGAACTGACAGAATGAAAGCAGTGAGGGTTAGGCATTTTGAACCATGCAAAGAAATAACTGATAAAGGTACACAATCAGAGCCAGGGACAGTTTTCATTTATGTACAGGAGAAGCAAGGAAACAACACGGTAAAGGATTAGGAAGAAAAAGGCAGAATTACAGGCAAGGAAAATTATTAGTCCAGATCTGGACTTATTAGAAAATACAAAAGCAGCAAATTCTAGCTACACGGCTGTGGCAGTGAGGATGAGAAGACAAACCTTAAGTCTTACAAGTAGTTTAAAATACATTATATGTACACATGACTATATATGTACACACACACAGATCCCCGAATATATCTGGATTAGGGCAAGGGATAAAGCTTGCGAGAAAAATCCAGAGTATAATGCACTCTAGAGTGCCTGGGCAGCTGAACTGTGGACCCATCTGAGAAGGAGTTGGTGATGGTGGTGGAAATGAGTTAATGCCCTGTATTCTTTTTAGTATGATGACAAGCATACACGTAAATAAAAACCAAACGTTTAAAGCCGAGAACGAGAATGACACACAGAGCATATAATCATGACCAGTATCATGAAGAGACATGTTACACGGTTACCCTCTAACCTACTCACATGTGCTGTGGAGCATTGCTGTAGAACCCATGTTCCAACTTCTGCCACTTGCCCAGGTGAGCAGCTGATTTATGTAGCAAATCACAGTACTTGGATGGCAGCAGCTGTGTGGTGAGCATGACAAAAGCATTGATCCACACCATAATGAGGTGCTCACATGACCAGCGCATGTCGTAATACTGGGTACTCTGGAAGAGATCACAAGAGAAACGATCCATGCGCTGGCAGGGAACGGAGGCAGGGAAGGGTGTGTGTGGACATAGGCCCTGCAGACAAATGCCACTCTGAGTCAACATGCACTGGTTGTCCTGCTGTCCGTGCAGAAACTTCGGGAGCAAGGTCCTCCAAAATCAACCTGACTTTCTGGCTGTGCGAGTTAGGGCTGGGAGGGAGAGTAATTATGTTCTATGTGTTTCCTTCTGGAAGAACTGAGTGCTTCTGAAGGGCCAGTCCAGCTGCAGACGTGCTTCTGAATAGGCGAGAGGAAGACACTAGAACTTCCCCAAAGCTTTTGGCCCCATGTCATATCCAGACCATTTATCTTTTCTACTGAAATAAATTGAGTTTAGATAGAGGTTAGGTTACATTCAAGATGACCCTGTTAATATCAACCAGAGCAGGCTAAATTTCATTGAAATCTTGGTTCTCTTAAGCTGTTATGTAATGAATCTATTGTAAGTTCAATCTTTATTTTTCCCAAAAACTTAAAAAAACGTAATTTTTAAAAAAAGGGGGGAGAGGGAAGGAAGGAAGAAAGAAAGGGGGAGCTACCACGGGGTGCATCACATATATGAAAATACCTATCCGCCAACCAGGAGCGGTATTAGTGCACTCCAGATGCAGCCGAACTCCACCATCCAGGCTGCCAAAGGGGAGACAGAGAAAAGGGGAATTAAACAAGAAATACCCAGTTTATGTATTTGACACACAAATCCAGGGAGTACAGAGAGCAGGACACCTGCTTACCTTCACAAAACACAGCGGGAGAAATGCAACGTAGTAGGCACTGAAGAGGGAGTTGAAGAGAACTTCCTTGATTCTGTGGTTGAAATCTGCTTTCAAACATTCTACCTCATTGCGAATGAGATCGGGAGAGAGGGGGCAGCTGTGGGTGGGGATGGGCGTGGTATTATTAAACTGTTCTTTTAGAGACTCCAGCAGTAAGGAGAGGAAATCTTTGGATTTGGCCAAACTGCCCACATTCGAAGCACCTTCCTCTACTGCCTGGTGCTGAACCACATAGTCTGTGAGAAGAAGATGGGCTCTACTATCTTGGTGGAAACAGCAGAGAGGAACATAAACACCAAACCTGTAACACAAAGTGAACATGAAAATGAGACGGCTCTCACACATCATGTAACTGTGCTCTACTACCTGAGAGAATGTAACCTCGAGGGGTCTGAGGTTTTGTTTTTTTACAAAAGCATGTGTATGCACTGCAGAATAGGATAGTACATAAAAGGCCCAATGACAACATACAAACGCCTAGAAACAATCATTTTTATTGAGTGCACAGTTTTTCAGAATGCAAATTTTCTACACAGTCACTACCAGGGGTCGGGGTCTGAGCTGTGTGTTGCCAGGTTCCTGGACTCTTATTCAAAGAACTGAAATAAAGGCTCACACAGATACCCAAGGCTCAGATTACTGTTCGGGACTTCTTTTCTGGGGTTCAGGAGGATAACATTAGTTACTCAGGACTGTAATGAGGATGGTTTTCTCTTTCGATTGATAGATTAGGATCATATAATCATTTTGCTACTGTGCATGTCCCTTCCCATAATACATCTGACTTTAATTATGTACTCTAAATTATGCATTTGCATAATATGGCAAAGAGAAGATTTTCCCTCTCAAATTCACTTCAGGACAGTTTGACTTACTGATCATCCACCCCAAACCAGTTCAGGCCTGAAACAGTTTTTGCATTCTTTGTTGGGAATATATTTGAAAAGAAACTGTCTAAATCTGGTAGTTGTTAGGGGAGAAGAAACCTATTCGACACACTGCTCAGAGAGAGATGGATATAAAGCTGATTGCAAGTGGGGGTCAAGGTTGCTAGATGCATTATTCAGAGAGGGCTGTGTACACAGTCATACAGGTAAAGGAACTGGACTGTCAAGTACCTTATCGGGGCAGGAACAGTCCATAACAAAACCAAGTAGAGTCCCATGATACTCAATTATTCCATACAACTGCCTGACTCATTTCCTTGTTATTTTCTCCATAGACTTTACTGCTCCTTGTGTATTTAATAGATTTATTATTTGGGGATGGTATTACTTTCTTGGATTACTTTCCCTCACTACCAATTTAAACTCTACAAAGCAATTTAGGTCTGATTAATTCACTGATGTATTTATTCTTGGTGCCTAAAATAGTTGATGAAATGGAAGTCTCTCAGAAAATATTTGATAAATTAACCAAAAAGTTACAAGTAGAGTAAATTTCTACACACAATACTTGGTTAAAGAATTGAATTTTTTAAGAATTTTGATAACTTCTCTTTCGATCCTAGGGATAAAACTCAGGGTTTAATGCTAATGCTTTATGTTTAATGTTTAATGCACATGCTAAGCACAAATCTACCGTAGGCTGTGTACACCTCCCAATCATCTATGTGAATAACTTAGATTTACTCAACTATTGAGTCCTTAAGGATTTTAAATAACCCCAAGTCTTCATTAGGGAACTGCCATAATATGAATAGATATTGTAAATAAAATGGTCATTTCACTGACATCAATTCAGATATAAAAAAAAACATCAGTAGAAAAGTATGTCATTTATTTCATTTTAATAACAAAACTAACAAATGATACTTGTTCATAATTTTCTATGGAGGGAAAAAGGACAAGCTATTGACTAATTGAGAGTGGTCTGTGGTAGCTCCAGGGTCCACTGTGAACATGCCCTTGAGAGGGTGGGATGGGACGGGGTCAAGAGGCACAAGTATCAAGGAGAAAATCACTTATGCACTTGGGACCAGTAAACAGGTATACTGCCAAAAGTCTGAGGCCAACCTCGGCTACGCAGCACATTCCAGGCCACACAGTAAGACTCTGTCTCAAACAAAAACTAATTAAAATCTCAGCTGGGCGGCGGCTCATGCCTTTAACCACAGCACTAGGGAGGCAGAGCCAGGTGGATCTCTGAGTTCGAGGCCATACTGGTCTACAGAACAAGATCCAGGACAGGCACCAAAGCTACACAGAGAAACCCTGACTGGAAAAAAACAAAAAACCAAAACAAAACAAAACAAAATCTCTGTATACAAAACTATGATACTACAAGTTTCATTAAATTCAGTATTGCTGAAACACACCAGGCAGTGATGGCGCACACCTTTAATCCTAGTACTTGGGAGGCAGAGGCAGGAGGATCACTGAGTTTGAGGCCTGCCTGGGCTACAGAGTGAGTTCCAGGACAGTCAGAGCTATACAAAGAAACCCTGTCACAAAAACTAAACCAAAAAAAAATTGTTGAAATGCAAGCTGAACATCTAGAAGTGATAGTTAAGAGGCTAAGTGTATAACTGAGTGTGATGGGTACCCCAATTCTCCAGCCATCCTTGAATACTACACTTCCCATGTGACTGTACGGCTTCATCGGTAGGTAAGGTGATCAACCCCTATCACATGCTAAGCTCACAACATTGGGCCAATTATGACGTCAGCCAACACAGTACAATCAGAAAGCTGAAATGAGCTGTACACAGACTCTTTCTCTTGATACGCTGCCAAACTCATGTACTCATGCCCAGGCTAGCCTGTTAAAGAATGAGACACAGGGAACAGAGGTTAGCATTCTGGTGGTCAGTTAATCCTAAGTTTGTGGATGAACCCAGGCAGATAGATCAGGAGAGCCCCGATTCCCAGCTAACTTCCACATACATGCAATAAATATAGAGCATGTGCTGAAGTCCTATGATTTAGGGTAAGATGAGAGGAAGCAGAGGAGAACATCGGACCAGAGAGGCCTCTGTAAATTAAAGGATTAATTAAAACATTTTTAAGGGTGTATGTGTATTTGCCCGCATGCATGTATGTGAACCACCTGAGTATCTGGTACCTTGGAGTCAGCAAAGGGTGTCAGATTGCCTATAGATGGTTATGAACCACCAGTAGGTTCTGGAAACTGAAACAGGGTCCTCTGGAAGAGTAGCCAGCGTTCTTAATCACTGAGCCATCTCTCTAGCCCCTCAAGGAAGGATTTTAAAGAAGGGAGCAACAACACAATTATACACTTCAAATTCTGGTCTCAAACTATGTAGCCAGGATGACCCTGAACTGATCCTCCTGCCTCCACCTTTCCAGTGCTTCTGGGAACAGCCAGATTCAAGACATGGTTAAGAGCCACAGCTGTCAGACTTGGACTAGTTTACTAAGAATCCACTGAAAACTGAAGGGAAGAAGTGAAGGTGGGTTTTAAAAAAAAATTCCAAATAAATGGAAAAGATGTGGTTGTTCCCATACTCAGTATTTTAAGTTTCTCATATCTTTTTAATTGATGCTTATATAAAAGGTAGATTATACAAATTTCAAAACTAAAAAAGGTAAGTATATTTAAACCTAAGATTTGTTTAAATTATATGTTAATTACTATTGTGTGGGATGTGGAGAATAAATAAGATTGGGGGGAGGGAGTAAAGCAATGTCTCATCATGTAGCCCTAGCTGGTCTTGAACTCAGAGATTCACCAGCCTTTGTCTTCCAAGTACTGAGATTAAAGCCATGAGCTACCATGCTTTGCAGTAAGCTTCTCTATAAACTTAAATTAAGAAGTCTGCTAGCCATCTTGATGATCGTATTCCTCTTAAACTAGAGACCTTTACTAGGCGATCAGCACTAACTGAAATATTCTCCACTGGGAGGATAGACACGTATCTTGGTTTCCCCAGAATGCTCTTGGCTTATACTTGCTTCCCTAACTACACTAGTTTAGAAAACAAATTGTATAGTGAGCATATCTACTGGCTTTCCAATTTTCTAAACTCCTACTTTAGGTATGAAGAATCTCATTTTCCTCTCCATTATATCACTTGCATAACTCAAATAACGTCTAAAGATCTGCTAATAAAATGTAAAACTGAAATACTCACGGATAGCCAAGGAAGAGGAGATTGAGGACTGAATGGCTTCGGAAGAGATTAACCAGGGTCCAGCAAAGCACCCATCCACACAGAGTAAGTAGCACCAAGCGGGCCAGTATCAGAGCCGTGTAGTGAATCATAGATGCCGCACCTGCCTTAGTGGCCTGCAAGTGTGGAAGCACCAAAAGAAATATTTTATACATTTATACACTGTCTCCTCAACAGCAGTGTGCCTCAGAGTAAGAGCCTGGAATTAGTGAAAACTAAACTGTGCCTCAGAAAAGCAAAACCTTTGCCCCATCCACACCTACCTTCCTAAAGTTGAAAATTCAGACTTTTCTAGGCACTGCTCTTGCCTTCATTTACTGAATCCCCCTCATGCAGACCTCCTGTAAGCTTACTGAATGCATCAATACCTAACAATTTTCTTGTCCAGAAATGCACAACAAGATGCCAAACCGAGGAATCTGTGTTTCAACAATCTAAGTGATTTTACGTACAAACAAGAGGGAAAGGTGCTGGGCCTGGTGGGAAGGCCTAGAGTCCCAGCTATGTAGGAGGCTGAGGCAGGATGGTCCCAAGTTTTTTTTTTTTTTTGTTTTGTTTTGTTTTTTTTTTTTTTTTGGTTTTTCGAGACAGGGTTTCTCTGTGTAGCTTTGTGCCTTTCCTGGAACTCACTTGGTAGCCCAGGCTGGCCTTGAACTCACAGAGATCCGCCTGGCTCTGCCTCCCAAGTGCTGGGATTAAAGGCGTGCGCCACCACCGCCCGGCTGGTCCCAAGTTTAAAACCTGCCTGAGCTACAGAACAAGTTCAAGGCCAGACCGGCTAACTTAGATGGGGATTTAGGTTCAACCCCCAGTGCCATAAAAAAGCAGGAACAAAAGATGGAGAGGTGTTGGCTATTCTCTCTTGATTTCCTGCCAGACAACAAGGCCTCAATATTTCTCTTTTAAACCTTTCCTTCTTAACTTTCTGCTGGATTAGTATTTAATAAACTACTGAAGTTCCATAATCACATCTAGAGTACCATAAATTTCCTTTTAAACTTCTGCACACATGGAAACAATGAATTATCACATTTAATTCTTTTTAATCACAGTTGCTCAAATATGCCTCTTTAATCCCAAATATTTAAAACTAACTACATATAGTAAGAAAACATCTTTGTCAAAAGTTGAAGCTTTAAATGTCGTATTTTCTTGTTTTGTTTTTCTAAAATGATGCAGCAAAGACATCAGGAATAAGCTGCAGGGAAATCAGCAGACCCCCATTCACCTCTAAATATCACTCCTTCTGTTCTGGGTTTTTGGGTTTTTTTTTTTTTGTTTGTTTCTTTTAGAGATAGGGCCTCTTACTTTATAGCCCAGACTGATCTCAAACTCATAACCCTTCTGGAATTAAAGGCATATACCAGCTCAAAACAGTAGTCGTGGGACCCAGAAAAGGAGTAAAAATGATCTGCAGTCACCAATACACATTGAGAGGATAGCGTTTTGAGTCTCTCCTTTATATCCATGCCTTAGTTTACACATCAGTCTTAACATATATAATGTATAGGTACTATGTTACATACTACACTAATTAATGCTCAGTGAAACATTTCAGTTGACTGAATACATTGTAGTGGTTGAATTAAATTAAGGGGAGTTGTATGATATATATATCACATGCCTTTATCCCAGCTACTTGGGAAGTAGAGGCAGAACTGCTTGGGGCCTGGAGACTGAGGTCAGTCTGAACAACATAGCAAGATCTCATCTCTAAAGAAGAAATGATTAAATGGGCTTTAAAAGCTCCTCTTGTCTAATGACATAGCTGTCAGAATGTCACAGTTCCTAGTGTGTGTGGTGATGCTGATTCAAACATACCTACTATACTTCCAATTGTGTACAAGTACCACGTAGTTACATACAACAATGCTATTGGAGCTAGATTATATATTACACTTTATCATTATCTTAATGTCACTCATTATAAGCCTACTGTAGAACAGTACACAGCACAACTCAGGCAGCACCACCTCTTAACTACATCAAGAAGTCATGTGGGGTGACTGACAGCCATCATCCAAGTTTGTGTAAATACACTATACAATGTTCACACAATGAGAAAAACTTGCAATGTATTTCTCAGATCTTGTCATTGTAATACATAGCAGCATTGGCACGTATGCTTACACACACATACTGTAGATGCCCACAGTACATTCAATTAAAAATGTGAAATAGCATTAAATGAATACCATACCTCTGCTTAAGCCTCAAACTGTGGGAAAGGCTCGAGATATTTTAAGTTATAGCAGAAAAAATGGTTCCACTTCACACCTGAATACACACCCCACAGCAGTGGACCTCACGTGTCAAACCCGGGGGAAGTTATGTAAGCTTCGGGAGCTACTCCATCACCTCCAGTCTCAACTTAAAAATAGAAATGTAGAAGAAGGCAAGCTGGTAGCATGGCACCTACATATTCCTAACAATGAGGAGCTGAGGCAGGAAGAGCATGAGTTTGAGGCAGCCTGGGCTACACAGCAAGACGGTTTCAAATACTAAAATAAAGTAAAAGACTGCTTCAGTGTAGTGGCACCAAAATGGATTTGTATTGCTCAGTAATTTTGCCTTATTTCAGAACCCCAACTCCTAACCACCGTGATGTAAGTTACAAAATCTATATCTAGTCCAGAACCAAGGCAATCGAGACAAAACAGCTCTATGAAGCTACCCAGTCAAGAAATGCAAATATAAACTTAAACTTCAACAATTATCTTCTAAAGTATGATGAGTGCTACAGGAAAAACCTAAGCTACCAGAACACATGACAAGACTCTTAACGGAAGTATTTAGAGCCTGGTAGAGAAGACATGTCTGGGCTCAGAGTGAGTTCAATGCCAGCCTGAGCAATTTTGTGAGACCTCGTCTCACAATAATGAGTAAAACAGGCTATGGCTATAGTGTAGAGGGAGCTCTAGGTCTCTTGCCTAGGTGTGCAGAAGCCCTGTGTTCAGTCCCCAGGATCCCTGCCCTACACCATTCCAAAGCGATATTTATATTTAAGCTGAGACCTGAGGAAAAAGAAACTGTGGCCAGGGAAAGGGTAGAAAATTATTTATAACACTGAATTAAGTGACAAATATATGTTCTCAGAACAAATGAAAAATACATAAACACACACATCAAACTTTTATGTGCATATAATAATGATTAGAAGGAATTTGGTTCTTTCTAATGGGACTGTAATCTTTAATTTTCTGCTTTGTTTTTTAGTTTTGTCCAATGAAATACCCTATTTTCCTGCTTAGAGAAAGAATGTTTAAAGAGAGTTCGTTCACAATGGTGACAGTTGAATTTATGTTTGGGCCTGGAGGTGAATAAATAGAGTCTACCTAGGTAGAGAGGTAGTCCCTTCTGAGCAGTATGCAGCTTTCTGAATTAATTACCTCCAGCCTGTCCTTAAAAATGACTGGTCTTTCTCAGGTAGGGATCCTTTCTGTGGCATAAGAAAACAAAAGAAGGCAAACATATTTTAATGGAAGGCAAAAAAAGATGTTGTATGATGAGCTTTATCCATCTAATTTAGATATTTTAGGAGAGAATTATGATACAGCTCTAATCTTTTAATTTTTGAACAGGTAGTAGCCACAGCACTCAGGTACAAAAGATAAATACAATGTTGGTGGCAAAGTCTTGGTATTGTCCCCAGTCACCAACAGATGCCTGGCATTAGTCTGTATATCCTCCCAGAGACAAGTTTTTCACATCAGCAAACAGACTTTGTTCCTTCTACTTGTCTTGTTTTAAACACTGCCTTAAAGCCAGGGATGATGGTATAAGCTTGTAAACTCAGCACTCAGGAGATTGAGACAGCAGACAGTCATAAGTCCAAGGCAAACTTGGGTTACATAGTTAAGTACCAGGCTAGCCAGGGTTACATACTAAGAACTTCTGTCAAACACACCAAACAGTAACAAACCCACTCTCTTTAAAAGCCCCATGCTACTGCACTTTACTTGAACTTCACCAAGTAAGAGCCCTATCACCCTTCAACAGCCACATACTGTTCCTTATATGAAAGTATTGGAATTACACTCCTTTGTGTACAGTAAAGTACAGATTTCAGTCTTGGATTAAAAAAATCTGTTTAAATTCAGCATCCTGTTTCCAGTAGGAATGGCAAGCAGCTTTGAAAACAGTTAATGCACACTCCTAACATGGTGCAGAAGCTACTTGATTATTACATCATCAATAAAAGCAGTAAGTGCTTTAAGTTTTAGTACCTGCAGCAGCAGGTGGAAATCCCAGTCACTGAGGCTTCACACAAGACAGGACATAACCAGTTGATATGCATAGGATCTCATGCAGCCTAGACTGACCTCAAACTCACTGTGTACCCAAAGATAGCCTTCTTTCTGATCTTACTTGCCTCTGCCTCCTGAGTACTGGCATCACAGGTATGCACTACTACACCCAACTAACAACTATCATTTCTAAGTAACTGAAGAATTAAAACAAAAAAATTGTTTAGCTAAAAACCAAAGAACAATGGAATTGCTCTAAATAAAGTTATTTCTGGGAACATCCAAACTAAGCATCCAGTAAGAAAAAAATAAAAGGGGGGGGACACATCTAGGCTAGGCCTGTAATCTTAGCTACTTGGGAGACTGAAGCAGAAGGACAGAAAGTTCAAGGTTTGCCTGGTCAACAGAGTGAGTCTAGGTAATTTAATAAGACTCTATCCCAAAATAATAAGTAAAAGAGGGCTTAGGAATACAGCTCAGTGTACAGCACCTGCCTGGTATATATGAAGTCATGGTTCCATACCCAGCACTAAAAGAAAAAACAATCAAAAAGCATTTATTTTTATTTTGTTTCTTTGAGTATGTAACCAAGGCTGGCCCTGAACTCACTCCGAAGCAAGGCTAGTCTTAAACTGCTGATCATACTGTCTTCCCCTCCCAAGTGTTGGTATGTGGTACCACAGCAAGCTCAGCATCTACTTGGATCACCTGAAACAAACTTGGTGAAAGGTTTCCCACTGTGGAAATAAAGCAATCTTACTACCACAGCTCTGCAGTTACGTTCAACTACTGTGTTCACAAATGTCCAGTTTTTCGACCCAGGCGGTGGTGGCGCACACCTTTAATCCCAGCACTCGGGAGGCAGAGCCAAGCAGATCTCTGTGAGTTCGAGGCCAGCCTGGTCTACAGAGTGAGTTCCAGGAAAGGTGCAAAGCTACACAAAGAAACCCTGTCTCAAAAAAAAAAAAAAAAATAGGTAGTCCGGTTCTTCAGTAGAACACACACATACAGACTTTTATGTCTGCTCTAGAGGAAAACACTGGGGCTGGAGTGATGGCTTAGTGGTTAAGAGCTGGCAGCTCTTCCAAAGGATCAGAGTTTGGTACCCCCAGCACCCACATCAGGTGGCTCACAACCACCTGTAAGTCCAGCTCCAAGAGATCTGACCCCCTCTTCTGGCCTCTGTAGACACCAGCACACATGTGGCATACACTCACACCAACACATACACATAAATTTAAAAAAAAAAAAAATCTTTTAAAAAGAGAAAAAAGTTGAGTCTCAATTACCTGTGATTATAGCAAATATTCATTTAAAATTTCACACTGAAATATAATTTTCCAAGATTAAAAATCATAAACCACTTTGGCTAAGTTATCATTTTTGTTTTGGCCATCATTTTCATGTTAAATATAATAAAACTTATGAAAGCACATTTTCCTCCCTCACCAAGTTTATACATATATGAGAAATGATACCAATGACCAACTCTACCAAGAACATGAAGCTTTGAAAGGATCATTATGGTGCAGTTCTTTCCTCCTCTGTCCACTGAAGCTTGGGTTCTAATTTTCAGATTAATCATACCCAAAATTTAACAGACTTTTCAAAACTGTAAGTTCTAATAAGCTCAAATTGTTTCTTCTTAGGAAATTTCACAAGTGGTATACAAACTGTTTCAAGTGAATGTTATCTGAAACTGAGTATTTCAGATTCAATTATATATGTGCAAGTAACTCATTACCCGAATCACATTCTGTTTTTAACTAGAACTTTACAATTAAAGATTGTATTTTTTTTTAAATCTACAAGCTAAAATAAGCTTAGATCCTACAATCCTACAAACTAGATTTCAAATAATGCTCTTGAAATACTTCACATTTGGACTTTAAACACTGTAGGAAAACTTTTTTTCTTAAGTATAGGAAGAACTCATACAGAAGCAATTAACTTATAATTGTATTCAAATTATATGTGGTCATTTCACATTTTAAATCTGATCCCATTCTAGTAACTAAGTTCAGCCACAGGTGACACAAGAGAGTGAATGAGCCAATATACCTCTGAAATAAGGGCCCACACAAGCCTCCTCGCAAGCATCACTGTGATGAATGCTGCCAGGTGATAATCAATGAGATGAAAATTCTATAAGAGAAACAAAGAGTGCGTCAGAAAGAGGCATCGTGTAGATCCAGCTCTCTGCTACACGGCGGCAGCAGAGCCCACCCTCTCGAGGTCTTCTGAGCCCACTACAGACCATGGGAATTCAGATCCCCCAAAGACTGCCTACCTGCTACTTCTCTTTTCAAGACAAACTGCCATAGCTTTCCAAACATTAAATAGCTACCTAAGATGCATTCCCCTCTGCTTTTGAAACTATTTTATTGAAAAGAAAAGATCTGGGCATGGTGATGACACATGCCTGGTCTAGATAGCAAGGCACTATCTCAAAAAGAAAAGAAAAAGAAAAAAAAGGCAACGTGGAGTTAACAAGTAATAACCTGCAGAATAATGAGAACAATGAATCTAAATGCCACATTTACAGTGTGTCCGATTACATAGAGCAGCTAGGATTCAAGAGTTTTTAGGAGTTACTACTGTTCACCTCTTTTCCACATTAATCTGAGTATCTACTGCTAAGCCCTCCATTTGGTATATCTGCTCTGTTCACTTAGTGTTTCTAACTTGATTTAGCAATGTGCTTTGGAGCTGATCTCTTCTATGAAACAGTCTCACCCAGATGCTACAGCTTCTTCTTCTAAGTCTGTACATAGTACTGTGACAGGAAGAAGGAAAGCTTTAGGAACAGTATCCTAGGAACCAAATGGGATATATTTTAATTCTGATGGTCAAAAGATCCCCAAGTTTCTACATTGGCTTCCAAAAGTAAAATTTGAATTTCTCAATTAATTCACTTAAAATGTATTTAACACTCAAATGATGGCAGGTACCCTTCCTGACACAGTGGACACTGTGCTGAGGAAGACAGTGAAGGCTCCTCCTCTCCTGAATCTTACTCTCAGTCATGGCATAAGGAAACAGAATGGGAGAGTTCAGTAGCTAGTCCTCTGCCTTCGTGACTCCTAGCTATGGTTCCTTTCCCAGATTCCTTTGCAAAAACTACTTCTGGCCAAGGATAGATAAGGTATATAGTGTCTACATTCAATAAGTTCATAATCCATGTAGAGAGAAAAAAAACTATAAAAAAATAAAAAAATAAAAATTCTGGCTGGGCAGTGGTGGCGCACATCTTTAATCCCAGCACTCGGGAGGCAGAGCCAGGCGGATCTCTGAGGCCAGCCTGGTCTACAGAACGAGATCCAGGACAGGCACCAAAACAACACAGAGAAACCCTGTCTTGAAAAAACAAACAAACAAACAAAAAACAAAATTCTGACACCAACTCATTACAATTCTTAAATTAAAATATGAACAGTCTCATCATATTAAGTGTAAATGGTCAATATGGAAAAGTTTTAACAGTTAATTCTAAGAACAACCAAATTATACAAATATTTAAAACTTTAAAAATATATTCCCATCCCATACTATGCTGAAGATTTAAACTTACATTTCATTCTCATATCTATCCATCGCAGAAAGTTCTCAAATATTTTGTAGTCCTCAATACACACAAATCAACAGGACAGTGGCTTTTTGCTTGGATAACATGTATGTCAAGTCCTCTGACTAGAATCACAGACATTTTATATATAACCTTTACAGAAGACTCTCTGCTTCACGATTATCACTGCCCTTCTAAATAATGGAAGGGGGGGGGAGCTACAATTTGCCTTTTTAAAAGATTTTTATAATTTTTAATTATGTGTATGTATGTCTGTGTGTGGGTATGTGCATGCAAGTGTAGGTGCTCATGGAGGACAGAAGAGGGCGTCCTCTAGACCTAGAGTTACAGGTAGCTGTGAGTCATGTGTAGGAACAGAACTTGTGTCCTCTGGAAGAGAGGAAACACTCTTAACTGTTAATCCATTTCTCTAGCCCATAATATGCTTTTATGTACTCAATACACAGAGCTAGTTTTTGTGACAGAATACACTTTTATTCAGATTAACAACATAAGCACTTAATGTACATTTTAGCCTCCTTTATAGTTAGGAGCATACATAAAAAATGATGGAGGCATGGCCCGTAAGACATGTTCCTTTAAGAACTGGGCCATAGCTCAGTTGATAAGATTGCTTGCCTGGCATGCATGAAACCCTGGGTTCTAACTCCAGCACCTCGTAAACTGGGCACCTACAATCCCAGCTTTCAGAAGATAGATAGGAGGAGGATGGTCATCTTTAGTACACAGTGAGTTGAGGCCAGCCTGGAACACATGAGGCATTGCCTCAAAAAACAATCTCTTTTCTATTTTCCTATGCACAGCTCCATTTCTGGGTCACAAAGCTCAACTACATCTACCTTGAAGGTCACACATTAAAAGATGGTAGTTTCCACCCAAGTAGGTCCCTTAATTAACAGTCTGAGGAAGACCTGCCTCAGACTGTCATGTGTTAAAATCATTACATAATTATTCGAATTATAAAGGTAAAATTGGTGCTAGAGATAGAGTTTAGTGATGAAGCATGTGCGTAAGGCCCTGGGTTTGATTCCCATTACCACCGAAAAGAAAAACTTGCTGGAATTTAATCATAGTGACATCTGGCAATGCATTTAACATGATATAGAGAAAGCCAAACATCAAACACTTTCTAATACGTTATTAAACATTTCATGCATCTTAATTTCTACTTTTATTTCCTCTGGCAATATTAATATTTTAACAGTTTTAGGAAGTTTTACTTCTGAAAATAATCTGAGGTGGTAGCACTACTGAGGTAGTAGAATTAATAGTTCAAGACCAGGCTAGGCTCTGTGAGACACTGTCTCCAGCTGCTCTGTTGCCTGTTGACAATGAACTTGAAGGCATCTGAAGACTTACCAGTGAAGTGCAAGATGCAGGATGATTGTACGGATACCACCACACGGTCTTATAGATGTTGATGTACTGAATGAACAGAACAATCAGCAGGTAGATGAAGAAAAGAAACTCAAAGAACAGGCTCCCATCGACTGGTAAGTCAGGAATTTGGCAGTGACGAACAGGACCTGGGGTGATTAAGGCTGTGATAGGTGGGACTGGAAGGCCAATAGCACTACCATTCCTGAAAAAGAAATCAGAGTTAACTCAAATGGTGACAGCCTTCAGTGTCTCCTCCACCTACCTCTAACTGCTGGCTTTCCCTTCACCTTACATCAGTGATCTAAAACGGAGCCAAGCGTTCCACTGTCTCCTGGGTATGGAAGACTAAAATTCATCCACAGAGCTCACCCTGCCTTTAGTCTCGTTACCCAGTTGCCTACTGAACATCTGTGCCACCCATCCCACAGTCCTGACACTAGTCCACGGCTTATTCTGCTGGCCACCCAAACACCAAAATCTAAGCTAGGACTTCTCATCTGCTTCTCCATATTCAACCACTCTCTAAAGGACTGGATTCTGCTTTATAAAATTTTCTTTAGCCTCTCTTTCCCCTCACAACGCACTATCTTGGTTCAACCATTTACCAACTTTCACCTACATTACTGCAGCAAACCCGAGTCTACCTTCACCAAGCCCTCTAAGCTGCCTTCAAGGATCATTTTAACGGAAATTCTAAAATTGCTTTCTTACCTGAACCTTTAAAATAGTTCTCCATTGCCAATGAAATAACAGCCAAACTTTTTTAGTAAGTCATATGCGGTCCTGTCCTTAACAAAGCAACCTTATCCCAAGGCCCTTCTCTACCTGTGCCACATCTGATGCCCATGCTCTGTGCCATCTGGAACACAGGCATGACTACTTCTGTGCACTTTGTTCCCTTTAAAGTTATTACCTCTCCCCCATAATCACCCTCCTTAAAATCTTCTAGATATTCTTATTCATTCTTCAAGACTTTTAAGGGACTTGGGGTGGCAGGGCTACCTTGGCGGTAGAGTATTAGTTTAGCACATACAATTATCTGGGTTAAAGCTGTAGAATCACAAACAAAGCAAAGAAAAGCCAGCTAGCTGGGAGGATGGCTCAATGGGTAGAGGTGCCAGCCGCTGATACTGACACCCTAATTTTGAACACTGGGACCCACACAGTAAGAAAAAACAAACTCCTGCAAGTTGTCCTTTGACCCCTATACACGCTATGGCACCATGTATGCTCTCCCTACATGCACAAGAGGAAAGCGTAGGGGTTGCTTGGGGGATGTTTCAAACATATCCTCTGTGAAGTTTACTCTACCTCAAAACTGATACATCTCTCTTCATCAAATTTAAATTACCTTTATTCTTACATTTTTCTCAGTTTCATCACATAATTTTTGCATATAAGTTTATGTCTTAACTACAAAATTATAATCCTGAGGATCGAAAATACTTTCTTTAATTCACGGTTGAAATATATATTTAAGAAGACAGCAGGCCAGTACAGTCAGGAAAGAGAAAGCTCTCTTAAAACACTAAAGTTAGAAGTGTTAGTTCCTATCTTCTTGTTCACTCATGCTTGCTTACAGGTCAGGAGAGCTCAGCTACCCCAAGAGAAAACAGGGAACAGTTACTGAGATCTAATGGTTGACTCTTATTTATACAACAAGGAAAAACAGGCTTGGTTTTAATACCAAGAGAAGGAACAATATTAGTGTTACCACTCTAAAATTTCCAAATATAGAACTCTAGCTGGTAGGTGGCATTTACAGCACTTTAAGGGACTCATGGGAACATGAGCTTCGCGCACTCTGCATAATGAAAACATCACGACTTAAATGCAAAGGATTAGCACCACAGCTACTACCTCACTTCAGTTCACCATAAACGTTGAAATGAGAAGTGCTGATGAAACAGTACAAAGCGAGGAGCCTATAATCCAAACAAATGAAAATTCTTGTTCCCCTTCAGTCAAAATAAAGGGAGAAAGCATATGCTTTCCCATATGCTATTTCCAAGTTTAAAAGGTCATAAAATTTCTCTAAGAAAAATGGATTGAGATACTTGTTCCACTGAACAAGTCAATGAATGCTTGTTCCAAAACAGACATTTACAAAGTACTGACACAGAAGATACACACTTGTGGTATTCTCGGCAGTTTAGCTTTTAACCTTTAAGCCAAAAGACAAGAGAGAAGGTCAGACAAAGCAGTACAGGGCATCAGAAGGAAAAAGGAAACCAGTCCTACAGAATCTGTCAGAACAAGTCATCTTCTAATCTATAAAGCTGAAAGCTTGAGGGGACATATATCAAAAATTCTTATAAACCAAAACTATTTAATTAAGTGTACAATGCACAGATATATCAAAATACTATATTACACTTCACATATATGATTATACACTCATCAAAAATAAAAATTCTAAAAAGTTTAAAAATAAATACACTTGGTCAATACACATCAGAAAATTAATTACAGAAGTAATATTTAGGAAAAATAAAAATACTATTCCCAGTCTGAGGGTAACGGCTCAGTGGTGGGGTACCTGTCCAACATGTGGAAGGCCCTGGGTTCCATCCCCAGCACAGTGGGAGGAAACCCTTTAATATGATATACATACAGATATAAGAACTCCAACTTTTTTGCTATTTTGGTTGCTGTTGTTTTTAACTCCTGATCCTTCTGCTTCCACCTCTGGAATACCGGAAATTGCAGGCCTGTCTGCCACTACCCTAGTTGAACAGTTTGCTGGAGAACTAACCCAGGGTCTCCAGCAGGCTAGGCCTGCACTCTACCTAGTGCGCTCTATTCCCTAGCCAGATTTAAGAATTCTAGTCAGAGTGCACTTAATTCCAGTAGTAGCTATTTATTAAAATATATGAAAGGTACTGTCTACCAAGAAAGCTCTTTAGAAACTCAAAAACCTAGGTTTTCCTTTCCTTTATTTTTAAGGGTCTCACTATGTGGCCCCTGGCTGGCCTAGAAATCCCTGTGTAGACCAGGTTAGCTTTGAACTCACAGAGTTCTACTTGCCTCTGCCTCCTAAGTGCCAGTACTACAGGCAATGCCCAAGGTTTTGTTTGGAGACGTCACAATAGCATTCTCTCTCCTAACCCCAGGCTTCCCAAGGGAATGCTGGCGTTCAGCTAATTTGGCTGGATTTAGAATCATTGAGGAGACGCACCTACAGGCCTGCGTAAGGGCTTTCCAGAAAGGCTAAGGGAAAGCTCATTGTGAATGTGGGTGCCACCACCCCATGGCCTGAGATGAAATGGAGAAGAGGAAGCATGAGTAGTAGCAAAGCTCTCATGTCTCCCCAGAAGTGGAGTCCTAGCTGCATGCCCCACCCCCATAACCTCTGCCACTGAGGAGATCCCACTGAGGGGCTCACACTCCTAAACCGTGGACCACAAGAAACCCTTCCTTCCACAAGCTGTCTTTGCTAGACTGCAACACTACAATAAGAAAAGTACAATAGGAAAAGACTTGCTTAGGAGGGCTGTATCTAGTAATGTGACTGGTAAACATTCTCTCTAATGATTAAAAATAAAACAACTTCCCCTAAATAGTAAGAATGGTTCACTGTGCCTAAACTGTATGCTCAATGTTTATACTGAACTCTCACTTTATTATATTCTTGCAGGCAAAAGATTGGTCCTTATGGAGCCAGCAAGCAGCAGAATTCAGGTAAATAAATGAATAAATCAAGAAAGATTCAAAGGGAAACCAGGTTTGGTGGCACACTTATAATCCTGGCACTTGGAAGGCAGAGGTGGCAGAATCTCTGCAAGGGTTAACTTCTTTTTCCAAACTAATCTCAAGGTAAACATATCACAAAATATTAATCAGAGTCACAACAATTTTTAAATAAACTAAATACCTCTTTCATTTTAATCTCCTGAAAAACACATTCTTCCATGTCCCCAGCTAAAACTGCAAAAATTACATATATTAAAAGAGGAAGAAAGCTAGAGAATGGTAAATCAAAGCAAACATGACTAAAACCTTGAAAGCCATTAAGAGCTACAAGAAAGAACAGGAAAATACATAGAAACTAGCATTGCTAGACTCAGTTAAAACTATCAACACTGTCAGGCTTGGTGGCACATCCTTTAACCCCTGTACTTAGGACACAGAGGCAGGCAGACCTCTGTAAGTTTGAGGCCAGCATGGCTTAGTTTGTTCCAGGCCAGCCAACGCTTCATAGTAAGACTCTGACTCAAAACACACATACATAAATGAATAAATGAATAAATAATCAGCTTAAAAAAAAACAGGGTTTCTCTGTGAAGCCCTGGCTGTCTTGGAACTCACTCTGTAGACTAGGCTAGCCTCAAACTCAAAGATCCTCCTGCTTCTGCCTTCCTAGTGCTGGGATTAAAGGAGATGCTACCACTGCCTGGCAAGTATCAGTATTTTCAAATGTTCCTCTTTCCTCCCACTATACTGTTTACAGAATCCAAGCATAAGCAGAACTATCTAGAAATGAAGCTTCAGTTCCAGGCACTTTTGTCTGTTTGAAATAACGTCTGAATATGTAGCCAAGGCTGGCCTTGTGCTCTGGGTCTTTCTCCCATGTGCTGGGAACACTGGTCTGCACCACCAAAGCTGGGTTTCACCTCTTTTTAAACAGCAGACTGCCTCCTTTCCTCATCCGATATTTTCAACACTCCAGTAATTAAAACATTAAAAGTTAGTCTAGGGGCCTGGAGAGATGGCTCAGCAGTTAAGAGCACAGGCTGCTCTTCCAGAGAATCCAGGTTCAATCCTCAGCACCCACATAGCAGAACTCATGACTGTCTGTAACTCCAGCTCCAGGGGATCTGGCACCCTCACACAAACATACATGCAGGCAAAACACCAATGCCTTTTTCTATAAAAATATTTATAAAAATAGGGCCGGGTGGTGGTGGCGCACGCCTTTAATCCCAGCACTCGGGAGGCAGAGCCAGGCGGATCTCTGTGAGTTCGAGGCCAGCCTGGTCTCCAAAGCGAGTTCCAGGAAAGGCACAAAGCTACACAGAGAAACCCTGTCTCGAAAAACAAAAACAAAAACAAAAACAAAAAAATATTTATAAAAATAAATAATTTTTTTAAAAAAGTTAGTCTAGCTAAGAGGACTAGTAAACCTGGCCTGACTTCAAGGATTTCCTGATCATATTTTCCTTCTAAGCTACCTAGAGCAGATCAGGAAGAAGCAAGGGGGCAGCTCTGAGAATACAAAGCCAAACAGGAAGAGTAAACAGGGCTGACTCAGCTGTTGGGAGTGGCTAGATGGGTATCCTGGCTACCCTCACAGCTCCAAAGCTGTGCACTCAGTCAAAGAGAATGACCTTCCATGAATGGAAGGTCGGGAGTTAGGTCAGGAGTATATGAGTAGCTGTGTTCCTCTACTACAACCTCCAGACAAACTCTCAAATATATCAGGAGAGCCTGAAAGACAGGAGTGGTACTGACTGGTGACTCTGGAAACCAAAATCAAGACAAGGAAAAACTCTTTTCAGGGAGGAAACAAAAATATTCAGGAAAAAATTATCTTGACCAAATGCTTGACTAGGTAAAAGTATCTCTGCAGTGAGTGCTACAAGAACAAGCCTCCAACGACACGAGTGGCCCTAGATAAGATCAGCAAAAATAACTCATCCTGGGCTGGGTATGTAACTCAGCAGTAAAGCACATGCTTAGTATGCTTTTACTTGTGTGTGTATGCATTTTAATAATGGGGTTATTATTAAATGGGGAGATGATGCTCCCGCTAAGAGCCATTCACTATCTAAAAATATCCCAGCGCCAAGCATGGGAAACCTCCCTTTGATTGTTGGTCAGAGGACTACAAGAGTTTCCCCAAACAAATGAACTACTGCTGAAAGGGTAAGACTTTCTTGTTGATGACAGCACACACTAAAGACACAGAACTTAGAGAAATCGAGCTGAAACAGACCTGGAAGCTCCTCCCTGAGGACTAGCTCTCATAATAAGAGAAGGTGCTGTACAAGCTACCAACGGAGAGAAGCCATCTCCCCCAGCTCCCAGCTGTAAAGCATACAAACCAGAACCATGACTGAACCACTAAGATACCCACCACGGGTACAATAGTGGCCCTTTTACATTGGGGTAGCCAATAACTGCCTAAATGAACTTAAAGCCCACTCCGTGAGAGGGAATTCATTCCTGGTACTATAAACATAGTCAACATCAATGGCCAGAGAGGCCACAGACCTGAGAAGAGAACCTACTACTGTCATGTCCCTAAACCAGTATTTTCTAACCATAGCCTAAATACTTATCTTTACACCCACAGATAAGTGAGCTCTCATCCCTCAACAAAGAAGCTCCTTTTTGCAGCAGATGGAGACTATTACAGAGATCCACAATTGGTCAAATGCAGTTATAGACTACGAGACGCCCCACTCCAACTGCTCCATCTGCGACACAACCCCTATACCTAGGGCTCAGGGAAGACTATCAGAAGAGCAGGCAGAGAGAGTCTACAGAATACCTGTTGGCAGACAGTGTCCCCTAGGCATGACAGGAAAAAATACACCTATGAAATCTCAAGAGTCATGGCTGCCAGAACAAGAGCAGCGCAATGTGAGCAGCAGCTGGCACGGCCACAAGGACAGAAGAGATTCCACAGTCCCAACCATAGAAGAAGAGCCTCAGGCGATCGATGACGGCTGAGAAAGGGGAATTAGTTGTCTCCAGGGATGAACTCCTGTCTAGGATGACAGGTCAGCTCTGGACATGCAAGTATGAACAACACTGAATAAACTTAGTAGGCTGTATATACATAGACTGGGGAGGACACAGGACAAATCAGAGGTGGGAGGGATGAAGCTCACACACAAAGTTCTAAAAAAAAATTTAAAAACTGGACAGAGTGGTATATACTGTAATCCCAGCATCCCAGCATTGAGGAGAAGGATAGATCCCTGGAGCTCAACAGCAAGCCAAACTAGCCTACTGGTGACTTTTTTGGCCACTAAAAGCCCTTGTCTCAAAATTAAAGGTGATGAGTACCTAAGGAATAACACCTGAGCTTGCTTGCGCGCGCGCGCGCGCGCGCACACACACACACACACACACCCCCCAAACTCAAATTCTAGAATCCTATATATCATGGCACAATTCTTACCATTTTTATGCTATAGTTGACAGTTACTATTAATATCAAACAATTTTTTGCCTGAATAACTTTTAATAATAAAATGTAGGGGGCCAAAGGAGGGGACAAGGGCTTCTGAGTCCCCAACCCTAACTAAGGAGCTATGAACAATTGATGGCTTCTTCCCTCAAGGGCGTGGCACCTGGTACGTCAACCACACTTCAGCAGATGGCCCTCCAACCAGAAGTATATGAACAGCACCAAGTGGACTCACTGGGTTGTTTGTTTTTGTTTTTGTTTTGTTTTTTTAAGGGGCTTGGGGCTTGAGAGATGGCTCCATAGTTAAGAGCACTGGCTGCTCTTCCAGAGGACTCAGATTTGGTCCCTAGAATATATATGGTGGCTCAGAACCATCTGAACTCCATCCACTTCTAGGGGATCCAACAACCTCTTTTGGCATCCATAGGCACCAGGCATGCAAGTGGTACACAGACACACATGCAGGCAAAACATTCATACACATAAAAAATTTAAAAATATTAAGTGAGAAATAAAAGAAAAAAATACTCTTCTACTTTGTGGTCCCTGTGTAATACCATCCTACCTGCAAAGTACTCTGAAATACTAAGCTTTCAGTCTTCAAAGGCAGAACTTCTACTTCAGTGACAAGAACAAAAGTTTGATAAGCAAATATTTGAATAGAACTACTTTTATATTAGTCTTACTGATAATAGATCAGAAATTATGCAACTATTATGCACAGACTGATTTTTTTCTTTACCTGTTTCTCAAGCCTGTTCCATTGCTACAGCCGCCACCAACCAAAGTCTGTATAGAAGGTAAAGCTGTCCGGCTTAGCTGCTGCCGACTAGGACCCCTCCTTCTACTGGGCATGTCCAGGAACCAGTCAGTTTCCAGTACCACCCGCAGTTGCAACCCAGTCTAATGGTCGTCAACTTATTTCAACTCTGAATAACACAAAAGAAAAAAAATTAAATATCAGCTATATAAGTGTAACAAGCAAACATTAAAACGAAGTGAGCAGATCTTGTAAAAAAAAAAAAAAACAGGTTGAATTTTCAAACAAATGATCCCATTTGTGCAGACTGCTTGGACCTTGGGGTAAGGTCAGAGGCTCAAAATCTGACCTAAGCTTTGTTCAGCATTAGGCAACTCACAATTTGTGTCTTTTGTTGCTGACTTCTTGTTATATAAAACACACTACAGTCAGGTGGAAGTATACATGAAACGCCACAACTTATTTGCAACCTGACATTGCACATTAAAGCCACTTGAAATACAGGAAGCTTATCACTGTCCAAAATAACAGGTTGTTATCCAGGGATCTGGCTGAGATAAGATATGTCACATATTATCTGACCTTGACCACGTCATTTAACCCCGTTTCTTCAGTTCATTCAAATGGTTGCCTGTTTCAGAAAAGCTACTGTAAAACCACTTCAAAAAATTAATGAAACTGCAAGATTAAAAGGCAACAAAGATCTTCACTGGGAGGAAAAAAAAAAAAAGATTGTTTTCCTCAATTTAAGCAAATATGGTTCTACCAAATATTTCCTAAATACAGCTAAAAATACTCGGGAAACTACACGTTGAAAAAAAAAAAAAAAAAAAAAAAAAGCCCGTTTTCGAAAAGTTACTACTACAGAGGGATCGGATATTCCCTGCTCCAGATCCTCTGTCCGCAGACTAACAACAAACGCCAAGTGGGACAAAGAATCCAAACTTGTTAGAGGCAAGGACAAATGATCCTTGCTCAATTAAGGAGAAAGCAAGGTGAGGGGCAAAAGCTGAGACACAAGAGCGTGGGGTGGGTTAAGGTGGATGGCGAGAAACCACAAACTTAAATAGACTAGCCTCCAGAAGGAACCCCCAAGTGGTCCCAGCCCGGCGGCCGAAAGGGCCGAAGCACGCCGGGGACAGCGGGACGACAAAGCAGGTAAGGAAAACTCACGCATGGAACAGGCGGGCCACGGAGCGGGATCCCTGGGAGGAGGCGGCGGCTTCACAGACCCGACCCCAGGCACCCGAACTCGCTTCCTTCTCTGAAGCGCTCCAAAACAGCTGCCGGGACGCAGGCAGGACCCCGCTGGAGAGTCGAAAGAGCGTGTCGGGTCTCTAGGTTACCAGACCCAGACCGGGAGTCCGTGCCAGAGCCAGAGCTGAAGCCAGAAGCAGAGCCCGTCCCCATCACCGCTCATCCTCAGCCTCCATCGCCCAGGAGCTGAGGAGACGTGGCAGCGCACAGTGATGACGTCAGCCCCGCGTCGAGCTGGCCCCCGGAAACAGACTTGCAGCCAGCCGAGCCGGCTTGCCAGCCTCCCGGTGCACCTGCGCAGTGGGATTCTCCCGCCGGCCTGGGGGATGGTGGGGAGGGCGGCGATGTCTGGGCTTTCCCGCCCACGCGTGGCTCGCGGTTTTGTTTGGCTGGGGTTTTGTTTGTTTGTTTTTTGTTTTTTTTAAACTCCCTGGCTTCAATCAGCTAGTGTCTAGAGGAGTACCCTCACATCAGGAGGGAGAATCGGAGCCGCCACTTAAAGGTCACGTCACTCTTAAGCAGACGACTGTTGAAGAGGCTTTAGACTCCAGCCATCCCCTTGCACGAACTGTATATTAAATAATGAACTAGGTAGAATCTAGAAATAAAAACCGAGTTCTAGAAAAGTTCCTTCTAGTAAAAAAAGAGAATGCAGCGACAAGGCGCAGTAATGCTGTTAATAACAATAAATGCAAGATTAAAAGTATATCCGAGGTCCTGGTAGGACGTGCAAGATATGGTAGCTGATGAACTCTGGGATGGTGTTACTGTCAATATTGAAAAAGGTTTTCGGAAAGTTTGGCATTTTAGCTGAGGCTCCAAAGATGACTAAGCTGTTTTCCTGTGGACAGAAAGTGATAGATAAAAAGATGAGGAGGACTAATGGTAGAGCTTTACCATACTGAGTTCAAGCCCCAACCTTCACCTCACCAAAAAAAAAAAAAAGATGGGCAGCCCAATGATGAGTCCAGAACTGTCAATAGTTTGGAATTAAAATAGTATCAAAATGAAGCCTGGTATGTTTGGTGGAAGTCAGAAGATCATGAGTTGAAGGTTGTCCAAAAACTACATGGCAAGCCAGTGCTACATAAAAATAAAAAAATAAAAAAATGCACATTTTAAAAGTTAAATTAAAACAACCTACAAAACTGCCAATCAATAATTCAGCCAATGAACTAAGCAGATATTTCTCATGAGAAAAAAAAAATACAAGGCCTTTAATCCTAGCACTCAAGAGGCAGAGACAGGCAGATCGCTCAGTTTGAGGCCACACTGGTCTATGTAGTGAATTCCAAGCCAGCTGGGACTACATGTTGTGGGTATTCACCAGAGAAGACCACTTGGACATGGATTTAAGCCCATAGAAAGTCTTTATTAGCCGGCCGGTGACTACACTGGGTGTTCAGAATCCCAGTGTAGCACTGAGCCTTTCTCAGGGTGAGCTTTTAAGCACAAAAACCATGTTCTCGATTGACACAGTTCAGTTAGCAAGAACAGTTAACCAGAAGTAGAGCTACAGAAGCCAAAAAGCAAGGTTAGTACATTCAGAAACTTACCCAGAACTATGGGCTTTGATGGATTAGATCTTTGTTTTAGTTAGAGCAGGTGGTGCGGTCTACTTGTTTTTACAGCCTAAATGGCACTTCCATCATGGAGTCAGTTGTGCTAAGGTCTCAGGGACTCCTAAGGTCTGGGGCCCTGTTATACACCGCCAGACCCTGTCTCAAAGAAAAATGGTAAATAAACGTTTTTTTAAAAGTGTTACACATCCCTACCTCTGAGGGAAATGCAAATTAAAACTACTTTGAGATTCCATCTCAGTTAGAATTACTATCAAGGGGAAAAAAATGCTAGGTAGGATGGGGAGAGAGGGGGAAGATTCTAATTCACTGTTGGTGGAAGTATAAATAGGTATAACCACTGTGGAAATCATTATGGAAGTTTCTGAAAATTAAAACAAACAAAAACGCTGATCTATAATCTAGCTGTACCAGTCCTGGGCATATACCCAAAGATATTTGCACATCCATGTTTAATGCTGTTTCATTTACAGTAATAAGAAAATTGAGTCAGTCTACATGTCCTTCTTCAGATGAATGGATCATAAAAATGCAGTTCATATACAAATGGAATTTTATTAAGCTGTAAAGAAAAACGATATTTGCCAGAAAATGGATGAAACTGGAAAATATTATATTAAATGAGGTAACAGGTTTGAAAGGAGAAATGTCACATGCTTCCTCTCATAGGCACATTAATTTTTATATATGTGTAAGCAATGTATGTCTATGGGGGTGGGAGTGAGTATGAGCATATGAATGCCAGGGCAGAGTGTGGAGGTCATAGGACAACCTTGGCTGTTGGTTTTTGCTTTCTACCTTGTCTGAGACAGGGTCTCTGTTGTTGACTGCTTCTATACCAGGCTATGAGCTGCCATAATGAGCTTCTGGGGAGTCCCCTGTCTTTGCACCCATCTTATCATAAGCTTGCTAGGATTACAGCTGCATAACTACCACATCCAGCTTTGCATAGGTTCTGGGGATGGTTAAGGCCTGGCCTTCACACATGCACAACAAGCTCTTTATCCACTGAGCCTCTCCCCTGCTGGGTATCTTCATTTTTACATATGTGTGTTTGTGTAGGAATGAGTATGGGTAGCAATCAGGGAACTAGAGAGGGACCCAGGGAAGGGAAAACGAGGCTTTAAAGAATCAGAGGCTGAGGTGAATAGTAAAATATGTGATACAAAAATGGAAAGGGGAAAAATGACAGAGGAAAAGTACTGGCAGGACCATGAGGTGACGACCAAAATTAAGTATAAATGAAATGTCATATGGAAACTGTGACTTTGTATGTTGATTAAGAAGTAAAATTTTAGGAAAGAAATCACCAAAAAAATCAAAATGAGAATTTATATGAGATGTTCCCCAGACATCTTTATATCAACTGTAGGATTAGTTAAACTTTATTAGGAATTGTTGTGACAGATACTGGACTACATATTTCATTGACACTTCGCAGGCTGGAGATGTAGCTTTAGAGATAGAGCACTCAGCATGCGTGAGAACCAGAATTAAGATTCCCCAGCACTGAAAAAAGAAATAAAAACTGCAAGGGGTGGCAGCACATGCTTATAATCTCAACCTTTGAGAAGTGGAGGCAGGAAGCTCAAGAGTTCAAGGCCATCCTCAGCGTTGTAGTGAGTTCTAGGTCAGCCTGGGTTACAGAATACCTAATCTTAAAAAAAAAAAAAAAAAAAGTCTGCAAACACTTGTTAGATAGCACTGTGATTCCCATTTTATAGAGGAAACTTACAAACTGACACCAAATAACTTGTTGAAAACATTCTACCTATGCTAAGCCAGAACTGAAACAGGTTTGTCTAAAAGTGTCCTAGCAATAAAACAAAATAGAAACTGTCCTTTGACCCCGTTTCCTTTCTTCCTTTTACTTTATGTCCCTCGCCAATCGTTTTCCCTGAAGGGAAGCCCTCCCTGAGGCTTCATTGACTAGCCGCAAGAGGTCAGGGTCTATTGTGATGTTTCTGTTTGTTATGTTCATAACATGTTATGACCTTCTATACCAACCCCCCCCCCAAAAAAAAGCCAGCTCCATCCCCACTCAGCACAAAGTAGCCATAACAGAGACATCACTTTCATATCCCCTGGAAGGATTGACGGTGAGGAATGTAACAGCCGAATTGGAAATGGAATGATGCCGTGAAAAATGATTAAGTTGGTTATCTTGGAGGAAGGGGTTGGGATGTAAGGTGACTAGGAGATTTTAGTTTGCGGCTCTCCTTCCAGCCTTTTCCCTGTGTCCCATCCTTTTCATGTGACAGTCTCTGCAAATGACCCTCTGTTCTCTTCATGACCTGTTTTAATCTGAAAAGAAAATGCAAAAGCGAGGCATGATGGTGTAGCCAGTAATCTCCCAAATATGCTAAGGCTGGAGGACTGTAGTGAGACCCACCCTCATCTCTAAAATACATATGTAAATAGCAGGTACTGACCACAGGAGGTTGAGCTCTATATCCACTTTCAAGAAGAAAAGTAGATGGTGACCTAAAGAAAAAGTCCCTGTCCATCCTGGGAACTCCCTGTAATCTGGTGTCTCATAAAAGTCCTTTCACTCTCTGAGCCTTAGAAAATGGAGACCTGAGATGGAAAGGTCTTCATTTTTCTCAAATTTGGCCTTGGATAAATCTACTGCCCTCCACCCACTCCTCTGTCTTCCATTTCTGATAATAGAGTAGCAAGCAATATGGATTTTACCTTGCTGTAAAAGAATAGCAACTATCAAAACCACTAAGGTGACCAACCACAGCGGTGCATGTCAGTAAGCCCAGCTGGGAGGCTGGGGCAGCAGAATCCTCTCAAGTTCAAGGCCAATCTGAGATACACAGCTATAGATTATCCACTTTTCATTTTTTTTCCAAAAGCCACACATATGTTAAACTAAGCTGATTGGCTGATTAGAAGTTTGGATTGTAGAGAGTTAGAGTTTTGTGAATCCAGAGCCAACTTACTTGGAGCTATTGTGGTGCTTTAAATGAGGAATGTCTCCCATAATCTCTGTTGGAGGCACTGTTTGGGGAGGCTTAGGAGGTGTGGCCTTGTTGGAGGAAGTGTGTCACTGAAGGTGGGCTTTGAGAGTTTAAAGACATCCACCATTTCTTGTTTTTTCTTTTTCTTTTCACGTTTGTAGCTCAAGATGTGAGTCAAAAACAAACAAAAGATATGAGCCTTGGCTTCCTGCTCCTGTGGCTGTTCCTTCTCTCCACCATCATGGACTCTAAACCTCTCGAACCGTAAGGCCAAATAAACTCTTTCTTCTATAAGTTGCCTTGGCCATGGTGATAGAAAAGTAACTATACAGATATCTTCAGCCCCTTTAGTGAGCATTCATGGCCCTCCCCTGTGTCTAACCTACCATTTTTGTGACCATCATTTGAAACTTTTTTGGATGTATTAACAGGTCACTAGCTTCCACCAACCCCAAAGCTAAGCATGTCAGCAAATAGCGACCAAAATCTATAGCAGAGATTTCCCAGCTTGGCTGTAAGCTACCAACCTGATGTTTCCACTAATGTATTAAAAAAAAAAAACAAAACAAAACTCTGTGAGTTTGGGGCCAGCCTGGCCTACAAAGCGAGTTCCAGGACAGCCAGAGCTGTTACACAGAGAGAAACCCTGCCTCAAAAAAAAAAAAGAAAGAAAGAAAGAAAGAAAAAGAAAAGCAAGCAAGCAAGCTGGGCAGTGATGGCCAGCACTCAGGAGGCAGAGGCAGGCGGATCTTTGTGAGTTCAGCCTGGTCTACAGAGCAAGTTCCAGGACAGGCTCCAAAGCTAATAAATAAATAAATAAAATCAATGGAAGAAAAAAAATACCTTGATTTATGATTTTTTGTTTTGTAACTATAAAAATTTCATGAAATGATTACTATATTGGAACACTGTATTTGGGGTAAGCTCAATGCATGCACCCACCTGGGCCCATGGTCACTAATATTTGACTCCAGAAAAAGCTGTGTCTTCTTCCTTTTGCCTGTGTGAAGTTTAGAGGACAACTTGCGGGAATCAGTTCTTTCCTTCCACTGGTGGACCCTTGGAATTGAACTCATGCTGTTGGGCTTGGCAGCAGGCACCTTTACCCAGTAAGCCATTTGAACAGACCCAAACTAATTTTTAATTGGTTTTCCTCCTTCCTTTCTTTTTTTCTGAAAGACGGTCTCACATAGCACCAACTACTCTTAAACACCCGATCCTCCTTCAATCATCTCTGAGTGCTGGGATTACAGGCATGTGCCATAATACTTGGCATATTTTTTTTTTTTTTTAAGGAACAGGTTTTTTTTTAAATATAATTTAATTTTGCCGGGCGGTGGTGGCGCACGCCTTTAATCCCAGCACTCGGGAGGCAGAGCCAGGCGGATCTCTGTGAGTTCAAGGCCAGCCTGGTCTCCAAAGCGAGTTCCAGGAAAGGCGCAAAGCTACACAGAGAAACCCTGTCTCGAAAAAACCACAAAAAAAAAATATATATATAATTTAATTTTATTTCATGTGCATTGGTGTGAGGATGTCAGAGACCCTGGAACTGGAGTTACAGACAGTTGTGAGTTGCTATGTGGGTGCTGGGAATTGAACCTGGGTCTTCTGGAAGAATAGCCAGTGCTCTTAACCTCTGAGCCAGCTATCCAGCCCCTACGAGGCATAATTTTAATTTAATAAAATCATTTTTATCACAATCGCACTGTGCTGGCTAGTTTTATGCCAACTTGACACATGCTAGAGTCATTTGGGAAGAGGGAACTTCAGTTGAGAAAAATGCCCTCCTAGGGTTGACCTGTGGGCAATTTTGGCAAAAATTGGCCAATGGGGCATTTTCTTGATTGTTGACTGATATGGGAGTTCCAAGCCACTCTGGATAGTGCTGTTCCTGGGCAGGTGGTCCTGGGGTGTATAAGAAAACAAACTGAGTCAGCCAGGAGGAGCAATCCAGTAAGCAGCACTTTGGAGTATAACCATACTGCCCCATATTGAATTGCCCACTGTCAAGAAAAAAAAAAAACACCCACATTTTCAACGAATTTAATGAACTAATTGTTTTTCATTTGTGATTCATGAGTCTCACAGCATCTTACCTATGGTTCAAGGTGTTCTTGGGCTGGTGAGATGGCTCAGCAGCTTAAAAAATAAGTGCTTGTCAAACATCCTGACAACCTGAGTTCGCTCCCTGGGACCCAGATATGGAAGGAGAAAACCAATTCTTGAAAGTTGTCCTCTGACCTCCACACATACAGCATGGTGTGCATACACAAACAAATGGATGACTTTTAAGTGGTGGGGAAGTTATGGTGGTTTGAATGAGAATGGTCCCCATAGGCTCTTACATTTAAATACTTGGTCCCCAGTTGGTGGAACTGTTTGGGAAGGATTAGGAGGTGTGGCCTTGTTGGAGAAGGTGTGTCACTGGGGATGGGCTTTGAAGTTTCAAAAACCCATGCCATTCCTACTTAGCTTTCTCTCTGCCTTGTGCTTGTGCCTCAAGATGTGATCTCTCGAGCTGAGGGGTGGTGGCGTACATCTTTAATCCCAGCACTTGGGAGGCAGAGGCAGAAGGATCTCTGTGAGTTCGAGGCCAGCCTGGTCTATAGAGTGAGTTTCAGGACAGCCAGGGCTGTTACATAAAGAAACCCTGTCTCAAAAAACCAAAAAGAAAAGATGTGATCTCTCAGCTACTGTTCTAGCATCATCACTGCCTGCCTGCTGCCATGCTCCCTGCCATGATAGTCATAGACTCACCCTCTGAAACTGTATGTCTCAATAAACTGTTCCTTCTATGAGTTACCTTGGCCATGGTATTTTAGCACAGCAATAGAAAAGTAATTAAGACAGACAGGACAATCATTCCCTCAAAAAACACCTTGGGGAAACTCAGGTACATTAAAGAGCTGAGACAGGGTTTCTCTATGTAGCACCGGCTATCCTGGAACTCACTATATAGACCAGGCTGGCCTCAAACCCAGAGATCCATCTGCCTCTGCCTTCTGAGTGCTGGGATTAAAGGTGTGCACCATCACCTCCGAATTCAAGGACACCTTTGGCTACATGCCCAAGTGGAGGTTACACTATATGCAGTTTCAAAAAACAACAACCAGAAATGAAACTTACTCTCCTTAGGATGTTAAAAAGGGGACCGTTTTTAAAAAATCATACTTGCCCAGGTTGCATTGGCCTTTTCTTTTTTAAAAAGAGATTTATTTTTATTATTTATTATTTATTATTTTATTATTTATTAAACATATATGTCTGTGTGTGGCTATGTATACTAGAGTGCAGGTGCCCTCTGGGGCCGGAGGCCAGAGGCTAGATCCCCTTGAAACTGGGGAATTACAGGCAGTTGTGAGTCATGGGACATTGGTTTTGAAAATTCAACTCAAGCCCTCTGTAAGAGCAGTGTGTGCTCTTGGCCGCTGAGCCATGCCTCCATTGTGATACTTCTTTGATCAGTTGCTGTGAGTCTCACGGTTTGTTGTTTGTTTATAAAAGCACAAACCCATTTGAAGTTCAGGTCTGCATTTGGCAAGGTCTGGTGGCATGTACCTACAAACTTTGAAAGCTGAGGCAAGAGGATCATTAGTTAGAGACCAGCCTGAGCTATATAGTAACACTCTGTCTCAAGAAAACAAACAAACAAAAAACCTTAATGATAAAATATATAACTTTAAAAATATATTCAATTTGCTTATTGATATTCTGGTTTGGTATGGTCTTTTAGAGCCGACCACAGGCCTCATTACAAGACGAGGGCTTACTATAAATCTTGTTTACCACAGCAGATTGGTGTTATAATTGCTATAAATTCCTATTACAAAGTGACCTGTGCTAACCTATTTGAAACCCTTGGTGGCCTAACAGTATGCATCCAATCATATGCCCAATAAATAAGCAATTTGGTGTTCTGGGATGACCTAGCTTACACTGTGTGTAGCTGTAACAAGAAGCTACCTCTGACCTTCAGTTTGTCACAGATCGGAAAGAATGACCATTGTTAAGGGTGCTATCCTAACTAGCTTCCAGGTGCCTCATTTCGCAAGGCCGGTTCCTGCGGGGGGGGGTGGGGGGGGGGGGAGAGGTTCTGGGTAGCCATCTTTGTGCCGGGCAGTTCCCACGTGCCTCGGCGTCCGCGGCCATCCTTGTGCGGGGCGGCGCTTCCGCCGGCGTGCGGGCCGGAATCCGCAGTGGTCTGCGGGTGATGGAGCGGCGGGCGGGCTGTCGGCTTGGGCCATGGATGCTGTTACTGCTGCTGTTCCCGGTGCAGGGCCGCCAGAAGGAGTCAGGTGGGCTCCGGGCAGGGCCGAGTCTGCAGCAGCGGCTCCGGGTGCGCTCGGCTCCCCGAGGCGCTCGCTCCGGTCCCCGGCGCGCGGAGGATGCTGTGTGGCTGCAGCGCGAGCCGGGCGGCCGGCAGCGGGCGGGGGCGAGCAGAGGTGTCTGGGCCTCTGCTTCTAGCCCTGGCCCCTGGACAGTAACCCATCTTCAGGAACTGGGGGTGGTAGGGAGAGAGGGATGTCCCCTGTTTAATCACAGAAAACTGTTCCGTGCCTCCCTAGCACACGCTTAGGAGAGAGGGAGACTTCTAGCTGTAATGACAGAAGAGATGAGGGAGGGTTATGTCCAAGACTTGGCACTGGGTTCTCTTGATGGGGCTCAGTTTGATTAGGTGAGAATCCATGTCGAAGTCCACTGTATCCATAAGCCGTTTAAGGCCGGACATTAAGCTTGTGACTTTTCCAATTTCTTAGATACCCGATGGCCCAGGTAGAGGAGCAGACTTGACTCAAGCCCCGACAAGTTACACAAAGAATCCTTCTTGGCATTTCGTTTCCACTACTGGGAAAGGAAGGGGATTTCTGCAAGTGTTGGTCTTCTGTTGCTTCTGCCTGCTGCTTGCAAATAGGAATGCCAAGGGTATTTTGTTAACTCTTGTTTCCTTCACTTTTTGAAGGCTCAAAATGGAAAGTATTTATTGACCAAATTAACAGGGCTTTGGAGAATTATGAACCCTGTTCAAGTCAAAACTGCAGCTGCTATCACGGGTGAGTTCCTTGATGTGTCCCTGAGAGCTGGATTCTTGTCATAAGGACCTTTCCAAAGTCCCTTGAGAGATCTTGATGGCAGTTAACAGTGATCTAAGCATGTCTCGAGAGCAGAAGGGGTATTTCTGCTATATGAGAAGGCCCTGGGATGGGAGAGGCTTGATATTCTCCACATGGTCTCTACTCTCTATGGGATTTAGCACACGTGCTTTTCTGTTTCTGCCACAGACTGAAAGCCTCTTAAGGGACAGAGTTTGTCTTCTTGTCTGTGGTGCTGGCAGTCCACAATTGCATGTTGAAGGAACGAGCATATTTATCATCTAATCAGTATTTCCTCTTGGTTTTTATCTTTAAGGTATGCAGGTTTGGGCTGGGTTTAGTATGGTAGAAAGACAAGTACATTGAAAGCAGGCCTGAGGAGTTCTCCCACTGACCACCCCATATGGCAAGCCATGTAGCTCCTCTGAAAGTTCCTCATCAGATCAACAGAAGTCATAGTTCTTCATGTCCTCAGAAATCCACCTGATGCTAATGATGTTTCTTGACACCTACTTTGTGCTGAACTTGAAAAGAGATGTAAAGTAATTTATTTCCTGGTTACTGCAGTTTATGCTAGGGAGCATGAACCTCACCTTTATAATATAGAAAAGTAGAACATCTGTGAGATGGCAGGGGCTAAGGACGTGGGTTTGCCATGAATAGGAAGGAGGAATACAGGTCATCTAAGGAAGGGGCAGGCCTGATGAGGGGAGGAAGAAGAAACATTTACTTGCTCTTCCCGTGGCTTTGCTGTGTGTGGTGCTGGAGATCAAACCCAGGGCCTTGCCCATGCTAAGCAAGCACTCTACAACGGCACTATGTCCTCAGCACGTTTGATTGTGTGTGTTGTGTACGTTTGGGTGTGTTTCTTTCAGGTGTCAACTCTGCCTCAGTCTGTTAAGACTAGGTCTCTCACTGAACCTGGAGCTGGATTGGTGGCCAACAAGCCTCCAGAGATCTGCTCTCTTCCCTGGGGTTATGGCTATGTACTCTGGCACTGGGGATGTGAGCTCAGGTCTTTGTGCAAGCCCTGTTACCCAATGAACCACCTTCCCCAGGTTCTGAGTTTGATGTGTGTGCGTGTGTGCGTGCGTGCATGTGTGTGTGTGTGTGTGTGTGTGTGTGTGTGTGTGTGTGTGTTTAGTTACCCATGGTGCTTTTGTAGAAGAGCTGCTCATTCCCATCCACTGCTTTCCTTTCTGCTTAGTGGATTCTCTAAACGTACCTAGTGTATTTTCTGAACAAAATGTACTTGGGAGTAGCTGGAGCGGCCCCAGTCTCTTGGCCTGTTCTCCTCGATGATCTCTGTTCTTTCACAGCGTCATAGAAGAGGACCTCACTCCTTTCCGAGGTGGGATCTCCAGGAAGATGATGGCCGAGGTAGTCAGACGGAAGCTAGGAACCCATTACCAGATCATTAAGAAGAGATTATACCGGGAAGATGACTGCATGTTTCCCTCCAGGTAAGATCTTCTGCAGTCTTCTAATGGTACTCCATATATAGGCTGACTTCATAGTGCTCCTAGATGCCGACTTAGAGGATTAGCAAGTGAATCTTTTCCTTGTGTTTCAGGATAAACTCACCACTCACCTTGCCTAGGATTTTATTATAATTTTATTTTACCAGCTATTTTTTCGTTTTGTTTTTGTTTTTCAAGACAGGGTTTCTCTGTGTAGTTTTGGTGCCTGTCCTGGATCTCGCTCTGTAGACCAGGCTGGCCTTGAACTCACAGAGATCTGCCTGACTCTGCCTCCTGAGTGCTGGGATTAAAGGTGTGCACCACCACCGCCCAACTTACCAGCTGTTTTATGTAAGCCTAGTATACATCATTAATTATGATGGCTTTTTTTTTTTTTTTGGCCTGGTTCCACAAGCTAATGAAACCTGATAGGGTAATGTGGGCTATAGGAGGAAATGAAGTGGAGGGATTTATGAATGTATGTTGTGGGCCAGCTATGTGGTTACATAGTAATAACTCATTGTATGGATTTCTTCATTTAGTCCTCTATCAGTGAATATTTAAGTTACTCCTTACAACACCCCTACAAAATTTGGCTAATACAAGCATTGCTACTATGAGCATTCTTATGCATATACCTTTGAGCACACTGGCCATGGACATGTACACATATAGACTGAATTCCCAGAATAGGTAGGCTAAGTAATGTGTTTTGTTTTTGTTTCCCATGCTTTCTTAAATATATTTTTATTAATTAATTTACTAATTTATTTGACACTGTGTTTCATTATATAGCGCTGGTTGGCCTGGAATTTACTACATAGACCAGGCTGGCCTTGAACTCAGAGTTCTGCCTGTTTCTGCCCTCTATAGTGCTAGGATTAGAGATGTGTGCCACCACGTCTGGCTCACATGCTCTTAAGTAAACCTCATACCCTCTAATACAATGCTGTGTATTAGACTTTTATAATTTTTGTCAGATTGTTAAAAGTTGTCTACTTTTATTGAGACTTTCTTATTACTAATACAGTTAAGCATATTACATTTATGAACCATTGATTTTATTTGGTAGTTATCTCTTTGTATGTAAAAATATATATAATATCTATAGATAATATTTAATAATTATAATTTTAATAATAAATAAATACTATTTATAAAAATAAGTAAATAATACTTACTAAAAATAATATTTATTTGGTAGTTATATCCTTGTGCGTAAACTGTTTTAGCCTGGCATAGAGGCTGAAATCTTGGGTCTTGGGAGGCAGAGGAAGGAAGTTTGAGGCCAAAAGTTTGAGGCCAGATGGTCAACATGGTAAATTCCCGGCCAGCCGTGTTGCCAGAAAATTCAAATCAGTCTGTCAGATGCTAGGTCTGTGAGATCCTAGAGTGGTGCTGGGTAGGACCTCAGAGGATAGGGCAGACACAAGCCAAACATTTTCCCTTTCTTTCAAATAAACAAATTCTCTGAGGCTTCTCAGGGAGTCTGGTCAGAAAGTCTTGTTTTAGTCCTCACGATGGTGTCAATGCTGTTTCTGTCTTGCAAAACTAATTTCAATAATGACCTGTCTTTAGGTTGAAGGTATGAAAGGTTTTCCTTTCTCAAGACCTAATCATGGTAGAAAGAAAAATGGTACCTGTGGTAGTTTGAAAGTAATTGGCCCCCACAGTCTCATAGGCACTGTTAGGACATGTGGTTTTGTTGGAGTGGGTAGGCCTTGTTGGAGGAAGTGTGTCACTGTGGGGATAGGCTTTGAGGTTTCCTGTGCTGGGAATACTGTCTAGTGAGTCAGTCAACTTCCTGCTGCCTTCTGATCAAGATGTAGCCAGCACCACATCTGCCTGCATGCCACTCCCTGTCATGATATTAAAGGACTGAACCTCTGAAACTGTAGGCGAGCCACCCCAGTGAAATGTTTTATAAGAGTTGCCGTGGTCATGGTGCCTCTTCGCAGCAGGGAAAACCCCGACTACAACAGTATCTTAGTTAGCTTTCTGGTACTGTAACAAAACACCTGAGACAAGTAGGTATAGAAGAAAGGGTCATTTCGGCTCATGGTCTCAGAACGTTCAGTCTGTGGTCAGTCGGCTCTCTTGCTTTTGGGTCTGTGGTTATGTCCTGCAGCATGGGGGGTAGTACAAGGTAGAGAAACCTGCTTACCTCTGTCCCTTTGGAACGTGAGGAGACGGGGTGGGGGGTAGGGGGGTGGGAATGCAGCAGCTCATGGTCTCCTTGGAGGTCGTGCCTTCTGTGATCTAAGACTACCCTCTCCCTTAACTGTTTACCATCACCTCCCAGTTAGGCAAAGCTGAGGACCAGACATTCCAGATCCAAGCTATAGCAGTGTCTTTGTGTGTGAAGGAAGGCCAAGGAACACAGTGAGAAAATAAGGCCTCCCAGTTTCCATATTACAATTTGCATCTTCTCTACTAATTAAACTATTTCGTGTCATGGGAAGAAAGACCCGGTAATGATTAGAGAAGTGATATGAGTAGAAATGGTATTCTCTTCCAAGTTAGGATTATGGGAGCAACTTAGCTAAGAACGAAGACCGTCCCTTGTCTAAAGTGCCATCGTCCCTGTAGAGGCATTGCTTTCAGGGGACTGTGATCTGGCCACTGGCTTCTCTCACTTTAACGTTAGGATCCTCCTTGTCACACAGCCTGCAGGCACTGCTCTGATGATTTTGTGTTTTTTTTTGGTCTGGTTGACAGGTGTAGTGGTGTCGAACACTTTATTTTGGAAGTGATTCGGCGCCTCCCAGACATGGAAATGGTAATCAATGTACGGGACTATCCTCAGGTTCCTAAGTGGATGGAGCCTACCATCCCTGTCTTCTCCTTCAGTAAGGTGAGCACAGGAAGGGCCACAGGGGGGCAGAGGGTGAGCCTCCGGTATAAGCAAGAGATCTCCTCTAGCAATTTGATGGGTATTGGTGAGGGTGAGGCTGGAGATTCAGGAATGAACTTGTTCGGTGTTAATTCACAATCACTGAACCGTAAGACTGAAGAACTAGACGTGAAGACCCATATGTAATGTAAGATTGCCTACATCTAATGTCTAGGGCTAGGGAGAAGGGTGCCTTAAGAGCCTACCACATTCACAGGGGAGTCCAGGGAAACTCATAGGCTTAGTTAGGGAATGCTTTCATTTGAGAAATATTTCTTGCATTTCTATAATGTATGTAGTAGCTGTAGAGCTGAGTACCATCTGCCCTATCTCTGTCTGTATCCCAGGCATCCCGCATAGCTGAAATTGAACACTGAAGGTGCTGGGTAACTCCACATGGTTTATGCTTAAACAGTGCATTGTACAGATAGGCCTAGGGTAACCAAGAAGTTCAGTAAGAGGGAGTTTGGGTTCTGTTAGGGAGGACAGAAGTAATTGGGTAACACCTATGGACTTGGAGAATTTGGGACAATAAGCAGCTTGTCTGTACTCAGGTTCATGCAGATGGTGTATTGGCAAGGAGTACCTTCTGTAGAAACCAGGTATGAGGCATTCCGAGTGCGAGTGGGGAGACATTCCGAGTGACAGATGATAGGCTTAGGTTGGCCCATAAATCTTTGGGAAAAGGAGCAGGTGTTCTGTTTTGGTTTCTTCAAAGCAATATTCTTTTTTTCTTTATTTGGTTTTTCGAGACAGGGTTCTCTGTGTAACAGCCCTAGTTGTCCTGAATCTCACTCTGTAGACCAGGCTGGCCTCGAACTCACAGCGATCCCCCTGCCTCTGCCTCCTGAGTGCTGAGATTAAAGGCGTGTGCCACCATTCCCCAAACCAAAGCAGTATTCTTAATTTTTTCTTACTTTTTTTTTTTTCCTTTTTTGTTTTCGTGAGGGGACAGTTGCCCAGGGTTGTATGTGTGTGTACACAGAGGCCAGAGGTCAACCGTGGGTAAATTCTGCAGAAGCCGTCTACCATGTTTTTGAGTCAGGACCTCTCATTGGCCTTGAGCTTACTGACTGGGCTACCTGGCAGGGCAGCAAGCCCCAGGCAGGGGTCTACTGTGTGCCACGGTGCCCAGCTTTTTGTGGCCTCGGGGACTGGAACGCAGGTCTTCGTGCTTGCAAGACAAACGCTTTACCTTCTGAGCCATCCCCCAGCCGTCCCCGCTCTTTCTTCATCAAGGTGGACTTCCTCTCTAGACTTACTGCCTGTGTTGTAAGTGGTTTGTGCTGCCTCCTCGAAAGTGCCTGGTCCCAATGTGACCGTGACTTTACTGCCTTTGTTGTTGTTTTTTTTTTGTCCTTACTTCCCTCCTATTTTTCCCAGTCGCTCACTGTAGTCTGTCAGCTTTGGTTAACTGGGAAGTTCCTGTTGAACAACTGCTTTCTTTGTTGGAGAAGCTTGAAGAGTCACGGGGTGTTCTCTAAGTGTTGGAGAGGGGTCAGACAGCACCTTACGTATGTAGTTGCAATGAAGAAACAGTGGAGTAAGGCTTTGTAAGTGGCCACGTGATAGAGGTAGCCATAAGGGGGGAACGGAGGGTTTCAAACTTTTACCCAAAAATATGTGAGCTGGACTTGGATGGCTTATGCCTGTAAGCACTGGCTTATCCCAGCACCAAGGAAATGGAAAGATCACTGCATTTGAGGCCAGCCTGGTCTATGTAGGAAGTTCCAGGCCAGCCAGAGTTACACAGCAAATTCCTAGCTAACAACAACAGCAGCATTAGCAGCAGCAACAGCAAACCACCCCTCCCACCAAGATGTGCGTGGCCAGATGACACCTGCCTTCTCCTGTTCTGCCTCTGGTCTTTCTGGTCAATAAGCAGCCAGTGTGAGCTCAACAGTGACCTCCACAGTGTTAGGTGACGCTAGATCGTGCGTACTAAGTAGTCATCAGACACTGTCCTTTTAAACTATTGTAAGTCATTTTGTGTGGAACGTAGACCTGTAGGTAGACTTAGGGATATCGTTTTCCCCATTACCAGGAGATCGAGGCATGCATACATCGGAGCACTCTGTGGTGAAGAGGAAGAGTCAGCATTCAGACTACTGTGATCAGTGCCATTTCCTGATTCTTACTCTCAAAATAACCCCTGGGAAATAACTCAAAACTGGTAAAGCAGGGGAAACACCAGGATGTAACAGCAGTTAAGTTTTGACAGAACTGATTATTCATAATTCGGAATATTATCCCTACTCCCTCAAAAAAAAAAACCCTCCAGAATTTTGAGGAACTGAAAATCTTGACCTTTAATATGATTAAAAATTTGGGATTCGGATGGTCTGTTACTTTTTTTTTTTTTTTTCCAAGACAAGGTTTTACTGAGTAGCACTGGCTGTCCTAGAACTCACTATGTAGACCAGTCTGGCCTCGAACCTGCCTTTGCCTCCTGAGTGCTGGGATTAAAGGCGTGCACCACCACCGCCCAGCTGAATCTATTACTTTTTACGTCTGGTAATTCTTGCCTTTATAATGTCTGCAGTCTAGGCATAAGAGGTGATGTTTTGTGGTGCTGCATATTGTACTCAGGGCCTCATTTGTGCTAGGTAAGTTCTCTTTTCGGAGCCATATTCCCACATCTAATGTCTAGGACTTAGACCTTGCAGACAAATACAGTATTTCCCTGGCACCATGAAGGCCTTTGTTGCAACTGTATATAATGAATGCAGCTGGCTGCTTCTCATTCTCCTCCAAAACTTACTCAGGATGCCTTTCTGTTTCTGTCAAAGACATCGGAGTACCATGATATCATGTATCCTGCATGGACATTTTGGGAAGGGGGACCTGCTGTGTGGCCACTTTATCCTACAGGTCTTGGACGGTGGGACCTCTTCAGAGAAGATCTGGTAAGGTAGGTCCTTTGGGAAGGTTTTGTTTTTCCCTCTCTGTGAGTTTTCTTGAAGTAAGAAGTAGAATATAGTCAATAATGTAAGATTTCTGCCTGGGCTGGGGAGATGGCTCAGTAGGTAAGAGTTTTAGCTGTGCAACCTAAGGATATGAGCTTGGATATGGAGATCCACATAAAATCCAGGCATGGCTATATGTACCTGTAACCCCCAGTGCTCTTGGGGCCAGAGACAGGTGGATCCTGGGAGCTCACTGGCCAGCTAGCCTAGCAAAAATGGTGAGAGACCTGTCAGTGAAAGACCTGTCTAATGTCTTCTTCTGACCCTGCTATATACTCACACAGGTGTCTGCACATAAATGTGTACACACATACACAAACAACATAAAAGTCAGGGACTGTTATATAATATGAGCAGTTTTGTGTTGGGCCCAAGGGTAGAGCTTAGTTGACACTTGCCTAGCAGGTTGTGAAGCCCAGGGTTCGACCCCCAGCACTGCATAAACTGGTCATGGTGGCTTATGCCTGTAATCCCAGTAGTAGAGAGGTGGATGTAGGAGGATCACAAGTTCAAGGCCAACCTCATCTATGTAGGGAGTTTGATAATAGCCTGGAAATCATAAGACCCTGTCTCAAAATTTGAAAATCCCTGTCCAAAAGGGCAGAAGGCTCCTTCCTAAATTGTCAGCAGTGCCTCCAAGGGAAGGGTTATAAGAGTCTCTAAGCTTTGTAAAGATCATTTTGTATTTTATTTGTTTGAGTGTTTCCCTACATGTTTGTATGTGTCCGACATGCATGCCTAGGGCCCCCTAGTTAGAAGAGGGCATCAGATCCTCTGGAACTAAGAGTTAGAGACAGTGAACTGCCACGTGAGTACTGGGAACTGAACCCAGATCCTCTGCAAGAGCACCACATACTCCTAACCACTGAGCCATCTCTCCAGCACCATTTTCTTTAAATGTTTCATATTTTAAATATTCTCTAACACAGGGTCTCACCTGGTACCCCAGCCTGGCCTGGAACTTGTTATAGACTGCCCAGCCTCAAACTCAAGCAATCCTGTTTCACTCTCTCAAGTGCTGGGATTACAGGCCTGAGCCACCATACTCCACTGTGTATCATTATCATAATAGGAGAAAGTAAATTCAGTGATCTTATTGTAAGGAAGGGTAGATAATTTGTTGAAACAGTCTCACTTTGTAACCTAGGCTGTCCTTGAACACGCAACTCAGGCCGGGCTCAAACCCCTGATCCTCTTGGATACTGGGGTGTTACCCTCCCAAATACCAGCATTGTAGGTAGGCTTTTAAAAATTACTTGGAATGTGCTTGATAATTGGTACTAATGATGGGTTGTAGTGGATCCTTAAGTATATCAAGGACAAGTGTATTTCAGAATCCTTCTTGTTCATGACTGAGACATGCCTGGGCCTACTGATGCCATCCTACCAGACTTGTCAAGGTCTGGTCACCTACACTTCCTAAACCAGCTGTATTTTACATTCATGATTTTATACAGTATTGGTGTTACTCTAATGATGCCTGCCCATGTAGTCTTGCTATGTAGAACAAACCCATCTTGAGTTTGCCATTTTCCTGCTTCAGTCTCCTGAATGCTTGGGTTACAGGTATGTATGACCATACCTTGCTTATTGGTGCTTACTTAAGGATCTTCTGGAAACACAGTCATTATAGGCCTTCTCTAGGAGGCAAGGAAAGCATAATCTAATTCATCTTTGTTCCCAGAACCTGTTACCTTTACAAGTATGGCTAGAGATTCAAAGGGGACTGATTAAAACACAGAAGTGCTATATAGACGTGGCCTGCCTTCTGTTACATCAAGCAAGCTTGCTCAGGCTTGGTAATACTGATATTTGGACTGAGTAATTCTTTGTGGTAAGGAGCTGTCCTGTTCTTCTGGGATATTTAACATCCCTTGCCTCTACCCACTAAATGCCAGTAGCAGTTCCTCAGAAATGTTTCCAGATATAGCCATATGCCCCATGGGTAGGTAAGAAAACAGAGCCAGTGCCAGTAAGGGCTACAGATGTGACTCAGCGATAGAACACTTGCCTAGCACGTACAAGGTACTAGCCTAAGTATCCAGCACTATGAAAAGGGAAGGAAGACCCAGCTATGTGGAGAAACGAATAGGAAGCAGTTCCTTTTATTTTATTTATTTTTGAGACATTTAGCCTGGGTTGACCTCAGATTCCCCAGGCAGTGGAAGATGACCTTCAAGTATTTTATCTTTCTGCTTTTATTTCCCAAGTGCTGAGCTTACAGATGTGTGCCACCACTGTGGGAAAGAAATCCTTTTTAAAATTATTTCTTACATTTAAATGATGTGTGTGTGTGTGGGGGGGGGTGTGCACACAAATGCAGTGCCCTCAGAGGCCAGAAGAGGATGTTGGATCTCTGGAGCTGGAGTTACAGACAGTTGCGAGCTGTGGGCCGTGGGTACTGGGAACTGAACTCAGTACCCTGCAAGAGCAGTGCATACTCTTACCTGTTGGGCCCTCTCTCCAGCCCCAAGCCTGCCTTCACTGGAGTCTTGCACAGTCCGTGGCTGTGGGCAGGGAGATTCCAGGTGCTTTTGGAATGCTTTCTGTTTTCCCACAGAGTCTGAAACAGTGAATGTGTCATTCCCCACTAAATACAAAAGGACAAAACCCTCCCATCAGTGGATAGTGTTTACTCTTCGGGGGAGTAAGAAATCGTTCTGGCAAGTTCAAGACCAGCCTGGGCTACTGGGCTACACAGCAAGTCCCAGCCTAGGATACACAGTGTGATCCTGTCTCCAAATAAAGGGAAAAGATAGGACTGGAGGTGTTTTTCAGTTGGCCTGATTCTCCAGCATGCACAGAGACCCGGGTGTATTTCTCAGCACCGCTGAAAACCAGGCAGTGGTGGCACTCATCTGTATGAAGGATCAGAGTGTGAGACCAGCCTGGGCTACATGTAGGCCTATAGAAGGTTTCCTGTGTCCCACAGCTGCTCAGTCCCAAATAAACACACAGAGGCTTATATTAATTACAAATTGGTCTATGGCTCAGACTTCTTGCTAGCTGGCTCTTTCATCTTAAAGTAACCCATTTCTGTTAATCTGTATTTTGCCTCGTGGCCGTGGTGTTACTGGTCTGCTGGCATCTTGTTCCTTGGGCAGCTGGATGGTGTCTGCTCTGACTCCGCCCTTCTTCTCCCTGTCTCTCTGCTTGGATTTCCCACCTGGCTCTTTTCCTGCCTTACTACAGGCCAAAGCAGCTTTGTTTATTAACCAATGGGAGCAACATATAGTCACAGCGTACAGAAAGACCATCCCACAGCATGGCCCTTTGGTAAAAGGAAAGGAAAATAAAAGGTTAAAGGGTGGGCCAGTTTAGCTGAGGGTAGAGGTCTGAGGGCCTTGGAAATACCAAGCATTGCTCTTAGATGAGTGAAAAGAGGAAGCATGTCACTATATATCTGAAATCTACCTAGACCTCAGAAAGTTTGCATCCTGTGTTCTTCTGTTTCTATAATACAGCCCCACTGTCCCTCATCTACTCCAATTCAGCCTTCCCCTTCACAGAGGAAGACACATAGACTTCCCTGTTGGGGGTGGGGTGGGCTGTTCCTGCAAGGGCAGTTGAAAGTGACCTGAACTATAAGTTTCAGCAAGGAAGGCTGATCATGATAATATCTACTAACTCCTGAGTTTCAGGGACTTTTATCTGTTTTAGAGCATCATGAAGCATTACGAATCCCAGGGTCCTTTCAGATAACAGAGTACATACATCTGGTGATCCTTGATTTATTTCCAAAACATGAAGCCGGGAAGTGAATTCTCTTTCACTCAGTTCCTTTGCATTTCTTGTCACGAGCTAATTTTATTAATAGCCTTCTTTTACTCAGAGTGTAGAACTGTGCCATCTGAACGGTCCTATGCATGCCATTTGGACCCTGTGCACTTTTGTTTTGGTAAGTTAATGTTAGTGGGTTAGTGGATTTGTAGCTATTCCTGGCAAGCCCTTCAGAACACCGAAACACTAATAGAAGGGTTTGTGGTTTCACACATGGCTTGTTTTAGTAGCCTTAAATGGGTTTATTTAAAGGTACAAAGTTCTGAACTAATCTTCAGAAATGGTTAAAACATGTATCTAGAGGAAAGCTCCAAAACTAATCAAAAATCTATTTTCAGGTCAGCAGCACAGTGGCCATGGGAAAAGAAAAATTCTACAGCATATTTTCGAGGATCAAGGTGATTATATTTTCTGACCTTATAATAACATTTTCCAAGCTGTGGGTAAAATTATGTGACCTTGAGGGTATAATGTATCCTGTTGCTCAAAGGAAAAGCTAAGATAGCCAAGAAATGAATGTGGAATGATGGCCATGGCACACATCTGTAATCTGGCACTCAAGGGGCAGAGGCAGGACCGCTACAAGTTCCAGGCCTGCCTCATCTTCAGTATTGGGTTCCAGACCAGCCTGGTCCACAGGTTGTAAGTTCCAGGTCAGCCTTATTCTCAGAGTGGTTTCCAGGCTGTCCTGATCTGAATAGTGAGTTGCAGACCAGCCAGGGTTATACTGTGAGACCCTGTCTCAAAACAGCCACCATCACCAATAACAACAAAAGTATGGACTGGCAGGATCTTAAACTAGAGAAGAATTCAGCTGTGCTGGTTAGTGTTTGTCAACTTGACCCAAACTAGAGTCACCAGGGAGAAGGAAATACCTCCTTCAGATTGGTGTGTAGGCATGCCTGTGGGGTCATTTTCTTGATTGGTGATTGATATGGGAGGGCCTAGCCCGTGGTGGGCAGTGCCTCACCTGGGTATGTGGTCCTAGAAAGTATGAGAAAAGTAGCTGAACTTGACCCTGGCTGCAAACAAGTCAGTAAGTGGCTTTCCTCCATGGTTCCTGCTTTTGTGAGAGTTGCTCCCTGATTCCCTCAAAGATCAACTGATCAGGATATGTAAGCTGATCAGACCCTTTCCTCCCCAAGTTGCTTTTAGTCATGGTGTTATCACCACATGGAAAGCAAAATAGGACATCAAATATTTGCTGAATTACTCACAATTCAACTGAAATTCAAAGAAGTCAAGTCCCCAGACAGTTACTCAGTCAATATTTGTAGAGTGCCAGCTGCTGGGCAGAGTGGATGGTCCTCTTCTTGTTTACAGTTTCCTAGAAGTAGCTTGTCCTTGTGCCTCAGTCTCTCCTGCTTACCTCAGCAGGGATCATCACCAGGTCTCCTGACTGCCTTGTCCTCAGACCATGTGGCTGCTAAATAGTGTTTAACGGCACAGACTGAGGCTGGGGAGTGGAGAGAGAAGAAGAGCAGGTAGGAAGATGGAAATCCCTGTCTGTGTTCTGCCGAGGACAGTGTCTGTGAAATGGGTAAATGGACCGAAAAAGGAAGAGAGTTTGCAGTTTTTATGGTACCACCCATCCTCTACTCACCTCCTGGCATGGACAGTGGACTTCAGAGTACAACTGGATCTAATACCCATTGTTATGCCCAGATCATGGGGACCCCCAAAAGACCACCACTGAGACCGAATCCCAATGTAAAAGCAAAGATCCTTTATTTTCAAGCTCCGAGCTTGTTCTCTCTTATCTGTCCAATGCAGCAGTAAGAGCAGAGAGCCCTGAGCTTAGGCAGGGTAGAGTTTTTATCATAGCAAACGTTGGGGTGAGGAGATTTCCAGGGTTAGGGCCCTGATTGGCTGACATTTGTCTAGGTGTATCTGTAAAACAGAAATAGATGTGTGCTAGACTCAGTGACATTGACATCTGGCCATCTTATCTAACCTTATCTAATGGTTGGAATGTTTGGGATGTCAGGTACTTCCCCTTAGATGTAGGCCCTCCCTGGGTGGGGTCAGCTTATGGCTTTTCCTGGGTCTAGGTGTTGTCTGCCAGTAAGCCCATCCCAGAAGCTGTGTCTGGGCCTCTAAGCCTGTCATGGCAGCTGTGTGTTCAAGCTGTTTTGGGACCCCCACACCCATAACTTACTGTCTTACTAATTATCTGATTCTCACCTTTTTTTTTCTTTGAGATAGAGTCTTGCTATATAGTCTAGACTATCCTTGAACTTGAGACCTGTGTGCTTTCCAAGTAGCTAGGATTATGAGCATGTAATCACTATGGTCTTACCTTTTTTTGTTTGTGTATATTTTGAGATGGGGGTCTCACTTTGTAGCCCTGACTGGCCTGGAGCTCTCTATATAGTTCAGACTGCCCTTGAACTAACTCACAAAGCTCCTCCTTTGCCTCCTGAATGCTGGGATTAAAGGCATATGCTACTGTGCCCAGCTTTGTTTTCACATTTAAATATTATACTGGACTTTACAATGCATACATGTATTAGTCAGGGTTCTCTAGAGTCACAGAAATTATGAAATGACTTTCTCCTTCTCATATATATGGAGAGAGATAGAATGCCTATGGGAATTTATTGCAATGACTGCAGTCCAACAGTGGCTAGTTATGAGTAAAAAGTCCAAGAACCTAGCAGCTGCTTAGTCGCACGAGGCTGGGTGTCTCCGCTGGTCTCCTGGGATCCCAAAGAAGAAATGGATGTGCTGACAGGAAAGAGCAAGCAGGCAAAGAACAAACCCTTCCTTCTTCCGTTGTCCTTATATAGATTTGCCGCAGAAGGTGTGGCTCAAGTTAAAGGTGTGTCTTCCTGGCTCCAGATCTGGATCAAAGCCTTGTTGTCTTCTTGCCTCAGATCCGGATCACAAGTGTGCCCTCCATTTCTGGACTATAGTTCATTCCAGTTACAGTCAAGTTGACAGCCAAGAATAGCCATCATAAGACACAACAAAGACCATGTAGCTATTTTGGTGAGTGGTGATTATGTAGCCACACAGCTGTGAAAAGCAGTGATGATAGGTATTGGATGAACTTTCCAAAAAGGAAAATCATTCCCCGAAATATAGCTGTAGTGACCAGGACATCATTGCCTTACGGTTACTATTACTGTGATGAAACACCATGACCAAAAGCAACTCGGAGAAAAGGGTTTATCTCAGTCACAGTTCCCCATAACAGTTCATCATCCAAAGCCGTGAGGGCAGGAACTCACACAGGATAGGAACCTGGAAGCAGGAACTGATGCAGAGGCCACAGAGGGTGGCTGCTTACTGGCTTGTTCATCATGGCTTGCTCAGCCTGCTTTCTTATAACACCCAGGACCACCAGCCCAGGGGTGGCACCACCCACAATAGGCTGGGCCCTCCCCCATCAATCACTAAGAAAATGCCCAACAGCCAGATCTTACAGAGGCATTTTCTCAACTGAGGCTCCCTCCTCTCTGATGACTCTAGCCTACGACAAGTTGACATAAAACTAGCCTGTAAAATCATACTCTTACAGACCAGATGTAGGCCAGATGTGGTGGCACACACTTACAATCCCAGTGCCTGAGAGATTACCAATAAGGATCAGGAATTCAAGGCCACATTTGGCTATATAGTAAGTGTGAGGGTAGCCTGGGCTACATGAGATCCTGTTTCAAAACAGTAAAACTGGATGAAAGTAAAGACTCAATACTCCCCGTCTTTGATGGGTAAAGTGGGAATAGCCTAAACCACCAAAATGCTGCCCTACCCAGGATCCCCTTCCTTTACTGTACCAGACCCAGTGAATTATCCTATCTGTGCTAACAGCCACCACACTGGCCAGTACGGCTCACCTTTTAGGGATTGGGAACGTTATGGTGTAGGCCACATAGATTTATGTTCTGTATTTTCTCTGTAGGACAAGCCCCGAAAGAGATCCTCTCATTCTTCTGTCTCGGAAAGATCCCAAACTGGTTGATGCAGAATACACCAAAAACCAGGCCTGGAAATCTATGAAAGTAATGAGCAACCGTCTGAATAGAAGCAGAGCAGTGATGACTCTAAGAACATTGCCAGCTGGCTAGACTTTCCGATTAGGTTTCCTCTCAGTGAGGAGATGAACGTGGAGCAGTTCTGTGCACCAGTATTAGCATATATGTAAATTTCTGCTCGCTCTCCAGACTTTACTCAGTACTATGCTGAGTGTGTCAATAACTGAAGAGTTGAGGGTTATGAGCTTCTGAGAGAGGCCAGATAGTAAGTGTGGGTCCACCCAGGTCATTACTGCATGTTCTGCTGTAACAGGGTGAAAGGAGCAGACAGCTTTCACAACATGGCTATTTCCTAGTTATTTTATTAATGGGCACCAAAATTTGAATTTCATGTGAAATTTGAATTTCATGTTGTCTGTCTGTCTATCTATCTATCTATCTATCTATCTATCTATCTATCTATTTTTGCTTTTTTTTTTTGAGACAGAGTTTCTCCATGTAGTTTTGGTGCCTGTTCTGGATCTCGCTCTGTAGACCAGGCTGGCCTCGAACTCACAGAGATCCTCCTGGCTCTGCCTCCCGAGTGCTGGGATTAAAGGCTTGCGTACTGCAGCCCGCAAATTTCATGTCTTCTATCTTTCCTTTGTTTGTTTGTTTGTTTGTTTATTTGTTTTTGCTTTTAGTTCTGGTGATTCTGGAACTCACTATGTAAACCAGGCTGGCCTTGAACTCATAGAGATCCACTTACCTCTCTCTGTTTCCTGAGTGCTGAGATGGAAGTCCTATGCCACTATACCTGCATTTCATATAATTTTTACATATCAAAAATATATTTCTTTCCCTTTTTCCCCCAGTCCCTTGAAAATGTGAGAATATCCAGTACATGAGTTCTATACCCCCACACGATGGGTTGGAGTCGGTCTGTGGCTGTAGTTTACCAACCCCTGGGTTAAATGAATGGTGCTCAGTGGCTATAGAGTAAAACCTGAGGGCTCAGACAGTGAGCTAAATGACTAAGTGTCTGGGGCCAGAGTTCCAGGAATCTTCATTTCCTTAAAATATGAAAACTGTGACCTTTCGCTTTGTGGTCCATCGGTCCTGACTCTGACTTCTTGCCTTCTGTAAGAATTTAAAGTCCTAATTTCCTCATTTGCAGTTTTAATACAGCATATGAGAAAAAAAAGTGTTAACCTTCATGGAGAACAACCTAGCGTATACCTGAAATGGATGTGTTATTTGCATAGGTTTTATTTGGACATTTTTGTTCTTGCCATAGTGGGGATTGAATCTTTGCCTTGGAATGCTAGACAAACACTCTACTAGAGCTACAACCATTAGCCTATTTTGTTTTGAATTGAAAATTTGTATTTTATGTGTATGAGTGTTTTGCCTGTGTCTATGTATGTGTGCCTGGTGCCTCCAGAGGCTGAAGAGGGTGCTGGAGTTATGGACTGTTGTAAATTGTCATGAGGATACTTGGAATCAAGCCCAGGTCCTCTGCAAGAACAGCAAGTACTTTTAACCGCTGAGCCATCTCTCCAGCCCGACTCTTAGCCTATCTTATACCATTTTAGTCAAACAGGAAGAAATGAGTTTAAGAAACCTTAACACAGATATGCACAGAAATTCAAGGGCACCCTCAGTTAGTGACTTTGAACCTAGCCTGGGCTATGCAGCCTTTCTACAAAACAAAACAAAACAAAACAAAATGGGAAAAGGACAGCAGAAACCAAGAAACGAAAGAACGCATTCATTCAGCACGCAGGTTGTTAGCATCTCCCGTGGAGGCGGGCAGCGAGGCAAATAGGAAGGAGCAGCTCCCGATGGCTGCTGCCAAATGGGATAGGAGCCTGGTTTGCTAGATGTTTATTATTGTTACTGTTACTATTTCCCTTCAAGAAAATTTAGAAATCTGGATTTTTATGATTGATTGATTGACTTTGAGATAGGGTCTTCAGTAGCCTAAGCTGGCCTTAAGCTTTTGATGTAACTGAGGGTGACATTGAATTTCTGATCCTCCTGCCTCCACCTTCACTTGAACTTCAACGGTCAAATCCCCCACTGGGATCCCAGGCTTGGTATGGGCTGCCAAGCCACGCCAGGGATCTGGGCTTTTGTGAGAAATGTCATGCCACCTAGTGAAATGTTAGCAGTGGTTTGAATATTTATTTTTAAATAATAGGCCCAACGAATGTCTCTGTGAGTTACGACCATGGGCCCCATAAGCCAGCCCATGTGGCCTTCTGTGTGTGTGTGTGTGGGGGGCAGTTCACACAAAGGGAGGTGGGCAGTACACCATGACCTCTTAGTTCAAATGAAGATAGCATGACTTCAGGTGAGTCCAGAGTCTAAAACCAGACAGACCCTATTGCTGCTATTAAGATCACATGACACTGAGCAAGTCCCGACTTGAAACCTTGGGCTCCTTGGTGGTCTAGTAAATATGATAATGCCTCTGGGGCCTGTTTTGTTTTCATGATACTGAAATGAGGTTATGAAATGTTTTAACAGTGCACTTGCCAGTAAGTGCTCTTGCTAGTAATGATCGATTCCTTTTCACCTGCAGGATACCTTGGGGAAGCCAGCTGCTAAGGATGTTCATCTGATAGATCACTGCAAGTACAAGTAAGACTTCCAGATACTTATGTCTGTATTGCTTTCCAAATGCTTCACTTTGGAGACTTTCATCTGAAGTATCTTGTTCATTCATTTAGTTGGTTTTCACTGAGGCCTGCAGGGACTGTGGAGAAGAGTGAGGCATGGTTCCTTAATTAATTACCATTAATTAAAGTGTCAGGATTACCTCTCTCCACAACACTCCTTCCAGTAGTTAGATTACATATTTGTCACAATAATAAATGTTATAACGAGGAGCTCCAAATACAACTTGGTATTGGAGCATGTGCTTACTTACCATAATAGAGGCCCCAGGTTCATTCTGATCATTGTAACAAACAGGCAAACATCATAATGAAATTCTGGGACTAAGAATTAGCTAAACAGGTAAACTGAGGCTTGGAGGAGGGTTGGGATGGGACTTGGGAGGGGGAGCGCCTCTGTTAGAAACAGACAGCTCCATATATGAGAAATGCTGAGAAGAAAACAGCCCTTTTTTGGTTTTTTGAGACAGGGTTTCTCTGTGTAGCTTTGCGCCTTTCCTGGATCTCGCTCTGTAGACCAGGCTGGCCTTGAACTCACAAAGATCCTCCTGCGTCTGTCTGCTGGGATTAAAGGCGTGTGCCACCACCGCCCGGCTTAAAACAGCCTTTTCTTAGAGAGCTTTTTCCAGGGAGCATCTCTTCGAGGATTGATTAGCTTAGACTTGTCTCCCTGTACTTTGGAAGAAGAGGGTGATAGATATCCAGGAAGAGGCCTGTCTTTGACCTGATGGACTGCACGAGAGGAAACAGAGATTTGGGAGCCTGACTTACTATATGACTCAATATGTAGCTGGGATGCACTTGAACCCCTGCTCCTCCTGTCTCTACCTCTCAAATGCTGGGATTGTAGGCATGTCCCAACATGCCCATTGTAGAGTTTTTTACTCTTTTTCAGAATGTATTTTTTTACATTTACTTATTTTGTGTGGGTGCATGTGTGCCATTGCATACATGTGGAGGTCATACCACTCAGTGGGGTCGGTTCTCTCCTTCCACCCTCCAGGCTCTGGAAATTGGATGCAGGACCTCAGGCTTGGTGGCGAGCACCTGCTGAGCCATCTTTACAGCCAAGCTTTGTTACTTTTTGTTTTTAATGTGTATCATTGAACATATTTTTCATATAGGTCTGAAATCTATAAAAACAAAACAACAAAACCAGCCTATTATTTCTTTCTGATCCTGGCTGTTTTCTACCCAGCACACAGCTGCTGGCTCCATATAACTCTGGAGAAATTATTTCTTTGGTTTACCTGACATTCCTGGAACAACCTGCAGCTCCAACCCAGGAAAAGCAAGGAATTTGTGGAAACTGCACAGATACATACTGATGTGTTTTTGAACGCTGATAATAGGGCATAGTGGCTCAATGCCTGAGTCTCAGCACTTGGGGGGATGAGGCAGGAGGATTTCTGTGAGTCTGTGGCCAGCCCAAGGTAAAGTGTGAGACCATGTTATAGTTAGGGTTTCTACTACTGTAATAAAACACCATGACCAAAAACTACTTGGGGAGAAAGGCTTCATTTTGATTTTTAGCCTGTAGTTCATCATCCATGGCATTCAGGGCCGGAACTCAAGGCAGGAACCTGGAGCCAGGTCCTGAAGCAGAGGCCATGGAGGAGTGCTGCTTGTTGACTTGTTCCCCATGGCCTGCTCGGCCTGCTTCCTTATAGAACCCAGGACATCCCCCAGGCAGGTGGGCTTTCCCATGTCAATCATTAGTCAAGGAAATGCCCCTACAGACTTGCCTATAGGTAAACCGATAGAGGAATTTTCTCAACTGAGCATCCTTCCCAAATGACCCTAGGCGGTGTCAAGTTGTCAACTAACCAGCATACTCTGTCTTAAAAAAATAAAAAAGGAAAACATTACAGAAGGGAAGGGGGGACATAAAAGCAGAGGCAGGGGTGAGGGAAGGGGATGGGGGGAGGGGAAAGGTCCCCTTTGTGGCAGCAGCTCTAGAAAATGAAGTGTGCTTTCTTCTCTTTCTTAGGTATCTGTTTAATTTTCGAGGTGTAGCTGCAAGTTTCCGGTTCAAACATCTCTTCTTGTGCGGTTCGCTGGTCTTCCATGTTGGTGATGAGTGGGTAGAATTCTTCTACCCACAGCTAAAGCCATGGGTTCACTACATCCCAGTCAAAACAGACCTCTCCAATGTCCAGTAAGCACTTACCTTCCAACTGAAGTTTCTTATGACCATTTCCTCTTCAGTCCAGCCACTTAAGGCATTTTCTCAGGATGATTTCATTTTCAAGTTTAAGCTTTTTCCCACATTGAATATTTGGTCTGTACACATTGTATACTGTTATGTATTATCTAGGTAGGTTATACATGGCATTTAACTTGAAGTGCTTTAATTTACAGTGCTGTTTCTAACATAACATGCAGATGATGTGAAAAGCTTTGATCTTTCAACACCTGAAGATAGATTTGGCCTTATTATGTTGTTATTCAGTGAAGCCCTGGCAAATATAGTCTTTCATGATGGGAGGAGATAGAGGTGTGCAGAGAGCTCCGGAAATCCTGTTGAAGAGAGGCAGGAAGGATTCTATGAGCCATGGGGGTCAAGGTCATCCCAAAGAGACCCACAGAAACAACTTAGCTGGACTCATAGGAGTTCACAGACTCTGGACTGACAGCTAGGGAGCCTGCATGGGACTGACCTAGGCCCTCTACACATGTGTGACAGTTGTGTAGCTTGGTCTATTTGTGGTACTCCTAGTGGTGGAAGCGGTTCCTGTCCCTAACACTTTGGCTGGCTTCCAGGAACCTAGTCCTCATACTGGGTTGCCTCGCCCAGCCTCAATGCAAAGGGAGGAGCTTAGTCCTACCTTAACTTGATATGTCAGGCTTTGTTGACACCCATGGGAGGCCTGTCCCTTTCTGAACAGAAACAGAGGAGGAGTGGATGGGGGTGACAGCGGGAGTGGGGTGGAGGGAGTAGGGAGACACGGGGGGCGGGGACAGAAGGAGAGGAGGGAGGGGAAACTGCAGTTGGGATGTAAAATAAATGAAAAAATTTTAAAACAATATATTGGAAGGAAGGGAGGAAGGGGAAGAGAGAGAGAGAGAAGAGAAGAGATGTGGAGAAGGGCCAGAAATGTGAACCAAGTTCCGTCCTCTGACTAGAACAAGAGTTTGGAGACAAATCGGAAATTTTCAATGTTTATTTATGTCTTTGTGTGCGTGTGTGTGTTGGGGGACACTTGTGAAGGAGCGTATGACATGCCACTGCGTGTGTGTTGTGGTCAGAGAAACAACTTGCAGGAGTCTGTTTGCTCTCCACCTCGCTCGTTTCTGTTGCTGTGCTGCACGCTCCAGGCTTCCTGTGACTCTCCTGTCCCTGCTGAGATGACAGCAGATTGCCAGCACATCCAGCCTTTCACAGGGGTTTCCAGGGTAGACTTGGCTTGTCAGGCTGCCACCTGCTGAGCCATTTTTCTGGTCCCAGAAATTATTTTTTATACTTGACTTTTTATGATTATTGTTGTACATTTTTGTGTTTTCCAAAATACATCCCAAGTTTATATACTGGAACATAGTATAATAGATGGTGGTGACAGGTAACAATCTGACTTTAACTTGCTTTTTTTTTTTTGAGATATGATTTTATGTAACTCGGGCTTTCTTTCTTTTTTTTTTTTGGTTATTCAAGACAGGGTTTCTCTGTGTAGCTTTGCACCTTTCCTGGAACTCGCTTTGTAGACCAGGCTGGCCTCGAACTCACAGAGGTCGGCCTGGCTCTGCCTCCCGAGTGCTGGGATTAAAGGTGTATGCCACCACTGCCCGGCGTAACTCGGGCTTTCTTCATACTTGCTGTATAGTTGAGGCAGTCTTGAACTCCTGATGCTCCTGCTTCTGCCTCCCATGTGCTGGGATCATCGCATACACCATACCCCATGATTCCTGGTTTTGTATATAGAGTTTTTTTCTTTGCTGTTACTTTATTTCTTTAGGCACCCTGATATCTTTCCTTTAAAGAAATTATCTACAACCTACAGATCTCCAGATTTATCTGTTGCTTTTCTTACTTGGTATTAATGAGTGTGATCTATATTTTAAAAGCTTATGATTTTGTGTGTGTCTGTGTGTGTCTGTGTATGGTGCATGTGTGTAGGAAGGCCAGAGGTCAACAGGGGCCATACATTTTGTTCTCTTTGTGACAAAATCTCTTGCTGGGACCTTGTGCTTGCCTATTAGAATTGGCTGGCTGGCCGGCAAGCTCCAGGGATCCGTCGGTCTCTACTTTACTGACATGGGAATTAGAAGCACAAGCCATCATGCCTGGCTGCTTCTGTGGGTATTGGTGTGGAACACGGGTTCCTGTGCTTGCATGGCAAATACGTTAGCAGCTGGGCCATCTCCCCAGCTTCTACATTGTCGTGGTTCTTGTCATTTTAGGGAGCTGTTGCAGTTTGTAAAAGCAAATGATGATATTGCTCAGGAAATTGCTAACAGGTAAGCGTTATTTGTTTGTCCTTTCTTGTCCTCATCTGTCCTGAAGTTTTCCAAATATAGTTACATGATAATGTCCTTGCCTCGGCTTCATTACAAAGGGAATCCAGAGTTACAGCTGTCCTGAGGCAAATGCACACATCCACAAATGCTCCGTGTTTATACAGATAGATTTCAGTCTTTCAAGGATTCATTGACTTTTAAATTGTATGTATATTTGTGTCTGCCTGTGTGTGGGTATATGCATGTCAGTGCTGGTGCCCAGGAGGTCAGAGGCACAGGACCCCCTAGCACTGGAATTACAGGCAGTCATGAGCAAGAGCAGTACACTCTTAAACACTGAACCCTCTCTCCAGGCCCAGGGTCTCTCCAGTCTTGGAGGAACTAAGACAAATATTTTTAGCTAGGCATGGTGACTCACACCTGTAATCCCAGCAATGGGGAGACTGAGCCAAGAGAATTGCTTTGAGTTCCAGGACAGCCTGGCCTATGAAGTGAATTCTAGGCCAGCCTGAAGTAAAGAGTGCGCAGTCTCAAAACTCCCAACCACACCAAGACAAAACAACAGCAACAAACTTACGTGGTTAAAATGAATATTGGCTGGCAATATTGCTTGTTTTTAGAAACAAACGTTCAGTACTATTGCTGAATACATGCATATGGATGTGACAGTTACAGGGTTGGTTGTGAGGTGCAGTTGAGTTAAATCAAATGCTCAGAATAAGGCTCATGATAAAGTAGCGTAACCATATGTGGGCTTGTTGTTGTTAATAAAGCCTGTGATTTAAAATACTCTTGTCAATCTTGTCTCTAGGGGAAGCCAGTTCATCAAAAACCATTTGCAGATGGATGACATCACCTGTTACTGGGAGAACCTCTTGACTGAATACTCCAAATTCCTGTCCTATAATGTAACAAAAAGGAAAGATTATTTTCAGATCATTCCCAAACTTTTGAAAACTGAACTGTAGTAGTCCTCAGAGGACCGGAATCCTGACAGTGGATCTGGGATGCTCTGTGGTGAAATACCATGAGCGTGACACCTGTATTTTGAACACCTTTGGTCAAACTAAACATCCAGTTTTCCTTATCATGTTATATCTGGAGGGACTCTTGAGAAAGATCTAAAATGTGTTTAATGAACAGAAATGAAACAGCTCAGCTCTTTGAAATCATGAAATAAGGATTTGGAACGACATTCTAACTTTCATTTTCTTAGGATCAATCACAGCTTGTGCCTCAGGTCATCTACATGTATCATCACTGTGAAATTGACTGGGTCCAGGCCCTTTGTCCTGTTATTTGGAGCAGACCATCCATCCTTTGGTACAGTTCATATCTGCAACTCTGAAGTCATTCTAGGCTTGATGCCTGTTGCTCTATTTTAACGTAGAAATCCTCTGGGGTTTGAAAAGCCCCACAATGATCATTTCCTGAAGCGTCTAAGGACGTAGTGGCTGTGCCATGCGGCGCTGTTGGAGTTCTCTTTTGTAGAGCCTAACTTCTTCGGCACTCAGGAGGTTTCTCTACTGCTTCAATTGCATGAGTAACTTTTGCAGGTGGATTTCAAGTGCCCATTTTGTGCCTTCGTGTCCTTTTTATTCTCTCTCTAAAAGAGAGAGATAAAGAGAGAAATTTCTTAATACATTTAGGAAGCAGCCTTGGTTAAAACAAAACAAAACAAAACAATGTCCCTGTAATACTAGCACTTCTGAAGTAGAGGCAGGAAGAGTTCATGGCCACCCTCAGCTACATGAGAGTTCAAGGACAGCCTGGCTACATGAGATCCTGCCTTATAAACTCTAACTCACATTTTGCACACCTTTGATTTTGCGTTCTTAAATTAGTAGCAGCAGGACCATCTCAATTTGCAGAGACCATAATCTTCATATGTGAACACATCTTAAAGTGATAATTTATAGAGCATTCAGTTTTCATTTTTTTACTCCCATAGGGGATATTTTAGTGTAAATCATTATTGGAGTACTTCCTTATTCCCCTTCTGAGAAAGATGTACAGACAGTTTATTTCAAGTTACAGCTGCAACATCACCTTTCTGAACCTCATTCTTGGCAGTTAGGGACTATTGTTACAATCTGCTCATGCCTGTATTATGTGCTATCACACTGCGTTGTGGTTATTGGCTATTTCTTTCATTGTTCTGTAAGCTTATTGATGGTGAGAATGCTGTTTCACTGCTCTTGATGTCTCCATTATCCAGCACAGTGCCTCACAGAATAATTACTGAAGAACTATTGGGGGGATGGGTGAGTAGGGGATGGATTGATACACTCACTTGGCTTAACTAAATTCTATTTTTAAATTGCTCAGTTACTGGCTGAGGGGATGAGATGCATTGTAAGAAATGGATCAATACAGATCCTCACTTGCCCTCTCGAGTAGCAAGGGGTATCTTTGTTTTAAAAACAAGTTGCTCAGATTTTATACTTACCTGTGTACCTCAGTGTAGATGGTATGAGAATGACGTGTAACACCATGTAAAGTGTATGCTTTTGAAAATAGTTTGTGTGCTCACACTTCTGAAGATTTTGTTATTATTCATACTAGCTCAGTCTCAAACGTATCATTTGCTCCTCAAAAAATTCATTCTCTCTACTATGGAAAAGGTTACTGTTGTTTTCAATATAACCAAATATAGTATGTTTTCTAAGAGTTGTACTTGGTGAACCTGGCAAAAGGAACTGCTGACCCGAGAGAAAATTGACAACAGAAAAAGGTATTGGGTTTGATGAGCAGAATTCAGCCACACAGGCTGAGGATCGGGTGGGATCAGGTGGTGGTTCCAAGCAGTGATGATTGAAATCCTTCACTGATGGTTACTCTGTTTGCAAGCTCATGTCCTGAGGATGAAAGAGTGGTATGTGTTAAAGTGTGTTTTGATTACTTCTCACAACAACCTTGTGACTTTGACAGTATTGCTTTGTGACCCTTCAAAATAGTCAGAGTACAGGAGAGGCAGAGTGCTTCCCTGTGGTACAAGAAGGTAAGTTCTGATAGCTTGGGAAATATGGAAGGCTGACGGAGTAAGAGAGTTGGAGAGATGAGATAGCGCAGTAAGGCTGAGCAGTAGCCAAAGTGAATCTTTGGAGGCTAGGATATAGCTGAGTGGTAGAGCACTTGCCTGGCATAGGTTCAATTCCCATTACCACCTAAAACAACAAAATCAGTCTGCAGAGTTAGTGAAATCTATCAGTTATCATTTGTGTCTGTTGGATACAGGATCCTGGGGATGTTTGAGTTATATGTAAATGATTTTATCGTCTGCCCAACCTCTGCCCAGTCCCCATTCCAAGTCTACCCTGATTCCAGAATGACACTAGCTCAAGTTCTGAGGATCAGTCCCAAGACCTCAAGAATGTCAGACAAATACAAGCACTCAGCTTTTCCTACAGGTAAGCTAGACAGACAGCACATCCATTTGTTGGTCTTTCTGGTCTTAGGACCTTAATCCCAGTGCCCACCTCTGAAAAAAAAAAGGACCAAGAAGGTGCAAACGAGAGCCAGGAATTGGGATCTGAATTCTTCATTCAACAGATAATTACTTGAAGCAGGCAGATCTCTGAGGCTGAGGCCAGCCTAGTCTATAGAGTTATAGGACAGCCAGGGCTACACAGAAAAAGCCTACCTTTTTTGGGGGGGTGGGGGGTGGTTAATTACTTAACAGCTGCTTCATGGTAAACACTGATTGGTGAGCCAGAAGTGCAGAGAGATGAGTATTCAGCTTCAGTCCTCTTGAGAGAGATCAGCAAACAGGAAATTACAACAATGCAGTGCTGTGCTCATGCGTGTTCCATTTAAGGCACGTCTCTGGACCTTATCTGTAGAGATGTGCCACAATCAACTCCCCAAATCCTATTTACTATATATATCCATATGAAAGTCCATAGTTATTTATTCAGTACTCTATGGAAGTGACTGTAGAGCACCACTGAGCTTTATATCCAGTATGTGCTTTCAAAGAACTAGAAAAGTAGGTTTGCAAAGAGAATATGAGATATGTGGTAACTGCCACGGATTAAATATTACACAAACAAACCAGGAATATTTTACCTTGGTGAACTTTTAAAAAAAAATTTGCCTTGGTATTTTGTTTTGTTTTTTAAAAAAAGGCAAGCCGGGTGGTGGTGGCACACGCCTTTAATCCCAGCACTCGGGAGGCAGAGGCAGGTGGATCTCTCGAGTTCCAGGCCAGCCTGGGCTAGAGTTTCAGAAAAGGCGCAAAGCTACACAGAGAAACCCTGTCTTGAAAAAAACAAAACAAAAAAGGCGTGGGAGCTGGAGAGATGGCTCAAGTTAAATGCATTGGCAGCTCTTCCAGAGGTCCTGAGTTCAAGTCCCAGCAAGCACATAAGCTCACGGCCATCTATAGTGGGATCTTATGCCCTCTTGTGGCATGCAGGTGTATATGCAGATAGAGCACTATATATATATTTTTTAAAAAATGTGTGTTCAAGAGTACAGAATTGGATGTATGCTACTCTGGAGCTGGAGTACAAGAGGTTGTGATATGCCTGATGTAGGTGCTGGGAACCATGCTGTGGTCTTGTGAAGCTCGGGTTGGCTGGCCTCATGTATGGCCAAATCAGGTCTTGCACTGATAATCCTCTTGCACCACTTCCTAAAGGCTGAAATTACAGACACGCGCCGCTTCATCCAGTGAGGGCATTCCAATGAAAACTAGACTTGGAAGCACATGTTCTTAGCAGAAGGTAACAGGAAGTAACAGTTCCAGTCATTAAACGATAAAAAATTCTAGATCTTTTGCCTTCTCAGAGCAGTAAGCATACGAATACTTGTAGCGGAACCCACGATATGAAAGAAAAAAAAAATGGCCACAGTTGATGCTTCCAAAAGCGTCCTCAAATCTCGGAGGTATTCGGGTGCACCGTAATGTCCAGGGCAAGAGTGGACATTACTCTGCTCGGCCTGGGGATCTTCCGGCCCCCAGACAAGCTTGGTGCTGCACGGGCTTAGCTGAAGCGCATCGCCTGTCTCTCTCCGCACTGCACGTGCACTGAATAAAGTACTGTCGCCTTCCTTCCATGTGGGCTTTCTGCATCTTCAGCGAGCGCCCTCCCAAGTCCGTGAGCACCTCAAGCTGAGCGGGGCCCGACCCAGTAGACCAGAGCTACCGGGCACAAACAACTGAGGACCTCACTGAAAAGATACCGCCGCCACCTCACTTCCGGGGCACCACCGTCACCCACCTTAACCCTGAGCGGAAGGGCTTCCCCGGCCAGGGTTCCGCTGCCGCCCCGCCCCTCGGCCATTTGGGCAGCTAGGGGCGGGACTTCCGGTCTCGTGTTTCCGAGTGCCTGCTGGAGTGAGCCGGTCCAGGACCGGAAGTGAGGTTCAAGTGTCCTGACTATATCCCCCGCTCCGCTCTGCAGGTCACCCTCTCCCACGGTGCTCGCCGGCCCCGGGGTGTCTGTCTGTCCGCGGGTGGGGAGGGCGCCATGGAGGCGCCGCCGCCCGCGCCCCGCAGCCTCCTTTGCCGGGCCTGGGGTCCTCCGCCCCGAGTCTTTGCTGCCGGTGCTGTGGCTGCGGATTCCCAAGGCTTTGTGGAGGATCGGGAGCTGCAGTCCTATGTCTCGGAACCCGGTCCCCCGGAATCCGGATGGGACCGCCTCCGGCAGCTGTTTGTCAAAGAGTAAACATGCCTCGGGTGTGCGGGGAGGGTTCCTCGGGGGTCGGCGCCACCCGGCGCGAGCCCCAGCCTGGGGTCCTAGCGACGCTGGAAGGTCTCTCTGCCATGCTTGTGTAGTGTCTGTCCTTCCCTAGGTGGTTGACACGCTGGATTTTTTTGAGTCCGACTCAAAGTCACGCTCTTAAAACAGTGTCAGAGCCTAATTTTATATACTAGAAAGATTGGACCAACCCGGTTGTCATGTAGTAATCACTGGGAACTATATTTAGAAGTCCACACTAACATTCTTTCATATTTCATTTGGTCTCAAACTTTGATCTTTCTTGGCCAGTAGTGGCCCTATGTGTACCTCAAGTGGGAGTTGTGGAGGGGAGGAGAATTGTCAATTTTATTTTATTTTGCACAAGAGACTAAAAATAGTGACGACGACGGTTCTCCCTCCCTTCTCTGCTCTTCCTCTCTGCCCCCGTGTTCCCACCTCCATTTTTAATGTATTGCTCTTAAAAATCTCATGAGTCCCATGAGATGTTTATTAGCTTAGAATTTAAAAATGAAAGTATTAGTCTATATCCAACTCAAAAGTTTTTCTTGGCCGGGCGGTGATGGCGCATGCCTTTAATCCCAGCACTCGGGAGGCAGAGCCAGTCGGATCTCTGAGTTCGAGGCCAGCCTGGACTACCAAGTGAGTTCCAGGAAAAAGGCGCAAAGCTATACAGAGAAACCCTGTCTCGAAAAACAAAAAAAAAAAAAGTTTTTCTTTATTTCTAGGGTTGTATTGTGTACTTAGAAAAGCATACCTGAGTGTACTTATTAATGAGTTTTCATAGATGAGTATATCCATGCAAGCAACACCGGAAATAGTTACTGGTATCCCAGGAGCTCGCCTTGTGCCTTTCTTCCCAGGAATAATTACTATCCTAGTTTTCTCATAGCATAGATTGCTTTTGTTTAAGACAAATATGTATTGCTATTTTGTTTGTTCTGTTTTTGGAGCAGGGCTTCATTATGTAGGAAAGGCTGGCTTCAAACTCATGGCTCCCCCTACCTCAGCTGTAGTAAAAAGTTTTCTCTGGTCCTGCCAGGCCCTGTAGTACCGCAGCTGCTTATAAAATAATCAGTCAGAGGCTTAATATTATTTACAAACTGTATGGCCTGTGGCAGGCCTCTTGCTAGCTAGCTCTTACATCTTAAATTAACCCATTTCTATTAATCTATGTTTTGCCACGTGTTCCGTGGCTTTACTGGTCTGCTGGCATGTTGCTCCTTGGGCTGCAGGCTGGTGTCTCCCCTGCCTTTCTTCTTCTTATCTCTCTCTTCAATTTCCTGCCTGGCTATAACCTGACTTGCCATAGGCCAGAGCAGCTTCTTTATTAACCAGTCATAGCAACACATATTCACAGCATACAGAAAGACCATCCCACAGCACTCAGCCTCCTGAATGCTGTAATTACAGGTGTCCATCATTACACCCAACTTGTGCTGCTCTTATATAACTGCACTGTTTAATGCATAAAAGGATTTAAGCAGTTCTGTCCACAGCAAAAAATGTAGTATAAGCATTTGGGATAATTCTGAGCACAGTGTTTTGAATAATATCCCAATGTTTTCTTTTTGGTTTTTTAGTGATCAGCAGAGAATTCCAAAGGATGTTGAGTATATCTGCAGGGCAGCTCTTTCAGCAGGCATCATTGGCTGGGCATATGGAGGAATACCTGCTTTTATTCATGCTAAAAGGCGCTACATTGAGCAGAGTCAAGCAGAGATTTATCATAACCGCTTTGATGCTGTGGTAAGTATTGCTGGGCTAATAGGGATACACCGGTTTAACTATTCTCTTTATACTTCATTTTTGTTAGGTCTTGAGTTGGGAGGATTTTGGAATGTCAGGGTGAAGAAGTTAGATCTGTACTTAATACCCTGGAGGTACTAATGCTAAAGTACCTAGATGAGTTTTCTATTTCTTCAACTATAATTTTTTCAGTTTGGCATTTAATAGTAGATTACATACTGAATTTGCCTCATGCCTCTTTAGAATGCATTAATCTTAAACAGTTTCTCTGTCAGTCTTGGCCTTGGGCAGTTTTAAAGATTATAGACCATTTGTAGGATGCCCCTCAGTTCAGATTTGCTTGATAGCTTCTGTCTTAGGGTTTCTATTGCTGTGAAGAGACACCATGACCACGACAACTCTTATAAAGGAAAACATTAATTGGTAGGCTTATAGTTCAGAGGTTCAGTCCATCATCATCATGGTGGGACATGGCAGTGTGCAGGCAGACAAGGTGCTGGAGAAGGAGCTGAGAGTTTTACATCTTGATATGTAGGCAACAGGAAGTGGTCTGAGACAGTGGGCATGGCTTGCACATGATAACTCAAGGCCCACCTCCACACTGACGCACTTCCTCCAACAAGACCACACCCACTTCAACAAGACCTCATCTGCTAGTAGTGCCACTTCCTTTGGGGGCCAGTTTTCTTTCAAACCACTACAGTTTCTCATGATAAAATTCAGATTTATGAAAGGCGAAAGGTTTCTACGATCTGAAGAGAATCCCTCCACTTGGGAGGCAGAGACAGGTAGATCTCTGAGTTTGAGGCCAGCCTGGTCTATAGAGTAAGTTCCAGGACAGCCAGAACTACACAGAGAAACCCTGTCTCAAAAAAAAAAAAAAAAAAAAAAAAAAAAAAAAATCCGATTTGTGAGCCTTGAGATGGCTTGTTGACTAAAGATGCTTGCTGCCGAGCTGGACGGACAACCTTTGAGCTCGATCCCCAGGATGGTGGGAAGGACCCTCTCAATGGTGCGGCATGCTTACACACATATGAAGACAGACAGACAGGAGGGGAAAAGACCCTAGAATTGATATTTCAGGATTTTGTTTGTTTTTTTTTTTTTTTTTTTTTTTTTTTTTTTTTTTTTTTTTTTTTTTTTTTTTTTTGTTTTTTTTATTTTTGGTTTTTCGAGACAGGGTTTCTCCGTGTAGCTTTGCGCCTTTCCTGGAACTCACTTGGTAGCCCAGGCCGGCCTCGAACTCACAGAGATCCGCCTGGCTCTGCCTCCCGAGTGCTGGGATTAAAGGCGTGCGCCACCACCGCCCGGCGATATTTCAGGATTTTGTATGAGAAGCATATCCTATTTGTTCTCTGACTCTTAGTTACTTGGGTAAGATAAGATCAGCCAGGTTCCTAGAATATGAAATTACTATTATTTTCCTTTTGAAGAAGGAAGTATTTTACAGATTCTTATTAGAGACCTTGAGAGTTTCTAAATATCCCATTTTCATCTACCCTGTGCTCTTAGAATTCAGTTCATTCTTACCCGAAATTGTTTTTACTGCCATGATTGTCGAATGGCCTTTTTCTAATTCTAGCATTTTTTTTTACATTTATTAGTTAGCATTGTGCTAAGTAGCAGTAGTTACCCCATTATATTTATTAACTCATCCATTTAATTAAATAATAACAGTAATAAAAGTAATAATGAGTTGTTCTGAGAATCATGTTGGGTAATTTTGTCATTGTGTGCGTTTCAGAATGGACTGCACAGACTAGGACAGCTACAAGTTCACGGCCGTCTTCTGGGAACACGTAGTGTATGTAGTCTGCTCACATAAACAGAAGCACTCACTAGGACAGCTACAGGTTCACGGCCGTCTTCTGGGAACACGTAGTGTATGTAGTCTGCTCACATAAACAGAAGCACTCACTAGGACAGCTACAGGTTCACGGCCGTCTTCTGGGAACACGTAGTATATGTAGTCTGCTCACATAAACAGAAGCACTTCTTATTTTTATTTTTAAGAAGGATCTTGCTTGGTAGTCCAGGCTGACTTTCAGCTCACAGTATTCCTGGCTGGCTGGCTGAGCTTTTACTCTTCTTTTCCTGCTCTTGAAGGTAGCCAACTCAGAGTTGGTTTTGGTTTTGTTTTAGACAAGGTCTCCTTACATAGTCCTGGCTGTTCTGGAACTTGCTATACAGACCAGGCTAGACTCGAACTCACAGAGATCCTCCTGCCTTTGCCTCCCCAGTGCTGAGATTTAAGATGTGCTCTATCACATCTGGTGGAACTAGAATTTCTTTTAGGGAAGATTGGTATTTAGAAACCAAGACCTGAGTCCTTGGTATACTCTACTCTTCCAGAGTATTACTGCTTTTAGACTGGACAGATAGAGTTCCAAAGTGTGTGTGTGTGTGTGTGTGTGTGTGATCATATTCTGTATGTGCATTCAGACACCTCTCGGTCAGTGTTGCTACCTATCTTTTGAAAATATAAGTTCATACTGATACTTTCTTTAAAGATTTATTTTATTTTTTAATTTGTGTGTGTGTGTGTGTGTGTGTGTGTGTGTGTGTATGGTGCATGTGCATGTGTGTGTGTGCACCATGTAAGTATAGGTGCCTGCAGAGGCCGGGGGAAAGCATGAGATCCCCTGAGCTGAAGTTGTGAGCTACCCTGCATGGGTGCTGGGAACTAAACTCAGGTCCTCTGCAAGAGCAGCAAGTGCTCTTAGCAGCTGAGCCAGCTCTCCAGCTCTCCTAGCCCCTGTATTGATACTTCTTAGAGAAGCTTTGGCTTGCCCGAGATCGTATAGGAGTTAGGATCGTCAGGTGTATTTTCTTATCGTCCTCACAAATACAAATTTTACCTCATGTTATAGCAGACCTGGTGTATGATAGGCTAATAGATGGAAACGTACTGTGGAGACAGACAGCATGCCCTTCAGTTCTGAAGTTAATCCTTCCCACCGAAAGATGGGGGTGGTAAACTTCCCACTGAAGCTCTAGTTAGAAGTAAAGCACTTTCCTGGGGAGAATGTAAATGAAGTAATATATTAACTTTATTTATTATTATTATTATTATTATTATTATTATTATTATTATTATTATTATTATTTTAGTTTTTGTCTGTGTATGTATGTGGACTGTTGGGAGTCACCTCTACCTTGAAGAGGCAAGGTCACTTTTGTTTCTTCTACTGCTCCATGTACTCTAGGCTAACAGGCCGTCCAGTTCCTAGGTGATTCTCCTGTTTCCTCCCATCTCGCTGGAGTCACGCTTCAGTTCAGACGTGAGCCACTGCATCCAGCTTTTCCTATGGGTTCCAAGGCTCAAGCCTGGGTTATCAGGCTTTAGTGACTAGCTCCCTTTGGCTAAGCCATCAGCTTTTTTTTGCATAAAGGGTTATCAGTAAAAATTTTTTCCTTCTCCCCCCATATCTATATTATTTTAATCCTTGCTTTTAATTAAGCATTTCTTTAGCATACATTTTTTTTTTCCTTTTCACACATTTCTCTTGAATGTAAGAAGCATTGCTGTTTCAGTTTTATGACTTTTCAGTGTGTTTACTGCTCAACTGAGAGGCTGGTTGGTTGAAGATAGCACTTCTTTGTTTTGTTTTGTGTTGTCTTTCAAGACAGGATGTCTCTGTGAAACAGTCATAGCTGTCCTGGAACTCACTCTGTAGACCAGGCTGGCCTCGAACTCACAGAGATCTGCCTGCCTCTGCTTCCCGAGTGCTGGGATTAAAGGAGAACACCACCACTGTCTGGCAATTTTTTTTTTTTTTTTCCTGAGGCAGAGTCTTCCTATGTAGCTCTGCTGTCCTGGAACTCACTGTGTAGATCAGGCTGACCTCGAACTCAGAGAGACCTGCCTGCCTCACAGGTGTATGCCACTGTGCCTGGCTGGAACTAGAACTTCTTGAGCCTTTCTTTTTTCTTTTTCTTTTTATTCCTTTCTTTCTTTCTTTTTTTTTTTTTTTTTTTAAGGTGAGGGTTACAGTGAAATTATTTTTTAAAATGTGTATGAGTGTTTTGCCTGTGCGTGTGTGTGTGTGTGTGTGTGTGTGTGTGTGTGTATGTGTACGTGTGTATACCATGGACATGCCTGCTGTCTGCAGAAGTCAGAAGAGGGTGTTGGATCTCATGGAACTGGAATTATGGATTGTTATAAGCCACCATGTGGGTTCTGGGAACTGAACCCAGGTTCTCTGGAAGAGCAGCAAGTGTTCTTAATTGCTGAGCCATCTCCCCAGCCCAACAGTGAACTTTATTGATGGTACTAGTAGGACTCCCTAAGCCCCTCCACTTCTTTTGGGTGTCTGGGATGGAAACTGAGGGGAGATGCTCAGTGCATTGGGAGCTGAGTTGGGGCCCAGAAGCCGAGGGTCTTCTTCTTCCTCTTGTGTTCTTGCTGTGATGGGTACTCCGGGGCTTCATACTCCTTGAAGGCCGGGTGGGCAAGGTCCACCACTCTGTTGCCTAGCTGATATTGGTTATCATATCAGAAAATGAGCTTGACAAAGTAGTCATTGAGGGCACTGACCTCTGCCTCAAAGGTGGAAGAGTCGGTATCATCGTTAAAGATTCAGGAGATAACCTGGCATTTGATACAGCCCTGTGTGCCCAATAGGGTGGCTTCTGATATCTGTTTTACTATCTTCTTGATGCCATTTTATTTGGCCGCTTTCTTCAGGCAGCAGATGAGATTCATGATGGACTTATTGAGGGTAGGAACCTGGAAGGCCATGTCAGTAAGCTCCCCTTAGCTCTGATCAACCTTGCTCACAACCTTGGCAACACCAGTAGCTGCAGAGCTGCCCCACAGCCATCGTGCTGTAGTTTCCCAAAGGAGCTGTCCGTGGTCATCTGGGAGGCTGTACTAGAATAAACTGGTTGAAGTCCTTCCACGATGCTGAAGTTGTCATGGATGACCTTGGCCCGGGTTGAGGGTAGGGTAAGCAGTCAGTGGTACAGGAGGTACTGCTTATGACCTTGAGTGAGATGTTACACTTGTGTGGTTCACCTCTACCATGGGCATGGGATCAGCGGAAGGGGCAGAGATGGTCAGTTTTGGCTCCACCCTTCAAGTGGGCCCTGGCCTTCTCTGTAGTGGTGAATACACCAGTAGACTCTACAGTGTCTTTGTTACCAGCATCGCCTCATGTCATACTGAAGGCATCTCACTCCTGGAACATGGAGATGGCCTTCTCTCTGATGACAGGTTTCTTCTCATTCTGAGCCATGACCATGCCGTGGAACTTGCCGTGAATGGAGTCATACTGGAACATGTAAACCATGTAGTTGACGTCAGTGAATGGTCATTATGGTGACAGTACCCGCTTCTCAGAGTTAAAAGTAGCTCTGGTAACCAGGTGCCAGTGCAGCCAAATATTCCCTTCCAGTATTCACCGTCATGTGTCAGGGATGTAGCTAGCAGTGCGTGAGAAGATAGGGCTGTCTCTCAAACAGGTAGGAACCAACAGCTTCTTAGCCCTTTTCTCTCTGACTCCCAAGTCTTTTGCTCAAGTGTTAGTACTTAATGATAGTTCTAGAAATTTTTTTTCTATGTTTCTGTTTAGGTGTACCTGAGTAACTTGCAGCTGACATTTCTGCAGTACAGTTTTAGAATAACGAAAATGTCAAAGTATCTTGGAACCTCACAGCATTTTAACAAATTATTTTTAGCAAAATGCACACCGAGCTGCCACGAGGGGCTTCATTCGGTATGGCTGGCGTTGGAGCTGGAGAACTGCAGTGTTTGTGACTATATTCAAGTAAGTTCTCAGTTGTGCAAGAGCGTCGTCATCTTCTGTGGGGGAGGGCAGTGTCTTGCTCTATCTCAGGCTGACCTAGAACGCAGTGTAGTCTAGGCTGTCTTCAAACGTGTGGTGTGGCAGTCTGAGAAGAACTTGGAGGAGTCGTTTCTCCTTTTGCCCTGTCAGTCCTGGAGACTGAGCATAGGTCAGGCCTTGGCAGCAGGTGCCCTGAACACAGCCGTGCCACTGACCCCAGAATGCCTTTTTCTTAAGAACTTGTATGTACATAGGAAAGTGGGTCAGTATTTGTTCTGTATCCATGATAGAATTCTACAACTAGGGTCAAAACAGGGGTAGGGATTCTTTTTTTCTTTCATTTTTTTTGAGATGGATGTCTTGCTATGTAGCTCAGGCTGAACTTAAACTCACTATGTAGCCCAGGCTGCCCTCAAAACTTGAAATCTTACCCTCCCAAGTCCTGGGATTACAGTGTGCACCATGCCCAGAATGGAATCAAAGTTTTGAAGAATGGAAAATTCTGTGGAGCCTTTTTTCTAAGTTGCTGTTTCTGAATGAATATTTGTCCTAGAAATTTGGCTTTATTGATTCATTCTTCACCAGGTTTACCTAAAAACCCAGAGGCATATTAGTCTAGAACACCCTGAAGGGGCCTGGAGTAGGACAAGGCTTTAAAATACAGGACTTTTGTTGTTATTGTTTCTGGGTTTTGTTTTTGTTTTCTTAAGATAGAGTCTCATGTGGCCCAGTCTGGCTTTGAACTTGATGTGTAGCTGAGGAGGAGTTTGGATTTCTGATCCTCTTGCCTTCAGTTCCCAAATGCTGGGATTAGAGACACGAGCTACTATGTCTAGTCTGATGTGGTACAGGGATTGAACCCAGACTTTGTGCATAATAGGTAAGCACTCTACAACTGAGCTACCTCTTCAGTCCTAATAGGATGTTTTAAAACTATCATTTCAATGAGAGTAGCAGTCAGGGAGGTGAACGGCATATACTTTGAATGAATGTTTTCTTTTTCCTCCCTTCTTCCCAGCACAGTGAACACTGGACTAACTGTATATCGAAATAAAAATTCCTTGAGCCATTTTGTCATTGCTGGAGGTAAGATGTTTTATTCTTGTTCACATTTTAATTTAAAGTATGGCTTAAAATATATAGGGTTTATGAATCAGAACTATGGAATTTTTTGATTGGTTTCACACTATATCCTTTTCGATATTCATATAAAATATGCTTACAAATAACTCATAGTTGACCCTCCGTAGTTATTAAAGCAGACAAGATCATTGCTTTCATTAGATTTTACCCATGAGGATGGGAAAACAAACAAACAAACAAAAAACCCAGCTCCTATCACAGAAAGTTGCAAATAGGTGGAACATGGATCTGACATGGACAGGGTTGTTGAAGGCCTTTCGGGTCACTTAAGCTGACCCCTGCAGACAGGAAGGAGCAAACTGCAGGACGGTGGGCTCACAGGGGCATCCAGAGGAGATCTCTAGAGATGTTCTGCAGAAGCAGGGCGGTGTTCCAAACACAAGGAAGGAAAATAACTCGGGTGAGACTGGGATGTGAAGGAGGAAGGACCAGATTTCCTCAGGTACGAGTTTGGTTTATTTAAAGCTCCTTTCCTCTAGCGGTGACACGCCATTTAAAACAAGCACTGAAAATAGAGCATAGGACCGATGTGTGGTGACAGATGCCTGTCATCCCTGCACTTTGAACACTCTGGAAGAGAGCACAGGAAATTCCGTGTCTTGTTTAAAGCAGTTACAGTCAGGGACTTCTAACACAGCTAGCCTAAGGTTTTGATTCATTTGGGGCGAGCCATAGAATAGTAAACCAGGGCTGGATTTCAATGGAGCTATTGAGGAGACAATAAAACCAGAGGTAGCTGCTTGAGAGGCCGAGATAGGAGAATCATTTGAGCCCACGAGTTCAAGGCCAACCCAGGCAGCATGTGAAAACTCTGTATGTTAAAAAAATAAAAACAGAAACAAATAGAGATATAGATGCAATTCTAAACGGTTTTATTAAATAAGAAACACAGAAAAAATGCAGAGTTAAAAGCCCCAGAGGTCAGAGAGCAGTAGCTAAGAACCAAGACCACCTTCTTACCACCCGCTGCTGCTGTCCTTCCCCTCATAAAGAGACCTACTTCCTATGTGTCTTTTTATTGACTTTCTGTTCTGCCTTCTCATTGGTTGTAAACCCAACCACATGATCTTCTCATCCCTGCCTGTCTATACAGACCTCCAGGTCTTCTCTGTTTGGTATTGAGATTAAAGGCGTGTGTCTCCATGCTGGCTGTATCCTTGAACACACAGAGATCTGCCTGTCATGTGATCAGGATTAAGGGTGTGTGCTACCACTGCCAGACTTCTGCTATGGCTTGCCATTAGCTCTGACCCCCAAGCACTTTTACTTATTAACATACAAATAAAATCATATTTCAGTACAAATAAAATATCACCATATAGAGAGGGTAATAATGGGGGTCTATGTGTGCTCAGGAGAGACTAGTGTGGGCCTTCGCAAGCTGTTTTTCTTTGGTTGTATGTGAGTTCTTGTGGACACAGAAAGTAAAAGCTAGAAAAGATAATGTAAACTGAAGTTTAAATGCATTTTCTAAGCCACAGACAGATTTGTTGGTCAAGGGTAGAAGCTTTAATTAAAACTTAGGAGGAATTGTTAGCTGACTCTTCCCAGGAAGGCAGATATCAGTGTCTGTGTTCTTTGGGAAAAGACATAGATTTTGATCTAGGCAAATCACTACCTAATGCAGAACCTCAGCCATGTGAGGGACACGGTTCAACTCGAGAGCTGCTGCAATATATTGCTTTATGAGTCCATTTTTGAGCTGGAAGTTGTAGCACATGCCTGTAATTCCAGCACTTGGGAGATGGAGATAGGAAGATCAGAAACTCAGGCTCATTCCTGTCTATGTAGAGAGTTTGAGGCTAGCCTGAGCCACATGAGCCTTTGTCTCAAAAAGAGAAAAAGTTGATATTCAACAGTAATAGCAATAAGACACGGGAAAATGTGCGGTGGGGTGGAAATTCCCAACAAGGAGAAGGAAACTATGTTGGGAAGAGCTGACAAAAGAACTCAGATAATGCCAAATCAAAATGCAGTGATAAAGATAGAAGATTTTAAAGTAAGCAAACCAAAATAGCTGGTGTTGGTAACACAGTAATGGAGATTAAGAAGTCACTGGACGGCTAGGGATGGGACTCAGTGGGTAAACCACTTATGTGTTAGTGTAAGGGACTGAGTTCAAATCCTCAGAACCGATTTAAGAGCCAGATACACAGCACAAGTATCTGTAATTCCAGCACTCCTGTTGTGAGATGGGATACAGAAAATCCTTAGATGCTTTGGGGCCCAGCCAGCCTGCTGTAAGGAGTTGAAAGACAGCCAAGAGACCTTTGTCTCAACTAAGTGGAGTGAGGACCCATGCCTGAACTTGTCCTTTGAACTTTGCATACATGCTGCATGCGCTCGCCGCCCCCCCCCCCCCCCCCACACACACACAAATGTGTAGCACGAATCCTAATTGGTCTCTACTGAATCTTCATCCTGAAAAGGAGCTGAGCTCCTGTCTCCTCCCGCCTTACATTCCTCTCTCCGCCCAGCCATATCACTTCCTGTCTCCACCTCCCTAGTGCTGAGATTAAAGGCATGAGATCCCAAGGGCTGGGATCAAAGGTATGCTACCACTGCCTGGCTCTGTTTCTTTTTTAGACTGGATCAATCTTGTGTAGCCCAGGATGGCCTTGAATTCACAGAGATTCGTCTGCCTCTGCCTCCCAGTTACTGGGATTAAAGGTGTGTGCCACCACTGCCTGGACTCTATGGCTGACTAGTGGCTAGCTCCGCACTCTGATCTCCAGGCAAGATTTATTTGTTAAAGCACCAACAAAATATCACCATACAAATGTGCATTTGTACACATATAAAAATACTTTTAGATTTTTACTGGAGAAGAGCTGAACCATAGGTTTAAGATAGCAGAGCAAGGAATCAGCCAGGCAGGTGCCTCACATCTGTAATCTCAGCAACCGGAAGTCAAAGACAGGAGGAATACCTCAAGTTTGAGTACAGAGTGGGCTATAGAGTAAGACTATGTATGAAAAAAAATTGTCCTTGTTTTTGTTGTTTCTTTTTTTTTTTTTTTGGGACAGGGTCTCTCTGTGTAGCCCTGGCTGTCTTGGAACTCACTCTGTAGACCAGGTTGGCCTCAAACTCAGAGATCTGCCCGCCTCTGCCTCCCGAGTGCTGGGATTAAAGTCATGCACCACCACCACCCAGCCAAAAAAATTTTTAAGGAACAGAGCTGAATGAACTTGAAAGTAGATCAGTAGAGATCATTTCTTCTGAAGGACAGAATTTTAAGAGTGAGGAACATACATTGAGTGCACTAATGTGTGATGGAAATACCAGATAGAGAGGAGGCAGGGAAAGTATCTGGGAAAGAAACACTAGCCTCTCCAAATTTGAACATGTCAATCTGTCCATCTAAGAAGTTCAGCAAACTCCAAGAAAAATAACCACAGAGATTCACTCCTGTGCAGTTCATACTTAAACTGGCTTGCTTTGTTTTGTTTTTTAACCAAGCCTTGACTTTTATGACTTAAAAAAGCTCCATATTTATTTTGCTTTCTGACTCTGCTGTGCCTTTAGCACTTAAAGTTTCTGCCCCTCGCCAGGCTGTGATGGTGCACACTTTTTTTTTTTTTTTTTTTTTTTTTTTGGTTTTTCGAGACAGGGTTTCTCTGTGTAGCTTTGCGCCTTTCCTGGGACTCACTTGGTAGCCCAGGCTGGCCTCGAACTCACAGAAATCCGCCTGGCTCTGCCTCCCGAGTGCTGGGATTAAAGGCGTGCGCCACCACCGCCTGGCCGATGGTGCACACTTTTAATCTCAGCACTTGGGAGGAAAAGGCAGGCAGATCTCTGTGCATTCTAGGACAGCCAAGGCTACACAGAGAAACTGTCTTGAAAAACCAAAAGGAAAAAACAGAGCAAAGTTTCTGCTCCTCAGTAAGGAGATCCTGCTTGACCCTGTAGGGGACACACTTAGCACACTTAGCACACGTGGAGCTACCGCAGGCCCTGCTGATGTGCTTCTCTGCTTTACACAATCTCATAAGGACCATGGGCCTTAGCACAGATGCCTGGAGGTCTGTGCACACCACATTCAGATGTAGGTGCCTTCCCAGCCTTCCTGGTGTGAAGTCAACAGTCCTATGGCAGGGGTTCCAGACAGCCTAGTTTTGTTAGGGGCTGTACTGTAGGAAAGCCTGTGATGAGGTGTCAAACACAACTATTTGGAGTGCCTCTACACACCAGAAAAACTAAACTGGCCTTTTCATCTTAAATTTTAAATGAAAAGCAATCAAATAAAAGTTATAGTTGTTTTTGTTTTAATACAGAACTTAATAATATCTGTCTAAAATGTAGATTCTATGAGCTTAGCAAAAGATTTCCCTAAAGAGTTAGGGGATCTTTCCATCTAAAATAAACATGCATAAAATTACAGTATATAGAATACTGGGGTTGTTTGCAGACCTGTTGAACAGAATTCAAAGAATCAGAAATAAAGACTAAGTGTACAGTCTATCTAAACTAACAGTGATATATTAGATACATGAAGAGAGAATTGACAGTTACTAAATGTGGAAAGAAATCAAATTGCAACAGTATTTAATATAATGAAATGTAAGATTCATTAAAACATTTAAGTACAAATTGATGAAATGTTAGGGGGAAATATAGCTGTATGTGTATTGGCTTTCTGAGTAGGAAGATATGTAAATATACATATGTGTTTATGTATATGTTTTAAAACATAAAAATTAAGTTACAAGAAATTATGAATAGCTTTGACCGACATAAAAATACTACAGGTGACATTAAATGTATAATGATCCCTGAGTAATAATGTGTTCAGATAGTACTCAATAAAAGCTCTATGTATCAAAAAGAAAAGATATCTTGATTGGAGATAAACAAACAAAAACATGACTTAACTCACATAAGTAACACAGGTGACTAATAACATACCTTTTTCTTTTTTTCTTTTTTTAGTTTTTTTGAGATAGGATTTCTCTGAGTTGTTTTGGTGCCTGTCCTGGATCTCGCTCTGTAGACCAGGCTGGCCTCGAACTTACAGAGATCCACCTGGCTCTGTCTCCTGAGTGCTGGGATTAAAGGCATGTGCCACCACTGCCTGGCAATATACTTTTTTCTACTAGTTAGAGAAGTGTAATTTAAGTTAGCTGCCATTTTTAAAGCCTATGAAAATGGGGAACATCAACTCAGAGTGCAGAAGATCCATACGTGGTTATATACCTTTAATGAGGCACAAGGATCACAAATTTGAGGCCAGCTTGGGCTACATAGTGAGTTCCAGGCCAGTTTGTGCTGTACAAGATCCTCATTGCCCCTTACTCAAAAAAAAAAAAAAAAAAAAAAAAACCAACCAGGAGAGTGTACAATTGCATACTTTTAATTGGCAATAACTTTGTGTATCCTTTTTGAATAGAAGTGTAGTAATTTAAGTTCAAAGCCTTAAAAATGTACATACCCTGGTGTATTAGTCAGTGTTTTCTAGGGTAACAACTTATAGAACAAATATATCTCTAGATATAGAGAAGGAGGATTTGTTGTGGTCCAGCTAATCCAACAATGGCTGCCTATGAACAGAAGGTCCAAGAATCTGGTAGTTGTTGAGTCTATGAGGCTGTCTGTCTGAGCTGGTCTTCAGTGTATGCCAGAATCTCGAAGAAGTGGGCTCCAGTGTCAGTGGACTTGCTAGACAGGCATAGGCAGGCAGGCAAAGAGCAGGTGTCCTTCTTCCTCTCCTTATATAGGCTTCCAGCAGAAGGTGTGGGCCAGGTTAAAGGTGTGTCTTCCCACCGCAAAGATCTGGATTAGAATGGATCTTCCTATTTCCAGTTAAGCAAAAATCCCTCACAGGTGTGCCTCTCAACTTTGGGGGTTTTAGTTAATTCCAGATCTAGTCAAGTTGGCAACCAAGAAGAGCCATCTCACCTGGAGATGACTCAGCAATTAACAGCAGGTGTACTGCCCATACCCTTCCCAAACCCACATTCTGAAATAAAGATTATCTTTAAAGTAAAAATGTTCATACCCCTTGTCCCAAAATTTCATTTTTATGAGTTCATCTTAAAGAAGCCATCAAATGGATAAAGATTCATGTGCAGGAGTGCCTTTATTTAAAACATTTACAATAGAAATCTGGTGTTAAGATAAAAATTTGTGGTATGTCCATGCAATAGAATCTTGTGGGAAACTTTAATATTGAAAACTGAAAATTTAATGATAATGGAATTTAATAATATATTCAGAGAAAATTAAAAGTTTAATGTATATAACATGGCTTCATTTTGTTTCTTAAAAATATTTTGTTTGGAAGACTGTACTGTTTCTGAGTAATGAGTTTAAAAGTGGTTTTTGTTCTTGTTAATTTAGAAAAAATTTAAATGAATATATAGTAGTTAAATAGAAATACAAACAGATTAAACAGCTACAAGTGTTTAGCACCTAGGATGGCATTAGCTGTAAAGTGCATAGTGAAGGGGACCAGCTGGAATGTATTCAGCACAGTTGATAGAGCGCTTGCTTAGCATGCATGGAGCCCTGGGTTCATGCCTCAGCACCACGTAGACTCCAGGTGGTAGTGTAGACTGTAATGTCAGCGCTCAGAGTGTAGAGGCCAGAAGTTCAAGGTCATTCTCAGCCCCCTACCGCGTTTGAAGACATCCTGGGTTACATGAGACCCTGTTTTTAGAAAGGGAAATTAAACGAGTGTCCTAGAAATGGAGTTCTAGTGGAAAGGGTGCACCCCTTGTGTCGGTCACCAGGGGGCACTGTATGCCAACTGCTGCTCTGCAGGTCTGCCTGAGTGCACAGTATAGCAGGCAGACAGACGGGGGAGGCTGGGAGAAGATACAGTCTTCTGGGGTAGTGAAGGGGTTGTTGTTGCTGTTGTCTCTTAATTTTGGACAGAGTTGCCTCAAAGAAGAAAGACATGAAAGAGGCTAAAGGTGTGGGAGAAGATGAAATGAACTGGCGATGTTTAAGAGGAAATGGGCAAAAAGATGAAGTAGAATGGTATGAGAGCCATAGGAGACTGAGGGTTTTTATGTTTTGTTTTGTTTTTTGTTTTTGTTTTTGTTTTTTGAGACAGGGTTTCTCTGTGTAGCCCTGGCTGTCCTAGAACTCGCTCTGGAAACCAGGCTGGCTTCGAACTCAAGAGATCCGCCTGCCTCTGCCCTCAAGTGCTGGGATTAAAGGCATGTGCCACCACTGCCTGGTGAGACTGAGGATATTTAAAATGTTAAAATATTTACAAAGTATTTTCTTCCTTTGGCTGGAGTGGAGAGAGTGTTACCTTCATGGCTGTCACTACACTGTTCATGATGGGTTCAGAAAGCTCACTTAGAGGTCTTTGTTCTTACTGTAAAAGAATAGAAGTCTAGCCGGGCGGTGGTGGCACACGCCTTTAATCCCAGCACTCAGGAGGCAGAGCCAGGCAGATCTCTGTGAGTTCGAGGCCAGCCTGGGCTACAGAGTGAGTTCCAGGAAAGGCGCAAAGCTACACAGAGAAACCCTGTCTCAAAAAAACAAAAAAACAAAACAAAACAAAACAAAAAAAGAATAGAAGTCTAGCATTTAAAGATAATTTAATATTGCCTTTTTCCTCCCTTTTACATAGCTGTCACAGGAGGTCTTTTCAGAGTAAACTTGGGTATGCGAGGCCTGGTGGCTGGTGGTATAATTGGAGCTTTGTTGGGGTAAGTGTTAACATGGTTTGGTCTAAATAAAGAACAGATTTAGTCCTCAGAGACATTAAAAGACATATGTCCTGTATTGACAATGATGTGATGTTCAGTTTCTTATTTTGGGGGTATGAGAGGATTGAACCAGATGCTAGTAAATGCTCTGCTTTTTAAAATTGCAAATGTGTATTTTTATTATTTATGTGTCCATGTGTCTGTCTGTGTATGTGCCCAAGGAGTGTTGGATCCTTTGGAGTTGGAGTTCCAGGCAGTTGTAAGCTGCCTGATATGGGTGCTAGGAATAAAACTCAGGTCCTCTATAAAAACAAAATACATTCTTTATCACTGAGCCATATCCCCAGCTTTGACTGTCCACTTGTTTTATTTATAGTTATCACTGTATAATTAAAATAGTAAAAAACAGCTTAGTAGAGTTAAATAGTATGTATATTCAAGATTCCTTTTCACTGGGTAAAATATGTTTAAACATCACCAATACCTGAAATTATTTGTAATTTAAACAAAAACATTCCTAAGGAGCAAGAAAAAATGACCAGAAATTTGTTTGTATGGGATGTGTGTTTTATAATATTTTAAAATGTATCTGTTTTGTTTAACTGAATACATGTTTTATTTAAGAGTTTTCTTCCCTACCTAAAAAGCTAAAAATTTGAACACTTTCAAACCTACAGAAAAGTTGGATTAATGAGTATATTAAGACCTTACGAAGCCTTTAATCCCAGCACTCAGGAGGCAGGGGCAGGCAGATTTCTGAGTTCAAGGCCAGCCTGGTCTACAGAGCAGGCTCCAGGACAGCCAGGGCTACACAGAAAACCCTGTCTCGAAAAACAAAGGGGGAAAAAAAAGACCTTATGCAAAAATCCATATCAGGACTGGGAATGTAGTTCAGTGACAGCATTTACCCAACATGCACAAGGTTAAGTTCAATCCCTAGCACTACTCAAAAATCAAACAACAAAACTCAAAGACCTCATGTGACTTTTACTTGGATTCACCAATTGCTGACATTTGCCATATTTTTTATTTATATCTCTGTATATGTATGAGATACATTAATTCTTCCCTTTTTCCCTTTTTTGGTCAAACCATTTGAGACCTCATAAAATCTCACCCCTGAATGTGTCAGGATGCATCTCCTAGGGTGAACTTGTAGTACAGGTACCACGGTAAACATGTTCCAGCTCATCTGTGATAGAAAGTCTGTATTCAAAGCCCTTCGGCCACCACAGCAGTACCCAGAGTGGGTCTCAGTTTGCTTTGATTATTCTTACAATTAGATTTGGGTTAAATGTTTTTGCAGGGATGCTATGTAAGTACAGTTGTGCCCTTGTATAGCTCACATCAAGAGGCATGTTACATACCCGTTACAATAATGTTAACTTTAAATATTTGATATATTAGTTTTAGTCTGTGTTGGCAAGGATAGAGGTGAAAGGAACCCATATGTGCTGTTGGCGGGAGTGTAAGGTGGTACAGATAATATCACAGTCAGTATGGAGTCAGTATGCCTCCAAAAAGTAAAAGTGGGGCCTTGTATGGTGGCACACACCTGTAGTTCCAGCACTAAGGATATAAAGACTGGAGTTCAAGGTCATCCTTGGGTACATAGCCAGCTTAGGCTACATGAGCACTTGTCTAAAAAAAAAAAAAGCAGTAAACCAAACCCAAAATAAACAATAAAACTAAAACTATTACGTGATAAGCCCTACCACTCTCTGGTGTGTACTTTATAGGTCTGAGTCAAACTGTGTAGGTCTGAGATGTGTGTTTCCTCACTGGAAGCCAGACACTCCCTTTCTGTTCCTAGAGACTACCCACATCTTTCTCATGGACCATTCATGTTCAGAATAGCAATACCTCTCCTCACACTTCGGGTCTTCTGCTTCTGTGCAGCCAGAGGAAACAGCTTTTAAAGGGCTCACCCAGATAATCTCCTTTCTGATTAATTCAAATCCCCAAAATCCGTGTTTCCATGCAGCGCGGTGAAATCACAGGTGTACTGTCTCCTCATGGTTACGGTGGAGCGTTTACCACTCTAGAGGTGGTGGGACCTGGGGAGAATGGAACCTAAAAATGAGGCAAACTAAAGTCTCATGCAATAGCCAACTTTATTCAGAGCGTCAGCAATTTATACTTTGAGTAAAGTGTGCAGTCGCAAGGACAAGCCACACGTGTCAAAAACATGGTTTTCCATGGAGGCAGTTGAATACTAGTGGCGTGCAATAGTGAGTAACCCGAAGTAAACTCGCTCCCATCTGCTGTACCTGGGAGGAGCACGAAGACACGGTTCAAGAGTAGTTTTGTGTTTCGAAGAAACTGGGGTCACATGACTTTTGTCTTTATCTATCTATCTATTTATTTATTTATGTATTAGTTTTCTCACAAGTGCTCACTTACATGACTCCATTCTTGGACCGTGTTCCAGCAGTGGAGGGATTAGGGCAGCAGATTGGGGAATCTTCCAGCCTCTCTCTGTCACACGGTTACACGGCTCTCTAGTCAGTCCCCAATGGCAGTTCTTTCCTGGTGATAGGTGGAGTGAGACCATGTCACCCTCCTGCCATCCTTTCCCGCTGTCTTTCCCGTAGTGGGTTTGACAATCCATTCACATCTGCTCCTTGGTTACAGGAAGGTAGTTCTGGCCACCCTTCTGTTTTCGTTAGTTGACATTCTTCCGAATGAGTTACCCTCCCTCTCTGCTTGCCCCCCCACCCTACTTTTTCAGGCTTGGGTAACACTGTAGATTATGGTTTTCTTTTTCAGGAGGGTGACAGGTTTGTGATGCTCTGTAGGCTAGGCTAGCCTTGACCTTGTATCATCTTCTACTTTCTGAATGCTGAGGTTATAGGCATGAGTCACCACGCCTGGCTAGATTTACATTGTATTTTGCAATTTTTTTTTTTTTTTTTTTTTTGGTTTTTGAGACAAGGTTTTTCTGTGTAGCTTTGCGCCTTTCCTGGAACTCACTCTGTAGCCCAGGTTGGCCTTGGACTCACAAAGATCCGCCTGCCTCTGAGTGCTGGGATTAAAGGCGTGCACCACCACCGCCCGGCCTGGAATTTTTTTTTAATTTAACAAAATTTGGTTTGTCAAAACCCACTGCTAACATTTCTTTCTTTCTTTCTTTCTTTCTTTCTTTCTTTCTTTCTTTCTTTCTTTCTTTCTTTCTTTCTTTTTTTTTTTTTTTATTGTTACTATATCAGCTTGGTTTGGAGGGAAAATTGTTGACACTAGTGGGAAAAAAATTTTTAAGATGGGGTCACCAGCTCAGGCGACCTCAAGCCGCTCATGTGCCAAGATTGACAGTGACTTCTCCTCCTGCCTCTACCTCCGCAGCACAGGGCTTTCAGTTTTCCTGGTTTTGTGCAGCGCTGGGGCTAAAGCCCAGGCTGTGTGCAGTTAGGAACCCCTTTATCAGCTGCTGTGTGATCATCCCAGCAAAAGCATTTTTTGTTGTGGTTATATATGTAACATTTATCAATTGGCCATTTTACTAATTTTTAAAATTAACGCACAGTGACGCATAATGACATTTTCATAATACTTTGTTCTTAGTGGTCCTCCTCTCCTATTGTCTCTCCCACATTTTAGCCATTTTTAAGTATTGTTGTACAGCACCTCCAAAATGGTTTTGTCTTATACCTGAAACTCTGTATTTATCACACTATAATTCTCCCTCCCACTCCACCCAGCTGGTGGCCACCTTCCTTCTACTTTGCCTTTTCTGTCATGTTGACGTGCACACTGGAACCATGTAGTATTTGAATGATGATTTGAATGATGGAGTCACAGCGTTTTGTCCTTTTGTCACTGCCTTAGCTCACCCAGCATAACACGCTTGAGACTTACTTATGTTGTAGCATGTAATGGTTTCCTTTCTTAATGATGCATAATGTTCTCCACTCTGCATGCGCGCGTGTGTGTGACATTTTCTTTATCCATTCTGCTGATATAGTTTTTTATTTCTTTTGCTTAGCAAAAAAAAAAAAATCTTTAAATGAGATTATTAAGTTCTAGCCAGAAAGAATTTGACTTATATCAAAGTCAAAACTTTTTTCTTGAGGACACAGGAAAGAAAATTCTGTTTGTCCCTATGATAATTACCTAAATCAGTTTCTTCTGTGCATATAATGTGCTTTTGTGTACATGTGCATTTGTGTTCATGGGTGTGGAGGCCAGAAATAGTGTTGGGTGTCTTCCTCAGTCACTTTCCACCTTATTATTTGTATGTTTTTGTGGTACTGGAGTTCAGACCTAGGGCTTTGCACGTGATAGTAAGGGCTTTACCACTAAGTGACATCCTCAGCCCCATCCACTTTTCTTTTTTAAGATGGGCTCACTCACTGAACCTGGGGCTCACAGATTGGCTAGACAGCGTAGGAGCAAGTCTATACCTGACTTCCTACTTGGGTGCTGGGGATGCAAACTCGTCTTTATGCCTGCATGGCAAGCATTTTACCAGCCCCTAAGGAAGTTTCTTTTGTTTGACTTTTTAAAAGACTCATGTATTTTTATTTTATGTGTACATGTGAGCACCTGCATGTATTTATGTGCATTAAGTTCATGCCTGGTGCCCTCGGAGGCCGAAACAGGCATCAGGCTCCTTGGAGTCAGAGTCACAGGCAGTGTGAGTCAAACCTAGGTCTTCTGCGAGAGCAGCAAGTGCTCTTGTACAACACCGTCTCTCCAGCACCCCAGTCCACCTTTTAGTGCATAACTGGTGATGTAGCAGCTGCCAGTCTTAGCAGACTCTAGAGTCTAAGATGCTTTGATGGCTCTGTCCCTCAAAGCCAGTAGCATCTTCCTCCCAACAAACCATCCCCACCACATGTCTTGTCCTCCAGGGGCTGGTACTATCCTGAATGAACTAGTCATTTCTTTCTGAGAGGCCTCCAGTTTGGAGCAGCTTAATTGAACTGGTCATAAATATGTATTTCCCCCTTTGTCTTGGTTTATTTCTTATTCGTTAATTTTTTTTTTTAAAGAACCCATTTCTGTATTTGTTACTATTTTCTACCAGTCAAGGAAGCTACGGTGAATGTTTTTCTTTGTTGTTCAGCCTAGAAGGAAAATGGCCACAGTGTTTTTATCTGTTTGAAAGAGATGTTTAAATGGTCATATGCTTCCGTATCTGACAGCGAGCAAGCGCTCTGCTGTTGATGAGCAGGGATACTTGTGTGTCGGCGGCTAATTCTTTCTCCGTGAATTCTGTTTTCCCCTTAGCACGCCTATGGGAGGCCTGCTGATGGCACTTCAGAAGTACTGTGATGAGACCGTTCAGGAGAGGAGACAGAAGGACCAAAAGGCTTCCCGTGAGCAGAAACTGGCAGAGTGGTAAGGACTGTGGGAAGACTGCTGCTCTGACTTCCTAGCACAGCCCACGGATGACCGAGGGGCTCTCCCGACTGCCACTCAGTTCAGAGAAGACTTTGGTTTACTGGCTTGCCACTCTTAATCTGTATGGTCTTTTAAATCTGTTTCATTAAGGGCCTGGAAAAATTGAAGACACTAATTTTATTTTTAATCTGATCGGGATCTTTCTTTAGGTCTGTCTGTCCTTCTTTCCTTCCTTTCCCTTTCTCTTTTGTGACTCAGTGGGTTTAATTACTACAGGAACATGGATAAATAGTTGTTTACAGGAGCAGGACCAACTTACAGCAGGCTCTGTGACTGAAGAAAGCGTCTTCTGCTTCCCCAGTAAACAGTAACTGCCTAGAAATAATACCCAGGGATGGGCAGAGCCTCCTGAGCCCTCCCTGGAATGCTGGCAGGCCCAGCCGTGTGCAAGTCTTACTCAGGTGATTACAGCTCTGAGGTCACCGCTGTGGCCAGTCCATGCCTGGAAGACAGTGTTCACGACATCCTAGCTCCGCCAGCTCTTACAACCTGTCTGCCTTCCTCCTCTGCAATATTCCCTGGAGCCTTGCAGGGGGAGATGTAGACGGATCACCATGAGTTCTAGGTCAGCTTGGTTTATGGAGTAAGACTTTAGTCTCACCCACACATACACACAAAGTGAAAATGTTATATGCCATGTATCCATATACAATATCTTTTTCAGTGCTGGAGACTTACTAGAACCTTCTCAATGCTAGACAACTACTCTACCACTGGACCAAGTCTCCAAGCACCTTTTAATTTTCATTTTGAGACAGTATCTCACCTGGTTGCCCAGACTGGCCTCTGAGCTTGTGGTCCTCTCTTGTCAGCCTCCTGAGAGCTGGGATTACAGGCTGTACCAACAGGCCTGGTCAGTACTCTCCATTTGGTAGGGGAGATGGAGAAACTGACAACTGACTGGATAGACTCCACATAAGCCTGACTGGCCGCTGCCGTCTAGCACTCCATTGCGAGTGTTTATCATGGATCAGCTCCTGGGTGGCTGAGGGGAGATATACTGTACTTGCTGCTGCTCCTCTTCTTTTCTTTCTTTTTTTTTTTTTTTTTTTTTTTTTTTTTTATAATGTTAAAACGTAGGAACAGAAGAAGTGGCACTGGCTGCTCCTTCCTCCAGGGACCTACATTTGGTTCCCAGCACCCACATGGCAGCTCACAATTGTCTGTAATTCCATTTTGGGCAATCTGATACCCTCTTCTGGCATCTGCAGGCACCAGACACTCGTGTGGTACATAGACACACATGCAGGCAAAACACCCATACACACAAAATAAATTTGAAAATTTTAAGTGCGTTGCTTACATCTATCACGAGTATGTGTATGGTATATCTAAGAAGAGTTAGTTCAAATGTTTATGTCACTTCTATGTGTCAGCCTCTGTGCTTGAAAATAATATGGAGAAATAGAACAGCTTTTAAAAACGTCCTAACAGAAAATATAGAGACTGGCCATAGAGTTTTGATAGAAAAATGGTCAAATTTGATTGGGTTGAGACTTTAGATGTAGGTGGCCTTGATAATTAAAGAAGATGCTAAGCTTCTATTTAGGAAAAGGACTGATCCCTTAGGAGTTAGAGTCTCCTCTTCATAAATACGCATCTGTAGTTGCCTATATGACGTCACCTAGACCATCAGTGCACAGTCTTTATGAGGTGAGACAACATCTGGAGAGAGCAGAGTGGCGGGGCTAACGGCCCGAGTCTGCAGGGGAGGAGGACAGCCCAGTTTGAAATGGTAGCTTCAGCGCAGGGTGTATTTGCCCCCACTCTTCACTGGGGAGACGTGCAGGACGCAGTGTGTCCATTTTGGTGCTGTGGAAATCATGGTTAGGCTGAAAGTGGAGCAGGGTGGGAGAGCGAAGAAAGGCTTTGCAGTATGAGTGCAGCTCATAAGTTGTCATAGCAAAGCAGGGAGGCCGGGACAGATGTTGCCCTTTCGTTTGACGTCTCTGTAAGGACAAGTGCCGAAGCAGAACTTGATACGTGTTTATGCTTTGATTGTAGGAAAAGAAAACTGCAAGTCACCAAGCTCTTCCCTGAGGAGATAGAAAGTGGTTTAGAGAAGGTTCGGCCTGAGGAAGATGTTCAGAGAATCGAGGAGCTGCTAAACCTTCCTAGGAACCCTTCTTCGCCAGATAAACAAAACCAGGACTGAGGAGGAGGGGTCTGTGTACAGTCTAGGAATGCCAAGACCAGGCTACTTCTTGTCAGCCTGACAGATGCCAGTGCTGGCACCTGTGGTAGCAGTGACTGCCCCTTGCCTTTTCTCTCTTTACATCAAGAATTAAGCAGTCACAGCTGGCTGCTACACACTGTAATCCCAACTGCTTGGGAGGCTGAGAAAGGAAGATGGTGTGAGGCCAGCTTGAATAAGACCCTGTTTCAAAAATGTGCGCCCACAAAAACACAACAGAACCAAAAAGCAACCCAAAGAGTTGGCTTACATTTTCTTAGCTATACTGATTGTTGATCCATCTGAATACTTGTATTTCTCTATCTTGCTAGATTTTAGACAAGTAAAATACTTCGCAAAAGACTAAAATTGGGTTCTCTGGATTGCCTGTTCACTCTCCAGTCTTTTAGGAAAAGGGACTAGGCAAAAGAAATGGCCTGTGAAATCATCTTTTGGGCCCTTCCAATAGTGTGGGCCTCAGTGCACTTGGTTTCGGTTTATTAAGAATAAAGGCAGGGGTTGGGGATTTAGCTCAGTGGTGGAGCACTTGCCTAGCAAGCGCAAGGCCCTGGGTTCGATCCTCAGCTCTGGAAAAAAAAAAAAAAAAGAATAAAAGAATAAAAGGCGATTCCTGTGCCGTTTGAATGTGATTTAGCACAATGGAAGCAGGTGGGTGTTGTTAAGGATGAAGGCCAGCCTCGTTTCCTCTCCCACATTACAGACAGCATCTGTGCTGTAGTATACAGGAGAGGCTCAGCTCCCTACACCAGGAGCTGGCTCCCCGAGGGAAGCTGTCCTACAGATTTCAGCTCTGGGCAGGGGGAGGAGACAGACTGAACTACATGGGCAGCACTTCTCTGGTCTTTGGTTTTGCTTTCTTCAGCTTTAGTTGCGTACAGTTAACTGTGGCCTGGAAATATTAATTGGAAGATGCCAGGATCAATCAGTTCCTAAGTTTTAAGTTTTGTGCCTGTCTAGGTTGGATGATGAACTCTCACCTTACGCCTCCCGAGACAGAACATATTCCTTTGTCTCGCATTCCCCACTCTGTATCTCTCCGTCTGTCACTTAGTCTTGGTTATCAAATCGAGTATGTGGAATGGCAATGCTTGTGTTAAAATAATGTCATTTAATAATGGCTCCCAAGTGCATGAGTAGTGCTGCCCACAGTTCACATGCACTAAGACGGGCTGCAGTGTGCCCTCTAAGGGAAAAGGTAAGCGTTGCTGCCATGTCGAGGACCCTGGACTGTATACAGCTTTGGGCATCCACTGTGGTCTTGGAGTACATCCTGTAGATCAGATGGAGGGAAGAAATGCTAGCGTTTTAATTTGGAGTTGTACTTACTCATGGGAAGTCGGTTCTACTCTTAAGCAAGGTCTGTAAGAACAGCATAGTGCAGTAGCTAAAGCTAAGGCCTCCAGGGACAAAGCACTCACTTTCCATTTCAGCCAGGAGTGTAGCGGCTGTGTGACTTACAAGACTTTTATGACCCTGGAGTCCAGCATACTCGGCCAGTGAGTTATAGCCTCAGCCCCGGTGTACGTGAGTCTCAGATTTTTCACTTAGAAGTGTATACTTGAAAGTAGATATTTAATGAAACTATTTGAGGATGGTAGTGTCACATTTATATTTGCATGTCATCCTTGACATACAGCTTCCCAAATCCTGGAAACCCACAAGTGATAGTATCTTTATTTGTGCTGAGCAGTTGCGTGATGGCTGGTGGCCTCTTGGAGATGAGGACTGGTCGTGTAAAAGTTCCTAGCAGAGTAGAGAACAGGCATTTTCAGTGCCAACTCACAGCCTCTGCTTAGGGCGATGAGCTGAGAAGTGAGCTGCTCGCCTAGTGCCAGAGGTTTAATCACTGCATATGAAGCTTCCATGACAACCCAACTGGACATGCTGGGGAGCTGCTGGCTTCCAGAGGCGGAGCAGTAGGGAGGGTGCAGAATCTCCACACACTTCCTGTGCTTCACCCAGTGCACGTTTTCACTGGAAGGTCTTTTATGGCAAACCAGTTAAGTGTGTCTCCCTGCTTCCTGAGATTTGCTCATCAGGCAAATTCATCACACAGAGGAACTTGAACCTCAGTTGGTCAGCTAGTTGGTCAGAGTTACAGGACTGAGCCATTACCCTGGGGGAACTGTATGCCCACTCCAAAAGTAATTGTTTCCTGCCTGGCTGGGAGAAACACTTTGGGGGCTACAAAAGTCTTTTATGTGGATAAATGTATAAGAGGAGGGGTGTGTGTGAATTTTTTCCAACAAAAATTTTAGCATAATGCCTATATGATAATAAATATTCATAGCTGTAAGGATAAAAAAGACGCTGGGCGGTGGTGGCGCACACCTTTGATCCCAGCACTTGGGAGGCAGAGCCAGGTCGGTCTCTGTGAGTTCAAGGCCAGCCTGGTCTACAGAGCAAAAATCAGGACAGGCACCAAAACTACACAGAGAAACCCTGTCTCGAAAAACAAAACAAAACAAGGATATAAAAACCTCTGCACTGGTGTATTGGCACAGTGAATTGTGTTAGAACCATTCTCATAAGTCATGTCTTTAATTACCCCCCTTATAAACTGATGACAAATTGACTAGCCATTTTATTCATTGTTTTATTCACAATCACATAGGCAGAATCTTTAAACTAAAAAATCATAAAACTAAAGATTTGCTTATAAAAACAGTTTTGCTTTTAATCTAAAAAATGAGTAATAAAATCAAAGTAGAACTCTGAAAAAAACATTTATCAAATGTAGTAGTCAATAATTTAATATAATTTACTTGTCAAGTTGCCCCATTGAGTGTTCCTTTTTTTCTCACTAATTCTTTTTTGAGGTCTCATTTGGTTACTCTTAATAATCATTGAGTCTTAAATGCAGCAGCTCCTCCCCCCCCCCCCCGTCCCCCCCCCCCGTCCCCTCTTTTGTTGGGTTTGATTTCAATGTCTTGTCAACTTCTTACTAGTCCATTGCTTTTATCTTTGGTGACTTGTTCTGAGAGCAGCCGTGTAAAAATGGACCTGTTTCTTGGACAGTACAACAGAATCTGGCCCCATCAGAGCTCTAAAATTAAACATCCAGCCACATCGAGAGACTTGGTTGTCTTCTGGTGTCCCAACTCCACATTTTCAGACAAGAATATCTGATTGTCTTGACTTAAGTCAGATCCACTCTTGGTCCAGTAAGTTGTGGATGACGACTTCAGAGGGAAGAGAACCTTCAACACAGAAGCAGCACTCGGCTGCTTCTTGTTTCCCTTTCCTTTGGGGGGCAGGAGGGAGGTGGGTTTTAGACAGGGCCTTACTAGGTAACCTAGGCTGCCCGGAATTCAATCCTCCTGCCTCAGCCTCCCGAATGCTGGGATTACAGGTGTGTGCTACTGTCCCTGACTTACTTAGTGCTTCTGTTTTCCATTGGGAGCAGATCTCTAAATACCAAGGAGCAAAAATAACTGCAAGGGATCTAAGAGGCTCTATGGAAGGCTAGTGTCACCTCAGTCATTTATGTGAGGACAGATTATACTTAGTAAATAATCTCATGTTAAGTGAGAACTTTCTCAAGGATTCTGTAAAAGGGCAAACTAACCTAAAGAGATTGCCAGTCCAATATGAACTAGTAGATTATGAACTGTGCCTTCAAACCTGACTTTTGCTTTGAGGTATGAAAGACATGCATTCATCTTAGATGTCAGCAAAAATTTATTTTTGATCATTCTGTTGTCTCTTGAACTTGAGGAAATGAAAATACATGAAAACTGCTGACTGAAAATTACTAATATTTTTATTACCCTTGTATGGGTATACATACCAAAATATTTCCTACAGATTACACTCGGCCCAATAGGCCTTCACAAACAGACAGCTGGGCAGTGGTGGCACACGCCTTTTTTCCCAGCACTTGGGAGACAGGCAGGTGGATTTCTGTGAGTTCAGCCAGCCTGGTCTGCAAAGTGAGTTCCGTGACAGTCAGTTCTACACAGAGAAACACTCTCCAAAACTAAACAAAAACAAAAAACCCCAAACAAACGAAAAAGCACCCAGGGCAGGCCTTACAGATGCTAGGCAAATGTTACCAGCATTTTCAATTAGGCTGTCTATGAGCTCGAGCTTAGGGTCTAACTGTTGAAGGTTAAGAGCAGTAGAGCCAGGAAATCTGGATTCTGACTCGCCTTCAAAATTCAGGTCCCCTCCTGGAGCCTTGGTGTCCTTAATACAGCTAGTGTTCTGCCAAGTGTGGTAGCTCACACTTGAAACTGCCACTCAGGAAACTAGTGCAGGAGGATTGCTGCACAGTTGAAACCTGCCTGGGCCACCTATATAGCGACTTCTAGGTCACCTTGAGCAACAGGGTAAGACCCTATCTCAAAACAATGTGTGGGGGGGGGTAGTGGGGGCAAATGTACTAGTGTTCCCTAATGTCCCTTCCAGACAAAGAATTCAGTCTCTAAACTACTTTCTCAAAATCAGCAGGGTTACTGTGGTATGTTACATTCTTCTCCATTCTGCAAAACGCTGGAGAGGCTTTGCGGAGAACAGATGTATGTAAGGCACAGTTGAGTAGTCTTAGATTTCTGAAGACGTTTACAGAAGAGGCCAGTCACAGATGTAGTTGAGACCTGAGGAAACAAAAGAAATAAAGGAATATTTCAACCCTAACTTTTTGTTATTTTTATAATTTAAAAAAAGTTTGTTTTCATTTTATATACCAATCCCAGTTCCCTCTCCTTCCCCCATCCACTCCTCAGAGAGGGTAAGGCCTTTCTTGGGGAGTCAACCAAGTCTGCCATACTAAGTTGAGGCAGGACCAAGCCCCTCCCTCCTGAGTTAAGGCTGAGCAAGGTATCCCACCCTAGGGAATGAATGTGTTCCAAAAAGCCATTTCATGCACCTGGGATAAGTCCTGGTCCCACTGCCAGGGGCTCCCCAAACAGATCTAGCCATAACTGTCACCCACGTTCAGAGGGCTTAGTTTGGTCCTATGCATGTTCTCCAGCTGACAGGCCAGAGTCCATGAGCTCCCACCACCAGCTTGATCAACCCTAATTTTTGAAGAGAGAAAATACTATGCTTTAACCTCAAGGCCAACTATATACTTAACTTGTGGTAACAGATATTAATCTTGATAACCAAGGAATATAAAAATAGACTAGGAGCTGAAGATGGCACAGTGGTTAAAAGCACTGGATGCTCTTCCAAAGGACCTGGGTTCGATACCCAGCACCCATCTGGCAGTTCACAACCATCTGTAACTCCAGTTTCAGGAGGATCTGGTGCCCTCAGGGCACAGACATACATTCAGGGAAACACCCACTCAAATAAATCTTTTTTAAAAAAGGCCTAATTTTTATTACATAAAAATGCAGTAAATATTCACCAAGCAACTGTTTATTAAGCACCAGGTACTCCAAACAACCACATATTGTTGCTGCAGATAGTGTTTTATGTGTGGTAAAGATATATCAGACATGGTTGCCTTTTTCAATAAGCTTACGGTCTGGAAAATGATGTGATACCAGGCACATGAGAATAAACCCAAGTAGTATGTGGTGTACTACAGTCCATAGATGGGGCTGCATGAACTCATCAAGATAGTATAGAAGGCAGTATGTAGAAGGGTGGATTTTGGTACAGAAGGCTGTAACATGAATTGCTAAATGGTCTTATTAATGAAAAAACCCAGAGCCAGATATTGGGGTAAAAGCTGAAAGATCAGAGAGTCAGAGAGCAAACCACTAGTTCTTACCCCTACGAGATCCTCCACTGGAAGAGAGAGAGCTCCTCTCTCCAACCTGCCTTATCACTTCCTCCAGTATTTTCTAACAAAATCAATCTCAAATGTACATCAATATACATAATTTGTATACAATATACAAAAATTCAATCCAATGTAAAATATTTAAAATTAGTAGTTGTCTTTTCAGAGTAGATTCAAATAGTCTACCGTTTTATCTTATCAGAAGGCAGGATGTAGAAAGGTGGATTTTAGTACAGAAGGCTGTGTGGAGAAAGGTGGGTTCCTGACTTGGTGGTGAAGTACAGCGCATTGGCCAGAAGGTGTAAGCTGGGGAAACTCTCCATCACAGAACTGAAGGGAAGGAACATTGCGGAAAAGGCATTCTAAGGAGTAACATGTTTAACTGAAAAGAAAACGGGAGAGAATTTAAGACACTGCTTTGGAAAGCATACAGCGAGGCTGCTGTGGAGTTAGAGTAGCAGCAACAGTGGTCATCTAGTTTGATTATTGGTTTGTTTCTAGTCTGTGTGATGATTATAGTCTAGATGGAATGTTTTCCCAAAGGCTCTTGTGTTAAAGGCTCGGTTACCGGTGGATGGGCTTGTCAGAAGGAGGAGTTTGACCTCACAGGACATTGCTGGAGATGGTGGAAAGCAGGAGATGGACTAAACTGGAGGAAGCAGGTTACTGGGGACCATGGCCTGGAAAGACGTTTCTTGCTCCTTGCTGCCTCCAACTGCAGTGAAGAGAGCCGTCCTGTTCCACTGCCCCCTTACTATGATGTTCTGCCTCACACAGACCCACCATGGCAGGGCCAAAGAAGAACAAACAGAGAGCTCAGCCACACCACTCAACCTCTGAGAACCTCAGGTTTATCTCCCATCAGAGGAGATAGAAAGATCTTCCGTACATCGATTTTTTTATAAGATGGAGATGAAATAGTGATTCTGCAAAAATAGTACATTATTATTTTCTATGATTTTTTGTTTTCTTTCGTTTTCGAAACAGGGTCTCACTATTATAACCCCACCTGTCCTGGAACTCACTGTGTAGACCAGGCTGTCCTTGAACTCAAAGAGATCCACCTGCCTCTGCTTCTTCCTAAGTGCTGGGATTAAAGGCATGTGCCACTATGCCTTGTTTTTTAAAAGCAAGTTCTGCAAACTCTCATTTCTTATGCTGGTGTTACCCTAACCTTCAGATTTGAGGGCTCAGCCCTGCATGGAGGTTATAACTATCTTGGATTTAATATCAGCCTCAGATTTTTTTCCTGAGACAGAGTCTTGCTTCTAACCAAGGCTGACTGGAGCTTACTCTATGGACTTGGCTGGCCTCAAACCTGTGACAGTCAGCATTCCTGCCTCTGCTTCCTGAGTGCTGGCATTAGGTTTACAGCCGTGTACTACCAGATTCAGGTCAGCCCCAGATTTCAAAGATCCAATGTTCTCTTACATGAAAGACCAGGGAGTTTTAGGGGAACACAAATTTGACATACATTAACTGTTATTTTCACAAAAGTTGATGCTGTATTCACTCCCCTAACTGGAAGAGCATTTAGGACTTCAGTTGTCCTATTTTATGTGTAAGTCATAGGACCAAATCCAAAATGTTAGTTTTCACTTGCTGGTATCTAGTAATTTCATATGAAGTGACTGGAAATCGTGTCATGAAAAACAATGAAGAGAGATGAAGACATTTTGACTGTGGAGAGGTAAAGCTTTAAAGCTTCTCCTGTAGGCCCTGGGTTCTCTTCTGAGTTTCTGAATGGGAAAAGGACATGGCAGAATAATTTTTCAAATGAAATTTGACTCCGTGATTTTTCAGTAGCATGCTGTCAGTACGAAGGAGAGAACTCAGACAATGTTACTGTGTTTGTACCAGTAACCCAGCGTTGTCTTCACCAAGAGTGAGAGATACCAGGAAAGAATGGGTGTTTGGAATAGGAAGCTGGCCAAGGATGTCACCTCAGGAACTCAGATCAGTGTTTTATAGCATAAGATGCCGAATGGCAGACAGCAGGGGGACACAAGAAGATGGCAGAGTGATAAACAGCAAAGGAATATGTCAGATAAGAAAATGCCATGTGTAGAGAAAGGAAAGGGATCCCAGGCTCCTACAGTCTGACAAAAGTTTTTGAGGTAATGAAGAAGAGTTCAGATTTGCTGCCTCTGTTCCTGTGATGATAAAACACTGACCAAGAGCAACTGGGGGTGGAAAGTTTATTTCAGCTTACAGCCTGTGGTCCATCCTTGAGGGAAGTCAGGGCAGAAACTCAAGCAGGAACCTGAAGGCAAGAACTTAAACAGAGGGGGCTGGTGAGGTAGCTCAGAGGTTAAGAGCACTGACTGCTCTTCCAGAGGTCCTGAGTTCAATTTCCCAGCAACCACATGGTGGCTCACAACCATCCCTAATGAGATCTGGCGCCCTCTTCTGGCCCTCAGGTGTACATGCAGGCTGAACACTGTATACATGAGAAAGGAAGAAAGAACTCAAGCAGAGGCCATGAAAGAATGCTGCTTAATGGCTCACTCCTCGGGGCTTGCTCACCCTGCTTCTTATGCCACCCAGGACCACCCGCCTGGGGATGGCACCACCAATAGCGGGCTAGGCCCTCCCACATCAATCATCAATCAAGAAAATGCCCCACAGACTTGTCTACAATCTGATGGAGTCAATTGCTCAATTAAGGCTTTCTTACATGACTCTAGCTTGTGTCAAGCTAGCAAAAAAATCTAACCAGCACAATTGATTCCTTGTCAATCTGACTCACAAGTACATCTCTATTAAACCGTAACCGTTCTTGTTTATCCCCAAGATCTCACGTTAACTATGACACTACAAAATGCTGTATAACTTTAAAAGCCCCATCACCTTAAAAATTCAATTTACAAGTTCAGTCTAAAAATTCAACATCACTTTGAAAGTCCAATCTCTCAACTGTGGGTTCCTGTACAAGTGACACCAGGATATATTTGAAAGAGAGTAAGGAGAGGTATATGGGAGGACTATTAGGGAGGAAACAGAAGAGGGAAATGATGTAATTATAATCTCAAAAAAATTAGATAACTAAAAACAAAAACAAAACTAAGATACTTTATTCCAAGTGGTGATCCAGAGCACAATTATAGTCAGATCAAAGCAAAATCAAAGTTTTAACAGTAAGAATGCTCAGTCAGTGTTCAGTGTCCTGGACTCCCTCATGATTTTTCTGGCCTCCAAAAGGGCTTGGGCAACTCTATTCTCTGGCTCTGCTCTCTGCAGCAAGTAGAGCTTGTGTGGTAGACTCAGGCCAGCCCCCCTCTACACCTGCTGCTGTCTTTGACTGACATTCCATCGGGCTGGTGTCTCCAATAGCCTAAGGTCATCACTGCAACTGAACCCTCACTTTCGCAGGTCGCCTCTGACAGTGCCAAGCCTCAGCTGCTCCCTGTGACTTCTTCATGTTTTCAAAACCAGTCCCATATGTGAGCCTCTTAGACATTACCAAGTTCTGCTAGCCACTTGAGATGCAGTCTTGCCTCCCACGGACCACAGCATCTGTGCACCGAGCTCAAGGAGGAGATACTTCCCAGATTTCACCTCAGTGATGCTGGCCTCTCAATCACAGCTGACTTCTCGGCCCCAGCTAACCAGCATCCATCCAGTGCTAACCATCCAGTCCCAGTAAAGCAGAGGCTCCACTTTAGTGGTGCGGATCTCTTGTTAATCACAGGTGATTCGTAAGCCCCAGCAGTCCAGAGACCACATATTCTCTCTTTTTTTTTAACTTTTTATTGATTCTTTGTGGATTTCACAGCATGCACCCCAGTTCCACTCATCTCTCTGTCCCTTTATATCTACCCTCTGTCCTTACAACCCCCCTAAATAAAATAATAATAAAAAAAGACAAAAACAAAATTTCATTGTGGAACCTGCAGTGTGTCACAGTGAGCCACACAGTATACACTTTGGTCCATATATCTTTACTTGCAAATGTTCATTGCAATGGGTCAATGGTTTGGTTTGAGGCCTCTGGCTTCTGCTACATTGGATCCTCACTGGGACTCCTCTCAGATATCCTGTAGTTGCCCTGTGTCATGGAGATCCTGCAGCTTTGGATCTGTAGGACCAGCTCCTTCACATGCCCCAGCAGTTCACTGATAGGGTGAGCCAACTCATAGCCATGGATCTGGGCCTGGGTGGTAGCTGAGTTTGGTCAGCCCACCAACTCTCCTGAATCCTCATCACTAGGGTGAGCTTTCCAGCATTGCCCCAGCTAGCTTACCCAATGCCACAGGCAGCAGGGGGTGGGGTCACTTCTCCTTCTCTCACCCTCTCAGGGCTGGCTCCCACACCCACGCCACCAGGGCCAGCTCTACTGTGCTGCCCAGGTGAGGTGCAGGGCACACTGTCCTGAGTGCTGCAGCTGGTAAGGGGCATGGCCAGCTCTCCCACCTGCCAAAGGTGGCAAGAGGGGAGGAGGGCATCATTCCCTTGCCCATGCCACCACATGACAGATGAGGGGGAGGGGCAGTTCACCCCCCACCCCACCACCACCAACAGGATCAGCTCTACAGTGCTGTCCAAGCGAGATGCAGGGCCCACTCTCCCGAGTGCCACAGCCCGTGAAAGGCAGAGCCAATTCTCCTGCTCTCATGCCTCAGGGCCAGCTCTCTGGCATACCACAGGTGGCAAGGATCAAGTGGTGGGAGGGCATCTCTCCCTCACCCACGCCACAGCATGGCAGATGAGGGGCAGAGCCAGCTCTCCCTAGCATTGCAGTCAGTGAAGGGTGGGGCCAACTCTGTGCAGCCCTTGGATAGCAGCATGATCCCAGGCGGCAGTGTAAATCAGGGACAATCATGTGGCTTTTGGTGGTGATAGGGGCCATGGACATTGACACAGACACCTGATGCTGCATGGCTACAGACCCAAACATGGCCCTCAGTGGCAGCATGGGCCAAGACTTCACCATGGTCTCAGGTGGCTTCACAGGCTACTCACATCAGGCTTGTCCTCTCCACCTTTATGACTCCAGACCTGTCTTTTTTCATAGTGCCCAAGCTGTTCCACTTCTCTTTCTCTCCCATCTCTCCAGCCCATACTTGCACACTGTAATGGCTCATGGGCCACACATTGGGCAGGATCTCTGGTGTCTTCTTCCTGCCCACTCTGCATGGTGGGTGGGGCCTCTGGGTGTCTTCAAGTGTTTGTCCACCCCAAAGCTTCCAAAGGAAATAAATCTGTGGCCAGAGTTAGATGCAGCACGGTAAAACTGTAATTCAACATAGAGTCGTCCAGTCTCAAGGTTGAACCGCCACCACAGCCATAGAGATGAGCAGATAGGCTAATGATGAGAAGTGAACACAGTGGACATGTCCATTCGGTTGTCGGTCTCCATTCTGCAGTTGCTGCTCTTCTTCCTGGGCGAGAATGCATCTCTGGGAGTCACAGCGACTCATACAGTGGTCGGTTTTCTCAAAGGAAGAAGGCATAGGCCCACTTGCACTTGTCTTTGTAACTGGTTGTATTATGGGCAGTGTAATTCACTTTTTCCCCAAGTAACAATGTTCTCCACAACCTATTTGCTCTCTTCTTTCTTCTCTCCCATCACTCCACCATCTACTCACTCACTTCCCACCACACCCAGCTGGGCATCAGGCCATGGTGTTGTCTTGGTGCTTTCCAAGTCTCCCAGGCCCTTTGTGGACCTGGGCCAGGTCTCTGTGTTGTCTAGGTGCTTCCTGGCACCCAGGATCTGTTTCTTGATGGCTCCAGTAATGGTGCCTGCCAGGGTAAAGTGCCACTCTTGCTGTTTCTCACAGCCTCCTCTTTTCAAGGTGGTCCTCTCTTGGTCCTGCCTCACTAGGCTGGAGGAGAGATAGAGTCCCTAGCCGAGCCTACAGCTGCTGTAGCCATCACTGAGAACCCAGAGCATTATGATCAGGCCCCAGTGGCCAGCAGCGCTGTCTTGATTCTCAAGACCACATATTCTTAACACAAATATACCATACACAAAAATCCTGATAGAATGTATGAGATACTCTCAAACTTCCCTGTGAAACTTCACAAGCTAGACATTCATCATTTGCATTTATCTCAACACTCTTATTTTCCAAGCTCTACAGAACATTCCATTAAGCATTGAACATTCAGCATCAATGGCTTTTCCAGAGTTCAAAGCACTTTCACAATCCTCCCCAAAACAACACGGTCAGGTCTGTGAGTACAATACCCCACTCCTGGTACCAATTTATGTCCTAGTTAGGTTTCTGTCACTGTGATAAAATACTAAACTAAAGCAACTTTTGATAGGAAAGGGTTTACTTTATCTTATAGGTTATAGTCCCCATGATCAAGGTAAATCAGAGTAGAAGCTTAAGCAGGAAACAAAGCAGGAACTGATGCAAAGGCCACGAGAGAATGCTACTCACTGGCTTGCTCCCCATCATTTGTTCATCCCCCTTTCTTATACCACTCAGGATCACCTGCTCAGGGATGGCACCACCCATAGTGGTCTGGACCCTCCCACATCAATCATCAATCAAGAAAATGCCCAACAAACTTGCTCACAGGCAACCTGATGGAGAGAAATCCTCATTTAATGTTTTCTCTTCCCCCAAAAAAACTCTGTCTTGTGTCCAGTTGTCCAAAAGGTTGACTAGCACAGTGCTGAAAGGAAGATTGTTTCTCACAATCCACATAATACCATGTATACCACATGGGTAGAGAAGAGCTAAAGGAAGGAAGATGGGTACCTTCAGACATTCTGTTCAGTTGATGCTTCTACAGGCCCTAGGTAAATCCCATTGTTTTCTTTTCTTCTTGCCTCATTCCTTCTTCTGAAACATACTTGAAGATAAGCATAAATTATAACAACAAATGAGGATCTCATAAATCATCCCTGTATATTTCAGCAAGCCTTCCCACTATCTTACAACTAGACTATGATTTTTAAACCAGGAGAGTTTCCAATACCTCCCCCCAATCTCCAGGGATATTTGGTAATTCCTGAAAGACATTTTGTTGTTATTGTTGTTTTTTTGAAAGATGAGGAAGCTTCCTCTTGTAAAGATCTTATATATATTAGAATACCACTGTAGCAAAGTATTATTTGGCCCAAAATGCCAATACTAGTATAGGTGAGGATGGCAGACTCTGAATTGAAGAGCAAGATTACCTAATTTGTATTAGAAACACTATAAGCCCACTAAGCTTTTGTATCCTACCCCTAAGGTGAGCTTCTCATAGCATAGTATCTGGTGACTGCTATCTGAGCTTTGAACTTTTTTTGTTTATGTATGTTGAAGGTTACAAAGTCAGCAGTTGTTGGTCTTCTAATTTTATTTGCTCAGTGGATGTGAGTCCTAGTCTACCTGATACCTTCTGAGTATTATGGTCATAGGTCTGAAACAGAAAGCCCTCTTTAGTCAACCATTGAGACTGAGGGTAGGCCATGTCTAAGGCCCCCAATTTAAAACCTATAGTGTCCTAGACATCTCTTCTAACCAACTACAGCCTCTTTGATACAAAAATATTTTGAGGAATTGAGGGTTGGTAAAAACCACTTATGGCATCTAGCTTCTCAAGTCTTAGTGACCTCTCTCCAAGAAAGGTTCTGCCTCTAAAGCTTGTCATTTTTTTTCTTTTTCTCCAAATCCAAAGATTAGAATGTCAGTCAGCATTAGAGATGCTTTCAAAGTAGTCCGAAAGCATTGGTGTCTCCAAAAGAAATCGAAAGTTATGGGAAATTGACAGACTTGAACTAAAATGCACTTATCCCTTTTAAGACAGGATCTTACTATGGCCTCAAAGTTTTTGTATAGCCCAGTCCAGTTTCTAGCTTTCTGTCTCCCATCTCGGTCTCATGAGTGCAGAGTTTATAAATGTGTGCCACTACAGTCAGCTTCCAGATCGGATCTAAGTGACTTCTTGTCTTTGGAATTTGAATGCCTGGGAGAATACTACATATACAGTAGGGATCCAGGAATTTTTTTAAAATGATGAATGAACAGAATTTGGTGAGAAAAATAATTAAGAATCTAAAGTCCCATCAATTTGCTGCAAAATATGATCAAAGACTAGACTGGAATGCCAGAGAGGTGCTGAAACGCACTAATGGAGTCTAGGCTTCCAGGAATTAATCATGATGATAAGGAAGTACTTACTGCTGTACACAATGATTAGTATTATTGCTGAGGCCAAACAGAGTACTGTCAAAATTGTGGGGGTCACCTCAATTAGGTGATTTCTATAAGGAGGGGCTTCTGGGGCTGTGGAGAGAAAAGAATAAGCATCAGTTGTAATGTGCAGCCTACTCTCAGGTTCCCATCCTGTGCCTCTTCACCGTGCACCTGTGGAGAACCTTTGACTCTGCTGATCATCTCACAGACACACAGCTGCCAGCACTCTCATAAACAATCCTACCAAAAATATCCTGTGGGCAACTAACATTCAAATGATAGCTACTGAATGTGAAAAAAGCAACTTGAATGTTTTCATTGACTGAGCTAACTTGGCATGAAGAGAGATTCTAAAGAGATACCTTAAAAGCTATTATCTTTGTAGCTCATTTCTGTAGCTCTTATTACTAAGTCTTACTAGGGATGTCATAATCTAGCTAGATATACCTACTTTTTCCTCCTCTAGCTCTTCTGTCTTTCTCTTGCATGTTCTCGCCACATCCTTCATCTCCACTGTTATATTCCACACAGTGGCCGCCATAAGATTCAGGAGGCGCCTCACATTCTCTTCAAGATTTATTTTTTGCCCTCCAGCCTTAAGTTTTGGGGAGATTAAAAGAACTAACAATGGCTATGAATTGGCATTAGGGGACCGTCCTGGAAGACAGCTTTGTGGGCTAGCTTCTGATGAAGTTCTAGTCTCCCAGGGACCACAGGAGGGATACAAAGACTGGTGGGGAAAGAGGAGAGACTGGTGTGTGTGTGTGTGTGTGTGTGTGTGTGTGTGTGTGTGTGTGTGTGTGTGTGTGTTGCTGCCCTCCAGTCCTCCTCATGGAGGTAGCAGCTAGACCACTTATTTCTCAATCTCTTTGAGAAACAGCAACATCTGAAGAAAGGATAAGGACACAATCTGAAGGGATTATTAGCAACACAACCTCTCTGGCGTCTCTGGATTGGCTTATAAGCAAATATTAAACACTACCTCATTCTTAATTTTCTCCATTACCAAGCCTCATTGATGAAGTTTAGCTTTGACCTTATTTTAGCATTTGGCACAGTAGACCACCTTGTCCTTGGCTTCTCAGATCCCACACTCCTCTGTTTATACTTGTAACACTCATCTTTCTTGGCAGGCACTTCTTCCTCTTAGCTTCTAAATGTCATTGTTCCCATGGTGTCTGTGTGTGACCCTGGTCTGCCTGCATAATCTCATCCACATCAAAGCTTGAAATGCCATCTAATTTCTGAGTTTGAATATTACATTTCTTATCTCATTTCTGGATTCCAGATGTGTTACAGATCCAGCTGCTGACTACATGGCTGGAAGCCAGCTGATGAAAAGTAAATTCATTGTGCTTTCTTTTTTTTTTTTTAATTTTTATTTTGCAATACAATTCAGTTCTACATATCAGCCACGGATTCCCTTGTTCTCCCCCCTCCCGCCCCCCTCACCTTCCCCCCCTGCCCACCCCCCATTCCCATCTCCTCCAGGGCAAAGCATTGTGCTTTCTTTTTAAAGATTTCTTTAATTTTAATTTTACATGTATGGATGTTTTGCCTGCATTTATGTCTGTGCACAATAGGCCAGAAGAAGGCATCAGATTCCTCTGGGACTGGAGTTACAGATGATTGTTAGCCACTATGTGGGTGCTGGACATGAAGAACAGCCCATGCTCTTAACTGCTGAGTCAGGACTTTGGGAGCTCAGTGCTCCAACCCCACACCCAGAGTGAATGAGTAGTCCTAAAAACAAAAATCTGTTCCAAGAAAAGACAATGGTTTGATTCCATGGGACCATTGGAATTGGATATCCTAAAGTAAAATGCCAAAGTCGGGAAATTACAAAGAAGGACAAAATTTAGTGCTTTCAAAAAAGACAGTACATAAACTGCAAAATGACTACCTGATGGTCAGCAGTTATTAGACCTATAAAATTTAGAACATTTATTAAAAGAAAATAAAATTAGTCTAGTAATATCACCATTACACTTGTTTAGTGATGTCAGTAAGTCATAATGACACATCCTATTGTTGGATTTTCTTTACTCTTTACTCTTTGGGCTTTAGTCTTTTGGGGGCCTGCCACCCAGCTCCCAAATAAATTATTCATGGAGGCTTATTCTTAATTATAAATGCCTGGCCTTAGCTTGGCTTGTTTATTGCCAGCTTTTCTTAACTTAGATTATCCCATCTATCTTTTGCCTCTGGGTTTTTACCTTTTCTTACTTCTGTATATTTTACTTTCACTCTTATTCCACAGCTGGCTGTGTGGCTGTGTGACTGTGTGGCTGGCCCCAATGTCCTCTTCTCCTTCTTCTCTTGCTCTTTTCTTCTTCTTCTTCCTCCCAGATTTCTACTTTTATTTATTCTCTTTGCCTGCCAGCCCCTCCTATCCTGTCTCCTGCCTCCTATTGGCCATTTTAGCTGTTTATTACACCATCAGGTATTTTAGACAGGCAAAGTAACACAGCTTCACAGAGATAAACGAATGTAACATAAAAGAATGCAACACATCTTTGCATCATTAAAACAAATGTTCCACAGCATAAACAAATGCAACACATCTTAAAATAATATTCTACAACAACATCTTGTATGTCTGACATGACTAAAATTATCGTCAGAGTCAGTAAGTTCGATTCTAAAATGTAGGTAGCTAGGTTATTCTTTTGGATACTATAGAGTAGACAGTTGCCAGTATAATGCTGCTTACGTTTTTCCCAGGTGAAGTTCTTCGACACTTGAGAGTCTCCATACACAACGTGACACACAATGCTGTGGTTGTAGGTCATATTGAAATCCAGTTTGCTACTGACAGTGTACAGCTCAGTTTCAGGATCTTGAGAAATTGTTGTATTGATGCCACTTAATTCTTTTCCATTTTCCAACCAGAAGAGGTGAGGCTTTGGGAAACCTCCAGAGGTTAAGCACATTATCCTTTTAATGTCCGCTGATGAATTTCCAAGGTCAGTTATATTAGGAACCGGGTAGTCAGCTAGAGATAGAATAAGCATACAGTTATACACAGGTACAGAGCTGTGTGCATAGGTGTATGTTAAATAAATTATCAGGAGTCAATAAGAATGACAAATAAGGTCGAATTGCAGGTCTCCATAAGGCGTTAGTAAATCAGCTAGTTTGAACTGGTGGTGTTAGTTGTCTCTCACCTTGAAGGAGGTAGGAACACACTTAGAAAAAGAAATAGGTTCGTGTGGATTAATGTTGACGTACTGCTCGCTATTTGAAGAGGGGAAGAGACAACTGAATGTTTGTTTGTTTGTTTGTTTGTTTGTTTGTTTGTTTTTTCAAGACAGGGTTTCTCTGTGTGGCTTTGAGCCTTTCCTGGAACTCACTCTGTAGCCCAGGCTGGCCTCGAACACACAGAGATCCGCCTGGCTCTGCCTTCCGAGTGCTGGGATGAAAGGCATGTGCCACCACCGCTCAGCAGAGACAACTGAATGTTTATTGAGTTCCTGTTAGTTAACTCTGTTTTACTCAATCACTGGGCAAGCCTCAGGGAAACATTTCACAATTAGGATAAGAATTTGTACTGTATCAAGCTGATAATAGAAAAATAAATAAATAAATAAATAAATAAATAAATAAATAAATAAATAACTGGGGACAAACCCTCTGGAAATCCTTCTCTTTATGACAACCTTAGGAGATTTGGACTTAGATTTAAAAGGGTTATGGATCAAGTGAGTGGGTAGTGCATGTCTGCAGTCCTAGGCTGAGGTAGAAGTGTTGCTTGAACTCCACAAGTTTGGGGCCAGCCTGAAAAATACAGTGACACCCTGTCTCCTGAAAAAATTAAAATAGCTAGCCAGGGTGGCACCTTTAATCCCAGCACTGGGGAGGCAAAAGCAGGTGTGTTTTTATGAGTTGGAGGCCAGCTTGCCCTACAGAGGGAGTTCCAGGCCAACCAAGGCTACATAGAGAGACCCTGTCTCAAAACAAACAAACAAACAAACAAAAAACAACAACAGCAAACAAAATAAATAAAATGTTCAATAGCACTAACTTGATGTGATTGATGCTTGTAATTTTATTTTCTAAATAAACTAATTTTGGGGAACTCACAACCCTGTAGCAGAACTGAGACCCACAATTACATTTCTCAACACCAGAAGCTGTCTGTGGCTTGCTATATATCTGTTTATCTCATCTTGTCCTTCCACCCTAATATTGTAGGCACACAATGGCTCCTTCTATCTGTTTATTTAGTAAGGAACACGCGAGAAGCCACCCTCCAACCTGAGAACCAGGAAACAGGAGCTTATATGGTCTTGCCCCTGCTGGACCTCTAATTCTCAGCACTCAGTAGCCATCACCCCAAGTCCATGTTCAACACGCCTTGCTTCTTTTTTTTTTTTTTTTTGGTTTTTCGAGACAGGGTTTCTCTGTGTAGCTTTGCGCCTGTCCTGGAACTCACTTGGTAGCCCAGGCTGGCCTCGAACTCACAGAGATCCGCCTGGCTCTGCCTCCCGAGTGCTGGGATTAAAGGCGTGCGCCACCACCGCCCGGCACGCCTTGCTTCTTAAAAAGTAAGTTCAGCTGAGCATGGTGGGGCACACCTGTAAGTCAGGTGTACTTTGGAGGCTGAAGTAGAAGGAGTTTGAGGCCAGCCTGGGCTATGCAAAGAGTTCCACGCCAGCCTGGGCTAAGAGTAAGACCTTTCTCATAAAAAAAAAAGACTTGTACTCAGATAAAATTATGTCCAATATGTACAATATTGAGTCTGTAATCTCAGCCATAACGTTTTATTGATTCCTTGCTACTCTAACATTTTAAGGGACAAAGAGGCCCCCTGGAGTTGACATCATTTGCATATTTGACCTCCAGTAAGACACTGAAGTAGACTCAGAGCCAAGTGTGGAAACGTCTTCTAGCCACTTGCTCACTCAGACATCAGGGATTGAACTCCTCCCCTATCATGTGGGACTCAGTCCCCCCACTTCAGTCCATAGACTGAGCTTTCTTCTTAGAAGGCTGAGTGCTACAGAGCTCACATGAGCAGAGGTCAGTGATCCCCAAGAGCACTTCTTCAGCTGAGGTTTGTCTTGTGACTGTGTGTGGGCCAGTTAATTGGCTTCTAGTCTTGATTTGCTCATCGGTAAGATGGGTTAATAATTTCGTGCTTCCAGGGCTGAAGGGCTGAAATGGCACCATTACTAGAAATCACTTAGCATGGAGCCTGAAACACAGGACATATTTAGGTAGATGCTCACATTTAAAACAGGTTGTCAAGGAACGCTTCTAAAATGGCATAGTGGCATTGGGAGAAATAGGGGAAGGGCAAATACTGACAGATAACCAGGAAAGGGAAAACTCTAAATTGTGAAGTCACTTTAAACCAAAGTAATAATAACAATAATAATAATAATAATAATAAATTGGTGGTGAATCTCTTTGAGTTTGAGGGTAGCCTCCAGGCCAGCCCAAGCTACATAGTAGAACTCAAAAACCAAAAATAAAACCGAGAAAAAAAAACCCAACAGTTTGATGTGTCCCTGAGCTATTATAGTTTGCATTTTTACTTTCTACTTACTAGCTTATACCACTCAATCAACATAAACTGAGAAACAGTTAGCTCAGTAAGAGCCATCTTTTCCATGTCTGACTGAGCTTAGAACAGCCTCAGCTTTGTGTCCTAGCCCTTCTACAAGATAATCTGTTTACAATAACTACTCTGAAGCTCTTGCCTGACTCTGAACCATCTAAAGATTAGCCCTTTGGGGCTGGAGAGATGGCTCAGCAGTTCCAAGTATGTACTCTTAACTTGCTTTTGCAGAACACCCAAGTTCAGTTACCAGCACTCACACTGGGTGACTCACAACTGTGTATCACTCTAGCTCCCGGGGATCCAACACGTTCTTCTGACTGTCCTTTTTTTATCTTATATGATTCAGTTAACACAAGTTTTGGCCACTCTTCCTGGAGCTGGGTAAGGATATCTTATGAACAAAGGCAGGGGTGCACATTATTCAGAAAGGTTAAAAGTCTGTGACCTAGTTAGCTTGTTACCCGGAATAGATATTTCTCAGGTGCAGTTCACAGTGCAGGCACATTACATCAAAGTTATGTTCCTACAACTCAGAAGGCATTTCAGGCCATTATCGTGCCTGGCGTGATTCCTGTGACCTTCTGCTATACTAGTAATAGAAAAGTACATTGATAGATTTTTTTTTCCACCTTGAACAATCAGTTAGATTTTTTTGTAAAACTGGAAACTCACTCCTCGGATATGAAATGAGACGCATCCTTCTTTGACAAAATTGTCACCTACACCAATAGACATGTGCCTTTAAGGACATTACAAATCGGTAAATCAGAGAATCCTACCAACCTCTGACAAACAGCTTCACAGAAGCCAAGTGTTTCCGTTTGTGAACTCCTCCTTCAGACTTTTGAATGACACAGGTGTATATGCCCCTGTCCGACAGGGACAGGGACAGGATCATAAGAGAGAAGTTGCTAGAGATGTCAAGTACAGTCCGGTTCTTATACTGGGACCACACTTCTATCTTCTCTGGGGTGTAACTCAGCACCGCTTTGTCATCTTTTTGCCAGTAGACTCGGAGCCTCGTCAGTTCATCAGGAGAAAACGGATAACCACAGGGCAGTGATGCCACTCCTTTCACTGACTTGGACACATGGACAATACCTAAAAGGCAAGTGAGAAAAGATTGAACAACCTTTATTGGACAAACCCAACTCATTCTATCAAGTGATGAATGACTCTAGAATGAATTTTTTTTTTTTTTTTTTTTTTTTTTTTGGCCCTAACACATTTTGTTGTTGTTTTTAGAGATAGGATCTCTCTATGTAGTCCTGGCTGTCCTGGAACTTGCTATGTAGACCAGGGTGGCTTGAACTTACAAAATCCTCCTGCTTCTGCCTCCCGAGTGCTGGGACTAAAGGCATGCACCACCACTACTGGCTTTCAGATATTATTTTTATTGTGGTTGAAAAGAACTACAATAAACCACCATGTGTGTTGGATACTTTTAATCCTAGCACTTGGGAGGCTGAGGCGGGAGAACAAGTTTGAGGCCAGCTTGTCCTACATTGGGAGGCCCTGTCTCAAAATACCAAAGGCTGGGGAGGTAGCTCAATGGTAGAGCACATGTATGTCGTGTGCAGGGCCCTAGGTTTGACTGCCAGCACTGAAAGAAATACATCAAATTTACGATATTGACCATTTTTAAGTTTACAGTGGAGAAATATCTTCACATTGTTGTGAGACAGATCACAGAGCTGTCTGTATGTGTCATGAATCTCTGTACCCATTAAACAACAAGCTCTCTTCCATTTCTCTCACCCCTGGAACCACCACTCTACTGTTAGTTTCTATGAATTTGACTACTTTAGATATACTGGCCTTTTTGTGGGTGGCTTGTTTTACTTAATGTTATGTCCTCAAGGTTTATTCACCTTGTGTTACATGACAAGATTTCCTTGCCATATGGTATGACAATAATGATCACAAATAATTTCTGTTTCTGTCTGTCTGTCTGTCTGTCTGTCTCTCTCTCTCTCTAGCTATATATCCTTTTCCCAACTTGTATGTTGTATAGTCACACACACACACACACACACACAATTGATAAATCTACTCATCTGTTAATGGACATATGGGCTGCTTCCACCTCTTTGCTATTACCATGGATAATATTGCTGTCAACACGGGTATGCAAATGCCTCTTCATAACCCTGATTTCACAAATCAGTCAGGTTTCAGTCCTACCCCAGGCTAGCCTTGAACTCTCTATGTAGCCAAGGGTGACTTTAAACTCCTGGTCTTCCTGTCCCCACTTCCTGAGTGCGGCAATTACAAGCAAACACCATTACGCCTGGGGCCCTATTACTTCTTATGTGCTCTATCTAACATATTGATCCCCCAAAGAGAAAATGGCCTTAACCAAAACTCTGGTGAATGTGCTGCCATTTGCCTATAGACCATACACTGCATCCTAGTGCCTATCATACCCTTCTTTTTTGTTTCCTTTGTGGCTGGTGGCAATGTCAGAGAAGCAGCAGGTGGCTATTGATTTCAGGGGATCAACCCACCAGCATTCAAAACTCCAATAGGCGAATCTTGGATAGGCAAGGCCCTGAGGGCTTTGGCCCCAGAATGTCTCTTGCTACTGCATTTGTTTTTACATGTTTACCACTGCCATTTTTCTTTGGTATCTGGCATGGTGTGAATAGGTGTGGGGGGATCTCCACTGCCTTTAATGTGGTGTGATTCTCTCAGGGAAATATCCCATTCTACTGGGCATTTTTACCTGTGGATTATTTTAAAGATGATTTCCTCCTAAGCTGAATTGTTTTAAGTGTTGCCCCCTGCCCCTGATGAAACATGACTACAGAGGATAGAAAAATAGAACAAGGAAATGTCACACAGCTAGTTTCTCTTGAGGAGCCATATAGACTGTGGCTTAGGTTAATGACTGAGGAAAACAATTGAGTCCCAGAAGTTAAATTAGCTTAAGTTCTTTTAATGTTGAGAGATGTGTTCATGGGTTTCAGTGTGCATCATAGATGAAACAAAGCTTTAAATAATGACTAAGGTTAGGTTAAAATGTTTTTGTTAATGGCTTTGAGGTTAAAAAAGAAAACCTTGAAAACAATTTAAAGGAATATTTTTAATAGCTGAGTGAGGTACTTGTTGAGGTCAGGGAACAAGAATAATGACAGTCTGGCTATTGTCGGCTGAAATATCTTTCTTGCTAGGAGGACTGTGATCAAGGGTGATGATTAATTCCTTGTACCCATTTCTCCCCTCAGCTTCCTGATACAATAAACTGTTGATGAATGGGTGTGCACCCTGAGGATTTAAAATAGAGCCAACTGAGCCGGGGCGGTGGTGGCGCACGCCTTTAATCCCAGCACTTGGGAGGCAGAGCCAGGCGGATCTCTGTGAGTTCGAGGCCAGCCTGGGCTACCAAGTGAGTCCCAGGAAAGGCGCAAAGCTACACAGAGAAACCTTGTCTCGAAAAACCAAAAAAAAAAAAAAAATAGAGCCAACTGATTCTTTTTTAATATATAAAAGTTTAGATTTGAGCCAGGTGGTAGTGGCGCACGCCTTTAATCCCAGCACTTGAGAGGCAGAGGTAGGTGGATCTCTGTGAGTTTGAAGCCAGCCTGGTCTACAAAGGGAATTCCAGGACAGCTGGGACTGTTACACAGTGAAACCCTGTCTTGAAAAATCAAAAAGAAAAGAAAAGTTTATGATTCTTTTAAGATTTCTTATAAGACTACCCTTTGAGATAAATAATAAAATGATTGGTCCTTTCTTTGTAACTGCAAAATGTAGCCTGCAAACAAAAGAATTGGCTGAGAAAAATACCTTGCTTACTTACACTCTGTTTGTCTATAACAAGTTGCTTGGGTATGAACGTATGTGGGTTCTTGGGACAACTTGTTTTTCACCTACAATGTGTAACATGTTTAATCATGTAAAGGATATGGAAAACATGATGTTTTTTACTTGTATTCATTGTAATCATTCACTTGGATAATAGAATGTAACCACACTGTAATTTTTATATTGCTTGAAAGATTTTCCTGGGGTATTGAGGAAGACCAGCTTCCTCTTATTCCCCTAGGGTACTCTTAAGCAGGGAGAAATGAGGAATTTGTAGATAGAAATATATATATATATATATATATATATATATATATATATATATATAGAGAGAGAGAGAGAGAGAGAGAGAGAGAGAGAGACAGTTAGAAAATATAGGCTAGCCTCAGGAGGGCCTGGGTCCAAACCCAACCCATCAACCCCTTCTATCTCTATCAAAGAGCTTTTTAAAGGAATGCCAAGGGGTGGAGCAAAAGACTTCCACCCATCACAGCCAAGTGTAGACCATCTCAAACACCTGGTGACCTTGAATGTGGTCCAGCCATCCCCTAATGCAGCCCTGCTGTGTAAAGCAAGCTCGGATCTCACTGGGAAACCTTTGTGGGCTCCCACAGGTCCCTCCTCTTAATTTTTTAAAGAGCCCCTCAGGCTCCACCAGATAGACTGAGGTCTGTCTTAGGTCATTCTCTATGATTATTTCTTCCATTATCCATCATGGAGATATGCTTTCCATCAAACATACTCTGTCTTAGGCTGGAAGCTATCAAGAGAAAGTTGCCCATCCTTAACTCTCAGCCTCTGATAGGAGGGAGTACTGATCTTAACTCAGCTCTGGCCCAGGTTCCTATTGAGCTTACAAACTCCACAGCAATCTTCATAGCTGCCACACCTCCCAGTACAGAAGTAGAGGATAATAGAGATGGCATTTCTTTTTTGGAATGGGTCTTAAGATGTCTGTAACAGCCTTAGCTGTGCCAAGCCCCTTTTCAACTAAAACTCTTGATGCAAACTGCATCTAATAAACTACATCCAACTTAAAGATTCCCTTAGCTTTTTTACCAAACTCTGGTTCATTAACCTTAACATAATTCTGGTATAAACATCACCATTCAAACCATTCATATTTACAACTCTATTTTTATTTTTTATTTTTTTGAGACAGGGTTTCTCTGTGTTGCTTTGAAGCCTTTCTTGGAACTCACTCTGTAGCTCAGGCTGGCCTTGAACTCATAGAGATCCACCTGCCTCTGCTTCCAGAGTGCTGGGATTAAAGGCATGTGCCACCACCGCCTGGCTCATATTTACAAATCTCTTAATTGAACTATTATCACTATACATATTTACACTTCTTGCAAGCTTACATTAAACATTTAGACTTACATTCAACAGTTACACTTCTCACAAATTTACATTCAACATATACTTATTTATATTTCTTACAAGCCTATGTTCATAAGGAAACTCTATAGGACTACCTTAGAAAATATCTAGGAAAGATTTCTTAGAAGAACTATAAAGACTCTTAGCGAACTAACTTACACTAGAAAGAATCTCTTAGCAGAAATTAGTCTTATTTTTTATAGATATACTTCCTACAAGCCTATAGTCTTAAGGAAACTCTATAGGACTACCTTAGCAAATATACTTCTGAGAACTATTAGAAAGACTCACACAATATCTACCCTAAGATAAGCTTACATTCTATAGGACTACTTTCTTAGAACTACTAGAAAGACTCTCTTAACAAGACAGGAAGTATGCAAATTATTTCTAAAGTTCAGAGCTTATAGTCAGCTTAGATATCATTTTGAAAATTCTTTTGACAATCGGCCAAATATTTCGTAGCAAGGTTATTTGTTCACCAAAACTGCTACTATTCAAAGGAGTTGAGAACATAGATGTTATTTCATGAAACACATTCTTCATTAGCTTACTCTGAGGAAGAACATTTCATGATTTAGTATTTTTCACCTCATTCATTACCTTCTCAACCCCTGTTGTTATTATTAGCAGCTATAATATACTCTAACCATGAGTTATTTAACTCAGACTGTTCTCACAAACATCAGTACATTCACTAAGCAAACATTCTGATTCAGCATTGATTTCTTAGGGAACTTTCAAGTGAAGCAACTATTTTGTGATATGGTTAGATTTTTCTGAAGTTTGATCCCCGTCTATAAAGCAGTCATTTCTTTTTGAATTCCTGTTTCCTTGTCTCTTTATTAGATTTGCAAAGGAATCATTCATTGCAGGCTATTTGTTCAAGAGACAAAAAACTTATTTATTTGTTCATAAGTTTCTTCATATCTAAAACAATGTTCAGTGTATGGACTGCTTTCCCTTGCTTTTTTTTTTTTTAAGGATTTTAAAGTGGCTTGTTGACAAATGGTATTAGTGTTTTAAATCATCTCCTGAGAGGCAAGCTGTTTGTCTGACCTTAGTTCCCCAGAGGTAAGATTAAGCTTTCTAGCATTGCTTTGAAAAGAAACTTCATTCTGAGCTGAAAAGAACAGTTTTTGGACAGTATCGCCATCTTGAGCCTAAAAACTACCTTTCCCAGAATGCATTTCTCTATATCAGCCCACTTTCGGACTCCATTTCCCATAGTTCCTTTCGGGTCAAGGAGTCAACTTCCGGTTCCCTTTACAGGTCTTAGTTTTCTTGGTTTAGCTTTTGCAACGGAAGATTTGAACCAGGCTTTTTGCCATTTCACCACAGGAGATCGAGAAATTTCTGTTTTCCCTGAGCTGGTCTTGCTAGGTGTGTTTCTTTCCTGACACTGTTCCCGAAGCTGAGTGTACTTGCCCGCTCATGCGTATTCAGGCAGGTCCCTCCGTGCTCAAAGCAAAATTCCCTCGGGGCTTGCTTTTTTGAGTTATGGGGTCAGTGAAAGAAAGCTTTTTCCCAGCCCTTTCAGAGAGAATTCCCCCCACCCACCCCCAGCTTTTCTCCAGGATATTGTCATGGCTTATCTCCTCCCCCAGCTACAAAGCCCCTAATGTCGCAGACACCGGAAGTCGAGAGGCTTGGCTTTACTGCATTCTCCTTGCCAGTAACCCTTCCCCAGGTCCCTACCGCTTCTGTTGCAGCTTCACCTTGGGGGAAGCCGTTCCTGCTTTGGCCTTCTGCCTGCACTCTCTCATTAGGCACTAACCGCAGGGTACTTCTGGCTACTGATTTTACTAGCAGAGAGGATTTGCCATATTCCAAGAGGCTTGTTGTTTCTAAGGCCATCACAGGTGATTTTCCCAAGCATTTATGGCAAAGTTCTATCTAACCTCAGGGGATTCTGACTGCTGCTTCTCCTGTCTTGAAAGAAAGACTGAGCTTAGCAGAGAGGTTTTGCCCTGTTCCAAGAGGTTTGTGGTTTCTTCTTGGAGTGCCACAGGTGATTTTCCCATAGCTGTCCTTAACAGGTGAATCTAATTATGTCCTTACAGAAAGAGAAATCTCAGAGAAGCAAAGCTCTAAAAGGCTTTTTAGTTTTGTTGTTGTTGTTTTTTAGAGAGAGAGAGATTGCTAAGTTTTCCCAAAACTTCTGTTCTCTAAACTTTGGCTTTCATGCCACGAGGAAACTAATTCTTCATCTGTATCTGCCTCAGGGGAAATCTTTTTCCTCTGCTGCTTGGACTTAGCATTTTAGCTGTCCCCAGACCAAAAGCTTCCATAGGAATCTTTTTTCTGCCTGTTAAGCTCAAAGAAGATAGATTTTTTTTTTCTAGTTTGCATTCATGGCCCCATAGTTAGAAAATCAAGGACCCAATTTCTCTGTCTTGTAGTTTATCTTAGTCCTAAATCTTTTTCTTATGCCATATTTCTAAATTTTCCTACACTGCCTTATATTTTTTCCTTAAGATAGAAAGATAGAGTGGAGAGAAAAAGAAAGAAACCTAGATAGCAAGAAATCTACACTGCAGCCTTATATTCAGACATCCTTCCAGTTCATTTTTTCTTTTTCTCCCAAGGATAAAATCCCCCACTTTTAATTTTACAAAACCAGACTGGTCCAACTGCTTCCTGTGGGGCTTTCTTCCAAAGCTTTCGCCAAGTACTCTGGGTGTCCCTGTTCCTGGTGCCATTTGAGGGAGACCAGCTCCCTCTTATTCTCCCAGGGTACTCTTGAGCAGGGAGAAATGAGGAATTTGTAGATAGAAGTATATATATATATATATATATATATATATATATATATATATATATATATATATATATATAGAGAGAGAGAGAGAGAGAGAGAGAGAGAGAGAGAGAAAAAACATAGGGTAGCCTCAGGAGGACCTGGGTCCACCAGCCCCTTCTGTCTCTATTAAAGAGCTTTTTAAAGGAATGCCAAGGGGTGAAGCAAAAGCCCTCCCCCCAGCACAGCCAAGTATAGATCATCCCAAACATCTGGTGACCTTGTACATGGTCCAGCCATCCCCTAATGCAGCCCTACTGTGTAAAGCAAGCTCAGATTTCACTAGGAAACCTTTGTGGGCTCCCACAGGGTATATAAGCTGTAAGTGAAAAAATAAAGTTATAGAAGGAAGACATCAAGAGAGATAAAAGGATACATCTGGACAGAGGTAAAAAGAGAAAGAACAGAAAGAAAAGATGATAAGAGTGTATGTGTGTATTTCCCCTTTTCGACAGCCCCAGAGAGTTAAGCTTAGCCTCCTCTTCACAGGACCCACAGAATTAAGTTTTACTCCCTCAGATAGAAAAGTCAAATTGAGTGATAGTCCACCAACTCTGTTGGATCACCCTCAATGTGATCCCTGTGCTGTGAGAGGCTGGTCCTCAGGGCAGCGGTACTTTGTAGTCGCTCTTTGAATGGGAACAATTAATTGCAAGTTCACCTGTTCCCTTGACCTGGTCTTTGGGATAGAGGTCATAGCACTTTACAGAGACTTTGAGATGTTTAGGAAGCTCAGGGCAGAGGAGACTATGATTCTATGGCCTGTGGCTCTTCATCAGGAAGAATAAGGGAAGCAGTTAAGAGAAAATACGAATTTAAAAGGGCCATATTCTAAATAGGTAATACAACCGAACATCCTTATTCTTGACAACATTAGTGAATTGGCCTAGTCTCCAAAATTATTTACATTTTATTTGGGATGTGGCAGGGTCTTGCTATGTATCTCTGGTTGGCCTCAAACTGATGGCAATCCTTTTGCCTCAACTTCATAAGTACTAAGATTACAGAAAAGTACCATCATGCACAGCTCCAAAATTTATTTAGAACCCAGAATCAATACTTGTAGGATTTTAGACATGGACAGAACAGCAAAATATGTGAATGCCAGACATTCCCAACAGTGATAAAATAAACCATGATGTTCTGTCATCTTATTTCAGCTTTCATACTGCAACAAGGACCGTTTTGTCTGATTTCAGTCTACTTAGTGCCATACTTCACACATAACATGACTCTGTTTCAAAAAAACCAAACAAACAAAAAACCCTACCCAATGGAACTTTCCCTTTCATTTCTTCTAGAGCTCTTTCCTCATGTTGTGTATACACGTACATACACACATACACACACACACACACACACACACACACACACACACACACACTAAGTTGCACAGAACTGCGTTTTGTTTTGTTGTTTGAGACAAGGTCTCCCTAGGTAGCTCAGGTTAACCATCTCATTCTCCTGCCTCAGCTGGAGTTATTCCTTCCTGAATTCTGGGAAAGGTGTAAGTTGCCATACCTGGTTTTGAGTGTTCTCATTTTCCTACACTGTTTGATTTGGGAGAACAAAGGCCACTAAACCTACTTCTAGATTAGAGAATGACTCAGAGGAGAGCTGGGATGCTCCTTTTATATAAATCTTCTGATTATGCAGCCTAAAGTGAACCCAGTACTCTTGCCGCAACCTTATACATTGGATACCTATTACTACAATGGCAAATAAACTGCCATTTCTCTACCATACATACAACTTAGTTAAGCATCCTGGAATGGTGATGTCACTACAAAGAATTGCCCTGATTCTTCCTCTCTCCACACATCATATGATAACAAATGGTGTGCATTCTAATGTACAGAAAAAGCACTTGCTCATTTTACACACAGATCCTAATGTCTGTGGATAAGAGTCACACGCAGGGACACCCAATCCTCCAGTCCCATGAGAAGGCAGGTGGGTTTTAAGAGACCCTAATGAAAGTACGGAGGCAGGTTAAACAATCTGCTGTGCCACAAAAGAATATGGAGGACAAAGTTGAGGACTGTGAAGCCTGAGAGGCATTATCAACTTTTGTTCTTTCTGTAGCTTATTTTACAAATGAGGAAACTATGCCAAGGAAAAGGCACTGCCCCAATTTTACGTATCATATGTGTTTCCTCTCTCTCTCTCTCTCTCTCTCTCTCTCTCTCTCTCTCTCTCTCCCTTACATTTTTAAAAAAGATTTTATTTCTTTATTATGTGTAGTGTTCTACCTGCATGTATAACTGCAGGCCAGAAGAGGGCACCAGATCTCATTACGGATGGTTGTGATGCTGGGAATTGAACTCAGGACCTCTGGAAGAGCAGCCAGTGGTCTTAACCTCTGAGCCATCTCTCCAGCCCCCACATGTACTTCTTACTGGCCCAGACTTTTAAGGCCACTCTCTTATTTATGGCTGCAATCATTAGTGTTAGTTGTCAACTTGACAGACTCTAGATCACCTAAGAGACCAGTGTCAGCTTCCAAAGAAACTCAGGACAAATGGCTAACTGCGGTGCCTACTTAACATACCCATGTTGGCCTCCAGGCTCTCTGGGCATTGCAAGTACTGTTACAGAGTCCTGGCTCCTCTCTGCTCTTCTCACCCCCGCCCCTACCCTAAACCTCTCCAGTTCCTGAGCTTTGCTTCCCTTCTCCTCCCTTCCTTTCCTTTCCCTTCCCTTCCCCCAGCTTCTAACTCCTATGTGACCCAGGCATTTCAGCCACACACTCTCTTGGTCCTTCTTCCTCTCCTGGTTCTCTCCTGTCCCTCTCTCTTCTCTTCCTCTCTTGACCTCCCTCTCTCCTCTCATGATCTGTTCAACCCTCTCTCTCTCTCTCTCTCTCTCTCTCTCTCTCTCTCTCTCTCTCTCTGCTCTGGATGCTTCCAGATGCCTCTGCATGTACTCTCCCTCATATCTACAATAAAAACCTTCTTCTCAACCATACCTTGGAGTGGTCATGTCCTCGTTTTTTTTTTCATTCATTTGGCATGCCTATGGGGAATTATTCCTGATTTCATCGAGGCGGGAAGACCTGCCCATTGTGGGTGGCACCATTTCTTAAACTGGGTCCTAGATAGTATAAAGAGAGAGAGAGCTGATCACAAGCATTCCTACTCACTCTCTTGACAGGGATGCAATGTGACCAGCTGCTTCCTGCTGTGACTCCCTTGCCATGACAGACTATACCCTGAAACTGTAGGGGCAGAACAAACCCTCCCTCCCTTAAGTTATTTTTCTCTGGCCATTTTATTAGAGTGACGGGAAAAGAAACCAAGATGACTGCTCTCCCCAGTTTTACGATTCAATTCCATAACTAAGCCAACACTGCTTTGCTCCATCCTGGCCCCATCACTGAGCTCTTCCACTTTAAGAAAGAATCTTGCGCCTGGCGGTGGTGGCGCACGCCTTTAATCCCAGCACTCGGGAGGCAGAGGCAGGTGGATCTTTGTGAGTTCGAGGCCAGCCTGGTCTACAGAGTGAGATCCAGGAAAGGCACAAAGCTACACAGAAAAACCCTGTCTCGAAAAATCAGAAAAAAAAAAAAAAGAAAGAAAGAAAGAAAGAAAGAAGGAATCTTGCGATGGACCAGCAGGAAAAGGCCACTGCTAACAAACCTGACATCCTGGGTTTGATCCTTGGCGCCCATGTGTTGAAAGGAGAGGACTAACTTCTGCAAGTTGCCCTTTCACCTCTACACAAGTACCATGGGTGTGCCTACAAATAAATAAGGAAGGAAGGAATAAAAATAAAGAGGCGGGCTGGAGGGATGGCTCAGTGGTTAAGGGCACGGGCTGCTCTTCCAGAGGTCCTGAGTTCAATTCCCAGCAACCACATGGTGGCTCACAACCATCTGTAATGAGATCTGGCTCCCTCTTCTGGCCTGCAGTCACATATGCTGTATACATAATAAATAAATAAAAAAAGAAAAAAAAAGATTCATAAAAATAAAGAGACCTAGGGGGCTGTAACCCCAACACTTGGGAGGTAGAAGTAGGAAGACCAGGAGTTCAAGGTTATCTTGGCTACACAGAGAGTCTGAGGTCAGCTTACACTGCAGGAGACATGGTTTCTAATGAACAAAACTAAAAAAAACCCAACAAAATAAAAAAGAAAGAGTCCCTTTCTTTCCGGGCTTCAACTGACCTCATGGTTTCAGGCTGGAATGACTCACTGCACCACCACAGGACAAGGGCAAGGCCTGCACTTGTGAGGTGTGTCTGCCTTCTCAGCTACCTGATGGCCCTTGCTTCCATCCCATCCTCCTCTTGGCTGTCCAGACTCTGTACCAGCAGTTATCCTACAGCTTGGACTTGCTAAGTGGGTTCCATTTGAAAACTCGGTCCCTGGGGCTGGAGAGATGGCTCAGCCATTAAGAGCACTGGCTGTTCTCCCAGAGGACCTCTCTCCAATTATCAGCACCTACAAGGTGACTGGTAACCATCTGTAACTCTAGTTCTAGAGGGGTCTGGCACTTTCTTCTGGTCTCTGTGGGTACCAGGCACACATATAGTTATATGACACATGCATGCATGTAAAAACCTATACACAATAGACAAATAAACAAAAAATAAATCAGACATATTTCCTCATCAATATATCCTCCCTCACCCAAAACCAACTTTTCAGTGTCTAAACTCCAACTCATTAGCTCCTAGCAAGTGTCAATACCACAGAATTCCTCAGTAGATTAGACCTCTGGGTTATGACTCAGGGGCAGTGTCCTTCTAAAGCCAAAGTTCTCAGTCCCCCACCCAGTGCCATCATTGGCACCTACCCTGCCTTGTGCCTCCAGAGCCACAAAGATGCCCTTGAGGAAAGCCCAGGTGTGCACCATTAGTTCCAGGCCCCTGTCTCTTGGAAAGCAAGATCTGGGGCAGTAACACCTTCCTACCACAGCAGCCATCATGTGAGGCAGCTGAGCTCTGTCTCAGGCTCCCCTTTAGGCAACTTTGCTGAATGTCACCAGTTCCTACTCTAGGAACTGACAGGAGGGAAAAGACAAGCCTGAAAGGAGCTTTCTCTGAGAGCTAAAGATCAAGCTATGACCTGGACACACTCGGGGATACAGGAAAACTAAAAGATGTCTAACAGGGCGAAGACTATGTATTCTCATTGTCTTCAATTCCAGCCTCAGCTTAGTTACTTGCCGATATATCTGTCTTCTCATCTGTAAAAGGGGTGAGATACCTGCCCATTCCAAAGCACTGCAAAAGTAAATTCAATTAAATGATATAAACAGGAGGGACCCTGGGACAGCAAGTCTTCTGCAGGAGTGTCTGCTCTCGCTCTGCCTGCCCCAAATCTTACACTCTAGTTACTTTAATCTCACTTGTAAGGATTATGTCCTTAATTATGTCACCAGCCTGCGATGGCGTCTCAGCCTAAAAAGCGGACATGCCCTCTGTGCATTCTCTTTTTTCTGCACTCACTCCTTCCGTTCTCTTCCCTCCACACGGTCTCTCTGTTTCTCTTTCTCTCTCTCTCTCCCTCTCTCTCTCTCCCCCTCTCTCGCCTAATAAAGCTCTAGAAAGGTAACTATGGTCGTGACTCTTCCATCACCGATACATCCAGCACTCTGCTCCGTCAGCATGGCCGCTGCGGGCGGCAGCCAGCCACGAGCGCCACCGCTTAACCAACATCACTCAGGGATCATATCAGCTGTATAGAAGTCTGGTCTTGCCTGAACCTGATGGACACCGTGACACAAAACAGCTAATTTATTTGGTGTAATTTTCCCTCCCCAGAACTGCTTGTTCCTGCCCTACAGAATGCAATATGTCCAGCCGATTTTGACATCCGGTGACCCAAACAAGAGAGAAATCATAACCAAAAGCAAAACTGTCTCGTTTCAATGGCGGTTCCTGAGGAGTTTTTGTGCAGTCACATGAAGAGAAGCATGGATGTCTCTCTCTAAAAGTCATGGCACCTCATCAATGGGCTGCTCTCCATTCCTGTATGAGCCCCCCCACCCATCACCCCGCCAATGCTGAAGAAGAACCAGACTGAAAAGAGGAATCAAAACTTTCCTGTGCGACCTGGAAATTCCCACAGGAACCAGGTTTGTACTCTCGTGCTGAGCAATGAGAAAATGGAAGAAGCGTCTTGGAAGGCTTTCGTCTGTGTCGGTGACTCAGGGGGCCCAGGCCTTGTTGGATCTTATTGGTTTGTCGGGTATGCCACTTAGCACTTCAATGCCCCAGACAAAGCAAGAGTTAGGGTTCAAACAGGACACCATACTTAACTCTCCTCACCATGCCTAGGATAGGAGAGAAGGCAGCATCTTCCAGAGGAGGTCCACATGGTCCAGGGCTCATGTCACTCTGGGCTGGTGTTCCCTACTCAGAAAGCCTTCCCCTGTTTCTCCCAGACAGTCCCTTCTAACATCATAGATCTAGCCACACCTTAGGCTCTGACCCTGATATGTCTGTCTTCAATCTTTTTATTTGGTTTTGGTTTTGGTTTTTGAAATGAGGTATACCCCTTCGTGTCCTTTATCTGGCCTGAATACTGTGATTACACGTATATACGACTACGCGTGGCTTTGTCTTAAGTCTTGCTCCATCCAGCTGATATAGGTTACACATGGGATATATATATCTATATATCTATATATCTATATCTATATATATATATGTATATATAGATTGTGGCAAGCCACAAGAATATGTTCCAAGGAGTCCAGCTGCATATTAAAGCTATACCTTGACCGGGCCAAGGGTCAGTCAAGTGGGAAGCCATGTAGCATGGACTATTCAGTGTTCCACAGCTTAATATTCAGCTGTGCCTTGTTATGAATTTCTTGTGCTCACAATTCCCATAGAATGTGTGTGTGAACTTCCTGCTCAGGGCAGTACTTGGATAAGGTCACCTAGGCAAAGCCAAGCAGGTGGTAGATGCATAGCTTTGTTTCTTGTGCAAATGGAGCTCAGACCATCCCTTTGCTTTGAGGCCTAGTGGCTCTCCAGAGCAACTGACTGAGAACAAAGAGGTTTTTACATACCAAGGTAGAAGGTAGGGTGGAGCAAAATTCCTGAGGAGGCAGAGAACCCTGTGGCCAGGGAAAGAAGGAACAGGCATTTTTTCTGTAGAGGCAGACAGAATGGCATGACCAGGGAGAAGGGAAGAACACAGAGGTTTTGTAGATGGTAAGGCAGAACTCTTGTAGAGTTCATCAGAGCCAGGAGTAGAGAGCAAGTAGAGATGGAGGGTGAAGAGACAGGGGACAAAGTTGAGGCTGGAAGCATAAGAGCTTAGTTGTTAGCAGGACTATGAGAGGACAGTAAAAGGGGACAAAAAGGAACTGAGTGTCAGGGTGGAACTGAAGCTATGGAGACAGGATTTCATCCCAGAGAAATAAAGTAGATGGATAAAGTAGCTTGGTGTCTCTAGATTTGTTCCTGCCCTGAATGCCTGATGGAGCTGTAGCTGTGTAGATAAAATTTTGTCTTAGAGGAATAAAGTCTACAGATGTAGGAGCATAGTGTACGTAGATTTTTTTTTCCCTCAGATATCCCATGCCAGATGTAGCATCTTCCCTGGACTCTGGGCAATCCATAATAAATGACATGCAAGTCCACATGTGAAGCTTGGCCTGCTTTTCACTGCCACATCTGCAGTGTTGAGAATGGGGCCCAGCCCAGAAGGTACAAATCGGATACTCGCTGAATGCAGAGCTAAGTAGTAGGGACTTAGATGACCCCAAGTTGGGAATATAACCTAGGTACATCTCCTTGGGCCTCAGGCTCACTTCTGCAGAGGGGGTGTGCTATCTTCCCTTCAGTACAAATTTCCACAGCAATCCTAGGACGGAAGCAAGGCGCTTTGTTAACCGGGCCGCGGTACGATTTTTAAACACAGAATTTTGCATTTTATTTTATTTTTTATTTATGTGCGTGAGTGAGCGGATGGATACATGCCACGGGTCATGCTTAGTGTCCCCATGGTCAGAGGACAAATCTCAGGAATTGGTTCTCTCCCTTTACTGTTGACTCTGGGGATCAAACTAGGGTCGTGAGGCCTACACAAGTGTTTATCTTCAGAGTCATCACCCCGGCTCTAATACAGATGTTGGTAGGCTCCTCTAACAACCCTACCACATCCTGCTCTGCTGAACCACACCCAGAATGGAACTGTAGAAACTGACTTGTGGTCTGAATGGAAGGCCCACAGCTGGCTTGGGGTGCACATCACGCCCCTTTTAGACATCAGCAGCTGGATCGAGCTGAGGCTATGAGAGGGATTGAACACAAAGAGGAGGCAACTCTGTTTACTTCTGTACTGAGTGGCTTTCTGTGACACAAGCTAGAGTCATCACAGGAAGGAGCCTCGGTGGATGAAATGCCTCCTCCGTGAGATCCAGCTGTAAGGCATTTTCTCAATTAGTGATCAATGGGGGAGGGCTTAGCCTATGGTGGGTGGTGCCATCCCTAGGCTGCTGGTCCTGGGTTCTATAAAAAAAAAAGCAGGCTGAGCAACCCATGGGAAGCAAGTCAGTAAGCAGCTCCCCTCCATGGCCTCTGCATCAGCTCCTGCTTCCGGGATCCTGCCCTGTTTTGAGTTCCTGTCCTGAGTTCCTTTAGCGACTAACAGCAATGCTGAAGTGTAAAGTCTAATAAACCCTTTCCTCCCCAACTTGCTCTTTGGTCATGGTGTTTCGTCGTAGCAGTAGTAACCCTAAGACAACTTCTAATGAATATGTGTACACCGTTCCTCTGGGTGGTAAACTGGGGACACTAAGCAGTTAGCTTTAGCCTTCCTGACAGCTTTGGCGTCTTCCTCCCTTACTGACTTCAACTCCCAGCCACCAGCACCCTGGGAGAGGAAGCGCCTCGTCTACAGACACAAAGACCACTGGTTTTAGTAAAAGGCAAAAGATTCATATGACCTGAAGAGAAACCAGAGTAAGACCACTGGGTTCAGACAAACCACTCATCTTTTAGGAACTCGGTCTACAGCAGTGCATTATTACCCGTGAAGACAAATGGTGTTCCAATACATGCTACAACACAGATGAACCCTGAAAAGAAGCTGGACACACAGCACAGGAAGCATGCTTCTACTCTGCCCGGAATAGGCATGGTCCACGAGAGGGAAGTGGAGTAGCGGTTACTAGGAGACGAGACCAGGGTGACACGGAAGAGTGGCTGCAGAACTGTTCTAATTATGAGGCGACAAAAATACTCTGAGTAGTTAGAGAGCTTCATAACAACACGAGACGCTAAAACCCAGGGAACTATTCACTTTAATATGACAAATTTTAAAGCCCTTCAGATAATTTAACTTTCTATTTACTTATTTATTTTTTTGGTATTATGGTTGGCTTACAGCTTAGGGACTACATAGTTCTTTCTTTTTTAAGAGTGCCATCAGCCAGCCACGGTGGCTTACGCCCTTTATCCCACCACCACTTGGAGGCAGAGGCAGGTCAACTTGGTCTGTGTATTGGGTTCCAGGCCAGCCGGAGCTACATAATGAGACCTTGTCTCAATAAAAAAAAAAAAAAAAGCCCCCAAACCTAAACCAAAGAGTACATACTTTTATATTTTTCAGAAAAGGGTGTTTTAGATGAAAGTAAGAAAATAATAAAACGAAAGTAGTAAAATAAAAGCCAGTGAGATGGCTCCATGGGTAAAGGCACTTGATCTAACCCTGATAACGTGAGTTCCATCCCCAGACCCACATGGTGGAGAGAACTAAATCCTGCAAGTTTTCCTTTGGTTTCCAATGAGAGCTGTGACATGCGCACACACACACACACACACACACATTAAATTTGGAAAGAATGAAAGGGGGAAAAACATAAATATTACCTATCATCCTAACACCTGGAGATGTTAATGTCAATATTCAGGTTCACAGCCATATCACACCAAACGTGCCCCATCTCTTCTGATCTTGGAAGCTAAGCAGGGTTGGGTCCGGTTAGTATGTGGATGGGAGACTGATGTTTACGCACAGCCTTTTCTGTGGAAGCGATATTATGGGGCACTTCTAAGCTTTTCGTTAAGCGCATACCATAGGTCTGATGTTAGGCCTGTGCAGAGTTCCAGCAGTACAAGGAAGATGATGTGTGAGGGCACACGAGCCATTGGAAGACTTCATTCTTGCCCCTGACTTTCCCTTCAGTTTAGATACAGTCCCTTATAGTGTGCAGAAATCAGATCTTTATTTTTTTTCTCTTAAATTCTAAATTATTAGAACGTTGAGAGTTGGACTACCGTTACCAGGGTAACAATGGCAGTAACGATGGTAACTCTTTTTTTTTTTTCCGAGACAGGGTTTCTCTGTGTAGTTTTGGTGCCTGTCCTGGATCTTGCTCTGTAGACCAGGCTGGCTTCGAACTCACAGAGATCCGCCTGGCTCTGCCTCCCAAGTGCTGGGATTAAAGGCCTTCACCACCACCGCCTGGCAATGGTAACTCTTGAGATGTGCTGGCCAGTTGTGTTCAGACAGCAGGGTGTGGGTGGGAAGTTGCTACTTGTGACACCTTGAGGATGCTTGCTTTTTCTCTACCTCAGAGCTCCTAATGCATTTATATCCAGCTTCCTCAGGAAGCTTTTCCCCAGCCCTCAGAGCTGAGCCATCTTGAAAGGATCCCAGCCCCGAAGGAAAGGCTGCCCACTTACGCTTCCCTGATGGTTGCTTCTTAGTTTCTGGAATACAGCCATGTGTTTCTGCCTCAAGAGACCATGCCTGAAACCTGATGGTGGAGAGGATGTGGCTGGGTCCTATCTTATGAAAGAAAGAGGTCCACTTGCCCTGGAAGCCAATGGCTGGAGAGTAGTAGGGGAGAGCGGACCATGCCACCAGGGTGTGGCTTCCTGACCCAGGGCAGGCTTGAAGGTGTGGCATATCCACAGCCCCAAACAGTCCTCCATCATCTTACTTCCACCTTACACCATCCTGACCGCAGGGACCAAAGGCCCCTCAGATCCTCACCAAAATCTACCAAGTCCTCACCGGCTTCCTATTGTTCATGTCTCAGTCCATCCTTTTCCCTCAGACCCCTTTCTCTTCATCAAAACCATCCCATCTGCATCTGGCCCCAGAAACAGGCTCCTGTTGGGTTTTGCACAATTACGGCGACTGCTCTAGGAACCATTCCTCTGCTTCAGCGACTCAAGATTTCTGTGTGGTTTTCAGTCTTAGGCATTGAATGCACAGCCTCACATGTGTGAGGCCAGCGCACTGGGCTGTCTATGCAATCCCCCCCCCCTTTTTTTTTCCAGAGCTGAGCACCGAACCCAGGGCCTTGCACTTGCTAGGCAAGAGCTCTACCACTGAGCTAAATCCCCAACCCCTTGTTTTGTTTTTAAGACAAAGACTCTTGTAGTTCAGGCTGGCCTCAAACTCACCGTGTCCTTTGAGAGTAACTCTGATTTTCTCATCTTCCTGCCTATACCTCCAAAGTGCTGACATCACAAGCATGTGCCACCGTGCCCAGTTTATACCTTGCTAGAGATGGAGCTAGAGCCGTGTGGATGCTGGGCAAGCGCTCTACCCACCAGGCTATATTCGAGTCCATGCTTTCTATTTTAAGACAGGGTCTCACTAAGCTCTCCATGCTAGCCTTGAATTTGTTTGTTTGTTTTGTTTTTCAAGACAGGGTTTCTCTGTGTAATAGCTCTGGCTGTCCTGGAACTCTCCTTGTAGGCCAGGCTGGCCTCGAGCTCACAGAGATCTGCCTGCTTCTGCCTCCCAAGTGCTAGGATCAAAGGTGTGCTACTACTACCCCCCACCAACCCCCTTGAATTTTTGATCCTCCTGCCTCAACCTCCAGAGTAGCTAGGATTACTGACACCAGTGTTAACATGTCTGGCTTCCTGCTTTTCTTTGAATATTATTTACATACAGACTTACTTCTTAAACAGGGATGAACAGGGCTGTATAGTCAATCCATCAACCTCAACATCACCTGGATGATTGTTAGAAATGCAGAATCTCGGGCCCTGGTCCAGACCCACCTAAGCTGAAGCAGCATTTTTTTTTTGTTTTTGTTTTTGTTTTTTTCGAGACAGGGTTTCTCTGTGTAGCTTTGCGCCTTTTCCTGGAACTCACTTGGTAGCCCAGGCTGGCCTCGAACTCACAGAGATCCGCCTGGCTCTGCCTTCCGAGTGCTGGGATTAAAGGCGTGCGCCACCACCGCCCGGCCCGAAGCAGCATTTTAAAGTACAGTTTTAAACTGGGCATACCCACATACATAATCCTTGTTGCTCTGGAGGCTGCGGTGGGAGTTGGAGGCAAGCCTGAGCAACATACTGAATTACAGGCCAGCTTGGGCTACAGAGTGAGATCCTGACTCTAAACACCAAAACCTAAGAGATCTTGAAAGTATTTTTCAGAGCAGTCTGAGGTTCCCAGCAGAACCGGGTGGACAAACATGAAGGATGCCCACAGGCCAGTCCTGTCCTCGCCTTCGAGCTTCCTCTATCATCAACATCCCACGCCACGGTGACACATTTGTCACACTCCATGAACCTATGCTGACACATCCTCCTCACCCAAAGTCATGGTTTAGCATTCTTCCTAGGAGGTGTGCTTTCTATGGGTCTGAAATGTCTACGGTTAATAGACATATCATTATAGTATTATACAAAACAGTTTCACTTCTCTGAAAAATCCCCAGAACCAGAGACCTCCTTTTAACCCCCCCCCCAGGTAATAATATGCATAATTAATGTATGGGACAGTGCCATCTCCCCCTCCCGGTGCAGTATGAATAACGTTCAGGTTCCCAATGGTGACCTGGAAGTCCAGGTCCTAGGCTCGGCTCCCTTCCGGTTCTCCTCTATCCACTACTGTCTGTCTGCAGGTCCTCAGCAGGCGAGAATGGTGCCTCTGAACAATACCTTTTCTACGAAGTTCTCATCTCTGTGGTAGTCACATATTTAGTGCTATGATTAATCAGATTGCTCATCTTCTTCCTCTCAGTGACTCTAAATTCCACGAACGAAAGAGCTCATAATTTGTTCCCAGGACCAATAAACACTTCTTGTACCCAGAAACTGCCTGGTCTTTGTTGAATTAGATGTTTAAAAAGAGTGAGCTAGACAGCTATGGCGTAGCTCAATTGGCAAAGTGCTTGCTTGCCTGGAATGCCCTCTGTTGGATCTCTAATAGTGCATAAACTGGGCATGGTGCTGCATGTCTGGAATCCTAGTACTTAGGAGATGGAGGCAGGAGGACCAGGAGTTCAAAGTCATCCTTTGTCACCTAATGCGTTAAAGGCCAGCCTAGGCTACATGAGATTGCCTAAAAAGGGGAGAGAGGAAACTTGTGCTGGTGTTTTTCACTGTGGTACCCTGCCCAGAACCCTTCTTTGCCTCCATCAGGTCCTCCAGTGACCCTGTTCCCTCATTTCTCAGAACCTGGGCTTTGGTGGTCGGGATCTCCTGCTTTTCATATTTCTTGTGGGGTTAGTTCCAAGGCTTACATATGCAAACTTGTTTGAGGGCACGCATCGCAGGCTCAACTACTTCGGGGTAAGGTAGACATGCAGAATAAGATGTTCACGGACAGGTTTAGAAATTGAATGCAGCGATAAGTGCATGGTGCTTTCCTAATGGCTAAAAATGTATCGTCTATGCTCTGTTTCTGACTCTTTTTTTCTGGTGCAATTGTCAAGCCTTGGTTTAAATGGTGCCTGCTTTCTTTTTAAGAGTTTTCCACCCCACCCATCAACTCCCAAGCCCCGTTTCTGGGTGTATGTAGTTTCTCCAGAAGACTTGAGTTTGGGAGTACTTCCCTAACCTCCAGATTACACACGGTAACCTCCAATTACACATTTTTAACTTTCTAATTGTTGACTGTGTACAGAACTTGAGGTATGAATGGTTACTTAAGTCATGGTTCTCTGGGTTCTACAACCAAATTTCACAGCTTGGGACAGAAAATTTAGAACTGCTGCTACTGTAGCAGGTGGCCTGCGCATCCTTCATCCTCTTCCCTTCCCTCTCCTTGTCTCTCATGCTCTTAGGTATTCCAGGCAGGATTTTAGGTGAACAGCTTTACATCAGGGCGGTTGAATGTCCAGTTTCTGCATTGCTGTGTGGCACTCTAGCTCCCTCCTTGTTTGCGAGAAACAGTTTATATTCTACTCCTTAGAAAGCAGATATTTTGTTTCCTGACCTTAAAAAAGGTCAGGAAAGCCTTTAATCCCAGCACTCGGGAGGCAGAGCCAGGCGGATCTCTGTGAGTTCGAGGCCAGCCTGGACTACCAAGTAAGTCCCAGGAAAGGCGCAAAGCTACACAGAGAAACCCTGTCTTGAAAAACCAGAAAAAAAAAAAAAAGTCACATAGACCAGCTACCCCTAATTAAAAAAAAAAAAAGGTCATGCAGGACATGGTGGATGACAGTTCCCAAGCAAACCATGACCTGCACGGAGCCCCCAGCCCTTCATAGTGCCTAAACTCCAGCTTCCTTAAGACAACATGGCATAGAAACAGAATCACCTTGAGGACAAAATACCCTTTGAAGAACACATATGAACTACACCGCCAGTTAGAAATAACTTTAAAAAAAAATCATTTTGTACTAACTCCTAGCTGCCCGATGCCAGTGCTGATACACTGAAAGAAAGCAAAGCTTAAGAAGAAATATTAAGAGAAAGATTTCACACTAGGAAGATGACATTTCTCAACTACCTGCCTTCCCCCAAGTGGAAAAGGTCATGGTCGGTTGGTCTTAGAGGTAGGCCACATTAATTGAGTTGTACCGTAGAAACATACTTTGGAAACTAGAATCCCAGACCAACTCTGTTGGCACATAACAAGATGTAAATGAACATCTAATACAGATGGAGGAGGCCACAGCTCTAAGCTGCTCTCTGGTTTTCTGTGTCGTTGAAATAATACTGTCCCCACCTCTATGTTAGAGTTGAAGCTCTTAATTTAACTTGGTTTCTGACTTGCTGTGTGACCCTACATGTCCTTTTACCCTCTTCGAACCAGAACTTTCTTAGCTTTAAAGTGTTCTGGGAATGCCCTGAAAGGTTCCTCCAGTTCTCAAAGTGAGCAGAAGAATGGCCACAAAGTAGGCCGAGGGAGACAGTACAGAGAGAGAACGGCGTCATCTTCCTCAAAACCCCGGCGAGCTTAAGTCAAGTTCCTGAAAGTTCCTTCCTTACCTGAGGACATTCGAAAAAGACCGAACATCAGCACCAAGAGATGAGCGAGCCTGAGATGTGGGCACCTGGGTCGTGGTGTATCCTGCCTCAGTTGGCAACCCATAGCTTCAGATGCCTTGGATAGACGGTGAAAGCCAAGCAGAGCCTGGGCACCTCCTAGGCTCACAAAAATCGGGAAACAGAGCAGTAGAGAAGCCTGGATGGTACACACCAAGCAGGTACTGAAGACAACTCTGTTGCTCCACAGAGATGGGACAGAGTTCCTGAGTCGCCGAAGGTTGTGTTTCACAACCTGAAAAAGAAACTAGTAAGAGTCGCTCAGTTGTCTGCCGTGAGCTAGACAAGAGTGAGTGAGAGTTCTTAATCTGAGTGGCCTCTAAATCAGGGTGTGGCCATGAGGGGAACTCAAAGGTGGAGGGGACTCTAGGGGAGGTGACTTGTCCTGGCCTGTTCCGAGAACCAGCCACAGTTGGGTGAAAGGGTTCTCTGTTTGGGGGTGTGGCTAACGTTGTTAGAACACAGTGAGGCCCCCATTTTCACAGACGACAACAACAGCAAAAAAGCACAGAGACCCTTCAGTATCAGCCAATTCAAGAAAGCTTAAATCCCCCCCTGGACACACGCACAAACGCAGAGTGACTGGCCAAAGTGTATTGGTCCAAGGCTGCGTTTTAGTTAGGAAAGGACATCTTGTTATATTAATCAAGAACCTCAGATCTTAAACACAGTAAGTCCTACAGGGATATCAACCAACGGAGAGATCTACTGTAAAAAGTGAAGAAAGACAAGACATAGTACAAACATTGCGTATTTAGACTATGCAGTATGATGTGAAGAGGCTTGTTGATGTTTTTTTTTTTTCTTCCAGTAAACGTGTCAAAATTGAGAAATGAAAATGAATGATGTCACACCTACAACTGGCCAGATGTGCGACTCTCCTCTTTTGGAGCTATCCTTGAGCCATACCAGATTGTCTCCCTAGCCACACTCTCACTGGTAAGCTTGAAGAGGCTTTCCCATTAGCATTCTGTTGATTAGAAAAACTCAAGTTCAGCCTACAGAAAAATCTGCTAGCATCTGGGAAATGAAGAAGCATTCTGGTGGTGTTTTTCTAACAGTGTTGGAATGCCACAGCCGTGAGAATAAGAGACCACAGGAGACTCCTGTGAGGGCAAGACACAATCATATGTTGGTTTTAAAAGCAGGCTGAGGAGATGGCTTTGTTGGTAGATGCTGGCCTGACATGCAGGAAGCCCTGAGTTCGATCTCCAGAGTTGTATAAACAGTGTGGTGGCACTGGAGATGTGGAGGCAGGAGGATCAGAAGTTCCAGATCATCCTGGGTTACACAGCAAGTTTGAGGCCAGCCTGGGATATAGGAGACCCCGTCTTAAAAAAAAAAAAAAGTCAGGTTGGTGTTAAATTGTTCTACTAAGGTATCCCATGGTGTAATAAATAGTAAATGCATTTACTTACTGGCTGAAGCAGATTCCTTTTTCTTTTTTCTTAAAAATCAAAAGATGGGGCCCACTTAGGAGCTGTTCTCTCTCTTCTTGCTGTCTTTATGACTAAAACAGCAGGGAGGCGGAATTTCCCCTTTCCAACTTCCCTTAACTGCAGCCTTGAGGAAGCTCCCTTGCTCTTTGAGAGAGTGTGACTTGGGCAGGTTGCCCAGTGGGCTGCCCTCACCACGCGGGGGATAAACTAACCATGGTGACAGTTTTGGGTATCTAAGAAGAAGAAGAAGAGCAAGGGACAGTCACTAGCTCGGCCTGCACAGTGATGTATGAGCTTCCTGACCGCTTCTGCCCTGCTCTCGAGTTATGTTTTTATACTCAGAGTTACTCTTTTCCTGCCCATGGTAGGACTGCTGTGGGAACAGGCCGCCTGGCTCATACGTAGTAGGCACTTTTGGGGGGCGTGTTTTCTGTATTTGCGTCTTGTCCATTCTCAAAGAGTGTGCTCCCTGAACTCACACTCACCTTACCACAGCTAGTATAGCTCAATGATCACAATGAGAGCACCAGGGGATGGCGTGAAGAAGGCTCCAGTCTCCCCTACAACTGCTATCTGCAGTCAGTTTGACACCCTGGGAACCTAGAGGTGGAATTTTGGAGCACCCATCAACAAGCAGCCAGCCAGGCCGGACCGTGAATCTCTTTGCACACGTAGACACAGATAGACCCTTCACTGGGCCTACACTTTTCACAGTTGGCTTCTGACCCACCTAGACCTCCTCTGCTGCCTCGACATGACAACAGGTTCTCTTAACTTCCATGTTGCCTTGCAAGTTCTGTGCCCAAGCGTGCGGAGGAACCTTAATTGCGGGGAAGTCAGTGTCTGTGGGACTACCCTTGACCAAAGGAGCTGAGAATAGGTAGGCAGCTGCTTCCACGTTTGTCTCCCAGGTGGAAGTTCTTAAGGCCTTTCATGGGACTCCCAGAAGGTCCTGGGGGATGGATTAACCATTGTCTTTATTAGCCATCAATTTGTTAAAGTTTTTTTTGTATTGGATCTCATCTCTCTTCTTTACTCTCTATCCATTCAAGTTTCTTAATTTTGACTTGGGTTCTTTGTCTCTAGCATAGTTTTGCAGAGAACCCAGAATAAGACAGCAGGAGTCCGAGTATCTTAGAGACACGTAGTTTTCCTTCTAAAGTAGGGGGCGTTTATAGAGGGAAAAAAGTAAATGATAGTAGTTATGGTGCATGAGTGTGGCTACATGGAGAATATGGTATAGAAATGTCTAAAATAATGACTTAATGTTACTAGGGGACAAAGTTTTTCTGACAAAAAAAATCACAATTTAGGTTACTATCTATCCTCTATTTTTTCAGTGTTACAGTGTTACAGTGAAGGGTCTGTCTGCACTGTAATCTGTTTAACTAAAAGACTGATGGAGAAGTATGACAGGACTCTAAGGTCAATGGGCGTCCCTAGGACAGGAAGCAATGGAGATCATACAAAAGGAAGAGGCGGGAATAAGGCTCTGTCATGTCAAAACCGCCCCTTTGCTGTCAGGCCTGGGCTGTGTCAAGCACCGGCTGGCTGATGGGACCTGATAGGTCCACCTCCCAAGCATTCCTGCTGGTACCCTATAAGGAAGGTATCCACTTCCTGGCCAGAAGACTTATCAGGAGGACAAAGGCAGGGTCTTCCAACTAAGGAAGCTGTATCCCTGTGGGCACCCTTTTCAATGAGTGTAGCCCCGATAATTTTGAGAAAATCGACTTCCAGGTTTTTACTACTTTGTACATTCTTTCTAAAAATTTACCTACAGTGAGAGGATTTGGGTCTTGCCCCTATTTAAAAAAAACACATTTCACCCAATCTGAATCTTATTGATGGGGATATTCTGGGGGCTTCTTGCTGGGGTCTCTTGCTGGCTCTGGAACCTGACTGGTCCCTGGCTGCAGGATTTCAGGCACTAAGAGTCAAATTTGGTAGTGACACCCCATCCGCTGCCCAACAGAACATAGATGCAAATGCCACTCTTTTTACTTCCTGATTTCATTTTCTCTGAGAATGGAGTAAAGAGACATGATCAGGCAGTAGGAAAAGTCAGAGAGGGTCTTGGTGTTTTGGGGACAGGACAGTGTGGTCATGGCAAGTGTGAGTTTAAATGGCTGTAGAGTGCAGAGCCTGATAAAGACTTAGTAGGCTGTTTACAGCTCAGACTGGCTATTTGCTCCTTCCTAAGATGAAGCAAATGCCCACTGTCCCCTCCCTCCCATTACCCTTCCCTTTTCTTTTCCCTTCTTGGGTATTTTTCCTGAAAAGTGAACCAGACAGTTGCCTTTTTATCTTGCATTCACAACATAATATCAACATAACATTATAAATATGCTCTTGAACAAAAGGTCATGGTTTCCAGATTTCGTTAAAAAGGGAAACTTTATGAATTCTGTTCATAAAACTAAAGAGAAATTTCCTGACTTAAAGGAAAAGTGGAATTTCCCCCTGTACTAATTCTTTCAAGGGAGGACAAGATTTAATAATTTATGTACATGATTATTTGCTCTTAATAACTTTGTTAAGATATCATTAAAATATACTAAAAAGCAGCCAGACGTGGTGGCGCACGCTTTTAATCCCAGCACTTGGGAGGCAGAGGCAGGCAGATCTCTGAGTTCGAGGCCAGCCTGGTCCACAGAGTGAGTTCTGGGACAGCCAGGGCTACACAAAGAAACCCTGTCTTGAAAAACAAAAAAACAAACAACAACAATACACACACACACACAGTAAAAGGCTACAAATATTTAAAATATTAAGTTGGACACACACAAGCCATCACCAGTGGAGATAGTGAACACATGTATATCACCCCTAGCATTTCCATGAGTTCTGAAATTGTCCCCTCCCAATTCCTGCCTCTCTGTCTTCTTCCTCTGTTGAGTCATTTGCACATTTCGAACTGTGTGTCAATATAATTACACAGAATGTTCTCTTTGCCCACTGTCCTAGCGCAATATTTTAATCATAGCTAGTGAGGACCCATGTAGCCAGTTTTCTGCCCACTAGAAGGCTCTGCAGGAGGGTGGGGTTCATACTGCTTCAGAGCCTCAGATGGCATCTCTCCTGAGCCTCCTGCTTATTTCGTTTGGGGGTTAGTTGAGTGGCTCCTCAGATGGTCTATTGGTGCTTTCAGGGGTTCCCTTCAAAGAACAGTTTTAGGATGGAGTGTGACCCAGGAGGGAGGGACTGACCCCTCCAAGGGTGGAGGAACAGACTGGAAAGATGAGGCAACTCAATGTCTCCTGCTAGAATTTCTTTGCTTGTGTGTGTCCAGGAGTCTTCTAGAAACAGCCGTGAGAGCGGACTAACCGTGGCCAGTCCAGGCTGGTCAGTGAAAGCCGCTGAGCACAGTGGGCGTGGAAGGAAAAAAATCACTCAGACAAAGCACCCGCTGTTCTTGTTCATTTTTGGTTTTCTCCTGAAGGCTGCATTTTCATCTACCGAGAGCCCAGTGGCCAGTGAAGTCCCTTAGTGTGTGACTGTGGCGGGGGCATGGAAGGCCTTTGCAAGTTCGGGAAATGAAGCTGGGTTTGGGGAGCCGGGAACTCCATCAAAAGTAAGAAGGCAGCAGTAGAGGCCACCTGCTGGAACTCTCCAGAGAAGATTTCAAAATGTATTGGCAGGTCTCTACCAAAGGCTGGGAAGCCCTGGCTTGCGGAAATACGCCACCGCACTCGGGGAGGCAGCTGGGGGCGGCGACAAGGACTTTCCCAGTCTTTCTGTTCTGCTTGGAAGCTCGAAGCTTTCCCTAACAGTGAGACACCAGTTCATCAAGTGTCAGGGCCACCAAGCCTCCCTGCCTGTTTACTCTCTGGAATTACTGTCCACTTCTTAAAATTACGGCGCATATCTAAGTTTTGCTTTTTCATATAATATTTTTTTAAATACTACTTTTACATGGTCGCAAAAGGGATGCTTAAGCCTACTTTGGGGAGGGGGACATAAAAATATAAAACGCTGGGCGGTGGTGGCGCACGCCTTTAATCCCAGCACTTGGGAGGCAGAGCCAGGCGGATCTCTGTGAGTTCTAGGCCAGCCTAGGCTAGCAAGTGAGTTCCAGGAGAGGCACAAAGCTACACAGAGAAACCCTGTCTCGAAAAAAACAAAACAAAACAAATATATATATAACATAAAATCAGGCTTTGTGCCTTGAATGTAATCAGTGTTTAACTGCAAGCCATTTCACACATTTTTTTCCTAAGTGGCAGTATGGGGAATGGAAGGGCTAACTCTGGGTTCCAGGCCTGACTCTTTCTGTAACCCTGGGTCACCCAAACTCTGAAGAGCTCTCCTTACTGGCTTCGGTTTCCTTGTTGGAATGTGGTGAACAAACACTTCCACGAAACTAACATTTGATGACTTAAACGACTCTTATGGACGTGTGCATTCTATTTTTGCCACGGCTTTGAGGCAGAGTCTCCCTCTGTACCCCAGGCTGTCCCCAAACTTGCTTTGAGCGTAGCTGGCATTGTCCTCGTTCTGCCTGCTTTAGCTTTTTAAATGCTGGGATAACAGGCACGAGCCGCCACATCTGACTGTATTCAGCCAGGCTGGCCTCACAGAGATCTGTCTGTCTCTGTCTCCAGAGTGCTGGGATTAAAGCTGTGTACCACCATATCTGGTGTATGTTTTTTTTTTTTAAATTTTTTATTGATTCTTTGTGGGTTTCACATTATGCATCCTGATCCCACTCATCTCCCTGTCCCCTTGCATTCACCCTCTGCCCTTGCAACCTCCTACCAAAAACAAAACACAATTTAAAAGAACAGCCAAATAAATAAATAAACAAATAAAAACTCTTATGGGTTCCCCAGGGATGGTGTCCAGAGAGCCTGCTTTCCTTGGTTGAGTCGTTCTTCTAGTCTTTCCCCAAGTGTTCTTTAGGATTTTCGGCCTTACATATGGTGTGTTTAGGATGTCTTGGTAAACGGGAAATGAGAAAGAACGCTAATGCTATCGTCTTAAAACTCAGGACCTGGTTCAACTCTGGGCCTAGCAGCTCTGCATCCTTCAGGAAGAAAATGCTAAACTAAACCTGTGACTTTGCTTTTATTTTTAATTTCTATTCTGAGGCACAGCCTCCTTATGTGGCCCAGGGAGGCCTCAAAGTCTAGATCCTCCTGGCTCAGCTTCCCAAATTCCCAGGATTACAGGGTTGTTACCATGCTTAGCTGGCTTTGTTTTATCCTTTTCTTTTTAAATAGATTTCCTTGCATTCAAGCAAGTGTGTGTGTGTGTGTGTGTGTGTGTGTGTGTGTGTGTTTCTTTCTGTGCTTGTAGTAATTTTATTTGCTTACCTAATTGTCTCCAAACATCAGCTCAGGTCTAATTCTCTCCATACATATTCTCTGAGTTTTATGACTGACTCAAAAATGTTTCTGTCTTCATTCACCAACCTGCACCTCAAATGGTCTTCTTTATCATGTTCCTTACAGCCTAATGCTATTCTAGTCCACTAGACACATCTTCTATTAGTCTGGTTATTATCTGACCTCTCTACTTAGTAAAGTTTGGCACATTTAGATACTGTGTTAGTCAAGGAACCAGAACACACACACACACACACACACACACACACACACACACACACACACACGAGGGAAGGGGAGAGAAGAAAAAGAGAAATCCACTTTAGGAATTGGATTTGTTAACCATAGCACTTGGGAGGCAGAGGCCGGTAGGTCTCTGTGAATTTGAGGCCAATCTGGTCTACATATTGAGTTCTAGGCCAGCCAGAGCTATACTAGGTTTCTACATGATGAGGTTTGGCAAACTCCAAGTCTGCAGGGTGGGCTGCCAACCTGGAGGCCCTGAGAAGGAGCCAATGGTCCTAAGGCAGTCAGCAGAATTCTTTTTTTTAGGGGAGGGGAATCCTTTCTCTTAAGATCTTGAACTGATTCAATTAGGTCTGCCCACATTTTGGAGGATAATCTACTCTACTCAGTGTTCACCGATATAAAGGCTAATCTCAATTTTGAAATACTTTCCCATCTGGAGATTTGAACAGCTATCTGAGTGCTGTGGTCCAGCCAGGATGTCACAGAGGGAGCTGCTATTCTCTCGGTTGTCTTCTTCTTCTTCTTCTTCTTCTTCTTCTTCTTCTTCTTCTTCTTCTTCTTCTTCTTCTTCTCCTCCTCCTCCTCCTCCTCCTCCTCCTCCTCCTCCTCCTCCTCCTCCTCCTCCACCTCCTCCTCCTCTTCCTCCTCCTTCTCTCTCTCTTTTTTTTTTGAGACAGGGTTTCTCTGTGTACTTTTGGTGCCTTGAACTCACAGAGATCCGCCTAGCTTTGCCTCCCAAGTGCTGGGATTAAAGGCGTGCACCATCACCACCACCACCACCACCGGACCGCTTTCCTGTTTTCATATTGAAGTAGGGTCCTAGCCTGTGCCTTGTTCTCCTTTGACTCTTGCTGCTGCTTGGCTGTCAAGCTTTGCTAGAGAGCCCAACAGACTCTTGCATATTAACTACTTCCTGTTAGTAGGCATTTTCTAAACCTTTAGCTGTCACTATGTCGTGTGAAAGCTTTGTTTAACTGGCCTGTTTTCTGATTGTCAGTGAATCTGTTTTCTTAAGACAGTTTTAGTCATGAAGTGGTGGGGGAGCCACTGGGCACCAGGGCCTCATACTTTTACTGTATCCAAGTAGAAGGGAGCTTATCCCGGAAGCATTAACGTAGGTGAACATTTGGAGTCCTGTTAGTAGCTGAGAAAGCCAGTTTTTAAAGAAAGGATATGAAATTCTATTTACAAAAGGACCCCCCTGTTTTTGGTTTAAAATCATGTGCATACCATAAAGACTGTAAGTATATATAACCAGAGTGGTAGCCTGTGGTTTCTATTTTTTTTTTCCTAAAATCTCTTTATATATAACATAGAATAGTCTAAAAGCTGTAAGCCAGGTGTGATGTTACAAAACTGAAATTCCAGCATCTAAAGGTGAAGACAAGAGGATCATGAGATTGAGACCAGCCTGGGCTGTAGTGAAACTCTCTCTCAAAAACAAAAACAAAAAAACCACCAAAATTTAAAATTTCCTTCATCTCTCTCCCTGCTCAGAAAACTCCTTGTTCCCCTCTGAGAAGCACTTGTAATTATTTACAACTTGACGCTTGCCCTTCCAAGCAGCCCCTCCACTGCTTTATTAACATATATTCATCATCCTAAAACTTGATTTATGTTTGCTTAATAAAAATGTCCCCAAACTCCACACGAACGCCTCTTTTATTATTTTTTTGTGATTAACAGAAGATTTATTTATGCAAGAATAGAGTCATCATTGCCAAGGTTAATGAGAGGTTAACTATTCGATGCAATTTTCCTTCCCAGGTAAGTCTGCCTTTCACTCTGTTTTGAAAACATCAGACGAGAGGCCCAATTCCCAGCACAGCTCCTAAAAGTGAGTTCTTGGGAGTGGGTCTGCAATTAGGATAAACAGCTGTTGATCCTGCTCAGGTCCAAAGAGTCAAGGCAGGATCTGCGGTGTGCGTTTGGGGTCGTTGTACTGAAGCAGATACTCCCGTTTAAGCCGGGCCCTTAAGCTCAAGCGCTGGACCTGCGCCTTTCGGGTCTCCGGAGACACGTCATACTCGGCGGGGTCGAGGGTGCTGGGGAGAGTGGCCAGGGGCGAAGGCTTATACTTGGAACCCGACATCTTGGCTCACCTTCGCTACCTTAGGGTACTAATAATTCCAGAATCATAATTTAGGGGCGAGAAACCAAGAGTTCCCGTTAGAAACCCTTCCGTGAAGAGCACGCAGAGCCAAACGAGGGCTGCGACCGACGAGCCCTCGCCACTCCAGGAGCTGGGTACCACCGTCAGGCCGGCTGACAGCGAGGGCCGGAACCCGACGGGGAGCTCGCCCGCTCGCCCGCCCGGGTCCTGCTCTCCGCCGACACGCCGAGCGGAGCGGTTCCCAGGCTGCTCCTTCCGGCCGCCCCTCCCCGGGGCCCGGACGCCGCGACAGCCACTGTTTCCGCCCGGTGCTGATGGCGAGGAGGAAGCGGCCCCGCCGGAAGCCGCTGTGCGTCCGCCACGCCCCAGCTCCGGGGGCGGGCTCGCGGCTCCGCCCCTGCTCGGCCCCGCGGCTCCGGCTTCCGACCACGAGGCTCCCGCGCCTGCCACCCCTCTTCCTGCTTGGGTCGCCTAGGCTCCGGGAACCCCCCCGACCCCGTCCCACGCTCCCAGCTCCGCCCCGGCAGGTACTGGCAGACTCCCCGAACCACGCTCCTCCCGTTGAGCTTGTACCCGCTCGGGCCCGGGGCCCTCACCTCCAGAGTGGGGCCAGGCCCTCACTGTGGCCCCCGGAGACTACCCAGCGTGCGTCGCCGCCGTCTCCCCATTCCCCCGTCTTCTTTCCCTAATTCCTCCTTCCACCCAGGCCAGGAAAACACAGGGTTATCTGGAAGTAGACTTCCGTTTTGATTGTATAGTTCGATCGCTGTGGGACCTGTACCGGTTTAGAGTGGGTTAAGGAATGATGACTTCTGAAGGCGGGGACTGGCGCAGTAGGGATGGGATGCGTGTGCCAGGGTGAAAAGGAATTTCAAAGGGAAAAGATGGCTGGGCTGCTTCCCGCATGGACTTCCCACACACTTGGGTAGAGCCCCGGACAGCTGCAGAAAAAAGGGAACCTAGCCTCAGGGAGGGTGTGGGTGTTCGTCCTCGGCTCTCAGAGGTCAACAAAGCTTGGGCTTCAAAAACCTGGGCCAAGACAGTACCTCGGAGAACATACTATCCACATCCTTCTCCTCCCCCACAGATGGGAAACAGTTCCAGAGTGAATGGCGTGGGGTTTTTTTGGTCACACTAATTCAAGAGAGTACAGAACTCTAGTTCCTAGGCCTTGTTTATACATAAGAAAATACTTAGATGACGTGATTAGGAGCTGGCTATTACAATATTCAGTCTGTCTTTATCCCTTATTGCTTCTCCAGGTCTTTGCTGACCTACACCCTAGTTCTGACCCGTGTAGCTCAATGGAGGACTGTGGAAGTGCCTGGACTTGAACTAAGTCTAAAATAGCATTTAGGTAAGTGGAGGGGAAGAAGGGCAGTTGGGTGTGGGAAGAGTTTGAGCTGAGGGCAGGGGGCAGCTAGTCTTTTTGTCCCTAAGAGTGTTTGCCCCTGTACATGGGGTAGATGGATGGATGGAGTGGGCAGACATCGGAGCCCTTTGAACCTGAGTGTCACAGGGAAAGAGTGCAGTGGGGGACTGGCCTCAGGAGGAGTAGGGTCTCTTCAAATGCATGCCCAGGGGAGCCAGTGCTTTAGCAAGGATTTAATTTGTGGTGGGAGTGTCATTTGCGATCCAGTACTATACAACTTATACCCTATAGAAGACAAACGGGCTGGAGAGATGGCTCAGCAGGTAAGAGCACTGGCTGCTCTTCCAGAGGACTCAGGTTCAATTCCCAGCACCTACATGGCAGCTCACAAGTGCGTATACTTCCAGTTGTTGGGGGTCCAACACCCTCATACAGACACACATGGAGACAAAAAGCCAGAGCACATAAAATAAAAATAAATTATTTTAAAAAAAAAGGAAAAACAAAATATAAATATTTCTGGTAAAGGGAAGCATGCGAGCAAACTAGTCTAGCTTAATTATAGAACTGGTTATTAATGAATAATAATCTCAAAGTTGTGCTCGCTTTTGTACTTTATGGAAACTCATTCATTCCTTGTAACATGTCTGGGAGGTTGTTGGTTTTTTTTTTTTTTTTTTTTTTTTTAATCATTATCATTTTACATGAGCCATCAAGAAGTTGCCCAAGCTGGCGGTGGTGGCACACGCCTTTAATCCCGGCACTCGGGAGTCAGAGGCAGGTGGATCTCTGTGAGTTCCAGGCCATCATGGTCTACAAAGTGAGTTCCAGGACAGGCTCCAAAGCTACACAGAGAAACCCTGTCTCAAAAACCAAAACCAAACCAAAACAAAACAAAAAAAAAAACCAAACAAACAAACAAACAAACAAAAAAAGAAGTTGCCCAAGGTTAAGGCCAGGTCTGAGTCCATGTAATGTGATACGAAGCATTCTGGCAGGGAACCAGAAGACTGGGGTCTGCACGTTTGGGCTATCTTTGTGAACTTAGCTTCCCTGAGTTTCCGTTTCCTCATCTTGAACACTTTACCTGTAGTATCTTATCTACGTAAAGGAGAGATGCATGTCACCTAAAGGAGAAAACCACAGGCCTGGGTTGGCTTGTAGGACCTAATGGGTGTGCTGCTACCCAGGAGTCCGAGACGCAGAGACACGGCTTGGGAGTCAGTTCTGTGGTGGAGTCCTACCAGCTCGTCAGCTCTGGGGTCTGATTCAGTTCTCTCAGTACTTTCAGAACGCCATTATCTCCACGATGCTTGATTTACTCGTGTTTAAGATGCACCTAGTAGCAAATCTCTCATAGAACAGTTATGAGGACTAAATGGGAAATACTCAATACGGTGCCTACAGGGATAGTGCTCAGGAAAACACAGGTTTTTGTTTGTTTGTTTGTTTTCTGATTCATCTTCCCCTGTCTTCCTGCAGGTGTCTGAGTTGCCCCCGAGACCGACTGTGCCAAGCTTAGCATGGGTGGGGGGCTGATAGAGAGGTATGTGGCCGCCATGGTGCTGAGCGCAGCTGGAGATGCCTTGGGGTACTTCAATGGGAAGTGGGAGTTCCTCCGGGATGGGGAGGAGATACACCGACAGTTGGCCCAGATGGGTGACTTGGAAGCCATAGACGTGGCCCAGTGGAAAGTCAGTGATGACACGGTCATGCACTTGGCTACAGCAGAAGCTCTCGTGGAAGCTGGCACCTCCCCGAAATTGTCTCAGCTGTATTCCCTGTTAGCTAGACATTACCAGGACTGCATGGGAGACATGGATGACCGGGCACCAGGTGAGTGCTGTGTCGGAGCCTGCCGACTAGTCAGCCGGGTAGCTGGGTGGAGGCGTGCCGGTGGTGGAGACAATGAAGAAGACAGAAAAGAGTTGAAAGGACTGCCAGTCAGTGCCGGACAGTCCCAAGTTTATTTCACAGCCAGTTTATACAGTTTTGAAGGACAGAGGTAGAACAATGCACAGCACAGGCATTCAACCACTATCTATCCCATCCTTGAGTCAAGAAGCAGGCAGTTTGATTTTCTGTCTCAATGTACCTCCAGCTGGCATCAGCAGCCTGCGTCTAGCTAGATAGTGTATTCCTTCCCATGGGCTAAATCAAGACTTTCTCACAGCCCTGGAGCAAGCAAGCCTGAACTCTGTTGACTCAGAATAGACTCAGATTCAAACTGGGAAACTGAGTCAGTTGTGAGCTCCCACAGTGCTGCTGGGAGGAGGCTCCTGAGGATGGAGAACAGGTCCAGGGAAGACACAGAAGTTTGATGGGGACTAGAGAGTGGTGATGAGCCTGTCATCCAGACCAGGAGGACTTTGATTTCAAAACCAGCCGAGGCTCTAGTCAGATTCTGTGCCAGAGACTTGAAAGGAGAAAAAAAGTTGTGGGACATTTAAATATCAATGAAATAGTAGTGTAGATTTGAATTCTTGTAACTTATTTATGGTGGCACATTCACGGTTTTGTAAATTCTGCAGATGAATGGTTACTAATATGGAAAGGTTTTATTTATGAAATAGAAAAAAAGTGGATTTCAGGACAACATGTGGTGAAAATAACTTTGCTAAAGTACAAAAGTATGCCAGGTATGGTGGTGCACACCTGTAATCCCAGCACTTGGGAGATGGAGGCAGGAAGATCAGGAGTATGGGGTGATGTGGGAAGTGCTGAAGATATGGCTCAGCAGATGAGAACACTGGCTGTGCAAGCCTGAGGACTGGAGTTCAAATCCCCAGCACCCACATTAAAAAAAAAAGTCACATGTGTAACCCCTGTGCAAAAGGAGACAGAGACAGGAGGATCACTGGAGCTTGCTGGCCTGCTCTAGACCCTGCATCAAGTGTCTGAGAAAGAGATAGGACACCCGGCAACCTCCTCTGGCTTCTGCGTGCACACGGATGCGTGCACATACACCACAAAGAACAATTGCTTATCTCCATTGAGAGAGGTCTGGAAGCATATACATGAATTTGTTCACAATTCTGCCTAAGTTATGGAAGTAGTCATAGTTTGTTATTTTTTTTTCTATTTGTATTTTCTACCTTTTGTTGTGAACAATTACAAAGAAAACTGGTTTTGTTTTCTAATTTAAAAAACGATGGAGACACTCTTTGGTTCCAGTTCTGTCACAGTGGCTCTCACCCACTTTGGGGACTTTGTGTGGCCCCCTGGAGACCACCAGGTTTAGGTCACCTTTTCCCTGACCCACCTCTCTTTCTATATTAGTCATCACAAAGCATTATAGGCTGGGTAACTTAAACAGACATTCCATGTCCTGGTTTCTAGAAGCCTAAGCCACACAGCATTAAGTTGGGTTTGTTTTTGGAGCTGCTCTCCTTGGCTTACAGATGGACACCATCTCTGGTCCTCGTGGTCTTTCTCTGCATTGCATCTCTTGTGTCTGTGTGTCCATATGCTTCTTGTTAGATTGGATTAGGCATCACCCTAATGGCTCGTTAGCTTAAACATCTTTAAAAGGCACTATCTCCAGATTAAGTCACTGTGTGTTACAGGTTCAGCGTATGTATTTGGACTTCAACATGCAAACACAGTTCAGCCATAATAACTCCTGGTTGAAGAGTTCCTTACCATCAAATGAAGGACCTCTTCTGATCCCAAGGACTGGGTTTAAAAACCCATCTCTGGTCATCCTTTCTTAACATCGGCTACCCACTGAGTTTGACATGTGGATTTATTTGCCTACCTGTGTCAGCCATAGATACTGTGTATAAACTGCCCAATAAGGGGACAGTGACATTGCGTTTCAGAGAAGGCTGCAGCCATTTCTTGGCTCCTTCTGTCCACTACAAAAGTGGAACAAGCCTCCTTCAGCCTCTTGTCATGTAGGGGACATCCATAGTTCCTGATCTAAGGCCATTGTTTCTTCTGCAACTTGGAGTTTCCTTCTGACAGTCAGGAACCCCAATAGGGTCTTATTACACTCACTGAGGACTTCAGCTATGGAGTCTGATTTTTTGAGATAGGGTTTCTCTGTAGCTTTGCGCCTTTCCTGGAACTCACTCTGTAGCCCAGGCTGGCCTCGAACTCACAGAGATCTGCCTGTCTCTGCCTCCTGTGTGCTGGGATTAAAGGCGTGCACCACCACCACCCGGCTGACTGATTATTTTTTGTTGGTCACTGACTAGCTGGTTCTGTGACCTTAAGTTCCCTAAGTTTTGAGTCTTATCTTATTCATTTAAAAGAAGAATAATACATAGTAGTGCATACCTGTGGTCCTAGAACTTGGGAGGCAGAAGCAGGAGAATTAATAATGAGTTTGTGGCCAGACTAGAATACATAGAGAGTTCCAGGCTGTCCTGGTTTATGTAGAAAGCCTTTCTTTCAAAAATAAATAAAAGCAAATATAGTATCTTTTGAGATAGTGTGAGTTTTCTAATAATTGGAGAGATCCCAAGGCTTACTCTATGTATATGCTGCTTTGTTAATTCATAATATCACACTTGGCATTTTATATATAAAGAAGGCTTACTGTTGGGCTGGGGTTTGAAGTTGTGGAGCCATCCCCATCATATGTTCATGGCTTCCCCTTTGTTACAGAGAATCTTGGGAGTCTGTTTAGTTCTTTATTCTCACTGGGTCCTTTGTTTTGGTGACTCTGACCCTTTGCTCTACCGACTCATCCCTAGGTGTTGCTTGCATGCAGAATGCCATGAAGCTGGAGCCCAATAAGGCCGATGGCTGGAGGATTCCTTTCAGCAGCCGTGAGGGTGGCTGCGGGGCTGCTATGCGTGCCATGTGCATCGGGCTGAGGTTCCCTCACCCCGACCAGCTGGACATGCTGATCCAAGTCAGCATTGAGAGTGGCCGGATGACCCACCACCACCCCACAGGCTACCTTGGAAGCCTTGCGTCAGCTCTTTTTACGGCGTATGCCGTGAATGGCAAATCACCATGGCAGTGGGGAAAAGGGCTGCTGGAGGTGCTTCCAGAAGCCAAGAAGTACATCATGGAGTCGGGCTACTTTGTGAAGGAAAATCTTCAACACTGGTGAGTCCCTGTGGATGCACGTGCACCATATGTGTGCCTAGGGCTCCGAGGTCACGGCTGCCATCACGGTTCTCCCAACCCTGCCTCCTCCAAGGTACCTGCTAAGTTACCTCTCAAGTTCCTCTCCAGTCATGGTTGCCTGCAGCAGCCAAGTGTGTAGGGACCTGTAGACATCATCTCCTATGTATGGGTTCCATTCTGGATTCCAGCTTTCTATAAGGTTTATGACCAGCCGATGCAGAGATGCACTTTTCTTGCCCATTTCCTATTTCCCTGAGGTTTGATTTTCTGGTATTGCTTTGAAGCAGTGTTTCAGAACCCTTGGTTAGAATGCCCAAGAGATAGGTTTCTCCAGGAGCTAAGTGACCAGGCCACTCTTCCCCTTTTATTTTTTATTTATTTTTATTTTTTTGGTTATTTTGAGACAGGGTTTCTCTGTCTAGTTTTGGCACCTTTCCTGGAACTCACTCGGTAGCACAGGCTGGCCTCGAAGTCACAGAGATCTGCCTGGCTCTGCCTCCCAAGTGCTGGGATTAAAGGCGTGCGCTGTCGCTGTCGCTGCCGCCGCCGCCGCCTCCACCTGGCTCCATTCATACATTTTTTTAACTAACTACCCACAGAAACCGGGCATGGACAAAGTTGCTCAATAAGGAAGATACGTGTTAGGCTATAGGACGAGAAATAAACATTTGTTTTTCTGGGTCCAGAGCAGTATCTTTCTGTCTTTCCAGGGGAAACTCTGGGACATAGCGACCATGGGCAACTTCAACAACAGCCTCTGAGCCTTTTTCTTCTAAGAAGGATAATGTGAAGTCAGTCATTAAAAGGGGAAGAGTGGGCTGGGCGGTGGTGGCGCACGCCTTTAATCCCAGCACTCGGGAGGCAGAGACAGGCAGATCTCTGTGAGTTCGAGGTCAGCCTGGGCTACCGAGTGAGTTCCAGTAAAGGTGCCAAAGCCACACAGAGAAACCCTGTCTGAAAAAAACAAAAACAAAAAAAAAGAGGTATAATGACTGTAGAGTTAATTTAGGGTTTCCTTTTTCCCCCCTCCTCTGAATTATGACACCAGTATGAGGAGTTGAAGTCATTCTGGACTTTTTTCTATTTACATATCGACCTGGTGCTTTTCCATATAGCTTTTGACATTAGTTTGTTAATTGATTTCCCCTCCGCAGGTCCTACTTCCAGGAAGAATGGGAAAAGTACCTGGAACTTAGAGGAATCTTGGATGGCAAGTCAGCCCCCGTCTTCTCTCAGCCCTCGGGTGTGAAGGAGAGGGATCAGTTCTACATCTCCCTGAGTTACTCGGGCTGGGGCGGCAGCAGCGGACACGATGCCCCCATGATTGCCTATGACGCCCTCCTTGCTGCAGGGGACTCGTGGAAGGAGCTTGCCCACAGAGCCTTTTTTCACGGTGGAGACAGTGATTCCACAGCAACCATCGCTGGCTGCTGGTGGGGGCTTATGCACGGTTTTAAAGGAGTAAGTCCTGCTAACTACGAGAAGCTAGAGTTCAGAGAGCGCCTGGAAGAGGCAGCCAGGGCTTTGTATTCTCTTGGGTCGAAAAAAGATACGTTTGGCCCCTAGGGAGGGGGTAGTTTTTTTTGTTTTTTGTTTTTTCCTCTGGTGGTTCCCTTCCCCGAAGCTGTGATTCTGCTCAGTTTCTTCAACCTTTCCAGAGTCAAGAATCCTAATCTCACGCTCAAAGAGTTTTGAGATGACAAGTTCCTTGGGTGCCTTTAGCTGCACCTTCCCACACTCTCTTCCTGTGTTCCCACACTTCCCCAATCTCCCTGTGTTCATTTCTGTGTTGGAGAATCTTTTTATTTCAGTTGATGACGTCCACTTTTCCCATTCCAGAAACGCCTTGTATTTGAGTCTCCGTATTTATCATGGAATTGTTCCAAATGCTTTGTCTGAGTTTTTCTTGATTGGGTCCCCTACCTACGCCAACTAGACTCACGCAAAGCTTTGAGTGCAAGGAATTTGTGTGGGAGGCAATTCCAGGACGTAGAACAGGAAGTGAGACCAGGAGGGAAGGGAGACACATGGGGTGTGTGAATGAGCAGGGATCCCCAGCCATTTGGGGTGCGTTCTCTCTGGGTCCTTTACCAAAGGTAGCCTTTAGCCTTGTCTTGGTGAAAGGCCATGCCAGTTTTGAGTGTATATCCACTGACTTTCACCTGATTGGTTAAGGCTCACCCCCAGGGATGCTGTTAACTCCCTGGGACTTCTCAGCTTGCTGTGTGCAAACCAAACGTGAGTGTCTTCATGTAACGACTCAGATATTCTTGCAGTGGCAGTTATAAGGCATGAGAACAGAGGGCCACAGTGGGGATCCTAAGACATCACTGTCTTAGTGTTCTGTTGCTGTGAAGAGACACCATGATCACAGCAACTGTTATAAAGGAAAGCATTTAATTGGGGCTTGATTGCCGTTTCAGAGGTTTAATCCATTACCGTCATGGTGGCACCCAGGCAGACATGGTGCTGGAGAGGTAGCTGAGAGTTCTACATCTGGATCTGCTGGCAGCAGGAAGAGAAATACTGGGCCTGGCATGGGCTTTTAAAACCTCAAAGCACCCTCTTCCCCAGTGACATGCTTCCTCCAACAAGACCATATCTCCAATCCTTTCAAATAGTGGCATGCCCTGGCAACTAAGCATTCAAATATATGAGCCTTTGGGGGTCATTCTTACTCAAACCTCTACAATCTGCTGACTGTACCACATCCAAATGTACTTATGTACATTACTTCTTTCCTTTCTGCCTCTGTCCTTCCCTCTTTTGTGACAGGGTCTTTACCTAGGCTGTTTCCAACTCCTCAAGTAACTGAAGATGATCTACCTGCCTTTACCTTCTGTGTATTGGGATTACAAACGTTCAGTGCCATGCCCAATTTATTTGGTGCGAGGAATCAAACGGACCTTTGTGCATGCTAGGCAAACATTCTGTGAGCTGAGCTACATCCCCAGCCCTGTACTTTAAAACTATCATCTGCTCCTCCTCCCTCTTCTTTTTGAGACCGGGCTTTGGTATGAGTCCTGGCTGGCCTCAAATACAGAGATCTCTCTGTCTCCCGAGAACCATGATAAAAGGTGCATGCCACCAAGCCCACTCCTGCATCTCTCTCTCCCTTGACATCGAGGCACTGACTTTCTCAGTTGGATTCCTGCAGTCCCTGAGCAGTGCAAGCTTGGCAGATGTTGTTGTCAGGTGTTCTTGGGACTTGCCGTCACGACTCCTCCCACATTTTGTTACCATCTGTTGGCTTATCTCCATGCTCCACACAGACACTTGCACAGTGCCCAGGTACAAAGCGGCCACTTCATCAGTATGGATTAAGTGAGCATTGCTAGGTAGCCTCCCATCCCCCACAGCTCTCCAAGTTACCTTTGCAACTAGCCAGCTGACGGTACTGAACTGCTTGTCTTCCAGTGAGTCTGTCGCCTCCTTTATATCTTGACGCTGCTTTTCTGTCTTCTCCCTCTGTTCCAGCTCACCCACAGCCCTAATTCATAGCTCTGTTCCCACACTGAATCTGTTGGGAGGTGGCTGGGTATCTTTTTGGTCAGTCTCAAGGGAACACTGCCTGGCAAAGGTCCAGCTACTACAGTGAAGTCCATAGGGTTACTTAAGTCTTCCAGGAGGCCTCTTCACCTGGCTCACTGCCAAGGGTAAGGACAGGAACCCATTTCCCGCCCTTCTCACTACAACCGCAGAATTCTCACTCCTGCAATTTCAACTTCGGTTTCCGGGTGTAAACTGGGTTTATGGGACAGAAGGCTCATCACACTAGTTTGGGGTTTGCCTTTCCAAGCCCTTTTAGGTCTCTAAAATGCAGGGGAGGAAGTTCAGGAGACTTATGGGCGTTTTGGTGTCTGCTGAAATCTGAGGTAGGGCTTTAACCACTGAGCCAAGAGAAGACCCTGGACATCCTGTTTTGTTTGTGCGCCGAGTCTCACTTCACCACAGGCACACTGGGAAATTCCAGAATTTCAGATGTCTTTTCTCAAACCTCCTCAAACACTACTCTGAACTGGTGACCTTGGAAAGCAGGGAAAGGAGCGAGAGGAAGGATGAGAACCAAGAAAAAGGTGATCAGTTAGATGCATAAAGTCGAAGCATGTCAATAGAAGTGTGCTCCCACCATTAACCCATCACATTTATTATCCACATGTGCTGAAAACCAGGGCAGGCCTGGACAGACCGCTCTCTTGATGGTGTCTTATTTACTACCTGGGGTTGTAGGGGAACGATTTCTTCTATGTCCTGCAAAACTTACATTGTCCTAAGCCCCGTGTTCACCAGTCTCTAACCACAGAAACCACAGCCCCTCATTCTCTGCCTCACTGGAACAAGAAAGCCCGTGTCTTCCGTTAGCAGCTACGGAGCTACTGCAGGGTAGGACTGGAGCCCATCGGCCCAGTGCATCCAGATGAGGAGTAGTGGGCAGCCTTGCTGTTATTACTATCATCATTTAATCTTCGGAATTCAGGAGTGGCCTCTAAGGAATAGCTAAGGGGTTTTCCACATGGCAAAGGGAAAGGAAGAGGGCGGGGGGACGATGACAAAGTGTCGCCCCGTGTTAAACGGTTCAGAGCAACCAAACATGACACAGTGGGGCAGAGTGCTGCTGTCTGTGCAGAGTCACAGCTGGGATGAGAGCAAGCTGGGCTTTGTGCCCAGATTTGACTGTAAGAAATGGGTTAAGCATTGGAGTGCTTTCCCTCCTGCCACACCACCTGACACTTAAGCAGCCGACCTGAGGTGGTTGTTTCCCCATACCCCCAGCCAATCCCCAGAAGGCACCAGCTGCTTGCCCTCAAATCCTGTGCTGATGCCGTCTATGTAGAGTTAGCATCAGATCTGCAGGTTGAGGGTGCCAACCCACAAGACCTTCCCATTTCAGAGTCCCTCCTCACATCCCGGACTGACCTGTGTGTGTCTCATGACTGTAAGCCAGATTTCCCACAACTTCCTTCTTATGTCGGATTAAGTGCTGGGGCAGCTTGCCCTCAAAGACAAACCTTACTGCACCAGTTTGTTATAAAGGCTACAAATGGGGAGCAGATAGAAGAGATGCACAGGGCACGTGAGCAGAGAATCCTTTGACTTCTCCTGTCTGTGAAGCTGGGGACTGACATTTTTATTTACTAATAAAGAACAGTGCTTCCAACCAGCACAGCCTCCCCCATGTTGGTCAATGCTAGTAGGTGACGGTAACACTGTACCTGTCAGCCCACTTCAGGGGCTGACTGTGTTTTCTTCATATAGGCATTCTAGATGAAAGACATTTATGAAAGTTTAAGCTGGGCATGGTATTCCATGCCTGTAAGCCCAGCATTCTGGAGACAGGGGCAAGAAGATCGCCATAATTTTGAGGCTAGCCTGGGCTACATGGTAAATGTAAGATCAGCCCGGGCTCCATAATGAGTTCCAGGCAAGCCTAGGCTCCATACTCTCAAAATACCTCTGCCCACCCCACAAAAGCTTGTTTAAATAAACACTTCAAGTTCATGTTAGTACAACTGGTAAGTGGAAGAACGTGGCAGTCATTGAGAGGGCGAAAACAATAAAGGTGATTGTTGAACATGGCCTTGAGGAAAAAAAAATCAACAGAATAACCTCTGCCAGAGACAGCCCAGTGGAGGTGGCGTTTAGGTTAAGGTGGGCTTTCTGGGTTCCCCAGCCTTAAATGCAGGAGACCTGTGCAGTTGACACTTTTCTCTTGCTTCAGGGACATGGTGTCAGCTGTACGGTTAGACTTAAGGAAGGCATGCTCTGATACTGTGCAGAAAACTGCCTTTGAGAACCCACTTTGCTCCCAGGGCCTCACATCACTAGGACTCATGGAGGTAGGGTGACGCTGCCCACCTTGAGGGCTGCTGGGAGGTGCTCTAATACCCATAACAGTATCCATATTTAGTGGATAAAAATGCCGTCGCTGATGGCAGCTTTTCAGATTGAAAGCTTGCCCTGCTACTGTGTGTGGACTGGGGAAAGTTATTTAACCTGGCTCTGCCTTGATTTCCACATGTACAAAGCAGAAATAGTAACATCACCTGCCTTGTGGATTGTATGTTTTGCATGCACACATATCTGACATATGACAAGCACTCAAAGGAAGATTAGCAATGTGAAACTATGCTATCTAAATGCTAGTGACATCTCCTTAAAAAGTGCATCTGGTGTCTTCTTTCTGCCAGCCTGTGATGAAATGGGAGATACAGGGAGATCCCCAAACATACCACCTCAAGCCGGTTTCTTCTGCCACTCGGGAAACTTTTTGACTCAATCCAAGGGACCCACATGTCTTATTTCCCGAGGCTGTCTCTTGCTTCTGCCTTGTAGTAAGGCAGCCCCAAAGATAAGCCTGCAAGACTGACAGTTTTTAGTTTGAGAACAAACATTAGCCATAGAGTTTTAGCACCAAACTTTCATTCCAAAGCTACAAACGGTTCTCTGCACAGTTGAAGCCCTGGAGTCATCTGTGGACTCAGCATCTTTCTATTCCGAGAAACCCCACCCCTCCCCTGTGACCTTTTGTCTGGACAAATGTAGCGCAGCTCTCCATTGGTTTGTTCTGGGAAAGCAGGAATATTGCTTTGGAAATGGAAGTTGTGGCTGGGGATGGAGCTCCGTCTCATAGCCCTTGTCTAGCTTAAGCAGGCAGTTGTCAACACTGCCCTGGCTAAAAACAAAACAAACAAACAAACAACCAGAAAGGAGTCTAAAGCCATGTGGTGTGGTGAAAGATCATATGGGGCTTTCTTCCTCCATAAGACTTTAGATGGTGTGAAATGGCTTCACTGCATTCCTGTTATTAACTTGCCTTAGACCGGAGACAGGGCTCCCTCTCCTCTTCCCAAGTTACAGGAAGTAGACTTATTACCCACAGAGCAGGGAAACCACAAGCCTAGGATGCATTTTTAGCCATTCCCCACGACTCAGGAATGCTGTCCCCTATATGTGTCCCACTTCACAACAGCTCAGAGACTCAGAGGGCAGTCAGCCCTGGGTTTTATACACAAGAGACACGTGCTTCTGTGAGCTAAAACATCGAAGATCCTCCTGTTTCTGGGAAAGAGGAGGCGGAAAGGCTGGATCGGGGCCCAGATTCATCTGGCCAGTTCTCTACTGTTTTGGAATGCTGTGTTCCCTGCGTGGTCTGCAATTGCTCTTGAGAGCTCCCAGCAAGAGAAGTGAGCTGGGTCAGTTGGAGATGGCTCAACTGTCTCTGCTGTCTTCACTTACAGTGCCTTGTTCTGAAGTATGTGTGTGTTCATGTGTTCACATGCTTACATGCAGGACATACCGGGCATCCAGGAGTGGGAACTCCAATGTCATACCCTCAACTCAAATTGGAGAGGAACTTGGGGGAAAATTAGGCTCCCGGGTGTTGTAGGATGGGTGCATTTGAGGTGGGGCCCCCAAACTTTATGACGTGGTCTAAGCATCCTGGAAACAAGAACAAGGAAGCTCTAAGATACATTTGTGAGCTTGAAAAGCAATGTCTGGAAGATCTGTGGGGCTGCAGAGATGGCTTAGTGGGTACAGGTGCTTGCCACCAAGCCTGATGACATGTGTTTGATCCCTGGGTCTCACAAGGTGGAAGGAGAGAACTGATTCCTGCAAGGTGTCCTCTGACAACAACGTGTGCTGAGCCATTGCATACCACACACACATTCATGCACTCCTGTGCACATACATGCACACACACACACACACACACACACACACACACACACACACACATACACAGTGTGTGTAATAGGTTAGAACTGTATTGTTGTTCTAAAAGGCAGGGGTGGGAGTTGAGATAGACTATCTCCAGAGGACTTATAAGAGAATGGTGATCATATGGCCTTCTGTGCATTCTGGGAACTGGAAGTAGGGGATAATAGTGGGTAGAGACTCCTTCTTCATCCTACATTGCAAATTTTAAATATTTATTTATTTATTTATTTATTTATTTATTTATTTATTTATTTATTTAGTGTGTGTGTGTGTGTGTGTGTGTGTGTCTGTGGGTGTGTCTGTGTCTGTGTCTGTGTATAGAGCAGAGGTCCATGTCTGCTGATTTCCACTAACTCTATCTTTTAAGACAGGCTCTCTCACTGAACCAGGTACTCGCCAACTGACGAGGCTGCCCCCAGGGATATTTCCAGGGCAGTAGTTCAGAGCCTGTGTTCTGGGTCTAACCTGTCTTGCTCTAAACCCCCCTACTCTGCACCACTTTGTGTAAGTTTCCTAATGTTCCCTGACAGGGCTGTAAAGCACGCACGTCAACCACACTCCCCTCAGCGCTACCACTTCCACTGGACCTTACGTTCTAACCCCAAGAGGCTGTGGTGGCACACTCTGCAGAACCACATTTGATCTCCTGTTACCCTGTCCGGTCGATGTACACATACGGGTGGTGTTGGCTGCACACCGGGTGAGGCCCGGGGCATCCAAAAGTGAAAGAGGTTTTCAGGCTCCAGCTGTCCTGTCTTCCCAGGGCCAAACATGTCCACAGAAATTCCATTACAGTGAGAGTTTTGTAACCACAGGGAGATGAAAGGCTGCCTTGGTCATCACTGACATTTCATAATGGGAAATGGGAGAGGCGTGGAAAGTCATTTCCTGATCTTGTTTGGCACAGAGAGGAAGAACAGTGTGTTTCAACGTCCCCTGGTTTAAGAAAGGAAAAAAAAAAAAGTGTGGGAAGGGTGCTCATTTTCATTGAGAAGAGGAAACTGAAAACTCCAAAGGTTATACAAATAGGAAGCGTTATTTATTTATTTATTTACTTATTTTATAAGCCATGGAGCCAGCTAGTGATCACTAAGTCCCAAGTGGGTGTTGCATGTTCAGTGGGAGGCTGGACTGTGTGATACTCAGGTCTCTCCTTCACACTGGCTCCAAGACTCCAGCCCAGTGATGCCTCCTGCCCTCTGGGAGAGATGCTTCTGGTTGTGGGGACCGCTTTTGTGGCTCAGCATTGGAAGCTCAGGTAAGCCAAAGGTTGGGACCTTGGGTGGAGTCTTATTTCTTAACCTGCCGTCTTACACAGCACTGATCTTGGAAGGTCCCCTAAAAGTCCTTTATCTCCCCAGGGGTGATTTTAAAAGAGGGGGAAAAAACCCTACTATCATAATGGGAACGGCGGTAAGATCAGTGCCTTCTCCGCTTACCAAAACTGAACTTCCCCTGACCTCCTGACTCATTTTCCTAACACCCGAATTACAGTCCTTTCACCTTGTGCAAGTCAAGGTGATTGTAACAAAATAAACTTTGATTTACTCTCAGATACGTGTTTTCAGCCTACAAATAGCCACTGTTTCAAGATGCAGTTAATTTTAACTTTGCCAGACAAACTTTGGAAAGCTGTAAGAACAGTTTTGTCATTGAGATTATTAGATGTCCTAATCCTAGGAACCCAGCTCAGGCATAGGTCAGCCGTTGCCGTTGGTAGGATCATGATAGGTAGTCCCTGCTCACCACAGATGCCGGGCAAAGTCGCTTCCCTCAGATGTCATTTGCATCATATCTTTCCCCTGGTGAGAATCAGAACATGCTACCCACGTTCTTAATTTAGTAATTTCACACACACACACACACACACACACACACACACACACACACCCCAAGTGCAAACACATGCGCACAAATATACTCACACACGTGCACATACACATATATGCACACACACGCATGTGCAAACGCATGTACACAAATACACTCATACACATGCACATACACACATATGCACACACACATGCATGTGCAAACATGCACACAAATACACTCAATGCACATACACACATATCCATACACACACACACACACACACACACACACACACACACACACACACGCACACACGCACGCACGCCGAGGGAGGAGCAGCGTTCTCAGAAGGGTCCCCTTCTGCCTCCCAAAACAAACTGCTTTTTTGCCCTTCCTTAAATGTTTCTCATCTCTCAGCTTCTAAACTCCCACCTGGAGTTGCTCAGACTTTGGGGCTGTTTCTAGCCTTCACCTCTCGAAAGGGGTCTTTCCTACTCCCTTGTTCCCTCGCAATAGAATGGATCTAGTCTCTCCTAGCAGCCTGGGTGCCTTTTCAAGGTGCTGCTCCCCCATTTGTTTGTTCCACAAGGGGAGGGTTTGGGGCTCTCCAGTCTCTTGCAAACACTTCTCCCAGTGCTCTGCATGCAGGGCATGCTCAGTGAGTGGTACTGCATTGCTGGGCAGTGGACGGCAAGGTGAGGGACAGAGGGAGCAGGTGCTGAGGCGGCAGACACTGATGGACTTTGTGTCTTAGCAGCTGCAAGGCTTTGAGGAAGTGGCTTTTCTCTATATGTGTCCTTGGTGATTGTTTGTACCAGTTGGGATGCTGTAAAGGACTGAACACAATTTGTGTGCAGATTTGACCCCTGACAGTTGCTTATGTTCAGGTGATTTTTATTATTAGTGGGTAGTTGGTGGGATAAAGGCGGACAGAACTGCCAGAAGCCATTTTGGAAAAAGGATAGGAGGGATCCCTGATGCTCCAAAGAGAGCTGGGGGTGTGGCTGGGAGAAGAGAGCTCAGCAGGCTGGCTCCTTGGCCACCACAGGGCTGTTCTATCCCTGTTGAGGGACAGGAGGCATTCACTGCGGGGTGGGCTTTGAAATCAGAGGGTGGGAAGATGGAAGGGAATTGTTTTCACACTTTGAACCCTTACCTCTCAGCAAGCTCAGAGGCTCAGACACAGAAGGAAGGAGATCAGAAGTCCTGAGCCAGGTACCTGGTTGGGGTGAAGGCAAAAACGAATCCAGTTCTAAGTGTGGGAAGGATTCCAGGTGCCCGTGCGAGAAGGGAGTGGGCAACACTTGCCAGCAAGATCTCAGGAGTCCTCTCCGTCTGTCTTGCCTATGTCTGCCGCTCTTTCTTCACACAGACCTTGCAGGCCAAGGTTTTCAATTTCTCAGTGACGACTTCTCTACCTTCCCTCCTTAACTGCTGTCAACAATGACCGTGTTTATTGGATTCATGTTTCCTGTTGTTAAAAACTATGTTTACAAATCCAGAGGGTTGGTGGATAGGTGGAGATTGAAAGGGGAAAAGAGCATAGTTGTTTTAAGGCCAGCCACAGGAAGAAGAGGAGAGGAAAAGGGGATTAAAGGATACAGAGGGGTCAAGGCAACGGAAAGGAAGAGATCAAAGGGGCGTGAGGAAGGGAGGTGGCAATGTACCTATTGACCAAGGTGACCCCTCTGCCACCCGCCTTGCTGTCCTGGCTGGGCACCTGCACAATTCTTCATAGCCACCCAGGGCATAGCCTCAGGGGTTTTCTTTCTTTAAACATGTTTATGAATTACATTAATTGATTGTATGTGTGTATGTATGTGTGTGTGTGTGTGTGTGTGTGTGTGTGTGTGCATGCATACACGTGTGTGTTCATCAGTGATCATATTGAAGTCAGAGGACTTGGACATCAGTGGGTATCATCGCAGGTCATCAGGCCGGGTGACAAGCAGCCATAAGTGCTGAGTCATTATGGTCCCCGAGTGTTTTCTGAAGTCACTCTAACCTGAGTCAGATGGCACTCCAGGTGTGTTTTCTGAAGTCACTCCTGAGTCAGATGTACTCCAGGTGTGTTTTCTGAAGTCACTCCTGAGTCAGATGACACTCCAGGTGTGTTTTCTGAAGTCACTCCTGAGTCAGATGCATTCCAGGTGTGTTTTCTGAAGTCACTCCTGAGTCAGATGGCACCCCAGGTGTGTTTTCTGAAGTCACTCCTGAGTCAGATGGCACCCCAGGTGTGTTTTCTGAAGTCACTCCTGAGTCAGATGGCACCCCAGGTGTGTTTTCTGAAGTCACTCCTAACCTGAGTCAGATGGCACTCCAGGTGTGTTTTCTGAAGTCACTCCTGAGTCAGATGGCACCCCAGGTGTGTTTTCTGAAGTCACTCCTGAGTCAGATGCATTCCAGGTGTGTTTTCTGAAGTCACTCCTGAGTCAGATGGCACTCCAGGTGTGTTTTCTGAAGTCACTCCTGAGTCAGATGGCACTCCAGGTGTGTTTTCTGAAGTCATTCCTGAGTCAGATGGCACCCCAGGTGTGTTTTCTGAAGTCACTCCTGAGTCAGATGGCACCCCAGGTGTGTTTTCTGAAGTCACTCCTGAGTCAGATGCATTCCAGATGTGTTTTCTGAAGTCACTCCTGAGTCAGATGCATTCCAGGTGTGTTTTCTGAAGTCACCCCTGAGTCAGATGGCACTCCAGGTGTGTTTTCTGAAGTCACTCCTGAGTCAGATGGCACTCCAGGTGTGTTTTCTGAAGTCACTCCTGAGTCAGATGGCACTCCAGGTGTGTTTTCTGAAGTCACTCCTGAGTCAGATGGCACTCCAGGTGTGTTTTCTGAAGTCACTCCTGAGTCAGATGGCACTCCAGGTGTGTTTTCTGAAGTCACTCCTGAGTCAGATGGCACCCCAGGTGTGTTTTCTGAAGTCACTCCTAACCTGAGTCAGATGGCACCCCAGGTGTGTTTTCTGAAGTCACTCCTAACCTGAGTCAGATGGCATTCCAGGTGTTTTCTGAGCACCACATTTCCCAGCCACAGGCCTCACGGTCCAGCTTCCCACAGGTTTCATGTTTATTTACACTTTCTCAGCAAAACTTTGGAGTTTTTGAGAGCCAGTGTGGCTGGTATCTTATCCTTGAATCCTTTGAGCCTGGAGTTTGGTTGCTTAGGAGGAAAAAGCTGGGTGTGGGCCTTCTTTCCATTTCCTGACATTTGTGTAGGCTGGCTAAATGATCCTAGCCCTGAAAGACTACTTCATCCCCCCAAAAAGAGTCCCTAGGGTGGCTCACATTCGTTACTGCCGACAAAGTGACCCACAGACCAGTTAAGAGCACAGTTGTGTTCTCTGGGCAGGCTAGAGGCTTAGTTGGGGTTTCAGGAAGCTCAGGGCCTATAAGTGTTGAGCTGAGGCAGAAACAGCAAAGAAGAAGTAATCAGTATGGCCTGTGATACCCATCCCTCCACAGGCAGCTGAAGGGGATGCCGTCCCTTGCATGTCTGGTGGGAGCCCACCTTCCATTCAGCTATGGTGGGAATCTCCACCCTTCTCCAATTCTGAAGTATCCTCAGGGCCATGTGATGGAGGGAGGCCGCTACTTGGAACATGGAAGTATTCTCCAAGCTCCACACTTGGCCAGCCAATATTTAAGTCTACATCCTCCTTCCTCTTGCTTACAAATCCCTCACCAGCTGGTACGCCACCAAAATGAAGACAATCAAATAAAGTGAGAGCCACAATTTTTAAGATTTCAATTGTAATAAGGTATGAAGTTGTATTCGAATTATAGAAACAGCTCTGAAGATATAGTGTGATCCTTATGACAGACATTTGATGTGTGTAAAATATTTTTATATATGTAAAATATATGTTCTGTGCCTGGGTGTGAAATCCTTCCTGTGGATATAGCTCGTGGTAGAGCTCTTGCCCAGTATGCATAAGATCCTTGGTTTAATCTAGGCCAAATTAATTATTCATTCATCTTAACCCAAAAGCAAGGTTTGGTGGTCTTGGGACAATGACCCTTTCATATCTCCTAAATAGACAGGATGCTTTTATGTGTAGGTAGGGAATCTAGGATGATGATGAAAGATTTTCATTTTTAATTTCGTCAACTATCAGCCTAGATTCTTCAGACCTCACTCCTCATGCTGGTCTAGTTTGTCCAACCTCACCCAAGCCCTTGATTCCCACGGCTGAGGGCCTGGACCTCCATCTGCTGTCCTTGCCTTGACATGTGTGTACTCAGCCCATCTAATCTGCCGAGCTCTCCTCTTCTCTTGGACAAGAGTCTTTCCACATCAGGCTCTCACTCTCTCACTGGGTCCACATTAATGCAGGGTCTCACAAATGCTGACTTGGCCATTTCTCACCAGAGTGTGATCCCAATGAGGGCAAAATTACGTCTTCCTTCTTACATTATTTCCCCCATGGCATAGCTAGACAAACAGCAAGGCTCCCAGAGCTTTCTTGAGATTCACTAACCCTGAGAATGGGCTGGTGGTGAGCTATGGAGGGAATGCAGCCACCCTCTGGAACTGAATACAGCTCCTTACTTTGGCTAGGGGGGAAATTCCAGAAGACTTTAAAGAGTGATGACTGGAACAGTCATGAAGCACATTTTTGACATGAAATATGCCACTACCCAAAGTCAAGGGGGATGGCGTAGGAGAGGAGACTATGTGGAAGAGGGTGGATGGAATTCAGCTTGGGGTAGCTTCCATTCTGTATGCCTGACCCAAGAAGCTCTGTGTGAACATGAGGATGAAAGAGATAGAATGCGTTCCTCCCCGGAGCCTCGGAGTTATGCCACTTGACTTGTTATCTGTCAAATCTGTCATCCATGAATTTTCCAAGTTCCCTTTACCAAGGCCGAGAACTCTGTTTTCCCAAAAGTGAAGGTGACCAGCACAATGTGGTCTGAGAACGTCTCATGGCCTCGGAGGAATGCTGTGGACAGGGAATGGTCCTAGGTATAGACATGTCCCCTTCCCCCTGTCTTTGGCTGGCTGGTTGACTTCCAGGTCCCCTTGCCTTCATAAAGCCCTTGGTGTGCCAGGAACTCCCGGGTCTGCTTAAGAGGGAATTTTTGGCCCCCGAAGCCTAACAGCATTGTCAGAGTTGACCATCCAGAGAAACTCCACCCCAGGACCAGAGAACTTAGAAGTCCAGTTCTCCATTCCCAGGGAATTTGGGCTCCATTACCTGGAACACTTCCTTACCTCCTTCCATTTCTTCTTACAAAAGACTACCCTGAAATGGCTTCTATGGTCTTTTCTCCCATCAGCCACTTCTCTTTTCTCTGAAGAGTCTTGTGTTCTGAGTTGATTGACGTATTCTTGGAGGCCTAGTGCTTTTAAGTTTGCAGAATAGATTTTCCCCCCTCTTTGGTTAAATTTTAGGTATTTTCCATTACAAAACCAATATCAACTGAATACATAAATATATGCAATCTATTCCTGCTCATATTTAGTTTTTCTCTGAAGGTAAGAAAAAAAATATAATAAAATGTGCATAGAAGTTATCTCTGAGGAGAGGGCATATGGAGAGAAAAGTTTAAGATTTTTAATTTTATTTTTAGGGATGTGCAGGGATTTTCTATATTGATAGGTTATATACTACCTCCAGCACCCCCTTTGCACTGTTTTGAATCATTCATTTTTTAAGTAATGGAAGGGGCTGGAGGGATGGCTCACTGATTACAAGCGCTTGCTGCTCTCATAAAGGACCAGGGTTGAGTTCTCAGCATGTACCTGGTGGCTCATAACTGCCTATAGCTCCAGTTCCAGGGCATCTAGCAACAACCTTTTCTAGACTCTCTGGGCTCCAGACATGCATGTGTTACATAGACATACATGTAAGCACTCACACATACACATAAAATGAAAACAAATAAATCTTTTTAAAAAAGGAATAGAGACTCGGGACAAAAGTTAGAAAATACATAAAATTGTACGTAAAAGTTATGTAAAAGTTCAATAAAGTAGTTGGGAAAATACTGCCTATAGCCAACCACACAGACACAAATATTTAACCTTTCTGGCTTTTTTTTTTTTTTTTTGAGACAGAGTTTCTCTTTCTAGTAGTTTTGGTACCTTTCCTGGGTCTCACTCTGTAGCCCAGGCTGACCTCGAACTCACAGAGATCCACCTGGCTCTGCCTCCACAGCGCTGGGACTAAAGGTGTGCGCCACTGCGGCCTGGCCTAAGTGAGGGATGTATTTAACCCCTTTCTGACTTTTTGATGCTTCCTTCCATGGACTTTTTGCTCTTTTAAATGTGAATGTAAGAAAATTATAAAATAACGAGGATATAAGAAAAATCATTAAGAAACCATGACAGTCTTTTCCCAACGTCCTAACCATCCAAACAATGAAGAAATGTGAACTCGTTTTCCTCCAGATCCTCTTTGATTTCACATCACAGGTTAGTGAATCACAGACTAACACAGTGTTTCTTCACTTATCTCCACTAAAATGCAGCTGGATCCTCCCCAGACTTTTCCCTGTCATGTACATTGCTGCAATGTGGAACATTTAAGACTGCTTTCTGAAAACGGAACCACGGAGTGCCAACTCAGTGGTCCTCTCTCGTTATAATCAAGTTGTTCTCCAAAGTAGTTGAGCCATGCTATAGCCCCGCCTGCAATATATAAAATCTCATTTCTTTTCTCGCTAATCTTCTGGATCACTGTACAGTTTAGTTATTGTCAAATTGATGCCTATTGTAGATTTCTTTAATTCTTGCCCATCACTCTCAGAATTTTTGATCTGAGAAACCAAACTTCTTTAGTTCTAATAATTACCTTTATAAATATTTCTCTTCTCATTGTCTTACTGAGGTCTTTTTATTCTGTGTTTTGAGACATGGTCTCATTATGAACCCTGGTTGGCATGGAACTTGCTGTATACGTAGACCAGGCTAGCCTTGAACTTGCTTTGGCCCTCCAGCTTCTGCCTCCTAATCTGAGTGCCGCCACATGTGGTGGCATCCCCTTCCTTCAGAGAGCTATGACTAGGTGAGTATTAGAGCCTCTCCCTCTTGTTTTGTTTTGTGTTTATTTTCTGGTGGTGTTGCACATTGAACCCAGAGCTTCACATATTCCAGGAAGCATTCTACCACTGAGCTACAGCCTCGTGTGTGTGTGTGTGTGTGTGTGTGTGTGTGTGTGTGTGTGTGTGTGTGCTCATTGGCACTAGGAATTAAGCTGGGGCTTTGCACGTGCAAAGCCCACATTTTACCTCCAGACTCCACACATAGCTCCTATACATTTGCATTTTAAAAGTTTCTAATACATCCGTGCAGGATCTGCAGTGTTGATTCCTTTCTTATTTCGATGATCGCCGTTTTCATTTTCAAATGAAACAAACTTAAAAAAAATTCTTGCTAGAGACTTTAAAATAATAAATATACTAATAATACAAAGGGGTACAAAAATGAAGATAGAAATGTTATAAAAATAAAAATAAGGGGCTGGAGAGATGGCTCAGAGGTTAAGAGCACTGACTGTTCTTCCAGAGGTCCTGAGTTCAATTCCCAGCAACCACATGGTGGCTTACAACCATCTGTAATGAGATTCTAGTGTGCAGGCATACATGCAAGCAGAATACTGTATACATAATAAATAAATAAATATTAAAAAAAATAGGCACAATGACAAGGATGTATATAGAAAAAAAACCTAATTGGGAAATTGAAACTGAAAATACAAAGGGTAAAAGAAAAAGTGAAGACAGAAAACGTTACAAAATAAAAATAGGCACAGTGATAAGAATGCATATAGAAAAAAACCTAATTGGAAACTGAAACAAAAAAAGAACAAAGACCACATCATGGTCAGACAGAGGCTAGTCCAAGGAATAAAGGGATTTTTAAATTGTAATTTCATTCTTCTTGTTGTTGTTACTGGGTATGTGTACTTGATGTGTGGGAGGGCTCTGCATGTGGAGACCAGGGCATTCTTTGTGGAGCTGGTCTTCTCATTTTACTTTTCCCTTTGGATTCTGAAGACTGAACTCAGATCACCAGACTTATGCAACAAATGCCAGATGACCTGCTAAGTCATCTGGCCATCCCTAAAGAGACTGACATTTTAAACGTCAGACAATGTAGTGATCTAATTCACACACAAGCAAACTGAAGAAAAAAATAATAATATGCACACCTCAAAAAATGGGAAAGCCCAAACCACAAATAATGCACTTGATGGAGAATGTCTACCAGATTCTGGCAGCAAGGACTATGTCTTTTTCTCTTTCTTTCAATGCTCATCTGTCCTCCATGGTTGGTTTAAGAAAGGGCTGGGTGGGTGGGAAGCATCGGAATATGGTTCACTGAGTCGTGTCTTAAACTCTTAAGTGACTGACAGTTTTTAAAAATTAAAAAAAAAATGTGTATGTGTATATACGTGTGGGGGCATATACACATGAGTTCAGGTGCCCACAGAGGTCTAGAGAGGGCATCAGATTCCCTGGAGCTGGAATTACGGGGGCTGGTGAATCATCCAGTGTGGGTACTGGGAACCAAAGTCAGGTTGTCTTAAAAGGCAGAAAATGCTCTTAACTTCTGAGCTCTTTCTCCAGTCCATGATCAACAGTTTTATCATCTTTAAACATTGGCATTTTCCCTCTCTCCCTCGTCAAATTCTATAATTTATTCCACTTTATTATCTTGTCTCATTGGCAAGGGCTAGGACCTCCATATAATATTTAACAAAGGCAACAGCATAGATGACTTTCTTATTTTTTGGGTACAGGGTCTCTCTGTGTAATTCAAGCTGGTCTAGAATTTAAGATCTTCTTGCCTCAGCTTCCTGAGTACTAGGACTCCAGGCACATGCCACCACACCCCCAAGAACAGATTGATTTTCAGTTTTAAGTGAAGTCACATCTGTTGAGAAGAGCATTTTATTTTTATATTAATATTACAAATGTTACAAAAATACGTTGCTGTTACAAACACTTTATTTCTTGCATTAAACCCTGGTTGGCCATGGTGTGTGTGTGTGTGTGTGTGTGTGTGTGTGTGTGTGTGTGTGTGTGTGTTTGTGTGTGTGTATTTGTTGGTTTTGGGTTTTTGTTTGTTGGTTGTTTTGTTTTGTTTTGTTTGAGACAGGGTTTCTCTGTGTAATTGTCCTGGCTGTCCTGGAACTCGCTCTGTAGATTAGGCTGACCTCGAACTCACAGAGATCCTCTTGCCTCTGCCTCCCAAGTGCTTAGGTTAAAGGCATGCAGCACCATTGCCCAGCAAACATGGTATATTTTTGTGCCCTTTGTTCTTGTTATCCTTGATGGATTTGATTTGCTGGTATTTTATCTAGATTTGATAATTTGATTATTCTCATAAAATGAGTTAGCATTCTGTCTCCCGTTTGCTGTTCTCTGGAAAAGTATATGAAATTGAGGATTTGGAGGTTGATAGAAGCCCTCTGTAAGTCTTTCTGGCCTGTCGGAGTTTTATTATGAATGATTTAAAAACTACCATTTCGATTCCTTTGTGCTATAGTTTTAAAAGTGCTTTGACCGGGCAGTGGTGGCACACACCTTTAATCCCAGCACTCGGGAGGCAGAGGCAGGAGGATCTCTATCTCTGTGAGTTTGAGGCCAGCCTGGTCTACAGAGCGAGTTCCAGGACAGTCTCCAAAGCTACACAGAGAAACCCTGTCTCGGAAAAATAAATAAATAAATAAATAAAATAAAATGGAAAAAAAAGTGCTCTGTTTTTGTTAGTTTTATCTTTCTTGACTAAGTTTTGGTAAGCTGTACTTTTCCAAGAAAGAATCCATTTTTAGAAAAATCTATAGCTTCAGTTTCTGGCTGGATATAAATGTGTTCTTTGATGGTTTGAAAAGAATCAGTTGTGTCTGTATTGATTTCCCTTTTCTGTTCTTGATATTGTTTACCTGTGACTTCCTCCTTTTTTCTTACTCCGTCTTATCAAAAGTACATCTGGTTTATTATGCTTTTTGGAGAACCAGCTCTTGGACTGTACTGTGTGTGGCAGGTTCTAGCTGAGCATCAGAATGTACAGAATGGATAAAAAGCCTTGCTTTGCCTTGCTTGAAAATCTTTTCTAGCTGCTGCTGGTGCACAGCTTTAATCCCAGCACTTGGGAGGCCGAGGCAGGCAGATCTCTGTGAGTTCAAGGCCAGCTTGGTCTACAGAGCGAGTTCCAGGACAGCCGGGGCTCCACAGAGAAACCCTGTCTTGAAAACAAAATAAAACAAAACAAAAAACCCAAAATCTATTCTAATGCAGGAGATAATAATTAAAAACAACAAGTCCCATAAAAAGTGCAGAGTAGCTTAGAAGAGGATGGTTTCTACTAAAGTAGAGAGATCAGGGTAAGAAAGACTAAGGGGATCTGAGGGGAGGTACAGAGGAGGAGAGAAAATGGCATCTGACAGGCAGGCTTGATGGGGCAGAGGGAATTAACCATGCATGTGCCTATCAGAACATTCCAGAAAGAGAGGACAGCCAGGATCAAGAGCTTCTGACAGAAGAGAGAACCAAGGGGACACCTAGCTGGAACAGAGTGTGCAAAATAAGATTTAGGGAAGTGTAGGGGGCACAGAGGTCTCTGTGCTCACAGACGTGCCCTAGGGGGATCCCAAGGGCTGACTGAAGATTCTATGTCCTAGCTGCCTTTGTTCCTGTGCCATACTGGGTCATCAGAGACCCTCTGTAGTTTTAAAGGCTGTACGGACAGCCCATGACCAATGACTCCAATAGAAGGGGGTTATACTTTCCTGTATTAGAATTATCAGATGATTCACTAGTTGCGGTGGTAGTATTGCTTGCATTTGTTGTAATATATCTCTTCCCCCACAAACTGTGGAAGTCCTGAGGCTGCACAGTGCCAGAAGAAGAATCTTTGTCAGCCCAATTTAACATGTTAGTACATTTTAAAGAATCCCGTTGGCCTCCAACAGCTTGGAAAGGCCAGCCTTTAGACATTGGCCAGTGTGGGGGCCATTGTTGTTAATTAATAACTGAATGATCTGTCCCAGTGTCCAGAATGCCGCTAAAGTGATAGTTTTCAATGTATAAGGTCAACACAGGACACCCATCCACTGATAACCATCTTGTCCATAAAGTCAAGGGATTTAATCCCATTGCCGTAGATCCTGTTGTTCCTCTTAAATAATTGGATACTGCTTTTGAGTCTAGTTTATTTTTGGTTGTCTGGGTCAATTTCTGCCTTGATTCTGAGGCTGGATGTTGCCACCTTGGGAGTTTAAAGGCTTACCATCCTTGTCAAATTTGGATAGACATTTATTAGCCCAGTGTTTTCCCTTTTTATCATGGGCAAAGGCAAAGGCCAAGGCCCAGATTACTAGATTTTTTTTTTTTTTTTGCACTCATTTTTCCAAGGTCTTTTATTTCAGAATTCCAAGCAAGATCTCTTTTGGAAGATTTTCAATAGCTGCTGCAGTGAGTGTTGCAACACAAGACAAGCTGCCAGGGTCTTGAGTGGCTGCACCCCAATACAAAAACCAGCGTGCTATGGCAGCTCCACACTCTGGTACTCCATCAAACACGAGCTACCTGATGAGGATATCTGCAGCATCCCCCTGAGCTACTTTCTGTTGTTCTGCTCTCTTAATGAGAGCAAGAAACTCAGGCCAAAGCTCGTTAACCTTCCGCTTTAAAGTAGCCAGAGAATGCACTTTCTCTATGATCAGTATTTTTCCAGGCTCACAGTACACAAAGGCATGCTTGGTCAAAATATTGGGCGGAAACATTCATTTGTACTGGAGTATCGCTATAGTATGCCCTCCGCACAATAGGAAGTCTGTCCGCAATAATAGGGATGTTATTGTTAAGGTTTCTTTCTGCCTGTTCATCATGTTCATCATATTAATTTGCTTTCTGTGTTAAGTATTGTCCTGAGATTGAGGAAATTTTAAATACTTGCCTATAGTCCCAAGGAGCAACAATACCTCTGTTTAAATGTTCCGACATTATATCAATAAATGGAGCATGTATGCCATTAGCGGAGACCAGTTTTCTGAAATTCTTTAAGAACTCAAAAGTAAGTGGACAATATTGACGCACATATGGGTTCCGAGGATTTAAAAATCACAGGCATCGTAAGAGCCGTCACGATAGGGCATTTGGTCCAATCATTTTCCTGTTGGTTATGTCCCTCATCTTCCACGATAGTCTCTTAAAGTGAAGGAGTATATGCAGATTGGCGAGAATGAATATTTGTTGTAAATGTATATAAATATGGGGTGTTTGAAAGGGGAGGCAACATGTCTAAACTGGTCTCCTTGAATGTAGGAGCAGTAGTCCCCTGCGGAGACGTGTCCAGATGATCCTCCTCATGTGGTCCTCCCGAAGAGGGTTCAACCAATACATAATTACAGTCTAGATTGCAAAATGATGACAGGGATTTTATCCCCCTCTTCATGGACTCTTTCTATATTAGCGCCTATGTGTTTCCATCTGTCAACATCAATGGCTCCCTGTTCAGGAAACAAAGGACGGAATTTTACAGTCATTTGTACAAAGTCACAGAGCTGTTGCTTTAAATATTTTCGCTCCCCTGGATCTGAACAGACATCTCAATAATTATATAACATTATCTGTCTCAGAGGCCTGAGAAGAACCCATGCTATTTCACCCTTTCACTTAGGCTCATGAATCCTTGGGTGAGAGGACCAAACTCCTACCCTCTGCTTCCAGTTAGAGAAAAAAAATGTCTGCTGGGGCCGAGCCCCACACATTGGGTGCCAGTTGCAGGGGTCCGTGTGACCTTCACTGGCAGCTGAGAGACAAGCCGTGAGAGACAAGAAGGCAGTTCCACACACCACCACTCAAGAGCCAGTGAGTCTGACCTGAGTGGTTTATTTTAGGCTTATTTAAACACAGCACAATCTGGGGGAAATTATTCTCGTGATGATTAACTCAATCCCACATTCACACAAAGCGTACTAAATCTTTTTGAGGAACAAAATAAGCTAAATACAGATCAAGCATGACTACTAAAACTCTTCGTAAAGTACATGCGACCCCTTCCATACACATAGATTCTATAGACTGACTGAGAAAACAGTTTCTGAGAACGGGTCTGGAGGAGGGTCTGGTGCCAGAAAGTCTCCAGCCACACAGATTACACAAAGGTGTCCAGGCTAGAAAGCATGTCTGCTCCAGCCTTCTGGGAGAAAAGCAGGTTTTGCATTCCTTCCCTTGAGGGAACAACCCTGGGTACTTAGCATTCCAGATTCCCTTAGTGCAGTGGTTCTCAACCTTTCTGATGCTGTGACCCTTAAATGCAGTTCCTCATGTTGTGGTGACCCCCAACCATAAGATTATTTTCATTGCTACTTCATAACTGTCATTTTGCTACTGTTATGAATCATAATGTAAATATCTATGTTTTCCGATGGTCTTAGGTGACCTCCGTGAAAGGATCATTTGACACCCCCCCCAAAAAAGGTCATGACCCACAGGTTGAGAACCACTGTCTTAATGCATGTCTGGGAACACAAAGACCTCTATGCCCTCAAGGGGTCAGACAAGATCCTTGAGAGCCGCGTAGTCCATTCCGTGGTCATCAGCTTCTATTCGGAATGAAGTACCGAAGGCTTTTGCCTAGAGGAGCTTATCTTGGTCACTGTGCTACGTTTAGACCAAAGGGACCGCAGTGTAGGCAGGAAAAGCAGCGACAAGCTATGGCAGTGAGCTTGAGAAACAGCTGTGGCTCAGCCCAAAGCGGTAACTAGGTAGGTAGGGATGGCTGAACTCGGAATATACAGTTCTGACGACAACAGGATTTGTTTACCATTCCCATGTGAGGAGCGAAATGAGTCCAAGACGTTTGTCCCCAGACGCTGCGATGACTGAGTTGCTGAGGGTGTTGCTCATATCTCATGTGTTCTATTTCTTTAATGTCAACCGGACCTTCCTGTTTCTTTCCCTCTATCTGGAGTAGCTGTGTTATTCTTTCCTTAAAGGACTGACTTGCATAGACAAGCTTTGAACTCACGGAGATCCACCTGCCTCTGCCTCCCAAATGCTGGGATCAAAGGTGTGCACCACCATGATTGCCCTAAAATAAAAGTTTTAAAAGATGAACAGTTTTAAGAAGCTATTTGATTGGTTAAGGAGGGCTTAAAGTCCCTGGCCAGAGGTGAATGGGTTGCTTCTGGTTGGTCAGGCCTAAGTTCTGTTTCCAGCTCTCCACGTGTTGCTTTGAGTTTCTATTTGCTAACTTGGGAACTCAGTCATCTTGGTGCAATGGCCTCCCCGTATGTCATATTGATGCTGCTTTAGCCACTATACACAGAGTTGAACAAGGATTTGTTTCTCCGCCATTCCGTTTTTTATATTCCTCACTTTCCATCGTGATTCTTCTTTAACGGGCACGCTGCTCAAGAGTATTCTTATACTTCCCATGTATTTTAAAATTAATTTTGCCGTTGGTCTCTAATTTTGATATTTATTTAGATGATGCTGTCTGAGTGATATTGATCCTTTTGGTGACTTCGAGGCCTTGCTGTGTTAGTTAGTTTTACATTTCTACAACAAAATACCCAATGCAATTAACTTTAAAAGAAGTGAGTGTCATTTAGTTTTAGAAGTGCAAGTCCACGACCGGGCAGCCTTGCTGGCTGGGCCTCTTCTTTGAGTGGGATGCCATAATGGAAGCACATATGGGAGAAAAATGTCAGGGGTCAGGCATAGAAAGAGTTAATAAAGAGTCTGAGGTCCCACCATCCCCTTCTAGGGCATATCTACAGCGAGCCAAGGACCTCACTAGGCCTCACTATTTTTTTCCAGTGCTGCAGATCAAACACAGGCCTTGTACAAGTGTTCCACCACCAACCTACCTTCCTGGTCTTTGTTTCTTGAGATAGGGTTTCATTATTTAGCCCATGCTGACCAGCAATTTGCTATATAGCCCAGTCTGGCCCCAAGATCACAATCCTTCTGTCTGCTTTCCAGGTGGCATGTGTGTGCCACACACTTGGGTGGCCTCCACTTCTTAAAAACCCACTATACCTCTCAATACTGTCATCTTGGGGACAGAATAGGTTTGGGGGAGTGGATTACCACAATTATACTCAAGCCATAGTGCTTACTAAGGGGACATACTGTTCTTATTTGAAAGGATTTAGTTCTGCCAAAGGTGGTGACGCACATCTATAATCCTAGTATTCAGGAAGCCGAGGCAAGGAGCTCATGGATTTGAGGCCAATGTAGAGTCCTGTAAGAAGATTGTGTCTTAGAAAACCATCAGGGCTAGTACTGCAGCTCAGTGGTAGAGTACTTGCCTAACTAACATGGTCCTTCTAAAAAGAGATGGCCGCGCGCGCGCTCTGAGTGTTCTTTTTGCTTTGTTTCCTCTAGGGAATGTACCTCCTACCGCCCAGCCAAAGTGCACTGACTTCCAGAATGCCAACCTCCTCCGAGGCACCAACCTCAAAGTCCAGTTTCTCCTATTTACCCCTTCCGACCCCAGCTGTGGGCAGCTAGTAGAAAGAAGCAGTGACATCCAAAACTCTAAGTTCAATGTCAGCCTGGGAACCAAACTAATTATTCATGGATTCAGGTGAGAGCTAAGCAACCAATAGTTAAGAACCAAAGAGACCATAATGCCATGGGAAGAGTGTGGGGAGCGTGAGGAGGCATGGATTTACTGCCCATCACATGTTCCATCGCTCACGTCCTTGAAGGTGTCTCATGTGAACTCTGCATACATTGTGTTCCCCATTCTTGCTAGCACACCATAAGCCTCTACCCAGTCTTTATGAACCTGGAAAAGCCATTCCAGTTTCCACATCTGGATTAAAGAGGGGGATATAGGAATAGTCTCCAGGTTCTTGGGCAAAAACCTGTGCTGTTGTCCCCCAAAGTGTGGTTGTACAGCATGATTCATCTTGGAAAATGAGGTCACAGGTTTTACGCACTCACTTGAGGATAACAACATGGTACTTTTTGCCCAGGGTTTTGTTTCCTCTTTTTTTTTTTCTTCGCTTTTTTCCATGATTTTTTTGACTGGAGAAACTTTTGTGTATGGTTCTACTTCCATCATACCCAGGGGTTAGCATTTCTCAGGAGCCTGATAGTTCTGCAGTTTCTGGTACCCTACTGTCCAATTCAATCACAACTCTTCCTTCAAACATATTTTCCTCCAAAGCCCACTGGCAAGACAAAAACACAAAAGAAAACAAACAAACCCAGAGACAGTTTCTGAGAAGAAAGGGAGAAAGAGACTGCAGGGCATATAGAGTTGGGGTACCCATTGAAGAGGTGCTCCCCACTTCTTCACATCGGGCCTCTCTCTGCTCCAGGGCCCCAGTCACATCTGCCTTGAGTTGTCACTCTCCATTCTTTTCCCAAAGTCATTTCTTTAACAAGTCTTATATTCAGTCGCTATCCCCGGCAGAGTGTGTGTCTCCAGCCCGGGCATGGCTGATGAAACCAGAACATTCATCAGGTAGCTCTGTTCTTAACCTCGGGGATCACTTTCCAAAGTGATGCCCCATCTCTACTCCGTCTCCTTGTGAGCATGCTCACCGTGTCCCACAACAGGAGCTGGAGTGTCTTGCCACACTGTTAGGAAATCTTTCTGAAAATTTGCTAACATTATCTTCCTGGAAAAGTCTTAAACTGTAGGTTCTAGACAGACAGGGACCTGTCTTTACTTCTTGGAAATCCCCCAGCATACCCTTAAACCCATAGGTACTCAATAAACATGCTGTGAATGAATAAAAGGGCACATGGATGAATGAAAGCCTCCTCAAGGAAAGAACCTATCATTTAGAATGAGAATTTAGACTACATGTTTTAACTCTAAGTACAGAGCTGTCTTTCAAATAGTCCAGAGGCAGAGCAGTGAAGACAGTCTACAGAGCTTTGTACAAAGGGGTAGACTGAAGGGAGGTGTGGGTGCAATCTGCCCTGAGTTCTCCATTCTGCCTGGAACAAGAGGCACTTTCAGATAATTCACATGAAGATTCCACATATACTGGTGACTCTGGAATGATGTTGCCCCTCGGCACTGTGTGACTGGCTGTCTTCAGTCTTGACTTCTCTAGTTTGGGGACTAATTGGGGTTTCTGTCAACGGCTATCAGTTTGGCAAGTAATGCTCCTCTGTATTTTGACCCACGTCTAGGGCGTTAGGAACAAAGCCTTCTTGGATCGACAAGTTCATTCGCACTCTTCTGCGAGCAACAGATGCCAATGTGATTGCAGTGGACTGGGTTTATGGCTCTACAGGCGTCTACCTGTTCGCTGTGGAGAATGTGGTCAAGTTGAGCCTGGAGATCTCCCGCTTCCTCAGCAAACTTCTGGTAGGTCAGGAAAGGTTTGGGTTAGTTTTGCGCAGGACACAGCAGCCAGAAAGAAAAGGATCCCCCTTGAGATTAGGGGCAGGAGCAGAGCCAACCGGGGAGCTGGTTTTCATCTTAAATCTGGAGCTGGATTCTTGGGGTGCTGACAGGCAGGGCACTGAACCTCCCCCAAGGTCCTCAGGCCTCCATAAAGCATGTCACTGGACAATAAATAGTTTGCTGACACTGCAAAATTTAGTAATCTCTCCCAAGGAATGACATGGTTGTTGCATACTTGGAAGTAAGGGAACTAACTGCTGGGTGCAGAGCCCAGCCCAGAAAGAGGAACAGTGATTGGTGGATGAGAGGTCTTTCCTTGTTCTGAAGCATGTGGGCAGGTGCATGGTGCCCAAGGCCTTTGTTTCAGCCCAAGTGGACCCCCCCCTCCATCTACCATTGCCCATTCCAGGAGCTGGGTGTGTCGGAGTCCTCAGTCCACATCATTGGTGTTAGTCTAGGGGCTCATGTTGGAGGCATGGTCGGACAATTGTACAAAGGCCAGTTGGGACGGATCACAGGTAAAAAAAAAAAAATTCCTCTCTATCTTTCCTCTCAGCTATTACAGAGAGAGCGAGCTTTCTTCAGAGACTCTTCTGAAGTGAACAGAGGGAATGTTGAGGCCACATCCTTCTGTCTCATAGAATCCTCCAGAGAGGCCCTGTGGGATGAAACCAGTTGCCACTGGTTTTTCCAAATTGATATTATTGTTGTTATGTTCATTTTAGAGCCAGAAACCTGGGCCATGGAGAGGGTACCACAGTAGACAACAGAGTATGGGGGTTCCTGGGTAAAGTGGTCCTGGGCTGCTTCTCCCAACCCTCAGTCCTGGATGGATGATTCTATGAGCTGAACTGGAGGGACTGCTGGGGAGGGCAAAGTGTAGATCCATAGCGTTTCTGGGAGGTGAGAGGAAAAAGGATCTTAACAGCGGTCTGTCTTTATAGGGCTAGATCCTGCTGGACCAGAGTACACCAGAGCCAGCCTGGAGGAACGCTTGGATGCTGGAGATGCCCTCTTTGTGGAGGCCATCCACACAGACACTGACTGTGAGCTGGAATGAAGTACCTGGGATGAGGGAGAGCACATGGGTAGGGTTTAGGGCGCACCTAGTGGTGTGGCCCTGGCCAGAGAGCCCCTGTTCCTGGCAGAGCCTCTGTTAAACAGTGAGGAACTTATCCGGGATGATTTTGAAGGGCTCCTCCAGCTGTGAGATCATTCTTTGGCTATCATTGTCCTTGTTGCGACCATGGAGATTAGTAGTTTTATTGTAGGCTATCAGTGGGCCAGAGGACTCTCACTCATGGACCAAAATTGTTTGTTTGGTAATCTCACTGATTCAACGCCAAACCCTGTGCTGATGGGCATTGCTGTCTGGATCATATGGGGAAATCATGTTGCTTTTTTAGGCTGTATGTGTCTGGCCCCTGAGGATGGGGGCATTCCACTCCCCAGACATTCAGGCCAGTGAGGATTTTCCTTTTCCCCAGAGGACAAGCCCAGTCCCAGGTCAGGAGAGAGAATCCCCTTCCAACAGTCACACACACAGGAAAGTCCACCTCAACTCTCAGCCCAGTTTGTCTTTCTGACCACCTAGGAAAGGATTAGACAATCATCCTTGTTTCTACTAGAAATGAGATGTCCCTATGGTGTGCACTGTGCTCAGTATATTGCAATGAACAAGAGAAACAATGTCAGTTTTAGACCAAAAGGGCTTACCATTCAAGGGAGAGAGATGTCTGTGTCTCATCCCTTTAGGTCAAAAGCCTTCCAGCATCCAAACACACAAGGCATGAAGAAGCCCGTGCAGCCATATTGTCCAACCCCTGTTCCTACCTTCTCTGCACAGATATATACCCAGATCCCCCAACACTTCCTCTATTAGGAAGTTATCTTGCCCATGACCAAGGCAAGTCCTTTACTTAAGAGTAGTCACATTCATGGAGACGGAAATGCAATGATGGGTAACAGAGAATGAGGGAGGAGAAGTGAGGAGTTGGCACTTAGCATACAGTTTCAGTTTGGAAGAGTGACATTTAGGCAATAAAGGGTGGCAATGACTTCTCAATATAAATGTAGACAATCAGTAAAGGCACTGAGCTGTCTACTTAAAAATTAAGATGGTAGCCAGGCGGTGGTGGAACACACCTTTAATCCCAGTACTCGGGAGGCAGAGGCAGGTGGATCTCTGAGTTTGAGGCCAGCCTGGTCTACAGAGCGAGATCCAGGACAGGCACTAAAACTACACAGAGAAACCCTGTCTCAAAAAACAAAAAACAAAAAACAAACAAAAAAAATTAAGATGGTAACTTTTTGCTATGTGTCTTATATGATAAAAATTGAACCATTGTTTTCATATAAAAAAACCCCAAATTTTAAAAATGAAGTAGAACTCTTCTGTCCCCAAACTTACTAAATATGTTTCATGTTAGATTCATAGTTCCCTGGCTTAGGTCTCTTTGGCCTTTGGAACTTGGGGCCTCTTCTGTATGGGACTGAAAACAATAATTCTGCTTATTCAATCAATATTTACTGAGCTAGGTAGCTAGTCCTGAGAATACAGTAATGAGCAGGGATGTGAAGTTAGGCATCTGTTCATTTATTCACCCAATAACTACTTATTAGTCACTCACTGTGAGCCAGGTATTGTGGTAGGTATGTGTCAAGGACTCAGAAAAACAACAAAAAGGTCAGGAAAATGCCTGAAGGCTTCATTCGAGGAAACAGACCCAATTCCAGACTGTCCTTATCACATGCATGTGGTCATGATATGCTGTGTAAGAAAGGGTGTTGACAGAGGGTAACTTCAAAGGGGGTCTTCTTCAACAGGATTATTGGGTAGCATTTGGGCAGTAGGCAAGGCTCAGTGGAGGAGAGTGAATCAGCCTTGGGAAGAGAGCTAGGAGAAGAAGATGGATGAAGTAAGGCCGAGATGTGGACCGGTGCTTGACTTGTTTTAGAAACAGGAAAGAGGACCATGTGGTTCAAATGTGATGGAAAAGAGACTGATTTTATTGGGGGAAACCTGGGCATCCTATAAACTGTAGTGTGCTTCCTCTCAGCGTGGTTTGCCTTGTGAAGTGGCCCAACCCATTGGAGTGAGGAAGACCCTGACTCCCAACCACCCTGACGCGGGACCAGGAAAGTATGCTCTGAAGCACAAAGCTAACAGGGTTCCGCCCCTTTCAGATTTGGGTATCCGGATTCCTGTGGGACATGTGGACTACTTTGTCAATGGAGGTCAAGACCAGCCCGGATGTCCCACGTTTTTTCAAGCAGGTCAGCAAGCCAGGGAGGGTTAGTATTTACCTGCTCCACAAACTGAAATTCACCATAGCTTCACTCTGAACAGCCAGTGTGGGTCACATGGCGTCTTCCTGATGATGCCCTCTATGTTCTACAGTGTCTTAGCATGTACTAGTTATTTTTGGAGCCCATGAACTCCGGAGAGTTGTCTCTGCTCCTGGAAGCTGGCCTCACATTTGTGATGTCATCCCATTTCATGTTAGGCTTTGCCATGATCTAACGTCAATCAGGACAATAACCCCTATCTATTCCTTCCTGAGACCTAATCTGTGGCAAGGCCCCAGCAGCTGCGTCCTCTTCAGAATGGAACTGTGGCAGAAGTAAGCCATCAGACCAGAGCTGCGTGGCCAAAGGCTCACTGCCCAAAACTGTACAGCTCTTTTTTCTCTCTTCCTTCCTTCCTTCCTTCCTTCCTTCCTTCCTTCCTTCCTTCCTTCCTTCTTTCTTTCTTTCTTTCTTTCTTTCTTTCTTTCTTTCTTTCTGTTTGTTTTGAGACAGTCCTGACTGTCCTGGAACTCGCTCTGTAGACCTGACTGCCCTCAGAACTCACAGAGATCCTCCTGCCTGTGCCTCCCAAGTTCTGGGGTTAAAGGTGTGCGCTGCTATACCCAGACTCCAAAATTATCTTAAAGATAATTTTTTTTAACATATTCTCTCCTAAATATATTCTTCTGGAATTCTCTTTTTGAAAATATTTAACATGTATTTTAAATTATAAGTGTATTTAAATAACAAATATATTTAATATGTTTTAAATATTACTAAATCTGTCAAAAGCTAAGCACCAAAGAGTGTTCAGCTTTACATTTTTCTTATGACTAAAAATCAATATATTGGCATTTCATTTGGAATATTAAATGCGGATTTCTGTATGTTTGTAGTAGTCTCTTCACCAAATTCTTAATATTTTAAGGATTTTTGTTTTGTTTGCTTTTTGAGGCAATATCTCATGCTATAGTCCAAGCTAACCTCAAACTCCCAGCTGTCCTCCTGCCTCAGCCTCCTGCATCATCACACCTGACTCCATTTTAGTGATTCTTTTGACAGTTTTATCAAATAAGTACTTTTTTTTATTTTTGCCAGATTTACTGGTTTTTCAAAACTGTGCTTCTTAGGAAACTTTCACAACATGTCAGATCAGGAGGGGTGGTTTGGTGTCACTGATTTTAGAATCTCTCAGCGGCATTTTAGTTAGCTACTTTTCATGTCTTTATAGTGCAGTTTGAGAAGGAGGCAGCTAGCCTGTCTCAGCTCCCTGGTGATGCTAAGAGGAGTGTGGCAGTAGAAAACCTCCAGACCACAGGAGAAAGGACCGTGAACACAGTTTACCCTTAATCGTCAGTCCAAGAGAGTACGTGGTGTAGGGGGAGCCAAGTGGCCCCAAAATGCTGTAGCTGTGCCTTGCTCCTTACCTTTTAACTCCAGCCTTATGTGGATTGTGTGTGTATGTGTGCATGTGTGCGTGTGTGCGTGTGTGCGTGTGTGCGTGTGTGCGTGTGTGTGTGTGTGTGTGTGTGTGTGTGTGTGTTGCATGCACCAGAGTGGTTGTAACTTTTAAACTCAGCGATAGAGAGCACTGGCTGCTCTTCCAAAGGACCCGGGTTCAATTCCCTGCACCCACATGGCAACTCACAACTGTCTAATTCCAAGATCTGACATCTGCACACGGACATACAAGCAGGCAAGACACCAATGCACATAACATAAAAATCATAGTAAATAACCACCATAAAATCAAGTTGGAGTAATTGGGATACTTGGAAAGCTCTTTAGATCAGTTACTACACTGGGTAAGTTACAGCACATATAATTCAAAAGACTAGTCATGAATGGCTGCTGACTCTAGGCTAGGGGTTCTCAACATGTGGGTCGTGTCCCCTTGGAAGTTGAACAACGCTTTCACAGGGGTCATTGAAGACCATCAGAAATATCAGATGTTTACATTATGATGCATAACACTAGCAAAATTGCAGTTATTAAATAAGCAACAAAAATAATTTTATGGTTGGGGGTCACTACAAAGTGAGGAGGAACTGTATTAAAGGGTCACAGCCTTAGGAAGGCTGAGAACCACTGCTCTAGACTATCTCTTTGCTGGGTAGGAAAACTGTTTGGTGGGTGTTGATGAGGAGACAGACAAGCAGAGAGACAACCATCTTGGCTGTGGGTACCCCCAGCTCTGCATGCTCCCTCTTTACCAGAGCGTTTGCCTGATCACGTAAGACTCGATCTCAAATCAAGCAACTGTCTCGGCAGGCAAAGCTTCTCGGGAAAATTAAAAGCGAAAGAGAGACTGAGGTACCCATGTCTGTTAATGTTGCTAAGGTGTGGCTCAGGGGACAGCTGTCTATTCATAGGCTTCTGCGCTATAAAACCCAGTAGAGTTATAGTGAGCGGCTGGGAGGGAGTTCCCGCCGGTCTGGACTGAAACCTTGATGTGGTTTTTGTCCCTCTCAGGTTACAGTTACCTGATCTGCGATCACATGAGGGCTGTCCATCTCTACATCAGCGCTCTGGAGAACACCTGCCCACTGATGGCCTTTCCCTGCGCCAGCTACAAGGCCTTCCTGGCTGGAGACTGTCTGGATTGTTTTAACCCATTCCTGCTCTCCTGTCCGAGGATTGGTAAGACCTCATTCCCCTGGCTTCCCTTGGCAATGTAGGGGAGTTCAAGGACTAACCATTCGCCACCTCTTTGGGTTTTTAAATAGCTTAAAAATTTTAAAAACTAGGTTTTTTTCTAGCACTTCACATACAAGCGGTGTATTGACATCATTTTCATCCCTTCCTCTCCCCACTCCAATGCCTCCTGCTCCCTCTCCATCTCAAGGTCAAGATCTCTTCTTTTATAATTATTATTGTCAAACACACACACACACACACACACACACACACACACACACACACCATATCCATCTAGTGCTGTTCTTACATACACACATTTAGGACTGACCACTCAGGATTGGATAACCTATCAGGTTCATCCTTGGAGAAGAATGATTCTCTCTTTCTCGGCATTGACTGCCTATAGTTCTTTATCCAGGGTTGGGGCCTTGTGAGATTTCCCTAGCTTGTTGGCATGTTGGCAGGTGCTGTGATTGTGCTCACCCGGTTTGGACACCACGTTGTCAGAGCGCCTCTGACTTACGCCAAGAGTCTGTCCATCTGGGAGAAGAACTAGCCCACCAAGTGCTCAGCCCGCTCTCACCCAGAAGATGACAATTGGTGTTGGTTGTCCGTCCCCATCACCTTTTATGTGCTCCCTGATGTCAGGCTGGCTCTGTGTGTATGCCTGGTAGGGACTCCCCAGAGCTGCACACAGGTCGTCTTTAAAAGTAGGAGATTGTGGTGGCCACGTGACATCTGGGATAGGGGTGGTGACTCATTGCTGGGCAGCTCAAGGGTGTTTCTGCATGATCCAGGCCAGTCTGGGGAAAACACTCTAGGGAGACTGAGGGACCAGACTCCTGTTTCCGCGGTGTTCCACTCCCCACCATCCCTGGCTGCCACTCAGAACACAGCAGCTTGTCGCAGCTCATACGGTGACATGGTACCAGCTTGACAAAATGTGAAAGGCAGATAGTGCCCCATAACAACCTACACTGGCATTGTTTGCTCCTCCATGGACAAATGTCTGGCCTCCCTTCAGAGAGGTGATGGACGAAGTGGTTTAACAGATGCTTCCCACTGTCTGCCCAGTGTAAAACGAATTGCTAAACGGTCTTATTAATAAAAAAAAAAAAAAAACTCGGAGCCAGAAATTGGGGTTAAAAATGAGAGATCAGAGGAATAGAGCAAGCCACAGCCAACCTCACCTTACCAACCCTCAGCCTCCAGAGAGACCTACTGTATACCCAGGCCTATATATGCCTTGCTGTGTCCTGCCATCTCACTTCCTCTCTCTGCCCAGCTACATCACTTCCCCTTCCTGCCCAGCTCTGTCACTTCCTGTCTGTCTGTACAGACCTCCAGACCTTTATGGTTAACTAGTGTTGGAATTAAAGGCATGTGCCACCATGCCTGGCTCTGTTCCTAGTGTGGCCTTGAACTCACAGAGATCGGGATGGATCTTTGCCTCCCGAATGTTAGGATTAATTATTTAATTAATAAACCATTGCCTGACTTCTATGTTTACTATAGTGGCTGACTTTTTCCTCTGATCCTCAGATAAGCTTTATTGGGGTACACAGATAAAATATCACCACAACCCAGCTTTTTTCTCTGCTCTCCCTCACACTGAACCTCAGAGATGCTGGCCACATACCCTTCCAAGTGTGTTATCCAAGGTTCTTCACCCTGCAGGTCCTTGTCCTAACTCTGATCTCATCTCTGAGCACATTCTACCCAACTGTCACCTTCCAGTCTTCAGAGCAACAGGATGCAGGTGCCATTAAAGCAACCATGATATGATTTGGTTTGCAAGTTAGACACAAAACATTACGTTTCTTACAATGATCTACCAAGAATGGGTCAAATGAGGGCAGTGAGATGGCCCAGCAGCCAGCTTCTCGCCATCAAAACCTGAATTCCACCCCCTGGATCCACACAGTGGAATCAAAGAATTGACTTCCTACCCATAAGCTGTTCCCTGACCTCCACATGTGTGTTATAGCATCCAAGTGTCCCCTGGTGCCCCCAACACCCCCACAAAACAAACAAATACATTTTAAAAGAAAACAAACGGATGTGTGGAATGCCCCAAAGAATGTACTTCCTGTCGACTTTCATGTTTACACCCCACTGAACTCTGATTGCCTCTTGGGACTCGTCATGTAACATGAGCCCGAACACACGTGCAGTCAAGCATCTGCGGAACGTAGGGTGCATAAGTGAGTCCACCCTTGACTGGGGACTCTGGGTCCTAGAAAAGGCCTTCTCAGAACTGTGCCATCTTGGCTTCTTTATTTCCAGGGCTGGTGGAACAAGGTGGTGTCAAGATTGAGCCGCTCCCCAAGGAAGTGAGAGTGTATCTCATGACTACGTCCAGTGCCCCGTACTGCGGTGAGTTGGAAGGAGAGAGGTATAGCTGTGCTGGTGGGAGGCTGGGGATGTCCAGGCTTACAGATTGAGTTGCACCTAGCCCAGTGTAGGAGTCTAGATGGGGGGTGGTGGGTTTGGGCAGAGATATCCTGGGAGGTCATCTCAGGCAGAACCAGAACTGTGAGACTACATCCAAGCGGTATCATTACAGCGAGGACTCAAGACTCAAGAGCATCTCTCTGATGGCATAAGTCACCCACCCTCCTTCCTCCCCTCATTGGAATTTGTGCCCAGCTGGTTATGACGGCTCACGCCTTTGATCCTAGCACTCAGAATGCAAGGACAGGAGAGTCTCTGAGTCTGAAGCCAGCCTGGTCTGCAGAGTGAGTTCCAGGACAGCCAGGGCTACACAGAGAGAGCCTGTCTTGAAACGAAGGAAAGGAAGAAAGGAAGGAAGGAAGGACGGAAGGAAGGAAGGAAGGAGGGAGGAGAAAGGGAGGAAGGGAGAGAGGAAGGAAGGTAGGTGTTTGTCTCCCTCCTAGGGGTACCCCTGATTCTGGGATACCTGACTCAGGCCATCCTTTATACTTCTCTTCCCCTCCTGGTGCCCACACCACATACCTCTGACTCTAGCAGAGCCTCCTGGGTCAGAACCCAGGGGTTTATGACCTTTGCCACCTTCTCCTCCGTAAACACAATCCCGCTGTTCATAGATACTGCTCCCTGCATTTCTTTGAAGCTAAGATGCCAATGATTACAAAGGATGCAACATTAAAGTAAAAGCTAGTCTTGGAATCCATGAAACCATTAGACACCAAGCCAGCACTCTTCCCATGATTCTTAGCTTTACTGGGGTGAGACTCTATTTCCTGGCTTGCGTTCATCTTCTTGGGGCCCTCCTGTCTGCTCTACGATGTTGGCAGGACCAAAAACATGCCAGCTTGGGTGATGAATTATAAAGTCACCTTAATTTGAGCTGATTTTCTCACCAGCTTGTGTTGCATTGTGGGAGAGATCTTTGTGGCCACAGCCTTCCACTTACTGGACAGGCCCAGTGATTTGGAGCTCAGAGCTCAGACTCCGTGGCCACACAGACCTGGATTTGAATCTCAGCTTCTCTGCTTTCCAGCTGAGTAATTAGGAGCAAGTTACTTCACCTTTCTGAAACTCAATATCCTGCTGTGGGAAATGGGAACAATAATAGCACCCATTCGCAAGAATCAACTGTGAGGATAAAATAGGAGAGAGGAAGTCATCGGCGTGGTGACTCAGGGCCAGGTACCCAATCGTTCCCTTCCCTTAGGCAGAGAATTTGAGACCTAGATGGGGATGTTTTGAGTTTCGTGGATGTGGCTATGTCTGAAGAACAAAGCGGTCTCAGTCAGAGGCGGAATTTTCATGAGAGAGGTTCTGAGAGCCAGTGCCTGAGGCACACTGCTGGGTGAGGAAATCAGGATTCCACATCTGGTCTTCTGACCCTTTGCCATGTCACCTCACGCCACCATACCCGATTCCTGGTTCCCTCTTCTTGTCACCCTCCTGGCAGTAGTGCCGTCAGAGGTCAGCAGGAAGGCTGCGGTGTGTGGTGGCAGAGAGAGTACTTCTGAGCCCAGGTGTCCTGGCTTCTCATTCCAGTCAGGACAAGTTGGCAGCAACCTCAGCAAGCTCCTCTGTGTCTGTGTGGCTAAGAACACAGTGGGTAGGGAAGCCTGGGGGAGCTTGGAGCTTCTGAACTTTTGAAAGGTCCCTGCTGAGGCAGGGTCACAGAGCATTTCTGGTTTCATGTTTGGTGCGAACTCTTTCCCATAGACCCGCAGAAACGCGTTCCTATCCATTCAAACACCACAGAGGGACACAGGAAACCAGCCGGTGTGAAAACCCACTTGCTCCCAAACTCTGAGCCTTTCTTTCTAAGGACAGATACAGGGTACCATCCTTTCCCTAGGCGAAGGCTGTTTAACTAGATTCATTGGGGCCGGGGGGCGGGGGGGGGGCAGCTCTCTAGACACTCTCAGGCCATCATGGCGCTGGACGGCCATGCTCAGCACTCTTAGCCTGTTTCTGCCTCAGCACTGCTCTTCAGAATGGTCCCCCTCCCCCCATCGCTTCAAGGGCTGATCATCTACCAAATAATGATTTTAAAAACAATATTAGTTTCTCCTTGTGGAACATCTTTTCACTTCCTCCACTCTTCACCATTGTCAGGTAAAGGAACCGAGAAACAAAGAGGTTCAGTGATTTAGACAAGATGGCGCGGCTTGTCAGCATCGGGGCCTGGCCTTAAGTTTGTGCCTTCTGACTGCCCACCCAGGGCTCAGTGTGCCGCCAGCTGAGTCATCTTCCTGTGCCGTTTTCATTTCCCTGGCGGTTCCCACTCACCCAGCAGCAGTCCCGCCTCTCCCTGGGTTTCTAGGGCAGTGTAGAGAAAAGAGAAACAACTTTAAGAAACGTCTCGACAAACATAGAAAGAGATGACATACACTATATGTTAAACTCAACACAAGGAATCACATTCCCGAAGGTCTCAGAAATCATCTGACGTTTTCTACTCCTATTCAGAAACCTTACCCATCCCAGAGCAATTCACACCCCACAGCAGTCAATGGACAGACAGAAGCCATGTGACACTGAATGTTTTTCTCTTTGGAGGGGACAGGATGGCAGGTTCCTTTGTCTCATGAGTTCTTAGCATGTTGGCGCTTGTCAATGAGTCTGTTTCTAAGCCCACTGGACTTAAATGGACCACACCACTTTTCTAAGTTAAGCCTCGGTACCTGCATCCATTGGCGGTTTCCCCAACAGTCAGACGGAAAAAGTACACACAGGTGAGGGAGGAGTGAAGGATGATTACACCTCTAACTGTGTTCCCATCATGAAAGGGAACCAGGGCAAACAGTGGAGACCAAAGTGACGGCAACATGCTACGAGGTGCCTCTACCCCTTAATAAAGAGAGAGAATGTGCTAGTGACATTGTAATCCTTCCTTACCCACCCTCCCTTATCAGACAGTCAGCAGCTCCTTATTACTTTGTGTCACCGTGAGCCAAGATGTTGATGACACCCACCTTTGCTGTGGGATGTTCTGTATGGCAAATGTGTTGCTCTGATTGGTTGGTAAATAAATCACTGATTGGCCAGTGGCCAGGCAGGAAGTATAGGCGGGACAAGGAGGAGAATAAAGCTGGGAAGTGGAAGGCTGAGTCAGAGAGACACTGCCAGCCGCCACGATGAGAAACAGCATGTGAAGATGCCGGTAAGCCACGAGCCACGTGGCAAGGTATAGATTTATAGAAATGGATTAATTTAAGCTATAAGAACAGTTAGCAAGAAGCCTGCCACGGCCATACAGTTTGTAACCAATATAAGTCTCTGTGTTTACTTGGTTGGGTCTGAGCAGCTGTGGGACTGGCGGGTGACAAAGATTTGTCCTGACTGTGGGCCAGGCAGGAAAACTCTAGCTACACACCTTGAGAGCCCTAGCCTCTGTACTGCTCAAGGGAGCATCGGGGTAACAGCCACCGACGCTGTCTGTGGGAGAGGAAGAGGGATGCTGCTTTTTGTTCCACGAGTTGTTTATTTGGTATATGTCCCTGTTTGTTTATGCTATTGTAATAAAATATCCGAGACTGGGAAATTTACAGAGAACAGAAGTCTTCTTTCTCAGGCTTCGGAAACCAGGAAGGTCAAGATGCTGCTGTTTGGTGTCTGAGGGCTGTTCTCTGCTTCCAGGATGGCATCTTGCTGCTGTCACAAAATAGAGGGTAGAAGGACCAAAAGGTCCCTAGTAGGTCCTGCCTCTTCCGTCCCTCGTATGAGGTACTGATCTACTCAGGAAGGCTCTGGGGTGCTCACTGAACCTGGCAGGCCAACAACACGACAGTGAGATCTGGGGACCTGCCTGTTTCCACACGCCCTCCCTCGCAGCAGTGGGGTTCCCGGCGAGTGCTGCCACACCCAGCTTTGTGCATGGGTGCTGAGGGTCCAAATGCAGGTCCTCATGCTTTCACATCAAGCACTTGGCCATCTCCCCAGGGACGAAGTTTAAGTACGACTTTGAGAGGGGCTATGGACATTCAAACAATAGCAGTATTCAAACAATATGATGATTCCTCTTAGATAGTCTCAAGATTACATTACCGCCATGAAGACGGGTTGGTGGGTAAACTCGACTATTGCCTAGCCCGATAACCTAAGTTTGTTCCCTGAGACCCAGATGGAAGAAGGGGAGAACCAGTTACTGCAAATTGTCTTCTGATCTCCACATGTACCACATGGCATACACACACACACACACACACACACACACAAAGTAAACTCAAGTGTAATTTTAAAAACATTACGTCACCGCAATAAGGTCACCGAACAGGGAGGCGTGAACTGCTCTTGCATGACAAGCAATAATAAAAATTAAGGCTTTCTGAATGTCCTCCAGGCGAGGACACTGTCCTCGGGACTTTGTGTGCATTGATCCACTCAGTCCTCACTCCGGCCTGTGGGGTAACTACTTCCACTTTAGAAAGTGTGCACTGGAGGAAGCAAGCGGGAGGACCCCTGGTAACAAGAAGCCCGTGCCTCCCCCAGTGCCTTGGAGGTAGAGAATCCCAGCCGCCCGCTGCTCTGTGGGACTTTTCCCTCTGGCACCTGTGCCATCTGCCAAGCCTTTGCTGTTCTTTGGTTTCCTAGTGCATCACAGCCTCGTGGAGTTTAATTTGAAGGAGAAGAGGAAAAAGGACACCATCGTCGAGGTCACCTTCCTGAGCAACAATATTACTTCCTCAGTCAAGATCACCATGTACGTAAGTGTCCCAAATGGCTGAGTCCCTCTTTCGTGTGTGTTTACGTCCAGGTCAGGCACAGTGTGAGTGCTAAAGGCTGGGCCTAGCCCACCAAGCCGGGGACAGTGCCCACTATAGATCTGCTCCCAGACACAGGCCGCACATCTGGGATCCAAACCACCCTAAGCGCAGTGTATTCAGAGGCGGACAAGCAAGGCTAGTGGGCAGCGCCAAAGGCGATGAACCTGTAGTAATCCAGTTCTGAGTCGGAAACGGTGCTCAGGGATCTAGGTAGAATTGTATTAGGAATATCAACGAAGGAGAGGCTCTCAGCCACGATCTCTGCAGGGATGACCAGGGCCCGAGGAGCCGCTCCATGTTGAAGGAGGAGCGGAACTGGGTCTGCCTGAATGGAACCCAAGGCAGCCGGCCTGTTAAAGTAGGAGGTTAGAGCCGGAAGGGTGGCTCCAGTGAGTGGAACCAGAGCCGATCATTTCCGTTCCTTTTGGGGGCAGATTTGGCTCCGGGGAGGTGGTGGGACCAGGCTTGGATCCAGACAGCAAAGAATTACAGATTCAGGGGGCTACAAGCCTGGCAGGGGATGCCAAGTCTGGCTCAAGGGTCTATGTTTCTCTAAAAAGCAACTAAAAAGTTAGTCACAAGCCAGCAGTAAACAGTCTATCATGTATCACTGATTCTGTCAAGGTCCAGTCAGGAAAACAGCTGATGCAGAGGAGACCCCATAAGGGATATGACAGAGTAAGCTAATTACAATTGTATTGGGAAAGCTGAGGGAGATGGGAGGCAGGGGAGAGCTTACCACAGTAGGGGTAAACTGGCAAAGCCAGAGGACTGCCTCCCACCGTACCTGATCACAGCAGAGGCTGCTGGGCAGGAGCCGGAACCCCACAGGAAGTATTGCCCTTGCACAAGCCCTGCCCAAGCCAGAGGCCCTCAGAGGCCTGTGCCCGCTTTCCCGGGTCAGCCTTTGCCAGAATCTGCTGTGGAAACTGCTGCAGACAAAGGTTTGCGGAGTGAACGCAACGCAAACGGGGAAATGATCAGTGCACACTCCTTCAAACATTCCCTGGTCCACTGTACAGAAGCTACTAGAGGACACGGTCGACGCCTAAGTGGGTCCGAGGACGTAACAAGAGGAACAGAGGATTTGTAGGTCCGAGGACGTAACAAGAGGAACAGAGGATTTGCAGGAGTGAGCTGGACGATGGGTTAGTGAGAAACGGACACATAGGTGTGCCTGGAAGAGAAGCCAAGGTGTGGGATCTGGGACAAGAGAAGGCTGGAGAGACAAATCAGGCTTGGAAGGACAAACTAGAGATCGTTTCTGTTCTGAGAGGAGCTCGGGGAGCCCTTGGGCATTTTAAGCAGAGGAGAGTGACCACTCTGGGCTCTGGGTGGGGAACATTCTCAGGCTGCCCTGCAGAACTGCGCTATGAGAGAAGACAAGTTCCACCAGGAAGAGATCCTTTCTCCTGAGCTCCCAAACATCCTACCACTGGACAGTGGTCTATCTGCAAATACTTGCCCCTCCGGGTCACACTGCCACATGAATCTGCAGGTACCACAGCAACTTGTGGATTTTGGGGGGATCCAGCGAGCTGAGGACTTTCCACTGTGTGTGTTCCAAGCTGTGTTGCTTCCAGAATGGTTTCCCATAGTCTCTCCAGCCAGTGGGTGGATCAGTGGATACTAGCGGAGTCATGGTACCGACATTTTGGGTCTTCTAGGGAGACTTAAAAAAACAGCCCCCTCCCACCAGTCACTGGGGACTCTGGGCACAAGCCACATCTGAGGCTCTCAGCCGCTCAGTGGACCTCACAGGCGGTTAGCCTTCGCCCCCAAAGGAAGATGCAGGACTCTTGAAGAAAGACACAGAATGCAATTGCTTTAACCTTCATTTATTATTTTTTTAAATTAAAATATCAGAAATCAGAAGGGTGAATGCCGGGAAGAAGTGTGTTCTTTCCCAACTTCCTATTGTTTTTGTGAAACCCCAAGATTTCCTTTTATTTGGAGAATTTACCTAGGCCCAGCCACCCACACAAAGCATCTTTCATATTCCTTTTAATTTACAAGACCTTTGAAATAAGCAGTTTCTTTCTTTCTTATTTATTTATTTATTTATTTATTTATTTATTTATTTATTTATTTATTTATTTTGGTTTTTTGAGACAGGATTTCTCTGTGTAGTTTTGGCACCTGTCCTGGATCTCGCTCTGTAGACCAGGCTGGCCTCAAACTCACAGAGATCTCCCTGGCTCTGCCTCCGGAGTGCTGGGATTCAAGGTGTGTGCCACCACTGACCGGCTAAGCAGTTTCTTAAAGGGAGAAATCTGTTTTTTGTTTTGTTTTTTTGTTTTTTTGGTTTTTTTTTCTGACATATTATAAAACACTCTGATCAGGGGCAGCTTTTATATACTTAAACAGACTCTTCCTGCAAAACGAGGAAACAAATTGTATGCCTAGTTCTGGGTGATAAAAACACACCAAGAAGAACTATCACTCTATAAACGGGAAAGAAGCAGGAAATGGCTGGCGAAGCAGGACCCAAGCCACTATGAAATGGAGAAGTTGCTGTACCCTGTTCCATTCCCTCTTTCTCAGAGTCCCCCACTGCCTCCGAGGCCAGAAGGGAAGGACACACCCACCGTCCACTGCCCAGCTCCCAGACAACAAGTTCTTCCCACAGCACAACTGAATTAAGCATCTTTCTTTGAGAAAGAGCTGTTTCAGAAGTCTTGAACTTGAGTGACCTCGACAGACAGCAAAGGAATCATGTGTGAAGTCCCTTAAATAAACATTTATTGACTATCCAATCATTAAAAAAAAAAAAAAACAAGTATTTCCTGGGTCATGTTCAAAACCGTTCATCTATGGGCAGAGGGGCCAGTGAGGGTTACATGAAACGCTGTGTCTCCATCTTCAAGGAGCTAGTGCTTCTGTGCATGAGAGTCAACCAGGTTTGCCAGCAGAGCCCCTTGGAACAAGGAGGAAGTGAAATGCAGAGCCCTGGTGACTCATTCCCCTCTCCCCTTTCCTTTCAGACCTAGACAGCAACTGGAAGGGAGAGGAGTCATTGCCCACCCCACCCCCCAGTGCCAGATAAACCAAGTGAAGCTCAAATTCCAAGTTCCTAGCAGGGTTTGGAAAAAAGACAGGACTACCATCGCTGGGACTTTCTGTACCGCCCCTCTGCCGGTCAATGACAGGTGAGTCATAGAACCCATCCCCGGGGCAAGCCTCCCCACACCACCACCAAGTCCAGTTCTGGACCTTAGGGATGATATTGGATGAAGCTCACCCTCACTACAGTGATAGCCATCTTCGAAGAGGAGTTGACTGAGACCCTGGGTTTTTCTGGATCTTCTGTAGGGTCATATTGAGTTGAGAGTTTTAGGAAGGAAGCCAGAGAAGCTAGTCTTAATTCTCCTCCTTACTTTAGTACATGAAACTTTTACATCTGCTTTATGCATTTGGTTTGAGTTAAGATTGTATCAGAACATTTATCATGATGTACTTCTCCTGCCTCAGCCTCTACTTCAAATGTGCCATTGGCAACACTCTTGGGTGTGGGGTATAGACTCTTTCCTCTGCCTTGAGTAGGCATTTCAATGATTAGCCTTACCACCTTATGATTAGCACACTGAGGACAGGAACAGTCTCTATTGTAGGAAAGCACAGGCCTCTTTCACTAGACATGAGGGGACAGGAAAAGCCGTACAACTTTGAGCTCTTTCTTCTGGTCACCAAGAAGCTGTCTGCTGTTGCTCTTCACATACAGTAAGAAGACAGTCTGCATACCTGAGCCAGTGAATCTGCAAGCAAGCATGCCTGTTTTTCAGGACCTGAAAATAGCCTGTGGGTAGACCCAGCTGACATAGAGGCAGTGGCCTGGATTTTTTTTTTTTTTTTTTTTAGGGCAGTGTGGGAAGAGATTTGTTTGTGGGCACCTTATTCCACTCCATTCCTACTAAGGGGGAAGGTCAAATTCTTGGTGGTTTTCCCTGTAAGTAGTTAATATGGAGGGTACAGATGACTCATCTTGCAGAACTTTGTCTCCATCACCAACTTACAAAGCTTTGAATAGATACCATTTCAGCTTCCCTGTTTCTACACAATTGCAATTGTCTCACATCCATAAGTATGTATACTTAGGATTCAACGGAAAGCATACGCAGAGAAATGTTTTAAATAAACTATCATGGAATATCTGAATCATTTTGGTTGTTTTGTTGAAATGTCATTTTACTACACACACACAATTATTTACAGGGCCACTGAGATCACACACTGGTGTGCATGCATACACACATATACATAGAAATAGAGAGAGAGAGTTTAAGCAAATAAATGTTTTTAAAGATTAAAAAGTGATTTACAGAGGATCTGCAGTTCATCTTAGGAGAACATGTCCATTTTGTAATGGACAGCATGTCACAGAGACATATATATAATTTGCTGTATTCCTTTTAATTCTTTTGACAAGGCAATCTTTAACGGTCTTGGGCAGAGTAGAAATTTAATTCTGGCCATAACCAGACTGAACTTAGAAGTGGAAACATTCTAGGTGGAGCAAGCAATTAAAAAAAAAATCATGGACCAGGCATGGTGGCCCTCACCTTTTATCCCAATACTTAGGAGGCTGAGGCAGAGAGTACCAGGCCATCCAGGGACACACAATAAGACCCTGTCTCAAAAACAAAACAAAACAATGTTCAACAGTTGCCAGAGTAGGTGAAACCTTTTAGAAAATTCTGCCTGTTTTAGGTCCTTTACCCATAAAAACGGAAAGACACAGATTCATTTTTTAAGCTGTTGTTCTTGGGTATCTGTTATACAACATAAAAAGTACAGATTTGATACCTGAGAGTGTTTCTCTTTTAAAATGGAAATCTGTCGTCTATGGGGTAGGAGGTAACAACAGATGTCGAATTCTCAGGTCTGCACTGGCTTCTTCCAGGTGACTGAGGTTTGGAGGATGAGATAGCTTTGGGGGAAGAAAGTGGTTTTTCACTGGGTCATTACTTCCCAAATTTTGACCTTTAAAGTAACTTATATGAGCCACAGCTCAGCGAAACTCTGATGGTAATCTCACACTGGGTAAGTTGAAGAGAATTTAAGAATATTTTAACTAGGCTGGTGGTACGCACCTCTGAAACCTAAGAACTTGGGAGGTAAATCCAAGAGGAATGAGAACCCAGGGTCATCCTCAGCTACCTAGCAAGTGAGAGGCCATCCTGGGCTACTTGTGTAGTGGGTAGCCATTCCAGCTTTGATCTGGAAGTTCCAACCCTCATTGAGGCTTCGGTAACTGTTATGCCTACAAGGCAGAGCTGAGAGAGGACCCCTGAAGACCCGAGATCCTGAGGGGCCAGCTCTCTTGGTTCCTGGACCTTGGACACTGGAGGTAGACCGAGCAGAGTTCTCCAGAGAACACCGCTGGACTGCGCTACACCTTTCCCAGATCCTGTTACCTATCCCTTCACTTGTAAGTTACCCCACAAAATAAACCTCCCTTTTAACTACGTGGAGTGGCCTTAATATTTTAACCAATATACTTGGGACACTCTCAAACAAATGAGAAAGAAGACCACCGTTTACAATAATCCTGTGGGTGAAATTCCAAGGAACTGTACAGTTTTCTGTGGCTGGTGGAGTAAGAGGTGCCACGACCCTGACGATTCAGAGAGGCTGGGGATGCAGAGCTGCAGTCACAGATGAAGGGAAGAAGGCAACCAGAATGACTCTTCCACCCCACTCTTCTTCCCTCTTCCTGCTCATGACCCCCACAGAAGCAAGAGGAGAAGAAACTCATCAACTTGGTCCACAGAGGTCCAGGGCATCCAGCAGATCACAGAAGGACAGAAGACACTTAGGAATGAAGAGATTACATTCACCCTTATTACTTTCCTTCCTAGATACTTTTTTCCCCCCGAGACAGGGTTTCTCTGTGTAGTTTTGGTGCCTGTCCTGGAACTCACTCTGTAGCCCAGGCTGGCCTCGAACTCACAGAGATTCGCCTGGCTCTGCCTCCCGAGTGCTGGGATTAAAAGCGAGAGCCACCACCGCCCGGCGATACTTCTCTTTTTAAACACAACTCAAATACATGTGCTTTGGAGAAACTGCTGACTTTTGGTTCACTCTGTCACAAAGGCAGGAAGAATGATGTAAACCAGAAGGTGTGCTTACATCATCTGGGCAGGTCATGCAGGGTGCAGAAGCCACAGCTTCAGCCTTTCTGAGCTATGACAGTGCAAGCCACAGGACAAGTGACGCAATGCTCACCCATGAGCTTCCTTCTCCACCTGCCACAGCCCGTAGGAAAACGTCACATGGGAAGAAGACTCCACGCATTCTCCAGTAAGCGGGCATGTGATTTCCTTCCTTTTTAAAGCCTCCGAACCAATCATTTACACCCTCTTCTAATGCCCAACATCTTGTGGATTTCCCTGGAGGTGACCTCAGCTGGCCTGGGCTTCATCAAGCTGAGGTTCCTATGGTTATAACTCGGAATGGTTGGCCATCCTGGGAGACACTACTTAGCCATACTTCTTCCTCAGTTTTCCCTTACGCTTGTTACTTTCTTCCAAGTATGGATGAATCATATTACACTTCTGTGATTAAAAAAAAAATTATATCATATGCTGCTGTTTCTGCTACTCTGGTTAAGCTTTGCACTGTCTTTGGGGAACAGCCGGTGTATCTTCACTAATGTCGTCTTGTTTTAAAGCATCGTTAAATGTACCCACGTGTTATTGTGTGTCCCATCAGAAGCATTAGTTCATTACCTTAAATGGGAAACTAGTTTCCCTTATCATAGACTAATCCTAGAAATAAATACAATGCGAACATAGCAATGTTTGAAATTCCAAGTAGATGTTGTGGCCCGCTGGTCCCTGAGCTGCAGACCCTCTTTTTCCCTAACTGAAAACAAATGTTAACAACTTAAGAGAGAAGTTTTCAAAACTCATCCACAGGGCTAGCAAGATGGCTTGGTGGGTAAAAGCACTTGATTCCAAGCCTAATGCCCTGAGTTCAATCCCCAGTACTCACGCTGTGAAAGGAAAGAGCCAACTCCTCCAAGTTTTCCTCTGACCTCCACACATGCACTGTGATGATCACACACACACACACACACACACACACACACACACACACACACGCACACGCACACGCACACGCGCACACACACACACATGCACAGGGGTGTGTGTATAAAAAAAACTACACCTCCTGTTAACAACACATGTAATCAGTGGACTGGAAGACACGTAAAGCTTCCTTACTATGAGTTTTTGTACCACACAGCGGTAGATCTGGGCACTTCCTAAAAGCGTCCTGTCCAAGCACATAGCCTTCTCTTTGGGAAACCTGGCTTTAAGTAGCTGGGATGTCCGTGGAGGTAGTGGGTGGTGAGGTCGTCGGTGGTGGGGAAGGTTGCTAGCAGGATGCAATGCTTAATGTATTCCTCACAGAACCCTGTTGAGATCTTCATGATTGTGGCTTAATTCAACTCAAAAGTCAGATTCACCAAGTCTACACAGCTAGTGGAAGATTAAAGCAACTTGACCCTGGAAAGGGGACACAAGAGAGTCAGCTAAGGCTGCACAGCGCTTTACTGTGGTCCAGACATCATCTGAATTAGTCTCGTGTCTTACTATGTTCTGTCCTCTCCTCACACCTGTGACACACGTGCAGTGATCACCCCAGTTCACACAATGAAGAGTGTTAAAGGTCACAGGTACTCAAAGGAGCCAGGACTCAAACGCCAACAGTCCGGTCCCAACACAGGGCATTAACAGAACTGTAGTTAGTTTCTATGTATAAAGTGCTCTAAAACCATGGCCCTAAAACCTCAAAGGCCTACAGTGGAACCCCGAAGACTGACTACTGTGGTGATATTGTGTTCCCCAAAATATTGTGCACCCCAATAAACTTATCTGGGGTCAGAGAACAGAACAGCCACTAGATATAGAGGCCAGAAAATGGTGGCACACACGCCTTTAATCCTAGCATTCCAGAGGCAGAGATCCATCCAGATCTGTGAGTTCAAGGCCACACTGGAAACAGCCAGGCATGATAACAAGAGCCTTTAATCCCAGGAAGTGATGGCAGAAAGCAGAAAGGTATTTAAGGCATGAGGACAAGAAACTAGAGCTGGTTAAGCTTTCAGGCTTTTGAGCAGCAGTTCAGCTGAGATCCATTCGAATGAGGACACAGAGGCTTCCAGTCTGAGGAAACAGGATCAGCTGAGGAACTGGCGAGGTGAGGAAGCTGTGGCTTGTTGTGCTTCTCTGATCTCCCAGCATTCACCCCAATACCTGGCTTCAGGTTTGATTTTATTAATAAGAACTTTTAAGATTCGTGCAACAGGCTACAGAACTTTTGAAGTCCGGATGAAATTAACATATGGACTTGTTGTTAAAAAAAAGAAAAGTTATTAAAAATTTCAAATAGTAACAGCCGAGCCGGAGACAGTACTGCAGGTCACATGACCAGGCAGCCAGCCCTGCGCCAAGACAGCCACCCTCACATGGGAATCCCAGCCAAGCTGGTGTAGACAGCTGACTGAGAACTCAGACCTTCAGCTGGTGAGTTCTTTTTGGAGAACGGGGCTGGTCCATCAATACAGAGAGAACAGAGATGGGAACAGTAAGACAGAGGAACGAGGAGACATGAGCATGGCTGGAGATCACTGCAATCAGAGAGACAGACCGCTGGGCACACAACCCTCTCTGGAGTTCTATGACTCCATTAGCTTCCGGTGGTTCAAGGATCGTGCCTTGGCTATAAATCCCTCCTTGAAAAAAAGAAATGCCCTTTTCACCGGCAGCTAGCATGTTAGGATAGTATAGTCCCCCTACTTATTAGAAGACAAATAAATAGTCGCATGGAGTATTTTCTCTTCTATGACTTAATGTTAGCATTGGCTTTTCTTTGTAGTTTTCTTTTTCTTGCTCACTAATTCAATCTCTTCGCTTGTTAGAGATCTGTTCTGATTTTCTTTTTCTCTTGAGTCAGTTTCTGCAGTTTAGACATTTCTAATAACCTCTCCATTTTACCTGTTATCTAACTTGTTGATGTACAATTGTTGATAGTATTCTCTAATACATTTTTATTTCTATGAGGTCAGTATGATGTCTCTTATTCTTGATTTTAGAAACTAAATCTTTTCATATGTTTGTTGGTAAGTCCTGCTGAAGATGTATCAGCTTTACTGATACTTTAAAAAAAAAACTCATTTTCTATTCTCCATTTTGTTAACTGTCACTAATTGTTATTTTCTCCCTTGACTGGGCATTTTTCAATATTATTTGGGTTTTGTTTTTTTCAGTAGAAAAAGCCAAGCATATGACTTTGCTTTTGTGTTTTTGCTTCTCCATTGCCAATCTTTCTGAGATCACAGACTTTTTTATTGACTACCTCCCTCCAAAGAGACAGGGTCACGGGGTTTCAGCTCCTGAAGAAATCTTGGGTATTCTAGCAAGACATTATTCTGCTACACGTGCTTTAGTTATCTTCATGCCTGGCTACAAATTTCAGAAGATTAATGTATTTCTCTAGCATTAAGTCTCCATAAAACTTGAAGTAGAGAATACACTCACTCTCTCATTCAAGTCAAAGACCTCAGAGGTTGTTTTCTGGATACCCTGAGCTTGGATTCCTAGGGGGACCACTGTCTAAAAATCATATTGCTCAGATCAGAAGGCGTTTTCATGGGTCCTTTCTCTGAGAACTGAAAGGAAAGACCCCATCCTTAGCCTCAACTGAATGGACCAGCAGTGGACACCTGACTTAAGCTGGACCAGGTAGACTTTACTCTTCAACATTTGAAACTACAACTAAGAGATAGCCAATTCCTCTCTTCTGGTGGATGGAATTGTTATGTACAAACCTGAGCAATGAAAGCAGCCCATTTCCCCACGAGAATGGAGAAACACAGAAGGCTAGTCTGTAAGGAAAGAGAAACACAAGGCCTATCTCCTGAGAGAAACAGAAAAGGGAGAGAGTGTCTGGGTTCCTTATGACTTTCTGTTTCTCTGATAGGTCCAATTTTGAAACCTAGCAGTAGTCTTGACATTAATTCCATAAGGTCACTCTGTACTCTTACAATAAATTTCCCTTTGTCCCATTAATACCACTGTCAATAAAAATAAAACTCCCATGCTGGGCGGTGGTGGTGCACACCTTTAATCCCAGCACTCGGGAGGCAGAGCCAGGTGGATCTCTGTGAGTTCGAGGCCAGCCTGGGCTACCAAGTGAGTTCCAGGAAAAGGCGCAAAGCTACACAGAGAAACCCTGTCTCGAAAAACAAAAAAACAAAAACAAAACAAAAAAAAAACAAAAACAAAATAAAACTCCCAGAACACATGTTTTATGATGGGTAAGGCTCTAATCACACATCATAGATTATCTTCCATAAACTTCCCAATAATTCCATGTGTTACCTTATTTTACATGTGAAAACACTAAGGGACAAAGAAAATTATATAATTTGTCCACTCTGGTACATCTAGTTGTTGTGGAACATTAGTTTAAGATGTGTTACTTTTGTTTACGCTGTGGAACATTTGTTTAATGGTGCAAAGATGTGTTGCACTCTTTTATGTTGCGTTTGTTTAGCTCTGTGAAGCTGTGTTACTTTCCCTGCCTAAAATACCTGATTGGTCTAATAAAGAGCTGAATGACCAATAGCGAGGCAGGAGAAAGGACAGGTGGGGCTGTTGGCCAGAGAATAAATACGAGGAAAAATCTGGGGAGTGAGAGTGAGGATCAAGAAAAGAAGGAAAGGAGGATGCCAGGGGCCAACCACCCAGCCACACAGCCACACAGCTAGCCTTGGAGTAAGAAGGAAAGAATGATATATAGAATAAAGAAAGGTAAAAAGCCCAGAGGCAAACTGTAAAGAGAAATGGGATAATTTGTTAGAAAGCTAGCTAGAAACAAGCCAAGCTAAGGCCGGGCATTCATAAGTAAGAATAAGTCTCCATGTGCTTATTTGGGAGCTGGGTGGCATGCCCCCAAAGAGAAAAAAAAAACCCAACTACATCTATTGGTGGGTGAACTCATGATTCATACCAATGCCAGTTGACCTCAGAATCTGGGCTCTATCCACCATGTTACATGGCTCCTGCTTAATTGGCTTCTAGTGTTTAAGACCAGAATGACTATGTACATAGAGCTCTACTCAATTGAGTGCCACTTGGCCTGATCAAAATGATCTGCCATATTCCCCAGGGTGCCAAAAGTGATAGTCCCCTAAAATACCCTGTGGCCAGTTTCAGCTCCGTGCCTCTGCTCCTGAGCCTGCAGTCCTGCTTTGGGGTCCAGCAGTCATTTGGAGTCCACCTCTAGTTCCGTGTCCTCCAGGAAACCTGACTCGCAGGTCATTTGAGTCGGTGTCTACAGTGCCTTACGATGGTCCTCAGTGGCTTATTGCATGTATGTCAGGCTTCTGTGATAGCTAAGACTTAGCTTCTTAAAAACAGGGGCTCGAAGTTGTAGCTGAGCGCTCGCTAGCGAGCACCTCACCTCTGAGATCTGGAGCACCAGTGCTGGTGGAGCCGTCACCATGCCTCTGGCTAGAGAGCTATCACACCCTTCCTTGGAAGAGGAAAAGAAAAAAACATAAGAAGCAACGACTGGTTCAGAGCCCAAGTTCTTACTTCATGGATGTGAAGTGTCCAGGTTGCTACAAGATGACTACAGTTTTCAGTCATGCTCAGACAGTGGTTCTCCGCGTAGGTTGTTCAGCAGTGTTGTGCCAGCCCACAGGAGGAAAAGCCAGGATCACAGAAGGCTGCTCATTTAGAAGAAAGCAACACTAATCATCTATACAAGTTCCTGAGTTTTGTGTTTTTCACAGAAAGCCTTATCAAGTTCAGTGACTCTACCAAGACAACGTAACTGTGTTTGATTTTATAAAGTATACAACAGTGATCTCCTATTTTGGTGTCAGTTTTTCAATAAAGTTTTAATTATGGACAAAAAACAAAAACAAAACAAAACAAAACAAAAACAGGGGCTCTGCTTTCTCTTTCTTTGTGTCTCCCACCCACAGTATAATTCGTTGGAAATACAAGGAAAACTCAAATCAAATTAAAGACAGCAAAGTCAAAGGTTCAGAGAAGATGAGAGGAGCAGTTGCTGTCTTTCCATAGGTGTCTTTTCAGAATGGTTTTCATTTATGGATCTTGCTTGAGAATTTGCCAGTGTTACAGTCTAACATTTCAGATCCCTGGAAGATATGACATGCAGAAGATATGACGCTGGAATATAAATCTTCCCTACCTACCGAATCTTCACCTAGCCCTAGATCACCTTATCCTGGCATTCTGAAGGTGATATACTGCTTACCCAGCCTCATACATACTCCTGATCTCACCCTTGGGCATACATCTGACCATGGGATGACCACTGCAGCTCCCTACCTCCACCTCAAGAAAGACAGGCTTCTTTTGCTTTGTGAAGAGTTTGGGGGTGATAAGAAAACCCCGTCCTTGCACTTGATGTCTCCTCTGATTCTCAAGACACACACACACACACACACACACACACACACACTGTTTATGAGCCATAGCTGTAGCCAGAAATTTCTCCAATCCTGCCTCATCCCGTGGTCCGGATGAAACTCTCACACCGGTGGTCCCACAGCCGCTTAGGGTGGCCCACGCCTTTAATCCCAGCATTCAGGAGGCAGAGGCAGGCGGATCTCTGTGAGTTCGAGGCCAGCCTGGTCTCCAAAGCGAGTTCCAGGAAGGTGCAAAGCTACACAGAGAAACCCTGTCTCGGAAAAAAAAAAAATTACTCAGAGGCTTATATAAATTACAAACTGGGGCTGGAGAGATGGCTCAGAGGTTAAGAGCACTGACTGCTCTTCCAGAGGTCCTGAGTTCAATTCCCAGCAACCACATGGTGGCTCACAACCATCTGTAATGAGATCTAGCACCCTCTTCTGTATACATAATAAATAAATCTTTAAAAAAAAATTACAAACTGTATGGCCTATGGCTCAGGTTCATTATTAACTAGCTCTTACAACTTAATCCAACCCATTTCTATCAATCTACGTTTTGCCACATGGCTTCATGGTGTTACCTGTTCTCTCACATCTTGCTTCTCCTGGTGGTGGCTCTCAGCTCCTCCCTGACCCAGCCTTTCTTCCTTCTCTATCCTTCTTGGATTTCCCGCCTGGCTCCATTCTGCCCTGCCATGGGCCAAAGAAGCTTTATTTGTTAACCAATGGGAGCAACATATATTCACAGCAGACGGAAAGACATCCTACAGCCGCATAGCAGCTTGCCTCATGTGTCCAGTTGGTACCCTGACAACAGCCCACTCATTCTATCCAAAGCTACATCAGCCTCTTGGCTCAGCTGTCTGTCCTATCCTGTGATAACAGCCGCCATGATAATTCAGCTGTCCAGTCTTGAGGACTGAGTCATCTTTGACTCAGAACATAACAGCACTAAAAATAAAAGTCATTTCTCTCCCCCAGCCCCGCCCCAGTACCTGATTCACACTCACACAATGGCTCTTGATTTCTTCAAGTCTGGGATCTGTTCCTTTCCCTCTAGGCTATCTGAGAGCCCTGGATTTGGGCACCAACCTCTGTACTAGGCTCTCTTCTCCCGGCCCTCCCACCACTGGTCCATTCTGCTCGGCTCTGCCAGATAGCTCTGCCCTTTCTCCTGCTCCAGAACTGTCATGGAATTCTCCTGATGGTCTTTAGAAAATCTTGGATTTCAGGACCTTCCCCAGCCAAATCTTTTCTCTTGATTCTCATTTACCTTTTCCTGAAAGCAATTCTTAACCCCTGTTGCATTGAGACGTAGAAGGAAAATTAGGTAAAATCTCCTGGAAAGGGCAACCCAATCGGTGAATTCCCTCACTTGGCAGCATCGGGGTCAAGGTGGCTCAACTATGAATGTCCCCTCTTTCTTGTGACTCCAACTTGAAAACTCCCACAGTGTTCACCTCAGGCTCCTGGCTGAGATTCAGAAGTCAAGCCAGCCCAAGCATGAGTTCGCTCCCTTTTTTTGTTTGCTGATCTGTTTTTTGAGACAGAGACTCGTGTGGCTCAAGCTGGCCTGGAGCTCCTGAACTTGTTCCCTCCGCTCCTAATTATTTTCTGTGACACTCACCCAAAGTTCAACCCAGAACCTGCCGGCTGCCATGTTTCTTATCTGGAAAGTACAGGGAAATGGATACAAGCAGAGATGAGCGATCACAAAACCAGAAGGCGTATTCACTCATTCAGCAAGTCCTTACAGTGTCCCTACAGTGTCTTTGTTAATATTCTTGATAGAAACTGTAATGTATTGAGTTTGAATGCTCACTATGTGTCAGGTATAGTTTTAAAGGCTTTTCCAGTTCTAGACATAGATTTATTAAATTCTCACAATTATTTCGTGCAAAATGTTTGTTTTGTTTTGTTTTTATGGTTGTAGCTAGTTTGCTTGTTCTGCAGTTTTGTTTTTTTTTGTTGTTGGTTTTTTTTGGTTTTTCGAGACAGGGTTTCTCTGTGTAGCTTTGCGCCTTTTCCTGGAACTCACTTGGTAGCCCAGGCTGGCCTCGAACTCACAGAGATCCTCCTGGCTCTGCCTCCCGAGTGCTGGGATTAAAGGCGTGAGCCACCACCGCCAGGCTTGTTCTGCAGTTTTACATTGGAGCAAGCTGAGATGCCCCACAATAAAGTAACTAGATAATAATGTAAAGCCAGGTAAGTGAGAGCTAAAATCTGGGTCTATGTTCTTAACCTTGTTTCCTGTTGACAGAACATCCTAACTCAATGCCCACCCATATTACCCCATATTTATTTGGGGGAAGCATGCCATGGCATATATGCAGAAGCCAAAGGACAGCTTCTGGGACTTGGGTCTCTCCTACCACGTGAGTTCCAGGAGTTGAACTCAGGTCCATCGGGCTTGGCAGCAAGTGTAATAATACTGAGCCGTATCATAGGCCCTACTTATTTTTTTAACAAACTTGATTTAATAGACATTTTCCTGGTAATGTCAAGTGTTTGGTCATATCCCATATGGTAAGAACGTAAGTATGAGTAACACAGGAAGACCTTTTCCTTCTGGAACAGTGGTTCTCAACCCTTACCCTTTAGTACAGTTCCTCATGTTGTATTGACCCCCAACCATAAAATGATTGCGTTGCTACTTCATAACAGTGATTTTGCTACTGTTATGAATCATAACGTAAATATCTGACATGCAGGGTACTGAGATGCAACCGCTGTGGGAGGGGTCACAACCCACTTGGTGAGAAGCGCTCGCTCCCGAAGCTCACCCTGGAAGGAGAGCCCTAGCCAGAGCTCCCCAGGCCAGCGCTGCTGTTTACAGTTCACTGCAGTTGTGGTGGCTCAGATCATGTGAGAGGTGCGTAGATGGTTATAGCGGTGCTGCTTGACCAGGAGCAGCCATCTGGCACTTCATCAGAAGTCCATAGTCCCAGGTCCGGTGCAGGGAGCGGCTCCTGTCCTAGTTCCAGACACTGAGAGAGAGGAGGACTGCCGTGAGGGTGAGTCCAGCCTGGGCTACAGAATGAGGCTCTGTCTCAAAGGACTAAGAAGAAGATAAAGAGGAGGAGGAGGTGGAGAGAGCTAGTTGCTCACAGTCTCAAGGAGCCAGGATCTCCAGTTCAGTTACCTTCCTGTCTTCACACGCCCATCTCAATCCTAAGAACCCCCAGGTAGTGTTTCTAGATTCCAGGTCCAGTGCCCCCAAGAAGTCTGTCTTTCCTGGTCTTCTAGAGAGCCTATTATCAGTATTTTTTTTTTTTAATTTTTACAGTGCACATACAAGCCCATGTATAAAAACATTTTTATGTATTCATCTTATTAAGAACCAACCATATACAAAAAAATCGGAAAGGTCTACAGCTCACATACCACCAGCCTGCCTTAGCAACAATCATCCCCCATGGTGCTCTTCTTTGGTCTCTCCGTGTACTTTAATATGTGGTCAGAGTACAGGCCGTGGATCTAAACGATTCACGCAAAGATAGAAATATTGTTGGATATAAAGGAAATAGGAAAGGGGACAATGAGCTCTGACCATAGAGGTTTCCATGACCCTTTCCTGGATCCTGAAGTCTCCAAGGCTAACAGTATCTCTGATATCTGGACCCCAAACAGAGTCCCTGGACAGAGCTGGCATCATGCATCCACACACAAGGAAACCAAAGACTATATATATATGTGTGTGTGTGTGTGTGTGTGTGTGTATGTACATGTATATGTATATATATGCTAAATTACATTAAAGTCGTGCTTACTAGGTTAGATAAAATGACACCCTGTAAATGTGAGTTTTTAAGTGCATTTTTGTGTCCAAGTCAGATGTTAAAATAATTTAGGAACTATGTTTGGGGAACAGGAAAAATATAAGTGGTTAAGTGAAGAGAAATTGGATTGTGAGAAAGGAAATTCATGGAAAGGGGAAGAAACTGAAAAGGATAAAGGTTAAGAGCAACTAATATTTTCCTCTTTGGCACTTAAGAGAAGGTACGTAAAGAGAGAGCTTCACTGGGCAGTAGGTGGGGAAATCGGGCCTGAGCAACCGCTCAGGGTCTCAAGAAACCACAAAGAAAATCCTTCTTCCTCACTGCTCTTAAAGAGCTAGGGAAAGAGTTGGTTATGGTGGTGCACATCTTTAATCTCAGCACTCAGGAGGCAGAGACAGGTGGATCTCTGTGAGTTCGAGGTCAGCCTGGTCTACAGAGTGAGTTCCAGGAAAAACCAGAGCTACATAGTGAGACCCGGTCTCAAAAAAACAATTTAAAAAAAAAAAAAAGGTGAGCCAGAGAAAGGGCCCTGACTTGGATAGAAGAGAGAAACTGAAAAAATTGTAAAAGGCATTGGAAATCCAGAAATCCCAAGTGTTCACCTTACCCGTCTTGAAAGGAATGTGCATGTCATTCCGATAACAGCACCAGAGGTGAATAGATGGCTAACAACTGCCAGCCGAGTGCCAAGCCTGAGACCCTGTGATATGCCCCAACCACAACAATGACAAGAAACCTCCTAGCTCTCAAGGGCCTGAGAGGGAACCTGGAGAGAAATGAGCTGAGGGAGGTGGTCCAGGGGCCCCACAGAGAAGGATGACAGAGTGGGTGCATGGCAGGGTTGAGTGGGAAAGGAGGGATCTTGAGTAGTGAATAGGATTCAGGCAGTGGGCCAGCAGAGGGCTGCTTCCGGCGTCTGAGCAAAGATTCGGTTTCTAGGCTGTGTGAATCAGATTTGTGGAGTGAGTGTGTCCTGGGCTTCCCCGTCCGAAGTGAAAACATGTGACAGTGGTAAACTGTACTCTGGGTAGAAGAGGCAGTCTGGGGAAGGATCATGTTGGAGGAGTATACCAAAAGTGAAGTCTCACAGCTTCTAGGTAAATTTCTGAAGGGAAAGACAGCTCTGTGTATGGACACAGTGCCATCTGGAAGTGAAACACTGGCCGACATCCTCACTCATCCTTCCAGCCCTGGGCTTTGTGTAGGCAAGCCAGTGTGTCGAGAACACAGAGAAGGTCATCAAGAGTTGATAAGAACCTCTGAAGATTAACAGGGGCCTTTTTTTTTTTTTTATCATCAAATGTATATGAAAGAGACACAATACATACACAATCTTATTTTAGAAGAAAAAAAATCAGAAACAACACCAGAGCTGTATGGGGCACCTAAGTTCTATCAAGCATAAAACTGAAACCCTAGAGGGGGAGAGGAGAGAAAACAGGACTCCTGACATTTACGTGGGGTAGGAGGACACAGGATGGTGTGGAGATAGGACGGGCCTCTTCGCCAGGCTAGTGACGTCTGCTGTGAGGCTCAGATGAGAAGACACTAGCCAAGAGAAGGTGTGAGTGGAAACATCTAGACAAGCACACAACTGCAAAGATCCGAAATGCAAGGTTGGTGTGGCTGGAACACCAGGGCTGGAGATGAGCACATGCTGGAGTGTGGATGGGGATAGGGGGAGGGGGGTGGAGGAGGGGAAGACAGACAGGGAAGACTGAAGAGTAGAAATTGATTGCCTGGCAATCCATTTGCTTCTCCATAGTCTCTGCCTGCCCCTTTGATCAACAAAGCTGTGGTGGTTTGAATAGGTATGGCCCCGTAGACTCATGTATTGGAATGTTTGGCTCATAGGGAGTGGCACTATAAGGAGGTGTGGCCTTGTTGGAATAGGTGTGGCCTTGTTGGAAGAAGTGTGTCACTGTGGGGGTGGTGGGCTTTGAGGTCTCATATGCTCAAGCCATGCCCATGCATGGCACATAGTCTCCTTCTGCTGCTTACGGATCAAGGTATAGAACTCTCAGCTCCTTCTCCAGCACCAGGTCTGCCTACATGCTGCCATGCTTCTCACCATGACGACAATGGACTAAACCTTGGAAACTGTAAGCCAGCCCCAGTTAAATGTTTTCCTTTATAAGCATTGCCGTGGTCATAGTGTCTCTTCACAGCGATAGAAACCCTAACTAAGACAAAAGCCAAAGCTGATGTTAAGTGGGTCAGTGTGACCAAGTCTAATCAATGAATGATGGTGAGTGCTCCCAGTTCAAAGCAGAGGAAAGAAAATGGGTTTCTTCCTGAAGATGACAGCACCCAATGATCAAAATCAATTGACTCACTGAACCGCAGCAAGACAGACAGATGCCCCTCAGTGAATAAGCCTTATGCCAATGTCATACAGTAAGAGGTTCAGATTTTATTTAAGTGGAATAGAGAATCATTTGAAATTTTAAGCTGGAGAATGATGAGCTCTTACATGTTTATTTATTTTCCTCATGGTTGTTAGGTCCAAATCGGGATCCCCAAAATGGTAGTGCTGGTGACAATGTCCTCAACAGAAGGACTTTGGCTGGGTAAACACAAGGATTGTTATTGGGTAAACAGAGCCTAAAGTCGGGTTTCTGTTTACCAGAAAATCGGATCTCGCATGGCATGCTTCTGTTTACCAGTGATCTCCCTTAATTCCTTAATCTGCCCCCAAAGGCCAACTACCTTGAACAAGGGATACCTAGTTCCTGGCTAATCTGGACAATCTCAGCTCAAAGATTGCCACCCTGCTGACTGTCATGTAAAATCTGTTTGCTTTTCCACCATTCTACATCTCTCTGCCCCTGTCCACAGCCTTGGCAGTTTGACCCACAATAAACCTTCCTTTTCTTTCTACCCACGGAGTGGTCTAGCTTGGTGGTTTCATTGGACTCTTGCACACCATGGTGAAAGGCATTCAGACTCCCACACATCCAAATGAGCCTTGTGCTGTGGGTGGAATAGATTGTGGTGAGGAGGGACATTACTGTGTTACGCTACAGGGAGTCTAATTCTGGAGTGACACTGGCTCCGTGTTAGTGCTGACCGTGGAGGAGGGTGGGATATAGTCTGGGGACAGAACTGACAGTCTGACAGAAGGTCCCCAAGGTTTGGGGCAGGAACAAATTAGCAAAGAGGAAGGAAGACAGAGTGAGCAAAGGGGGAGGGGGGTGGGTGTGACTAAAAATGATGCTTTGATTTAAATATCTCTTCCAGAGAATGGACAGAAGGAGAAAAGGAAAGGGTGAGGAGAGGAGAGATCCCAATTTGTGTTATAAAGTGTGATTCTGATACTCAAACCTGACAACATGTTCTCAAACTAAATCCAGAAATACATGAAAATATCATAAAGCTGGGTTCATTCTAGGAATAAGACAGATTCATTCTAAGAATGCAAGGAGGTTTTGTTCTTTGGTTTTTTTTTTTTTTTTTGGCTTTAAAAAATATGTATCCTACTTGTAGAGTTTACGGTGTTAGCAGGACAAAGGAGAAAAATAATCTCAATAAACGGAGAAGCCTGGTGTGGTGCCACATGCCTGTAATCTCAGCATTTGGGAAGTGGAGGCAGGAGGACCAGGAGTTCAAGGCCATCCTTGTGTACACGGCAAGTTTCAGTCCAGCCTGGGCTACATGAAATCCTCAAAACAAAACAACAGCAACAAAAGACAAGGAAAACCATTTGATATGATCAACAGTCATTCATGTTTTAAAGAAATAGGAATATAGAGAACTTTCATCTGAAAAAGAAAAGCCACAGTACATCGGTACATGTCTGTGAAAGCACCGCTCAGGGGCAGATACAGGAAGGTTGCTAGTTGAAAACACTGTGAGACCCTGCTTTTGTTTCATTTTTTTTTTCTTAAGTTAAAAAAAAAAATGCAGCACCCCTTAGACTAGTGGCAAAATATCAAAAATATTTTCCTCTAGATAAGTGTAAAGGAAGATGCCTTCTGCCAACCACTCTGCCCCTGTCCTGAAGGTCCTCCCTAACCAACAGTCTGCAGTCCACTCTGTCCTGAAGGTCCTCCCTAACCAACAGTCTGCAGTCCACTCTGCCCCTGTCCTGAAGGTCCTCCCTAACCAACAGTCTGCAGTCCACTCTGCCCCTGTCCTGAAGGTCCTCCCTAACCAACCGTCTGCAGTCCACTCTGCCCCTGTCCTGAAGGTCCTCCCTAACCAACCGTCTGCAGTCCACTCTGTCCTGAAGGTCCTCCCTAACCAACAGTCTGCAGTCCACTCTGTCCTGAAGGTCCTCCCTAACCAACAGTCTGCCATCCACTCTGCCCCTGTCCTGAAGGTCCTCCCTAACCAACCGTCTGCAGTCCACTCTGCCCCTGTCCTGAAGGTCCTCCCTAACCAACCGTCTGCAGTCCACTCTGTCCTGTCCTGAAGGTCCTCCCTAACCAACAGTCTGCAGTCCACTCTGCCCCGTCCTGAAGGTCCTCCCTAACCAACAGTCTGCAGTCCACTCTGCCCCGTCCTGAAGGTCCTCCCTAACCAACCGTCTGCAGTCCACTCTGCCTCTGTCCTGAAGGTCCTCCCTAACCAACAGTCTGCAGTCCACTCTGCCCCTGTCCTGAAGGTCCTCCCTAACCAACAGTCTGCCATCCATTCTGTCTCTGTACAAGGTCTTACCTAACCAACAGGTACCAGAAAGGGAAGAGAGGGAAAAGGGGGAGGTATGGGCCAGAAATGGAGAAATAAAACTGTCACTATTTCATCTTTGGAAAATGCTACAGAACATATAGATTAATGATGAGAATTCACACATGTATTTATCATAATCACTGGGTGGAAGTTGAAGTTACAAAAATTAGTTGTATTATGTAAGCAGCCATGGACAATCAGAACATAAAAAGTATTTAATGATAGTATTTATAATCACATCAAATTCATCGAATAACTATAAAAGTATTCAAGGACATCTACTTCAAAAACAAAAAACAATGATTTTGAGAAAACAAAGGAGACTAACGTAAATAAAATGCTAAACCATGTTCACAGGTTTAAAATTCAGTGTCGTAAAGATGACACTTTTTCACACTTAATCTGTTTGGGCTTCAAAACGGACATGCTGGTTGTAAAGCTTATGTAGATGTATGTGTAAAGGGAAAGAGCTATAACAACCAAGACCCGAGGACAGTTGGATTGCCAGACAGCAAACCTTACTATAGCACTATGTCACAACGACAACGACAAGGTGGTGTTATTAATGGATAGAAATACAGTCAGGAGAGCCGGGATGTAGCACAGGGATGGTACAAAAACAGAGTGATGGCACAGCTCCAAAAAGAGCCTCGGGGATGGGGACATTTGACTTCTGACAAGGTGGTGACGAGTATAAGTGTGAGGGTTAAAATAACCATTGAGGTAACCAATGCCCAGGCAACCGGACACCCAAATGAACCCTTGCTTCATGCCATACTTCAAAACCATTACAGGCTGTCACCGGCCTCACCATGAACTATAAAACGTCTAGGAGGTCGAGATGGAGGCCATCTTCAGGGGGACACAAGCTCCTTAAACGTGACACAGAAAACCCTAGCCTCAGGAAAAGGGCAAAACCAACACTACAGGGAAATCAAACCTCTGCTCATCGGAAGGCACCAGTTAGAGCAAACAGTATGTGTTGGGGGCGGGGGGGAAATGTATAAAAGCCAACAGAATGTTTTCAACCTGTTTATTTAAAATATTTCTATAAATCGGTAAGAAAAAGAGAAACAAGCAAATAGAGAAAATAGCTAAGAGACTAGCCTAGCCACTTCATAACAGAAAACACTCACACGGGGTGGGGGCGCATTGGGGGGCTGGAGAGATGGCTCCGTGGCTAAGGGCACCTGTTACACAGTCATGAAGGATGGAGTTTGGATTCCAGCAGCCAAGTAACAAAGCCAGTGTCCCAGCACTTTAGCCCCAGCTTTGAGGAAGGCGGGGCGGGGGTGTGGGAGAGAGCTGGAGTTTGCTAGCCTCCAGGCTAGCCAAGAAGGGGGTGGGCAGGAAAAAAAGGTATTAGTATTCATCAGGAAAATGAAAACTGTAGCCACAATGAAATGCTGATATTCATACCCAAAAGGCAAAGATGAGAGGAAAAAAATCATGACAACTACCGGAGAGGGATTCTTAAACATTGCTGAAAGGAATTCAAGTTGGTACAACCATTTAGGAAGACTATTTGGCAGAATCCACTGTAGTTGAACGATGCCTGAGTCGTGCCTTGAGGGTACCACTCCTAGGTACAGGGAATGCAAATATATGCATCCCGAAGCATCTGTACAAGGGTGTCCACAGGAACACCATTTTAATTACTTCAAGCTGGAAACAATCCATGTGCATACCAAGAGTATATTGGTATATTCATACACTAGAGAACCACGTGTCAGCAAGAACCAACCACTGCAGATGGAGCGAGGCTCCCCAGCCCACCAGTCCTCAGCTGTTAGAGTTTTCTAGTCTCACCCCAGACAGGTTGACTGAGGAGGCCTTTGAGATGCCTCCTGTTCCAAGCACGTGCGGAGAGCAGCAGCATGAGAAATAGCATGGAGCTGAGTGAGCACTGTCTAGCCGCCCCTGCTAGTCCCCACTGCAAAACATGACACCGGTCTGAAGTCACTGTATCAGGGACAGGTTTGACACTCACTGTATCAGGGACAGGTTTGACACAGCATCGGGTAACCAGAACATACATGGAACTTTGAAAAGAAAAGCAATGTAGAATAGATTCAGCACAGCATGATGGTGTCCACCTGCAATCCTACATTCAGGGTGGGGAAGCAGGAGGTCTGTGAATCCAAGACCAGTCTCATATAGTAGCAACATACTGTCTCCATCAAAATAAATAACCAGATAAAAAGAGAGCAGAACAGACTCAACTTGCAAGTCACTTTTAAATGTTTAAGGAAGGAAAATGAATTGGCTAAGCTTATACAATCCTACTAATTATGAATCCAATGCTAGATTCATAAACAGGGCACGGTTATTTCTATTTTAAACTTAAAAGTTGAAAATATCAGGGCTTAAAAATTTTCTATTTCAATAAAAACTTATTTGGAAACAAACAAACAAAAAATAACCACACGGAAAATTCACTGGATCCTTGCAGACAATTTAAAGCAACAGCATCCAGGAGAGGCATGGGGTGCTTTAGTGAGCGCATGCTCAAGGCCATGGCACGTCATAGGTGCTCTACCCAATCAACTCATTGGCTCCTCACAACAACCCTATGAGGTGAGTTCCTAGCCCCACTTGACAGACCAGGCTCAGAGGCTGTGTAACCAGCCACGGTTCTACAAGCCATAAAAGGAGTCAGGCCTGATGCCTCTGGACCTTCCTCCTATGAGGAAGGTTGATGAACGTAAGTTTCTCCATGTCACCCTTGGGGCAGTTGTGGTGCTGGCATGGCATGTCCGTCTCCCATCTTCCCCCGGATCTTTCTGATGGATGATAGAAGGGGTGTGAGTACAAGTGGCCATCCAGGGAACATGGAAGAGAGCCATCTGGCCCCACAGACAACAGCTCTGTGGTCCTTAAAGCTCAGGAGTGTCTGTTGGAGCCAAAGGGGCCTGTGCTCTGGACATAACCTGAGAAGAGTTCTGGAGAGGAGTTCTGGAAGCTGTGGAGAGAAACAGAAAAAGGATATCAGTACCTGGCTCCAGAGGGCTTGCCCAGTACCACAGGATCTTTGCTGGGTTTCCGTTTTCCCTGCGGACCCCATGCCCAATGCCTAGACATGCACAGTTGTGCTTTTTAGTTCTTTCATTCTGGGATGGGTGGGAGGGGGGGTCACTTCTGAAGTTATCTATCTGAAGTTCTCTCGGTCTACGGTTCTATCCTCTCTGTTAACACTTCCGAGATGCCCTAAGGAAAACACTCTGCTTCCCATTTGCTGTTCATGGATGATAAAGACAATCCCAGTCCCGCACTGAAATTCAACAGGCTTTCGGAGACCCTGCCTTTCATTTCTACAAACGAGGGGTGGGAAGACGAGGCCTGCAGAGCAGAACTGGAAGAATGACCTGAGAACTCTGCCAGCAGCAGATCAGCCACTGTGGAGACGCCAGAGCCTGCCAGCCTACGAAGAGCAAATTGTCTGCCCAGGAGCTGTTCGCTTGCACTGGCAGCCATCAGCTTTCCCTCTGAGGGAAGAATCTGAAGGCAGTGTGACAGCTCTGTCTCTGTCAGAACACACACACACACACACACACACACACACACACACACACACACACACACACGGGCAGCGGGGCGGGGTGGGGGCAGCATGGGGTACAGCACCACTCAGTTCTTCTGAAGCTCGGGAGCTAGACGTGGTCTCTCTCAGCCTCCTCCCAGGCTGCTCCTCGGCTGGGAGAGGACGCGGCCAGACGTCAGAAACCAAACCGCTTCCACCGGGTCCTGTTTCTGTTGAGTTATGGGAATGGCTGTCCCCACCAGCCCTTTCCCATGGCGTGGGAAGGCAAAGGGTAGGTCACAGGGAGGGAAGGAGAAGCAGACACGTGGAAACTGTCTAAAATATGACCGATTATGACTACGTCTTCAGCTCTTTCGGAACATTCAGTGGCTTGAAAGTAGAGGCCACCTGGGGGTTCCTTCCTCTCTGCTCTTTTAAATAACAGAGGGATAAACACAGGAGGATCTGGGGGCAAACAGCGGTTCTGGGAAAGATCTTAGGACAATTTGGAATCATTCTTGTCGGGGGCAAGATGAGTTCAAGCCTGAAAGTTAGATGGATTTCAGCTTGGTATGAGCAATGGATTGCTCCCTGCATGCGAATTACTCACTATGTGAAGAGCTCCTGCAAGGACCCCAAGACATCTCTCGATTTTCCGAAGTGAGTTAGGCTCTGGGAAAAGGAAGCCTCAGATTATCCCCGCTGAGGCGATTTCCTAACGCTCACATGAAGTATACTCCATCCCGATTTCCTTCGCTGAGGAGCCAGACACAAGGTTCTAGTCTCCTTCTTATTCACCGTGCTGCCGGTCCTCTGACGTTTGGGAAACATCCTTAAAGTCGGGGCTTTGGGGAACCATCATTTGAGTGGTTTTCTTTATCCTCAGAGAAATGAGTACTGGCCTTGGAGGAGTTAGGATTCAGAATTGGAGTCAGGATTCAAAATGGAGACACAAGGGTGCTTAGGGAAGAGAAGAGAGAACAAAGGCAGAGACTAGGCAAAGGTGGGGGGCGGGGGGCGGGGGGCGAGGAGGGGGGCAACAGAGCTAAAATTAACATGGTAGAAGTCCGGGGCAGGTGGGGAGGAAGAGGGACACTTAGAGCCACCAATTGAGACATCAGGGACGAGGAGGAGTCAGGGATGGAAAGGAAGCAGAAAGGAGTCAGAGCCCTGTGAGCCGAGGAGGTGCTGAGGCAGGCTGGACAGCATGAATACCCACAGGTCACACTGGTCAGCAAGGAGCGGGATGGAGCAGGAGGTGTGGAAAGACAGAGAGGGGACCAGTGAACCGGACAGCAAACTAAGCTATCGTGGGGCTCAGCGCCTTGGAATTACTCCACGGGAGATGATAACTTCTCTATCTCTAAAGCTGATGTCTGTCTTCACGGCCTCCATCCCTCTCGCTTCTTGCATGGGCTGCGTGGATTGTTTTGGAAATACACGTCTACTCATTCACTCCGTGCACCTCAGAGGCCCTCCGCACTGGGTAGTTCCTCAAATCTGTCGGTGCTTCCCAAAGAACGACAGGTCCCTTTGGTGGTGCCCCTGGCACTTAAAATGCCTTCCAGACTGTGGACGGAGGGGTTTTCCTCAGGAAAAGCCAAGCCTCCACCAAGACTAGGTAGAGCCCAGAGGAAAATGTCACAGTATTGTAAGCTCAAGCAGGGGAACACGAAAGTGACTTCCCAGAACTACTGAGCACAGACTTCTTCCAGGTACACGCTTGTAGGCGGGAAATCCTGCCAGCATGGGGAGGCCACCCAGGTCCAGGCCCAGGCCACTACCCACACAAGTGGGCTGCTGGGAAAAGCGAGGATGTCCTACACCTGTCACGGTAATGTTTAAGTCAAAGCAGTGTCCAGGCCTCTGCCTGAGTGACCAGACCGTCTGCCCCTGGGCAAGAGGAAAGCAAGACAGGGCCGTTTGCTTTCCAGAACTATTTGCCTGCCATCTTTAGTCTCTTTGATTTTTAACAGTCCGTCCTAGTCAAGTCTTAAGAAGGGCTGCTTCCCAGAACTTATCTATACCAGGGAGACCATCAGTAGAATGATGCCAGCATTCTCCTCCTTGTGAAATTCATGCCACAAGACAATACCTCCTTAGTCCCAGCAGAGCTTTTAGTAGCTATTAGCAAAGTCTAACCCTTCCCACCCCCAAAAGATTAGCAGCCCGCCGGCCCGCTCTAAATGTCAATCAATCCATTCTCTGAAATGCAACCACAGCTGTGAGTAGGTTTAGAAAACCCTTCATGCAAGCATGCACCTGCTGTGAGCACGGGGCTGGGTTAGAGCAGCGAGTCCTCAAAGGGACTCCGAAGCCGCGCTTCCACCCTAAGGAGCCAATACAGCCAGCACTGGCAGAACCGGGCACATTCACCTCTGCATACTTACACAGGATCCTTAGCTGGTGGTGTGCCCATGTTAGCTCTGCCCTCACCTCATGTACTCCCCATCACTCCTATAATCCATAAACGACTCTGATCCTGAAACCTCTTCAAAATCCTCCAGCACCAGACTGGTGGAGTCCTCACCCAGGGCACCGCTGTCAGGTCTGGACATCCTGGCCCGAGACAGAGGCACAGGGAAGTTGGTGGTAGCGGGAGGTGGGGAACAAGGAGCTGTTGTTGGCAGGATACAGATGGGCCTGGCCTGAGCAGGGGACACAGCCGCCTCAAAGACTTCTTCATCATCCTTCTCAGACTCCGGTCCTCCGTCTGAGGCTGAGGACCCCAGAACGTGGTAGAGGCTGGGGAGGCGGATGTCGAAGCGCAGCCCAAACTTAGCAAATAGCTTGTCGTTGAGGGTGTAGAGCTTCTCAGAGATGTCATAGCCCAGCAGGGCTGCGAAGAGGCGGGAGATGTATTGCTCTCTGTTTAGAAGAAGGTGGAGATTTTTCCGGGGCCAGGAAATGTAGCTGCATTCGGTCTCGGCAGTCAGCGTGACCTACGGGGTTAGGAGCAGAGAGAGGTTTACAGTGCAGAGAAACAAGTGGCTATTTTGATTTTGGTAGCTCTCTATGGCCTAGCCGGGAGGAAATCCAGGACAGGCTTCTTGTGTGCACTGTGATGTGCATTTCCTGTGTCAGGAACTGGGGACAGTCCCTTGCTCACTTATCCATGACCCCCTGGAGCCTTAGTTTGTGTATCTCCTCTCCTAGGTTCTTCTGTTGTTGTGTTTGTTTGTTTGTTTGTTTTTTGAGACAGGGTTTCTGTGTGTAGCTTTGGAACCTGTCCTGGAACTCACTTGGTAGCCCAGGCTGGCCTGGAACTCACAGAGATCCGCCTGGCTCTGCCTCCCGAGTGCCACTGGCGCCCGGCCCCTCTCCTAGGTTCTTACATTCTGTGGTTCCACTGCTAACAACAATGGCTGCAAAAGATTCTGAGGAGAAATGCTAAGAAAGGGAGGGCAGCATCCGAGGGCTGAGAGAGAACAAACTAAACGTAAAGATGGTCCATCTTGGGGCTGGGGATTTAGCTCAGTGGTCGAGCGCTTGCCTAGCAAGCACAAGGCCCTGGGTTCGGTCCTCAGCTCCGGGGGGGGGGGGGGGGGGGGATGGTTCATCCCAACTCCTTGGGAGGCTGAGGTGGGAGGATGACAAGTTCAAGGCCAGCTTGGGCACCTTAGAGGAGAAACTCAAGGTCTGGGAAGGAGATAACTTCGTGGTAGAGAGGCAGAGCACTTGCCTAGCATGCGTGTGTAAGGCCTTAGGTTGAATTTCCAGTACTAAGGGGAGAGGAACCATGACTGGGGCACGGTCACCAAAAGAGCAGTGTGTGTGTGTGTGTGGTGGGGGGGGGGAGTTTATTGAGAGAAAAGGCTACAAATTAAGCACGCCAAGATGTATCAGATGGCCAGAGCACTGGGGTTCAGGTCTCCGAATCTGCTCTTCACTTGGTTACAAACCCAGAGGATCTCATGCATTGAGGAATAAAAGCATAGAAAAAGAAACTCATGAGCAGAATGGAACAGGTCCCCTCCTTCAGTTATTTATGTAAGGGCCTAGGAATGTCTGCACATTCACTGTGCCCAGGATGCAAACTAGGTTATGTCAGCAGGAGAAACAAGCAACAACATGTTCTTGGCACACAGTAGGCCTCCATAATCCTTGTTAAAATGATGAGTTAGGCATGGTGGCTCATGCTGTATAAGCCCAGCACTCAGAAGGTGGAGGCAGTGGGCCAGGAACTGGAAGCCACCTTCGGCTACATAGTGAGTTCTAGGATAGCCTGAGCTACAGAGTGAGCTCCTGTCTCAAAACCAAAACCAAAGATGAGCAGCATGCAGGCTAAGATGAAAATGGAGTCATTCCAAGGATAGCACAGAAAAGGGAATAGACTTAGACAGTTTGCTATGATCTGGCTGACACAATCCTTTTGGTGGCAGGGTCAGGGTGTGAGTGGAGAAGATGGACATTGAGGCTAACCTTTACTGAGCCGTGACTATGTGCCAGGCCCTGTATTGGGTGCTTTATACTGATTATGAAATATGGTGTTGGCTTTTGAAGCATTCTCTGTTAGAGATTATATACAACCCCTCAAATTCTTGTTATTCGGGGCCAGAAAGATAGCTGAGCAGGTTAAAAGCACTTGGTGTTCTTGCAGAGGACCTTAGTTTGATTCCCAGCACCCACTTGGGGCAGTTCACAACTGCCTATAACTTCAGCTCCAACGGACCCAAAGCCTCTGGCCTCTGCAGGTACCTGCACTCATAGGCCTATACCCCCTCCATACACACAATTAAAAATAAAATAAGTCGGAGTTGAGGATTTAGCTCAGTGGTAGAGTGCTTGCCTAGCAAGTGCAAGGCCCTGGGTTCGGTCCTCAGCTCAAAAATAAATAAATAAATAAATAAATAAATAAATAAATAAATAAATAAATAAATAAATAAATAAATCTTTTAAAAAGACACAACTTAAAAAATCTGGCATTGCCTGCTTTACCTCCCATCACCACCACCCCCCTTCCTTAGTGTCCGATGTGCCATCCTCTGCTTCCTACTCCCCACAGCCGCCTACCTCGACGAACTTTTAGACCAAGGTCCTAAATTAGTCATCAAGGCCAAGGGCTGTTGCTGGTTTCAACGTTCCCCCCTCACCAGCTGGGTAACATCCGTTAAATTACTGCAGTGTCCGGGCATGTCGCCTCTGAGAATTCTGAAAAGAACGCTCACGACCTGTCCCTGACCAACGGTTGAGCGTGTGCTTGTCATGCTCAGTCATAGCCTCTGCCTTGGCAGAAAGTCACAGACAAGAACCTGGTGCCAACCGCAGAGCAGATAAACGTCTGCCGGTGTCCCAACTTGGATGACGTCAATGTCTGTAAGATCAGACACAGCGATTATGGGCTTCCCCAGTGTAGGCTCTTACTGCTCCCATTAAAAAAAAAAAAAGAATAAAATATGAAATGCCTTTTCTTTGCCTTACTTTCATGGTTGGCTACCATTATATTTATTTCCTGTTTCAGCAAACTCCACAGAAACCTGTCTCTACTTACTGTCTCCTTTCTTCTGACTTGCTCTTTGGCAAATAAGGCTGTCAATCATTGTTCCTGTCAATCAAGACCCCCAGTGGCCTCCTAGTTCCATGGGTCAGCTGCACTGTGCTGGGTCACCTCTCTTGGGCACGCTATCTTCCTGGGGTTCTCGGGGTGCCAAACACGCCTGGGGCAACCTCCTGACTTCTTTTCAGGTTCAGTTCCGGTTCTTCTTTTTCTCCCTAACCGTAACAGAGGAGGCCAGGTTCTCCACCGCTTCTCTATCCTCTCATTCACTAGGCAGTGCCAGCCCACCCAATGGCTTCTAGCATTATCTGCATAAAACCCATTCCCAAATTCATCTCTCAAGCCCAGACCTCATTCCTGGGTTCCAGACTGGACTATTCCAACTGCCTTTGCAACATCCCCACTGTCCAAGATGAAGCAAACTGAACACATCCCAAGATGCACTTCTCCCCCTCTGGCAAGCTCCTCCTGCAGCCACCCCATCCTTCTAGGTGCTCAGGGCAGCAGCCCCCTTCTTCACTAATTGAGCTTGTTAGAAAACCTCCTGGGCTCCATCTAGAAAACACATGCTCTGGCCCTTATGTAATCTGGTTCCAATGACACCTCTGCAGCTTCCTCTTCGGCTAGCTGCACCCCACCTCTAGGTGCTTCCCTTTCTGTGCCTGAAACCTGCAGCTCACCCTCAGGACTCCAGCACTTGCTCTGTCCTCTGTCTCACAGATGACCAGAGTGCACACTGTCCCCTCTCAAGCCCTTACTCGGCTGTCACTCGTTTAACAAGGACACCCATGAGCACTGTATTTAAACCGCAGTCTTACACTGTGTTCTCTGCTGTTCTTTTAATTAGCGGTTATTATTTTCCAACACATTCATCCGTTTGTTATATCTACGGTTTATTTTTGTCCCTCCTGCTGGAATGTAACTTGAATAAGGACAGGATCTGTGCTGTTCATTAATGTATTCCAAACTCTTTCAGCAGTGCCTGGCATATACTCAGTTCTCCAGAGGCATCTCTGAAGGGAATGCATGATGAATGAAGACAAACAGTCATATTGTCAAACAACCTAGTGTCATTTTCTCATGTCTTATCATGTCCTTCCTTGAAGTCTGGAGAGATGGCTCAATAGTTAAGAACACTTCCTGCTCTTCCAGAGGAACAGGGTTCGGTTCCCAGCACCCATGTCAGGACACTCACAAGAGCCTATAATTTTGTCTGATGCCCTCTTCTGGCCTCCCAGGGTACTGCACCTATGTGCACATACCACCACCACCACCACCACCACCACCACCACCACCACCACCACCACCACATACACACAACTAAGGATAAAAAGTCCTTCCCTGAAGGTGCTCTACAAGTCTACTTTCTTTTATGTGTGTGTGTGTGTGTGTGTGTGTGTGTGTGTTGTGGTGTGTTGGGGGTATGTGTGTATGGGTGTGTGTTAGGGGGGTATGTGTGGGCATGTGTGTATATATGTATGTGGGTGTGCTGGCCTGTGCATGTACATGTGGAGGCGGAAGTTGACTTCAGGTACCTTTTTCTATTGCTTTACACCTTAGTTTTTGAGACTAAACCCATCACTTGACATTCAACTAGACTGGCTGGCCAGAAAGCCTCCCAGATCTGCCTGTCTCTGCCCCCTACCCCCCACCCCGGTGCTGGGGTACAGGCACGTGTCACCGTGCCCTGCTTTTTTGCTGGGTGCTGGTGATCTCAATTCAGTCCCTCGTGGTTGCATAGCCAGCATTTATCTACGGCCCATGCCCCTCACCACAAGCATCCAGGACTGTCCGTAATAAAGTTTTGATAAGCACCAAGCTTTTTCTTCGTGAGAACATATGTAAACAGGACACAAGTCCGGTAAAACGGGACACGGATTGGAGGCTGGTGATAAATTCTGTGGGATGTGCCTCTGCTCGGCGCTGGATGGATAATGAAAGCGTCACAGTGCCACCAGCCAGCAGAGCTGGGGTAACCGAATCGTTGAGAGGCTGACATTTGTGTTAAATGTGTGGTGAATGGTGATTCAGGCCGTCACCGGAATGGCTCTTCCAATCAACAAAGCTATGTCAGAGGCAAGATCAAGATGAACTGTAACACAACAACATTTGATACCTGCAAAGAGGAAATGGGGCTTTACACAGCCAACAGCAAGGGCGTGGACCTCACTGCTTCTAAATGAGGCACACACGGGATATAAAAGGGAGGAATACGAGCACGCTTACGTTCCAGGCCGAGAGGCCATCTGGGGTGACAGCCTTCCCTTTAGAGCATAACCCACCTGTTCCTCCCTGGCAGCGCTGTAGCCTGGTCTGGCTGGCTCCAGCCCCCCAGCTCTCCTGGTCTTTCTCCTGGTCTGAGGGAGTTCCCAGAGAGAATGCCTCTGGGCGAGGCAGAGAGGGTGGGGACAGGACAAAGGTTATGTGACTGGAGGGGGTCAGAGGCTAGTGGTCCTGTCAATGGCATCAGAACTGCCTCTCTGACAATATCACCACAGAGCTAAGTGCCAGGATTGGGACAGAAGCCAGCCTAGGCAGTGGCATTGTCTGACAAGCGTCTGTTCCGGGGTTAGCTCATATGCTGGCTAGAAGACTCTGGTAGACGTCATAGAAGACACACAGAACCAAAGACCAGCAAACTGTCTAGTAGGGTCCCTAAGGGGGTTGAGTGAACCACTCTTAATGATGGTCCTTTCATTTCTTAAAGAAAGAAAAAAAAAAATAGACAGTAGATCCAGACTCCTCCTTGGCTTTGCCACTTTCTGGCTGAGTGCATGACGCTTTGGATCCTGACATGCTTTATCTGTTAACAGTAACAGCCAATCGAGCAAGCTGTGTGAATCAGCCAGACAACACAACATGCAGTGCGTGCCACCTTCTAGCCATCGGCAATCCAGAAGCACACACGTGAAGGGCTGCCGAGAGGTCCGCAGGGGCTGAGTGGCCGGGACCCCTGTGGCCCCGGGGGTGTGAGTGACCCATTGGGTCTTCTGAACCACCAACTGCTCATGGGCAACCAGTTCAGTAAAAACTGTGTTCGTGGGACAGTATTTTGGAGTGTGGAGACAGAGACAGAGACAGGGACAGAGAGATGGAGATGTCTTCACATCAGTAGAATAGAGAGCGATGTGCACAGAGCCAGCCCAGAGGGAAGAGCTCAAGCAGCTGGGGGACATAGAGGCAGGAAGGTGGGCCTGAGCAGCCCTCAGGAGTGTGTTGGGGGAGGGGCAAGGCTCTTGTTTAGAGGGGAAAATGTATTTCAGATAGAGGGCTGTTGCCAGCAGGGTCAAGGGATGGAGGGACCGGTGATTGGAGAGCTGGAATGAGCTGGGGACCGGTGATTGGAGAGCTGGAATGAGCCACATGAACCAGGAGGGCTGGAGCTGCAGCCAGCGAGTGCTAAGAGTTACAGTTACCCTACGTAGGATGGACTTTTTTTTTTTTTTTTTTTTTTTTTTAGCCTGTAGGCATTAGTCTTTTGGAGGGTTTGCAGGCACACGAGTGACGTGACTGCCTGTCAGGGACCAACACCACCCTTCCCTGTTCCCCAGACTCGGGAGCCCAGGCACGCTTCTCCTACAGAAGGCAGAGGTCATGACCCCACCCACTCTCAGCATCACGCTTGGTGGTGGTCAAAGGGCAGATGTGAGCGAGGGAGGCAGCAATGTTGGGTGCTTCCAGTGACAGGGGGGAAGTGCTGCCATGGGGCTGCTTATTACCTGGAAGATTCCCTCCTCAGAAGGCTGCAATGATTCCCACTCGGGAGAGTCCATGAACTGGTACGGGAAGATGTAGTGCAGAAACTGCCCATCCTGGCTCACTCGAACCCTGACAAGAGGAAAGAAGACACTGGATGGAAAAGGGTCATGGCTGCTCGTGTGCCCTCTGCTGAGGTCACTCATTGCTGACTAGCTCAAATCCTCCGGCAGAAATGCCCAGCTAAAGTGTGGACAGGCCAAAGCGGATGTGACCCAGTTAAACATGGAAACCAAGCTCTTGTGGAAGGAAGGAAGCAATACCTCCCGAAAACTGCCTTAGGCATGGGCCTTGTCCCAAAGCAGTAAGAAACACCACTAGGGTGAGATCTGAACACTGGTATTTTAAGAATCTCCCGAGTCAGATGGGAAATCGGGGGAGTGGAGTGGAGTGGTTGTTTGTTTGTTTGTTTGTTTAATTTTGTTTTGTGTTCTTTTTTTGTTTGTTTTATTTTCTCTTTATTTCTTTTTAAATTTCCTTTGGTGGGGAATGCTATAAGGGTGAAGAGTGGATATGGAGGGACTGGGATACGAGTGGGATCGGGGTGCACGTGCAATTTCCAAAGAATCAATGAAAAAATTATGTCTAAAGAAGAAAACAAAAGAGACTCTCCCCAGTGATTCCATTACACATCCAAACCGCAGTGCTGGGGCTCTGCTGTCCACTCACCATGTGTGGCTCTTCCGATTAAGATTTACACCCATTAAAATCAAGTGTAGTTAACAGTCCAACTCCTCAGTCACACTGATCCCACCCCAAGTGCTTCGGTCTGTAGCCGTGTGCAGTCTGTGGCTGCCGTATTGTACGGCATGGATGTAGAATGTCGCCACTGCTGTGGAAGGTGCTGTTCTACCGCCCTTCCCGGCACCAGGAGCAGCAGTACTGAGGACAGCACATGCTTGCAAAGGGAAGAAGACAGCGTGTGAGAAAGACAAACGGATGCTCCGCATGTGCCTGCCCATTTAGTCATCACGGCCATGCAACGTAGACTGGTTTTGGTTGTTTTTTTTTTTTCTTTCTTCCTTCCTTCCTTCCTTCCTTCCTTCCTTCCTTCCTTCCTTCCTCCTCCTCCTCCTCCTCCTCCTCTTCCTCCTCCTTCTCTCTCTCTCTCTCTCTCTCTCTCTCTCTCTCTCTCTCTCTCTCTCTCTCTCTCTCTCTCTCTCTCTGTTTTACAGCCAAGGAAACAGATGGTCGGGAAACTTAAGGTCATACGGTTACCAGGCAACAACACTGAGATTCTACGCTCTCACCATGATGTCATGTTACTAGAGTTTTGGGGTAGGTGGTAGTGGACACCCCTTCTCTACCCTCAGCAACCATAAGGAAATGAGGTCCCAGAGACCTCATTCAGTGGACGGTCCTGGGATGCACACCTAGCCCAGCGCCATTCCAACCTACATCTGTGAGACTTTGGGACTGGAGGGAAGTCGCTGTGTCTTGCACATCCAACAGAGACAACATCAGACATTGGATAAACTAATACACTCCAGGAACTAAAACCTCGTCTCTCATAGAATGGAAGTCAGACTTTGCAAAGGGATGTGTCCCAGCAGGTCCCAGGGAAGGGCAAGCTAAAGTCATACAGAAGACCCAATAGACAGGATTTTATGTTATTCCAGCCTGAGGCCACGCTGCATGCCTTTCTTGAAGTTTGGAAGGAGATCTTTTTTCCTTTTCTAAAGGGCCTTACCCCACATCAACCAGAAAGAGTGGGTTTCTGGGGCTGCAGCCAAGAATTCTAATTAAATTTTTTTTTCATTTTATGGATATAATTATTCCATACTACCAATGAGTTAAGCAACTGCTCTGGCCTTTCTTACGGCCTCAGGCTTGTTTTACAGCTCAGGGTTAGCAACCCCACTAACGCTACTTGCGGTCACTCTAGCCTTATGGCCAGCACCTACCCTGGTGCTTTGCCCCTGCCGAGAAGGGACCTGTCCGTCAGCAGGATGCCTGGATAAAGTGAGTGGTTTGGGGATGTGATGTAGCATCTAGACATAGATCAAGACCCACGAAGGGCCTTTTCCTCCATTCACCAGAAAACCCAGGCTTTCACATTCGCCTTCTCTTTTGAAGCGAGTTACATCGGGCAAAGAAGGAAACAGACAAGTGAGCCTCAGTGGCACATATGCCCACTTGGAAGGAGCTGGTCTTCGGTCACTCAGGAGCTTTTCCTAACTACACCAGTATTCACAGAGCCTTCCCTGCTCCTGAACACTGGGGCGACAGAGGTGGGAAAAGTCTGGCCCTTGCCTTTGAGAGGTTCACAGCTGAGTGGAAGACTCAGGCACATAAATATCTGGCTGCCAATCAGTGTCCTGAGGACTGGGGTGGAGCAGGCTCACAGAAGTGGGGGGTGGAAGAGCCTGGTTCTTTGCAGGGAACAGTCTTCTCAAAGATGACATTCCATGTGAGTTTTGAAGGATAAATGGGCTACTGATGGGCAGGTATGGATGGAGATGAGCAGAGGTCTGGGAAATATAATGAGAGAGCCTATTCTTTTTTTGTTTTTTTTTTTTTGGTTTTTCGAGACAGGGTTTCTCTGTGTAGCTTTGCGCCTCTCCTGGAACTCACTTGGTAGCCCAGGCTGGCCTCGAACTCACAGAGATCCGCCTGGCTCTGCCTCCCGAGTGCTGGGATTAAAGGCGTGCGCCACCACCGCCTGGCCGAGAGAGCCTATTCTTAAACACCTTCTGCTTCTCCTTTTCATGCTGCTAGAATTTTGGCCGGATATGTGGCTGCTCAGCTAAAGACTATGCCTTCTTATATCCTTTGCTGTTAGATCCACCCAAGGGGTTAAGTTCTGGCCAATGGGATATAAGCGCCCTTGAGTCTCCTCTCAATGGTATTTGATGCCATTGATATTTGTGTGAGCATGCAAGTTACTGAAGACTGTTACTAGTCATTAAGTAATGACCTGTTATATCATCACTCAAAGAAGAAAGCCTCTCACGGCAGAAACATACTCACTCCAAGACTAGGAAACATATAGACTGCCTGGATGATGTAAGAGAAAATAAAGTACCACGTTCTCCTACCTCAGGGCCTTCACACATGCTGCCTTCAGCTAGACCAGTTTCCCTCATGGCTGGGCTGACTCTTTGCAGGAGTCTGTCTGACTTCCCCGAAAAGGAAGATCCACAACTTCCATGCTCTCATTACATTTAGTATCTCTCCTTGGGAACACCATGTCCATGATTAATCATTGTGGCACATAATAATTATTGGCTTAAGTTCTACGAGTTCAAGACAATGCTTGTCACATCTGGATCCCGAGTCTTACTACTCTTAAGAAATGTGTGAAGAAAGCAGGGGAAAAATAGAAGGAAGGAGGGAAAGAAAAAAACAAAGGAACAATGACTGGATGAACAAGATGTACGGGTGTGTGTGTGTGTGGTGTGCCCATGTGTGTGCATTGCTGAAGAGAATAAAACCTCAAGAAAAAAGCATTCCTAAGGAGAAGACAACAAGAGAGAAGGATGCCTGAGGTATGTATCCTTTCTCCTCATCGTCTCTTCAGGTAAGGAAGCTGGTTACCAAAGCATGTCACCAAGACACAACACTGTCTAATGTAGACCCAGGCCGCAAGGCACACTGGTTCTTAACGGTTGTACTGTATCCTTTAGCATTGGTGTCCTTGATCACATAGGGGGCAGGTCATTTCCTTGTATTGTAATAGCTTAGGCAGTCAGTCACCTGTTCAGAAGGCTGTACATGTAGGAGTTGGTACACTTCGTCATCTATGAAACTGAAAGAGTAAGTATAGTTTAGCAGGGTGACAGTCTTTGAGGAAGTCACTTTGCTCTCTGATTGTTGGAAGGGATGGCTGCCCTTGTCAAAAACCAAATGGGAAAGCTTCTGGGGTTTGAGCAAAGGGCTCCCTCCAGGTGACATAGGACAGGGAGGTCTGCATAGGAGGCCTGTACTTCCTGGCACAGAAGGAGTCTTTTCTGTAACTAGGAGGCATTCACCATTACGCTAATCCAGATGCAGCAATTCCATCTTAAATCCAGAGCCCAGTCATTGGCTAGAAGCCTTTTCCCTCTTGTCCATTCAGCAAAGCTGAGACAGGAGAACAATGATAACGAGTTAAAAAGAACAGTAACAAGGGGGCTGGAGAGACGGCTCAGAGGTTAAGAGCACTGGCTGTTCTTCCAGAAGTGGTGAGTTCAATTTCCAGCAACCACATGGTGGCTCACAACCATTTGTAGTGAGATCTGGTGCCCTTCTCTGGTCTACAAGTATACATGCAGGCAGAACATTGTATACATAATGAATAAATCTTTAAAAAAACATTAAAAAAAAGAATAGTAACAAAACCCTTATGGCCTGCTTTCTAACTGTTGATGAAAGTTGATTCCAAGTATACTAGGAAATGCTATGTAGAAAGCCAAGCCTTGTTTCCCCCTTCCCAGGGGCACAGGCTTACATAATCTGTAAATCTGTCCATCTGTCATATACGAGCATCAGAGCATAAAATAAATGTATGTTTCTGCTAAATGAATATCAGGCCGAGGAGAGGCCGCCCTTTACTAGCCCAGTCCCTTCTACTGAACAGAGAAGTCATGAGGAACAAACAGCACGGACCCTCATGAATGGGCAAGGGCCCTCCATTCATGGTTTGTCCTATAAACATGGAGCTGGTGGTGAACACCCAGACAATAGTCCCAGTGCATACTTGTCTACAGATCATTGCATTTGCTCACACTGTCAATTCACTCATACACAGGGGTCTCCCCATAAAAGCTGTTCCTTTATAACTCAGTCAACCCATGTCTTCTGAGTCCAACAGAAAGTCAAAGTCCACAGAACAAATTGGATCCTATAAATGCAGACGTAAGTTCGTGTTCCGACTTTGACAGTAGTTGTCCACCATGGTCAGAAGCCTCTTTCCCCCTGTGTGGTCGGCCATCTTAGTCTGTTTTCCTCCCCTCCCTCCATCTCTCCTTCTTTCCCTTCCCTTCTTCCCTTTCCCCTCCCTTCCTTTTCTCTTCCCCCTTTCATTCTTTCCTCTCCTTTCCCCTTTCCCTTCCCTCTCTCCCCTCCTCCTTCCATTTCCCTCTTCCCTTTCCTTTCTAGAATGCTCTGATTATCGTCTTTTTAAGGCACCGTTGATCTCCAGCAAGGTGATAGAAGGGATTGTCTATGAACAAGGGCTATGAGGCAACATTTCAAAGAATGCACAAATGCTATAAAGTATGACACACGGAGCCCATGGTGTTTTCTCACTAAACAGCAATGACCACTGTTGCCATGGAGGTCGAGCGGACACACTCTGATCCTAAAGCCAGCCAATGTCCAATTATCATTCTTCCTCTGAGGCACACGTCTCCACTAAATCCCCAGTGAGACATCTGTGGGCATCACTACTCTTCTGTCACGTGGGGCCCTCACATTACAGTATAGACTCTCAATAGAACAATGGGGCTGGGAATAAGACAGAGCTACTTCCTCTCTGTAGCTGTCAGTACACGGACTATACTCCAAAGCTTGTATAGGATTTCTCAAATACATGCGGTGTTTCCTTGATACCCTGGCAGGACAGGAGTCACTGGAAACCTCCTGTTTCTGGGTTTATTTCCTGTACATAGTTGGTGCTTAGCAAACATTAAATGCACATGGAAGGAACAAATCAATCTTTGAAATGGTCAGTTTTCTAAAGCTCATAGAGAGGTTGCTACAAGTATAGGCATTACACATTAGACACACATTACACACATATGTGTGTGACTGTGTGCGTGTGTGTGTGTGTGTGTGTGTGTGTGTGAGAGAGAGAGAGAGAGAGAGAGAGAAAGAGACACACACACACACACACACACACACACACACACACACACCGGGGTGGGGGTTGGGGGGCTGGGGGGTCGTGTTTTGGGTCTGGGCTCACCAGACTTTGCAGCAGCATGTGAACACAGTCACCCTTGATAGCCTGAAAGATGTCCCATGATCTAGTTTCCTCTTGGAAAGTGTCAAGAAAGAGGAAGCAAAGTCACTCCTAGAAAAATCTTTTTTGGGTTTGTTTGCCTTGCCACATCCTTCCCTCGATGAAGGGGGACACGAAATGGAAAGGGACATTAGGAGGTGGGAAGTGTGGGGGCTGGGGGAATTCCAGGCCTTGACAACACGGAATCAATCGCTTACCGGCCAGAGAGGAGCAGGGACAAGCGGTTGATGGGTGTCTCCCCCTCCACGGCATAGGTCTGCTCTGTGGCCAGTGTCAAGACCTGCTCCTGGCAGCAGTGGACAATTTCCTTGTAGACCTGCAGGGGCACCTGCAGGGGCAGGCACAGAGTCCTGTAGAGGAGGTTGAACTCCTCAGGGAGGGTATTCACCCGAAGGCGATACAGCAGATGTGCCAGCTGAAGCAGGCAGGCCACCGTCAACAGGAAGTTCCAAAGGACGATGTCTAGCCCGCAGGCATCAAACCAGCCCCAAAGCCCATAGCAGAGGTAGCCTGGGCCCAGGATGCCGAAGAGATAGAAGCATCCATACACCCCGCTGCCTGCCATAAAGCCCATGAGCAAGAAGCAGTTGGCCAGGTGGTAGACAGACCCTTCCGTATTCTGCTCCCAGCTACTGCACACCGGCCTCTGCCAGAGGAGCTGACCCAGCGTGCTGCTGTTGACGCTCATCTTCGGGGCTCTCAAGCCTTTCCAGGCCTCTCCACTAAGGAAAGCGAGGGGAAAACAATCAATCAATCTGTACTCCCAGGTGGCTCCTCACCACCGACTCCACCTTTGCTGGCAGGATGCTTCTGGTGACTCTGAGAAAGAACGCCAGAACATAGCACACTTCGCGGAAGATCGAAAATCTAGGTTCGTTGTTTGGGATTTTTTTTTTTTTCTTCCCCCTCTCTCTCTCAGCAACCCTCTCGTCTTCTCTGCAGCGTTCCAGTAAACTTCTTTGGCTCCGGCTTTCTTAGGATAGTCTTCATAATTAGTTCTCAGCAAAAAACACGCATTGTCCTGAGAGAAAGTGGGATCACAACACCAGAAACTTCAGCAGCGCGGGACACCGAAGCCACATCCTGCTCTCTGTTGTTCCCAAGCAGAATGAGGCGTGAGAGCCAGCAGGAGAGACACACTTGTGTTCCATTTGGAATGCATGTTCTCTTGGCACCGGAAGAAAGGGTGACCCCAGAGGGATACCATGTTTGGAATTGGAATCCAAGAGGTACTGGCCGTGAGAGAAAACAGGCCAGGCAAACAGGCAGGCTGGTACAGCACTTAGCATACCTCCAGAGGACAAGATAAGACCCTGGATCAACAGAGACAGGCAGAGAGGGTCCAGGGAAAAGCGAGCAGAGAATTTAGGTCCCCAGAGCAGGCAGCACACAGTGCAGATGTCCCGTCAGGAGGATTTGGGGATTTGCATGAGGTAGGAGGAGAGTTCAGAGTGGGAATGCCTGGGGCTATTAACAGAGACAGTCCTGGCAGCAAAAGCCGGAAAGACCCATAAAAGGTTTAAGACACTCTGCACTGATTCGACATTCATTCAACAAAAGCGGCCCCTTCAACTCCGAGTTGACCCTCCTCTGCAAATATCTGCACCTAGCAATAGTTAATAAATGGCAACACATTACCCAAATCACCACCCCATCTACATCAATAACCACAAAGCAGAATGACTGCCTAGGAAATACTCATTTGGTGCTCCACCTGCAGCGGATGTTTATATATATATATATATGAAACTCAGTCATCACCATTCTCCCAGAGCTGAGGAAAAGGGAGCCTCAGAGAGGTAACATGTACCAACACGAAGTAGCCAGCAAGGCTGGAATTTAAACCCAAGACTGTAATACTTAATTCTCTATTTTAAGTGGGTTTCACAGTGTATTTACTATTTACTATATTTACAATTTCTATTGAAAGGCCGGACACGCCAAACTAGATCCACTGACTCCCAACTCTACGCTCCTAAGACGTCTGATGACTTTCAAGGAACTTCGAAACAAACTCAGGGGATCCACGCTGAAAAGTAAATGTAGACTATGCAAACACTAAGCCAAGAAACTTGACGTTCTGGCTTCTGGAGGTTTGCTGGGTCTCCGTCTTGGCTGCTGGGGTTGGTAGCACCTTGGCCCTATCATTCCCAAAGTCTAGGTGAGTGCTCAGTAGTCTAGAACCATCCAAATGCTAACTCCGCAGGGACTCACTGAACTGAACAACCTAACAAAAATTAGGAAAAATTAGAAGTTGTTAAATGTGCTGTTGAAGTTTCCATCTCGACAAATACTAAGTGCACACTCAACGTCCTGAGTGTCATTTTTCAAGGGGGAGGCCACAAACAATGGCCACTCGATGACTGAAAGAAATTACCAAATAAAGCTTAAAGAACAGTGTGACCCAGGAAGCAGGGCAGTATGGGGAGGGCAGAGCAGAGTGAGGGGCGAGGTGTGAGAAGAGGGAGAGCGGAATTTGTCCTGGTAAGACAGCCTGCAGAGGCATAGTTACTGAAGTGTGAGAGCTCTTGGCATGCTAACGGAAGACATTTTAAATCTTTCATTGGAATCAATTGATCTGCAAATGGTTTCATACTCCCCTCTCTCTGGAGAGAGGTAGAAAAGGCACTAGAGCATTTGGAGTACAAAGGCCACAGACTCTCTCACAGTGCTGCTTTGGACCTGTAATGCCTTTTTGGTGTTTGGTTTGGTTTTATGGTTTTGTTTTTGTTTTTGTTTTTGTTTTAGCCTGGTTGTCACTTCAGCCCAGGCTGACCTGGAACTCACTAGGTGGTCCAGGCTGGCCTAGAATTCTTGGAAATCCTCCTATCTGGCCTCCCACATGCTAGGATTCCAGATGTGACCGTGATGTCATCTGTGCTGTGGAGGGTGGGGATTTCCACACTCCACTCGGCTCTTGTCGTCTGCCTGCTTCCCGATCAACCTGCCTACTTTAGCAAGAAGCAGCTGTTTGTGCATCATGCAAGGGTGGGAGTCCCTGCCAGCTGTGGACAGGAAAGTCAGGGCAGGCAGGCATAGAGAAACAACCATGACTCTGCCCGAGATAGAATTTCAAAGCGGGTCAGCAAGACTCCCCAAGGGCTTGGCCCTGACTCTTTAAAGAGACAGGCGGGTCCACTCATCACTGCTGGCTTGTCCAGCATCCCTACCGTCCACCTGTGATTAGTTAGCAGGGGGCACTAACATTTATCTAGCAGCTATCCTTTCTAATGTTAAACAAGATACTGACTGTTTCATTATCTAATTTTTTGACAGGGTATCACTACATACTCCCTGCCCACCCCTTTTTTCTAAATAGAAGGAAAAGGCTTAGAGTAGCTAAGGAACTTGCCTAAGATCACAGAGTTCATGTGTGAATGATGATTAAAGCCTAGGTCAGTGTGAGTCTAAACTGCAATTCTCCACTACACCATTCTCCAAGGTATGTGGGGGAGTTGATAACACCTACATACATTTATTATTACAGAGGAGCTGACTATGTTTGGGTGGTGAGATTAATGTCCATAGACCAGCAGAATACAATAACAGGAAATTATGTCTTTTTTTTTTTTTTAAAAAAAGCCAGTTAGATAGAGATAAAAGAAAAGTATATATATAATGTGTTGAGACACTATGTCCTTCTGAGGAAACCCACAGACATGGAAACACACACACAGTGGAAAAACAGAAGTCATTTGACCATTTAAGTCAATAAGTGTTAATTCAGACAAACTGTGAGGTAGTAACAGGGGCACAAAGATGAATAGAAAGGGATTTGTTTGATCTAGAGGGAAGACTAACCTGGAAAAAACCAGAAATCTCCTAAGAGATAACTCCAGGGTCAAAGGAAAAATCTTACAAAGAGTAAGGGGGAAACAATTGCAGGAAGGTGATTTAGGGTGGTCTGGAATCTGGGCAGGTGCTCTCCAGCCGGGGAGGGCACTCGAGGATTAGGGAACAGATGTGTGGGCCGGCCTAGTGTTCCAGGTGTTCACTATGATAGTAAGGTGGCCCGAGACTTCTCATACAGCTGTGTGACAAACACTCACAGGTCCCACGGTCAGGTGACGACATGCCTAAGGATGAGGACAAAGACCGAACAGCAGCAACCTAGCTTGCTCAAGTATGGCTTCGCCATGGTCCTAAACACGGCACCTCCCATCTCCCGACTGGAGACTGAGTTCCACATCTGTGTTGCTGATGGCCCTGTAGTGGGTGTCCAGCTTCTTGGAGCTGAATGTGTCCTGACTCAGATCCTTCACGGGCTCTTCTTCAGGGAACAGCTTCCCGAACAGTTGCTGACTATTGGATTCTACAAAACTGGACACCGATGGCTCATGCTTCACCAAGTTGTCTCTTTGACATCTGAGTCAACTCTAAGAGGAACTGATCTTGTACACTCAATGTGACCGTTCAGGATGACCTCATGGTTAAGTGGGTGAGATGGAAAACCAGCTTCTTACTCAATATCCATTGACCCCTTCCTCCTGTGAAACAGAGTTTCAGTTTGCCCAGGGATCTGACAAGACATGGAAGAGGCGGGCCCTGTTTAAACCACTTAACCTGACAGCTACTGTTTTCTAAAAATACACACGACAATGTGGCTCCATCACACTGAAAGGTGGACTGAGATTCCATGCTGGGGGACAGGCTTCTGCCTCTTCTGCCTGTCTTAAACAAGAACGTGCATGATTCATTTCATTTGTCCTGGAAGAGAGAACTCTGAGATGAAAATAAACCCGGGCTCTGGGTGGTACCAGCAGCTACTATACAGTCGCATGCAGAGTTGCCCCAACTCTGAACTCTTACATTTAATGCTCATTTTCTTTGGTGGGAATTTTATATATGTGCTATTGAACTCACTAGACTTGGCAAAAGGTAAAATACTGTGTTTTACTTTTTTTTTTTTTTCAAAGACAGGGTCTTGTAGCCCTGGTTGGCCAGGAATTCACTATGTAGAACAGGCTAGCCTTGAACTTACAGATCCACTTGCCTCTGCCTCCCGAGTGCTGGGATTTAAGGGGTGTACCTTCTTGGTTAGGGGTGGGACTTTGGACCTACTTCCCTTTCTCCTGTGCTGGAGTGTCGTCTGGCTTGAACTTGCACAGGTTCTGTACATGCTGTCACAAGTCTCTCTGAGTTCATGTGGGACTGGCCCTGCTGCGTCTGGAGAAGGCAACTGATATCTGCTAGGAGAGGGAGAATCGGTTTTCTTCAATTGAGTGGTACTGGGTATATCAACCACATGCCAGGGGAGGCAGGCCTCATGGTCAGGAATAGTTGGCCAACAAAATTAGACTCCATGGTGTGTGTGTGTGTGTGTGTGTGTGTGTGTGTTATAGGTGTATATGTGTTCATGTGGGTATTGTGCTTGTGGAGGCTAGATGTCAATGGTGTATCGATTTCCCCCTATTTTTTTTTTTTTTTCTTTTTTGAGACTGGGTTTCTCAGTGAACCAGGAGCTCAGACTGTCTAGACTGGCTGGCCAGCAAGCTAGAGCTCTGGAGAGCTGCCTGTTTCTTTCTCTCTCTCTCCTCTGTCTCCCTCTCCCTCTCCCTCTCCCTCTCCCTCTCCCTCTCCCTCTCCCTCTCCCTCTCCCTCTCCCTCTCTCTCTCTCTCTCACACACACACACTGTCGGGGTTGCAGATGCACACCTCTGGCCCTGGCTTTTATACGGGGCTGAAGATCGAAACCCCAGTCCTCACACTTGTGAGGCCGGTACTTTGTCCACTGAACCATCTCCCAGCCCTGAAGTTTTTAATAGCTAAATAAAGAACCTGGGGGCAGAGTTACACATGAATTCTTGTGGGAAGCACCTTGAATACCCAGCATAGTAAAAAACACTCAGGTTTTCATTTCTGACCGTTTTTATTTATGTACTCACCAGATTAGAAGCTCTTTATGAGTAGATTACACATTTTACAAGTCTTTGTATTCTGAGCACAGCAAAGTTGAAACGGTGTGCCCAGAGGACAGTCTGTATATGTAATGTATGTTGTCATGTGTTGTCTGAGCTCACTGAGAAGCTGGCTCTGGAAGTGGTGTTGCTCCCCTACCCGCACCCCACCCTACCCCATCCCTGCCGTCATGCATACACTTTATTTAGACCATGGTTCTCAACCTTCCTAATGCTGTGACCCTTTAACACAGCTCTTCATGTTGTGGTGTGCTCTGGCCAGCAGGGCTTCAATGGGTTCTCGACCACCTTAAGGACGGAATGATAGGGACAGGAGACACAAAGGAAATACACCAAGACAATATTCTGATCAAGGTGCAACTTTATTTTTCTCCAGGAGGGTTTATATAGTTCCTGCAGGGTAGGGGGAGCAGGAAGCTGTTACCTGCATAGGGTGGGGCAAGCTAACAGGATGTTTATGTAGGATGTTTACAGGGTGAAAAGGTCAAGGGCTCTACTCAATGTCCTGTTGCTAGGCAACCTGACTGTAAGCTGATCTAGTTCCCTGTCTTATCAGGGGTCTGTATTTTCGCACTAACTAGAGATTCTGTCCTTGTCCCTGACAGTGGTGACCTCCAACTATAACATTATTGTCGTTGCTACTTCATAACTGTAATTTTGCTATTGTTATGAATTGTAATGTAAATATCTGTTTTCTGATGGTCTAGGGCAAACCATGTGAAAGGGTTATTCGACCCACAAAGGGGCTATGACCCACAGGTTGAGAACCAAGCACATTTGTTTATGTCCAGTGTCCTCCAAAACAAACTCACCCTGGGTAAGACTGGACTCCTGGCTCAGAAGCAGGGCAGTCAAGGGTGTTTAAAACTGCCCTCGAGAACTGCTAGAAAGTGAACTATTTCCATCAGAGACTATTTATCCCGTAATGTAAAAATGCCTGCAGTGGGGATGGGAAGCTGGAAAGACCCTCTCATCAGGAGTTCCAGCTGCCTCAGCTTCCCGGTCGGTTTCTGCTGGATAACTGTGAGCAGCTGACTTGAGGCTTACCTTCCTGTTGTCATGTGTCCTTTACAAGGAGGCACTGGTCCATCAACTCTGAAATAGCAACTCCAGCTGGCTGACCAGTAGGGCTTCCCTGTTCACTTCTGCCAGGTGTCCTGCGCGCCCGCTTCAATAGTCCTCTGCTGTCTGTCCTGACTTTTGCTTCCTATATACTTACTAAATCCACTTGTTCATGGCTGAAAGTGAGGCTGTAAGTCATAGGTCATTCTCCAGTCCAACAGAGCCAACAGTGAGTCAGACCACGTAACTCAATATTTAGGGCTGTCCCAACACATCATCAGCCTTTGCTAAATACGTATTGGATAAATGTATATCTGCAAATGTGAACTTTTATCAGGTACCTGGTACAGTAAGTACTGGGCTCAGATGACAATCGAGACTTACACGCCGGGTCATCAGCTATTTCTCTAAACACCTGTACTCACCTCACCTGTAAAGTGGGGGTACAATTTCTCCAGAAGCATCACCCCAGACCCAGGGAAGGCAGAGTGCTTCTAGGTTTGGCCCTGCCTAGGGACATGGCCTGTTTTCATTAACTTCGAAGTTGAACGCCTCAAGGTTAGACAAAGGGACCTGTTAGACAAAGTGGATCTATACCAAGTTTAGGAATTACTGAGCATGAGAAAGGTGTGCCAGAATTCGGTGGTCACTCACTAGGTCAAATTCTTTACTTTCCCATTGCTGTGTTAATATCTAAGTATTATTACTGAAATGCTGCATACTATATCTGGGAAGGCTGTGCACTGGGAAGGAAGGGCAGAGGGTCTTCTCTGGGAAGGCTGTGCCCTGAGAAGGCTGGGCAGAGGGTCTTCTCTGGGAAGGCTGTGCACTGGGAAGGCTGGGCAGAGGGTCTTCTCTGGGAAGGCTGGGCAGAGGGTCTTCTCTGGGAAGGCTGTGCTCTGGGAAGGCTGGGCAGAGGGTCTTCTCTGGGAAGGCTGGGCAGAGGGTCTTCTCTGGGAAGGCTGGGCAGAGGGTCTTCTCTGGGAAGGCTGGGCAGAGGGTCTTCTCTGGGAAGGCTGTGCACTGGGAAGGCTGGGCAGAGGATCTTCTCTGGGAAGGCTGTGCCCTGGGAAGGCTGGGCAGAGGGTCTTCTCTGGGAAGGCTGGGCAGAGGGTCTTCTCTGGGAAGGCTGTGCACTGGGAAGGCTGGGCAGAGGATCTATCTGAGATGTACTTTTAATGGGTGTTTTAGTTTCTTACAAATCAGGCAAGAATATCAAACTGGAAAAGGTCAATTATCAATGTGTCGCCTCTGAGCTGAGGGAAATGGACCCCTCAGACACTAAGGAACACATGGATATTGCCTTTCTAAATATGAATTGGGCAGTATCCATGGAGAGCCTTGAAAACATGCATAACCTCTAAATACCCTTCACTGAGTGATAGGCTGGTGGGTTTCAGCTGATTTCTTCCTTACATGACCATAAAACCAGCCAACACCACAGCATCTCTCTCTCTCTCTCTCTCTCTCTCTCTCTCTCTCTCTCTCTCTCTCTCTCTCACACACACACACACACACACACACACACACACACCAGAATTTATTTATCTGACACCACCTGCCTTGGCCTGAGACATATGTATTCACACATAGTAAGTACACATACAACGTTCTGGTTACGTTACAGTAAGCTACAGAATGAATTCATACATCTAATTAACTGAGAGCAAAACATTAAGGGGAAGAGATATTACAATCTCATTAGTAAACAGGAGCACACTTAGAAATTATTTTTTAAAAAGTCTTATTTCCACTTTAAAATATGTATAACCAGGCCTGGAGAGATGGCTCAGCAGTTAAGAGTGCTTGATGTTCTTACAAAGCAACCATGTCCGGTTCCCAGCACCCACACAACAGCTCACATCTGTAACTCCAGTCCCAGGGGCTCTGACACCTTCAGGCCTCTGAGGGCACCAGTACACACGTGGTACAGACAGACATACACACAGGAAAACACTCAGACACATAAAAGAAAAATACATCTTTTTCTATAATGCAAAGTATGACTGCACATGCCTCTAACTCCAGGATGCAGGAAGCAGATGCAAGAGCCCAGGTTCAAGGCTACCTGGGCTACAAGGAAACCCTGTCCCACCTCTCCCCAAATGTAAATACAGAGGGTGTCTGCGATAGTTTATTTAAAGCTTAGCATTGGCTGACAGGGTTGTAGACCTGTCTTCCACTTTGTAGTCTAGGGTGTGTGTGAGCAATCTGAGCAGCAATCCTCTCAGGGACTGTCCTCTGTCAACTATACAGCATTTATTAAAAGTGCTATATCCAAATGAATGTTAAGTAAAACTATGACTAAAGAATCAAAGAATTAGAGAATTCTAGTAACACTACACGCTAGTGGCCAGGTGATTTACAATGACATCAGTGCTCACAAACCTTAAGTCAGCTACTGTTTCTTTTCAGACGAGAAAGCAGATTCAAAGGCACTGCGACTTACCGATAGCACATGGCCAGTGGCTAAACCCTGTCTGTCATCCTTCAAAGCCATCGACTTGCTGGGGCCGTAATCCTAGCTACTCAGGAGGTTAAAGCAGGAGGATTCCAAGTTCAAGGCCTCAGAGTACGGTCCAGGTCTAGCCTGGGAAATTTAGTGAGCGCCTGTCTCAACCACACTATAAACAGCAAACACTGGGCTTGGGATAAAGCTTAACTGCAGAACATTTATTTCACTTGCCTCAGGCCCCAGGTCCAATCCCCAGCACAATGACTACTACCACAACAAAAGGGGGAAAAGAGGAAAAAAGCCGCACACTTAACCCATGAGTTAGGTCAGTCAGAGTTCGGACCTGACTGAGCGCTTTTACTCTGTAAAGGATTCAACCTCGCCACCCCACCACACATGAAGATTAAATACTCCTCTAGTGATATCCCTCAGCACGTTTTGTTTCTGAGGTTTTCACTTATCTGGGGTTAGAACACAAGGCCTTGTGTATGTACACCAGGCAAGTTCTCAGCCACTAAAGCTGAATCTCCAGCCAGCATTTGAGATTTTCAACTCAATGCACTAAAAGGCAAAATATGGTCAACCGCGAGTCTGGACTGAGATGATGTGGCTGTGGCATCACTCTGAACAGGTAAAAGATGTTCATTCCCTAGTTCCACATACCTAATTTTGGAGATTTTACTGGTTGAGAGAAGAATCTGCTTTCTCCTAACAAAAACTATCTAATCCCGTGATGTCCCAATAACTCAAAAGAAACTCAAAGCACAAGAGTTGCTGCTATACATTGTAAGAGAAAAAGGAAACTGTACACAAAGTTACGCAGTTGTGTGAGGAACAGAAAAAGAAATAACAAAGACTGTTTACTACATTTTCTTTCCTTTTGTTTTTTAATAAATTATAAATACTTTATCCACTTATCAAAGTTCATCAAAGAACTTCCAAAATATTCCATCTTCTTCATTCTTCAGGGATTATTCATTCACAAAGTAGGCCACCTACAGAAAAGATTTTATTTTAGAAACTCAGAGTTCAAACATCAAATCAGATTCAGGGATTTAGGAACTTAAGACCATCAGCAATAAATGCTTCCCTGAAATACTAAATAACTGTCACAATCCTTCTAAACCAGTCATGAAATAAAGATTGTTTTTCAAAATTCTAGTTTAGAAACTAACACTATCCCTGAAACTGTTCATTACAATAACTAATCTTTAGAAGCTTTTGTGAGGTAAAAACACTATTTTTCTTAGAGGTACCTTTAAAAACAGGCCAAGGCACTGTACTTTTAACATTAAACAGAAGAGACCTGCAAATCTCTGCTGATCCAAGAGCTTCTGGCAACAGTCCACGTTAAAGTCGGAAGGAAGGTCAGTTCAGTACACACAGTTCCTGTGGGAAGTCCTCCTTGACCCAAGGGCAAGGAAAGAGAAGCCTCTAGGTCCACAGCAAAGATCCAGAGGGAGAGCGGCAGAGGAGAGCGCTGCTGGCCTAGTCTCCACAGTCAGGCTTCTCGCCATGACCCCCTACCCACCCGCACCCTAGTCCCTATGCAAGAAGATGGAGAGCAGCATTGAAAAGATGGCTACTAGGCAGCCAATACTTAGGTCTAATTCAAGAACTTCCTAAACTTGTTCCCTCTGTTTGACTTAGACAGGAAACAAGCCTCACCAACACACAGACACCTAAATTCCCTTTTTCCTAAAGAGCTTGAAGAACAATGCACTTGAGCAAAGGTCTGAGCAGGAAAAAGAGGCAGAAACGGAGCGATGCACCATTTCAACAGCCTGCCGCACCCTTACTTCTCAGGTACTGCTTCCTATCAGCGGGGCTGACTGTGAAGGAGGATATAAATAAACTCCTGGTTCTTCTCTGGGTGGAGAGTCCCTGGTAAGTGGGACTGTCTTTTGCATTTTGGCATTTCAGAGGGTCTTAATAGATGTTTTGCCTTGTTTTTAAGTTTGAGTGTTACAAATGATCCCTGTAATGCATTATCTTGAAATACTTTTGTAAACAATACAGGTATAAAATAAAGTTCAATTAAACAAACAAACAGCGTCATTACTTTAATTGAATTTTAATGGGTTTTCCATGTTTCTTCTGACCCTTAAATGCAGGAAGGTAAGAACCACCCACTTCCTGATATCTCTAATTAGGAGCTGGATTTGTCTACCTTCTCTCTCAGTAAGAGAAAATTCTAAGATTGAAGACTGTCTAGACTCACTGCCATAATATCTATTTTTTCTTTATAGTTTCTGAGTCTCTTTTTGCTACCATTAAATCTTGAGACACTTCATATTTAGCATATTCTCTGTTTCTATAATGTTAGCAGATGGATGTAAAGGACTTGAAAATCATCTAGGAGTTAGAGTCAGCAGGTGAATTCTGGAAAGTGTTCCTTAGGTCTTTCTGAGGTACAGTTCTAGGTGAGAACCAGTGGCTGATGTAGAGAACTTTGAGATAGAGCATGGAGAGGGTAACACCCCATCTGCTATGAGCCAGCTCCGATTAAGATCTACTGAGGGTTTGAACTAGGGAACTTTCATGACCACTGCTGGAACAACCTAAGTTTGGGAAGCATTTTTCCTCTGAAGAGGTTCTCAGAGAATATGGTCTACCAGTCTAAGAGACATACCAATTTAATCAGGCTTGCCTCGGAGCAGGGCAGGTAGCTGTGCTGGAGTTTACTACGGGCAGAGGTTTGGTTCTGAGGTACATGCTCCCATGCATTCCAGGAACACATCTTTGTCATTAGTATTCCTTCTAAGTCTTAGGACTGAAGATAAAGGAAATGTACAATCCTAAAAATGAGCAAGCTGGCAATAAAAGCTCATGAAGTGTACGAGTAAAACCCAGAGTGCCTCTGTTTGGAGAATACAAAAAATGTCATCCCACCACTACCCTTCACTGCATCTCCAATTCATCTATGATGCTCTAGGCAGAGCTTAAAACAACTGAGTAGAAAGAGCTAGAACATGAAGAAAGCCATGACAGACGTTGGGGCCTGTATCTTCAAACACTCTTCTCTTCCAGTCACACTTCTTATCGGGGAGGGGGTATTTATCTCCTTTCTATACTTCAAAGACCATGAGGAGTCATGGGTGAAATTCCAAAGGGAGGGAAAGAGGAAGAAACCACCTCTCTGCTACTATTAAACTGGAATGTGGCCTTGGTATCTCTCTGCTGTCACTAAATCAGAGGTGGCGGTGAGGTGTGACGTGAGAACTGCACAAACGGAATGCTTGCCTGGAGGCTGAGGTTCCAGTTCGGATCCTGCTGAGCCCAGCTCAGGAATCCTGCCACACTGAACCACCATTAATGTCCCCATTCATTCACTCATTCATTTGATTAACGATACCCTAATGGGCATCTACTATGAGCCAGGCAGTGGTCTTGGTGCTAGGGATAGGCTGGGAGTGAAACCAGATGCTTCCCAGAACGTCCATCCTAGCTAGAGGGAGGCAGGATGATCACTGTAAGAAGATGCTCGGTATACAGGTGGTTAACTATAATGACAAGAGTAGCCGCTAGACACAGAACAACTATTAACCTTTTTCTAAATTAAGAATTCAGTTCCCCAGCCTAATTAGGACCAATTCAAGCGATTAATAGCCACACAGGGCTAGTGGTTACCATACTGGAGAATGTGGCTACCATCTACCTCTACCATCACAGGAAGGCCTACTGGACATGGCTGGAACAGCGGCAGGGAAAGGGGAACTACTTCACACGGGGCATGGAGGAAAGGCCCCTCTAACGAGACTTTGAGACAGCAACTGGAATAAAACAGGATACTTGAACTTCCCACAGCTGCGAGCCTCTCTGATTCTGATGTAACTCCAAAGGCTCTTATCAAACCAGTTCTCAAAAGCTTCATACTGTCTCAGATTTACTGGCTGCTCTCAAACGCCATCATTTACCACCCCATACTAGGAACTGAAAAGCTACTTTTAAAGTGCTATTTAAACACACTAGATTAACCAGGCAAGCCACCTTCCAGAGAGAACGCTGCCACGTAGCTAACTCTGTAAAGTAATAAACAAACCTGAAGCAATACAGTTGACTCACCCTGTCATATCTTAAACCCCAGGGCTCTCATGCACTCCTTGTGGGCCTCGATGAGATGTCCACAGTGTTCTTCTCCTTTCTCAATGATGCTGTAAAATAAAAGGCACTGGTTACCTAATAGACAGAAAGCACAGAATATATGACAGTGCAGGGGAGCGAGACTGTGGGTATACAGAAGGTGGATGAAGTTACAAACAAAACTCCACTACACCAAATAGCCTGGCTCCTGTGCTCTGTTTGTTCTTACGACGGTTCCATGCCCACTTTTGGGCCTATTATCACACAGGAATTAACTTCCTGTTTCTCCTTATATTCAAACACACTTAAACCTACTTGTAATCATTAAACACCCAACAATATAAATGTCAAAAAAGATCCAGCCGGGCGGTGGTGGCGCACGCCTTTAATCCCAGCACTCAGGAGGCAGAGCCAGGCGGATCTCTATGAGTTCGAGGCCAGCCTGGGCTACCAAGTGAGTTCCAGGAAAGGCGCAAAGCTACACAGAGAAACCCTGTCTCGAAAACAAACAAACAAAAAGATCTGGTAGCTAGGAGCTGTAAGATGAATCCTTCTTTGAAAGATTAATCCTTCTTTGAAAGATTAATGGACATTTCATTGATAAAAATCTATAAAGTAGCCATAAGAGCTAGAATGTACTGACACATGCCTGAAATCACGTTTGGGAAGCTGAGGCAGGAGGAACCTAAGTAGGAGGCCAGCCTGGGCTACATGTCAAGACCCTGTCTCAAAAGGAATTGTGGAATAGGGTCTACTATTAATCCTTACCAGTGAATGAGAGACTGGGTGGGACTGACGGTGAGTTCTATATAATAGAAACTTTACAGAAATGCTGGACTATTCCATTTATTGGACTCATTACATACACACACACACACACACACACACACACACACACACACACACACACGGGAGGCAGACATGATAAGTACCTTGCACAAGGTCATCAAATTGGAGGATCAGGATTCAAGGTCTGCCTGTATTTCTAAGCTCTTAATCTTGACATCACATTTCCCAAAATTTCCAGAAGCATGCATTACCATTGCAGGAACCTCAGTATCAAACCGATCTTTAAATTCTCCATTTACAGTATGGCTTGCAAAGTAGTGATAATAACTAAGGTACACTTACTATCTTACTATACCAACGAGTAATTTCTCTTTCGTGTATGTTTTTAAAACATAGTCTCACTCTGTTGCTCAGGCTACACTTGAACGGTGGCAATCCTCCTGCTTCGGTCTCCCCAATAATGAATAACAGGTACTCCCCGGGCATGAGCACCCGTATCTGTTTCTACTATTACTTTTCTACTTTGGTGGGAGAAATAGACGGAGATGGAGATGCATATTCACGTTATCTGAGGACTCCTAATGAGATCTGCTCCGGAACTGAGACTTCATAAAAGTGAGAACAAACAAAACCTTTTGTGACTTGATAAGATAAACATTAATGTCACCTATATTGTAGACAGGGTTTGTTTTTTTTTTAATTTGTTTTTATTTTATGTGTATGGTTGTCTTGCCTACACGTTTGTCTGTACACCATGTGTATGCAGTGCCCACAAGAGCCATAAGAGGTCGTCGGACGACTCTGGGACTAGAGTTGCTCTCGGGTGGGTGTTGGGAACTGAAGCCAGGTGCTGTGGAAGGGCAACCAGTTCTCTTAAAACAGAGCCATCTCTCCAGCCCCAGACAGGCTGCTTTTCAACCTTCGGCCCTTTAAAAGGGGAAAAGGGATCCCTACAGAAATGTATCCTGTGTCCTACTATACGCTCACGTTTTGGAAAAATTCTTAGAAATTACCTGAAAATTTTACACTTTGGTCTTGCTACATTTACCATAGCTAAGTGGTATCGGAATGGCTGTTGACAGATCTCCGCATATTTTAAGTTCCGTTAAGTCAAACAGCATCTTGACGCACTTCTATATATCTGGACCTAAGAAGGCTAAAGGGCATTTGTAGCAAGGAATGAAGGACGAGAACCTCGGGGCCAACCTGACCTCTTGCCCTCTCCCGTTACCCCGGAGACTGAGGTGCGCGCTCAGGGAACAGGGTGACTGCGAAACTATGGGTCCCCTTAACTCCGGAGTGCCAGAGAGCAGAGCGGAGCCGAGCCTGCCGAAGCCCGGCCGGCCGTCCCTCCCCGGCTGCGCACTGACCACGCATCGCGCGCCTTCTTGGTCTCCGGGCAGGCGCAGCAAGGCTTCAGCGGCTTCTTCTCCTGAGCCTCAGGCGGGGCAGGGCTGGCGGCGGCCAGACCCGGCATCCTTCCAGCCGAGAGCAGCAACGAGCGCACACGCGCAAGGATCCCGAGCAGCGCCCAACCCGAGCTGCCTGCACCCACTTCCGCAGTCACGCTAAAGAGGACGGGAAGTCCCGCCTCCCTCCGAACGGAAGCGAGCCCGAGCTGCGCGTGCGCAAAAGAAGCGGGACCGAGGGCATTGACCCAAGGGCATGGCTTCAGCGCAGGCGCAAAGGTTAAAAGGTCACCCGGAGGGTTATTTTTGAGATTGCAATTTAATTGCAACATTTTTCCTTTCTCTTTCCTCCCTATAAAGCCTCACATATCCATACCCTTTCCCCACGTCCTTCAAATTTATGACCTCTTTTTTTAACTAATTGTTATTGCATGCATATATATATATAAATGTATACATATATATAAATGTATACATATATATTACTAAATATAACGTCTTCAGTTCAGTATAATGCTACCTGTATGTATGTTTTAAGGATTGACCTTTCAGCACTGAACAACCAATTAGTGTGCGCTTCCCTGGGGAAGGCCTCCTTTCCCGTTCCCAGCTTTCCTCTGTTTTTCTTTTGAGTTGATGCCTTTTCTCCATCTGATCTGGCGTACTTATTTCACCCAGAGTTTTAAAGTGTGCTTGGGCAGGCCTTGCAGAGGTGGAGGAGGGGGAGACAGCTGTAAGGCCTCTCAGTCCCTCCCATGGATGTTGAGACTGTAGCCCAAGAAAGCAAAATAACTTCCTGAGCACCGTAAGAGAAACCATTAGTGAAATTCAGTTCCTTTGAGTACAGGTCCTGGGGCATTTCATGACCTCCCTCCTTCTCTGCAGATGTTGGGGGCAAAGGTCCCCTAATTCCTATTCCTCTCTGGCATATATGCTAAATCTTCAGCTAACATTTCATGATGCCGTAGTTATGAGACTATGAAGCTTTTTAGTCTAGTTTCAACTCTCTCTCTCTCTCTCTCTCTCTCTCTCTCTCTCTCTCTCTCTCTGTGTGTGTGTGTGTGTGTGTGTGTGTGTGTGTGTGTGTGTGTGTAAGTTCCATGGCTTCAGCTTGGCCATTCTTGCTATATAGACGTTCACTAAGATGGTACTGGGCACATGTTTGAGTGACTTCCTTAAACTAGCTTTGAGCTGGGGGCGGGGCTTATTTTTTAAAATACAAGTATTTATAGACAAGGTCTCTACCTTAAGCTGGATGACCCTGAACTGATCATAAAGTGTTGGAATTACAAGTATGTGCCATCCATGCCTGGTTTATAAGGGCTTTCCGAATGCTAGGCAAGCACTCTACCAATTGAGTTACATATCTTCAGTCCCCAACTGGTTGTAGTATAAATTGTCCAATCATATATTTGTCACTACACCAATTAATAAAATGAAAAATACTTTTTCTTGGCATTTCTTAAATTCAAGTAGGAACAAGATAATCTTCAGCTTAATAGCTGCATAGTGCTAAGTTTGAGAGTCATTTAATCTTCCTAACAAGTTGAGGTTCAGAAGTGCATGTAATTTGTTGAGTTACATTCCTCCTGAGTTTCCCCTCTCCCCATATTTCGTTTACTCTCCCATGCCATGTAGCTTTCATTTTACAACCACTGACCTGTATTTACTTGTGCTACTGCATTTTTTAAGTATAGTAAATGAACCAAGAAGAAAAAGAGAGAACTGGAAAATTTATGGAATTAAGAGGATCGAGTTTGATAGAAATTGTAGGCCAAAGGGGGGGGGGGAAGAAAAGCCGAAACTTTTCTGTAACGGATCATTTTTCCCTTTGTGAAAGGAAGTTCCTGGAATGAACCACACCTTACTCAGAACTTCCTGCAAGGCTGATCAATTGGTTACAAGTTTAATGATGTAGTGAGGGTGGCATGTTGCTAGTCTACAGGCAAATCGTCTTGGAGTAGCTTTAGCCCCCTTAGAGGTCTTTATTACCCCCTTCTGTACGTGACCTAATGTCTTGGTGAATATTAGGTAAATCCTTTGGGATGTACAAACAGACCCTCTAGTTCCCAGCAACCAAAAGGCTAAGAATACAATCAGATACTGTCTGAGACTATAGCTGAGATGTCCTCACTTTCTTGTGACCCATCTGCCTAATGTTTTTGGCACCGTATTTGGGAAGTGTCTTGATTTATGATTTCCTTTGTTCCTTTACTATAAAACTACGTGTGACTATTACCATATTGGCAGGTGGAATTTGGGGTGATGCGAAACTGTGTTCCGAGACCATGGCCATTCCTATTTGTCTCCAGAATAAACTGCCTCTCACCCCTTTGATGTAAGAGCTGTATTTTGAAGTGGAATTGGTGTTGACTGACCACAACAGTTCTCTGTGTGACATCCTTAGTTAGCAGCAGCAGGCCCCAGACAGAGCAATCTTCTGCCCTTGCTTTCTCTAGATTGATGTGTCTGAGCCCATAATAACTCCTTGGCTGTCTCTTGAACACCATGACCTACAATAGTTGCTTCTTGGAGGTACAATAGCCTCCTGCTCATGCACAAAACAAAAAGCAAACTGGGAATGGTGGCACAAACTTATAATTCCAGCCCTCAGGAGGCTGCAGAGTTTAAGGCCAGACTGAGTGTGGAGGCCCACAAAGGTTTCCTAGTGAGATCTGAGCTTGCTTTACCCAGCAGGGCTGCACTGGAGGATTACTTGACCATGTGTATCGTTACCAGGTGATTGGAAAGGGTCTGCATTTGACTGTGCTGGGGGAGGTCTTGCTCCACCCCTTGGCATTCCTGTAAGTAGCCCTTTAGAAGAGACAGAAGGGGGCAGTGGATTAGGATCCAGGCCCTCCTGAGGATCTCCTGTGTTTCTATCTATTTCTCTCTCCTCTATCTTTCTATCTAAATTTGTTATCCCTCACTCCTCAGGAGAACCCTGGGGTAAAATGTGGGAGCTGGTCTCCCAGCTGGACTCCCACACCTGAGCTGTATACTCGGTTCAAGTCCAGCCTAGGTCTCAAAGCATGATCATGTTTAAAAAGCAAACAAGAGATCTCCTTTCAAAAGGGAAGTACTAGCTTGTACTCAGCTACTTAACTCTCACTTTAGGATGCTATCACTAATTTATACAAATGGGTTACTTTTTCCCTTTACCTTTTATGAATGAGTACGCGTTAAGCTTTACTTTTCTTTCTCAGCCTACATGCTTGTAGACTAAGATGGTTTATTTTATATTAAATGGAAATTAAGAATATAAAACATGCCCAATTATTGTTTCCTATTTAATCCCAAGAAAAACATCAATAACCTATTTCCCCCAAGAAGAGCTATAATTAGGTTATTAAACTGAAGGGCCTGAGAGAGAGCTCAGTGAGTAAAGATACGAGCCACCAAGCCTGATGACCTGAGTTCAATCCCCAGGACTCGGTGGAATGAGATAAACAACTCCATACATACACTGTGACACACACACACACACACACACACACACCAAAAATTTAAAACTTGAAAATAGGTTAACATATGGAGACTAAGAAAAGATTAGTAAGAAGAAGTTTAATACTTTTTATATCCAGTTATTGCTCCTCAATTTTTATTTTAACTAGCAAATTTTACCCTTCTTAACTCTCAGACTGTTGTTATTACAATTACTAAATTAATAGGTGACAAGCTTGAAGTAGTGACTTGAGCAGAGCTAGGTGGCACCAAATAGCAGTTCTGTGAGTGGGATGACAGAGCCACTAACACAACCATCAACTAAGGAATTACATTTTTCCTTTTTCTTTTTTTAGTTTCTCTGTGTAGCCCCTGGCTGCCCTGGAACTCACTCTGTAGACCAGGCTGGCCTTGAACTCACAGAGATCTGCCTCCTGAGTGCTGGGATTAAAGGCATGTGCCACCACCACCCGGTGTGAATTACTGTTTAAAGTTCTTCAGTGATAAAGATGTTCACCTACCACGCCTAAGTTTGATGACGTCACCCAAGAAAGGGTGGGTGGTTGTGGCTGGCAGAGTAGGAGCGCCACCGTGTGTTGAGAGCAGAGAACTACAAGGCCTACATTCTCATCAGTCAATTTAATAGCCAGCCTCTGTGTTGCTTACATGACTAAGTGATTTTACATAATAATATTTTCATGTCTGCCTCTGAAGGAAAAGAAAGCGTTCCAATTTCCCTGGGGAAATAAATACTGTACCATATTCTCTGATTTCTGATCTCCCTGAAAAGACTGAGTTTTTACCTCATTTGCAGGCCAGTTCATAAGTGATGGTAGAAGCCATCAAACTACTGGGTCACAGAGAAGGGACAGTTTATTTGTAACAGCAGCAGCAGCAGCAGCAGCAGCAACAGCAACACAGAACATTAGCATCTTTATACCAGGCTCCAGAATCCCATATCCCAGGGGTGATGTGACAAAGACCAAATGATAGCCACACAGGTATTGGGTTGCTTTGTAGGAACACAACATGTGTAATGAAGAGAAATAAAAATGTCCACCACCACCACCACCACCACCACCACAACCACCACCCATCTACACCCCCCCCCCCCACTTCTGCTTAAAGGGCAATGTTGCCTCTATCACCCAACATTGTTTCCTACTCAAAGGGACAGGGACAGACAGAGCCCTCTCTGCCTTGCAAGACACAACGGAAATTAGCCCCTGTAGAGAGTTCTCTCAACATGATCAAATCTTTCCTTTTAACTAAATTTTATTAACAAGCATCCCTTTTCAGTACTGGAGTTTCTTTTATGCAACTATACTAAATGGCTAGAACCTAACTTCATGAAGGCCGTCCATTAGCCATTTATTGTTTGCTATGGATATAATGTTTATGTCCTGCCCAAATGAAGCCCTAGTCTCCACTGTGGTAGTTAAGGGCAACAAAGTCATAGGATGGAGTCTCCGTGATGGACTTTGGACCCTTATGAGAAGAGACTCGTCACTGTCCCCCTCGACGATGTCCTATGAGAACAGAACAGAACAAGAAGGTAGCACTTATCAGGAACAAAACTGACTTGCATTTTCCTTATGTTAGATATTCTAGATGCCTTATGAGAAATGAGTATCTGTTGTTTAAGTCACGTGCACTTAACAGCCCCATGGCACCAGGACATCTATGTAACATTATTATCACAGTCTAAAGGTAGCAGACATTCGTCACTTCACTGTTTCTATAGGTCAGGAGTCGGGGCACAGCTTCAGGATTTTTACTAGATTGCAATTAAGACTGGTAGAGGTTTCTATTTTATCTGAGGTTCCAATGAAGATGAGTATGTTCCCAGTCTCACTTCAGTTATTAGAAAAATTCGGTTTCTTGCTGTTTTAGGGGTGAGGGCTTTGGCTTCTTTCTTGTTATCAGTTGGAGGCCACCTCAGCTCCTAGAGGCCATTTGCAAGTTCTTTGCAATGTGAGGTTTCCCAGGTGGTCACTTGTTTCCTAAAAAATCCCTTATGAAGAGAGTGCAAAATGAATATTAAAGGTCTCTGTAAAAGAATCAGTCACATAGCCACTTACTTCCCACCATGGTTTGCAGAGTCTTTTGGTTAAGACAAGTCCTAATACTAAAGGAATAGGTCTCACACAGGACTCTTAGGCATGCTCAACTCAAACCCATGGGCACCCAGCCCAGGACAGTTATGAAGGCATCCTAATCTGAACTTGCTTAAACCATTGAATTTTTTTTTTGAGCTGAGGATCGAACCCAGGGCCTTGTGCTTGCTAGGCAAGTGCTCTACCACTAAGCTAAATCCCCAACCCCAAACTTTTTTTTTTTTTTTTTTTTTTTTTTTGATTTTTTGAGACAGGGTTTCTCTGTAGCTTTGGAGACTGTCCTGGAACTCACTCTGTAGACCAGGCTGGCCTCAAACTCACAGAGATCCACCTGCCTCTGCCTCCTGAGTGCTGGGATTAAAGGCATGCGCCACCACCGCCCGGCAAACCATTGAATTTTTAAAAAGTATTTTATTAGTATCGTGTGTGTGATTGGGGGGAGGCCCTTGCTGTGCGAGCATGTGGCGCTCGGAGGACAGCTCTGTGGAGCTGGTTCTATCCTACCTTTACGTGAATTCTGGGGATCAAACTCAGGTTGTCTGGCTTTCGTTGTCTCGGGTGGCAAGCACCTTAACCTGCAGAGGGCCCACCATGAAGACCTTTTTGGGCTTTTTAAAAAAACCTCAATTGTGAGTTGCTAGAGTGCGACTTTTTCAGAGAGAAATGACGACACCATGTTGCAATGTCACAAGGTTGGACACACCTACCAGAGCACAAATCCCAAGGGCCCAGGGTCCTGGGGGTCACCTTAGGAGTCTACCACAGGTCGGTTAATTATCTGAAGATAAACTTCAGACATAGACTGTGTGGAATAGATCCCAAAATGGAGAGAAGTGTTGAATTATTACCTTAAGTTCCTGGTCCGGGAAAATTCCCTCATTTCTATAGCTGTGAGTCCATGAACCAAAATTCAGAAGGAAAAAAAAATTCAACAGGTTCTCAAAATATGATCTAAAGCAAAATATTATTTTAAAAGCTGTGAAGTTCAAGCTAATTAGAATATCAGATATGTGGAAATGCATGCAGCCAAAGCAGCAACACTAAAATCAATAAAGCGTTATGGTTCCAAACTCACAGAGTACACCTGCCTCAGGTAGGATTAAAGACCTGCAGTAGCACACCCTGCTCATTGCTTGATTTTAATGCATAAGAAAAATAATCCAGGGGAGCCGCCAGTTACCGTTCCGACATGGCCAAGTCCAAGAACCACACCACACACAACCAATCCCGAAAATGGCACAGAAATGGTTATCAAGAAACCCCGGTCACAAAGATACGAATCTCTTAAGGGGGTGGACCCCAAGTTCCTGAGGAGCATGCGCTTTACCAAGAAGTACAAGAAAGGCCTGAAGAAGATGTAGGCCAACAACGCAAAGGCAGTGAGTGCAGCCTGCAGAGGCCACCAAGGCCCTTGTGAAGCCCAGCGTGGTTAAGCCCAAGATGCCAAAGGGCCCCAGCCGCAGGCTCAGCCGCTTGCTTTCATCGCTCACCCCAAGCTCGGGAAGCGGATTAGAAACTGCATGGCCTGGGCTGGAGAGATGGCTCAGAGGTTAAGAGCACTGCTTGTTCTTCCAAAGGTCCTGAGTTCAATTCCCAGCTCTTCTGGCTTGCAGGGATATGTGCAGACAGAACACCGTATACATAATAAATAAATAAATCTTAAAAAAAAAAAAAAAGAAAGAAACTGCATGGCCAAGGGTCCTAGGCTCTGAGCCCAAGGCTCAAACCAAGGCAGAGGCCTCATCTCCAGCTCAGGCTCCCAAAGGTGCCCAGGCCCCTGTGAAGGTCCCATAGAAAAGGGCCTTCTGTCTGCCAGATGGACTGGTGTGACACACCTACACACTATTTGCAGATGGTCAGGACTCCATGCTGTTTTTACAAATAAACTTGAGGCAGGATCTGAAAAAAAAAGAGAAAAAGAAAAAGAATCCAGCATTTATCTTATCTTTATGATCTGTATTCAGGATAGCCATGTTGTTTTAAGAAAGTTTTTTAAATTACGAAATGCCAGAAACACTGTTCTAGAACAAAATGAGGACTTAAAAATCTTTAATGGGACAAACCAACAATAACATCTTTCTTTGAGTCAACCACGTAAATTTGAATGTGTACTACATGATTAAACAAAAGAATTAGTATTAACTTTGTTATCTGTGATAATAGTAATTATTTTTTTAATCTATTATTTGGGCTAGAGAATATCTCAGTAGGGGAATGCTTGTAGCATATGTGAGACCCTAAATTCAATTCGCAACATACCGCCTTTAATCCCAGCACTCGGGAGGCAGAGCCAGGTGGATCTCTGTGAGTTCGAGGCCAGCCTGGGCTACAGAGTGAGTTCCAGGAAAGGCGCAAAGCTACACAGAAACCCTGTCTCAAAAAAAAACAACAACAAAACAACAAAAACAAAAACAAAAACAATTCGCAACACACAAAAATAATGAATTAATGAGTAAACAACATTATTAATTTGAGATGCTGGTTACTTTTAAGGTAAAGTGATAAATGAAATTTCTTTTAAAAAGAAGAATGGACCGTGGACAAAAGGTTCTGAGGACTCTGAATAGCTGACCCATTTTTGCCTCTTTAGGGCAGCAGCCTGGAGACAGATTTTTAATTACTGATGTCCTGGCCGACTCTGAAGCTGATATGCTTTTGGTTACTGAACCAAGGCCCAGCATTTAGGAGCTTGGATTCCTCGATCCTGTGGAAAGGGGCTTTCAGAAGGTTACGAGACCTCCCAGGGATCTCCGAAAAGAGACTGGTGGCTAAGGCCGTCAGTAGCAAATTGGTCTTGGTTTTCTAGAGTAGCCCTTTTCCCAGCACTTGACGTGGACCCTTTGCTGGGCGCAAGCGAGGCCAACCTCCCCCTCTTCCTAGCCCCACTTCTTTCCACGCCCGCGTTTCCCCTTTCTTTCGCTTCCTTCTTCCCAGTTCCCAGTTCCTCAGGTCGCCCTGCATCCCGCCTCTTCATCCTGCCAGGTCTGTCCGCCTTGCATCCCTACATCCATCCATTCTGCCCCTGCAACCTGCCTCTTCAAACTGCCCTTCTAGACCCCGCCCTCATCCCCACCCCACCCCTCCCAGCCCTGCCGCCCCGCCTCCTGAAACTCGCCCCGCCCCTTATCCCCGCGTGTGCATCTGAGGTTGCCATAGCTACGGCGCACCCAAGCTCCCAAGCCTCCCGTAGCTGGTGTTCTGCTGGCGGGAGGAAAGAGGCAGCACCATGAGCCGCACAGTGACCACCCAGGAGCCCAAGACCAAGCTTCAGGGGTTTCGGTACCGGTGCGAGGGGTCGAGGGCCAAGGGCAGCACCGCCAGTCGAGCGTACGATTTCCTGTACGGTAAGGGCTAGCCACTCCTCCGGGGAGGCTACAGTGACATGGTGGGGGTGTGGTGAGTGAAACAACAACAAGCAAGCAAACAAACAAACAAACAAAAACCTAGCTCCAGGACAAACCCTCTGTCCCCCACCCCATAGTTGCACGCAGGTGGCCGCACGATCTGCAGCGCCACAGATGCGCTCACCTTCTCCAAGCGACAGGAGGGGTCACCTTTGTTCTCCTGATAATTTATCCTCCTGAAACCTGGTCTGAGGTTTTGGATGCTCATTCAGAAAAGTATGAAATGACTTACAGAGCTAGAAAGTCAGGCAGCGTGCCCGCATTCAAACTGCATAAAATGTGCAGTGGAAATGATCTTCCTGCCTGGACAGCTCCAAATTCAGTGTTCTTGTTAAAGAGGTGCCAGTTTCTCCCCTGTTTGTTTTCAGAGGCCTTTTGTTTTCTTTCAACCTTTTTATCTATCAAAACATTGTTAATAGACCTGGTGAACTGATTCCCCCTGGGCTAATTAAGCTCCAGTTTATGTTCATGCCCTGATTTTCCACTTGTGGTCTATTTCTCCCGGCCTTAAGTTCTGGTCCATTCATGTTTGTAGGCTTCTCGAACCTATTCCTAGTGCTGGTACACAATGTTAGGTATGCAAGTGTTAACTAAATTATTGGATTTACTGCTACAATGATTGGAACCATGTAAGCACGATGTTTTCTTTTTCTGATTTTGCTCGCTGTACAACAAAGCTGTCGCCCGAACCTAACATTCTTTTCAACTATGTCCCTTTGGATTCCCATAAAACATCCATAAGACCCATTTTCCTTGGCCTGGGCTGTGTAGTGACTGCTCACATGATCTGCCCAGTGATCTACTCTGTCACACCTGGTTTCATCTCAGGAAATAAATCTAATAAATGTTTGGCCCAGGGTATTTGTTTCCCTTAGGGAAAAATCTACTTGGGAAATCAAATGTCTCTCTGAAAGCTGCTTATGAATTTAGTGTCATGTTGTTTGATTTCTTCTTAAAAAATAGGTTTTATTTGTTTATTTATTTATTTATTTAATGTGTATGAGTGTTTGCCTGCATGTATGTATGTGTACCACGTGTGTGCCTGATACTCTTAGAGGTCAGAAAAGGGCATCAGATCCCCTAGAACTGGAGTTACAGATGTGAGCCACCTCACGGGTGCTGGAATGGGAACTGAGCCTTCTGCTAGACTCCAGACTTGCAGCTAGACTAGCAACAAGTGCTCTTAATAGCTGAGCCATCTCTCAGGCCTCCCATGGCTTGATTTTAATAAATAATACACTCAGTCTCCAGTGCCCTTCATCATTAAAGATATACCCGGTGGTATATCTTTATACACTTATAGTATCAGGTTAATCAGTTATTGACCTTTGGAGAGATAACTTGGGTCCACCATCGACCCAGAGTCTTTATAAATCTAAGGGATAAATTCTAAAGATGACTGATATTATTTATTTCTTATTAGAGAGCGATATTTTCTTGCCATGTCTATAATTCTCAAGAGGGCATGCTGTTTGCATCCTTCCAGTATACTGAACAAGGAAAATGGTTCTTAATTTATCTATCCTCCGTGTGTGTGTGTGTGTGTGTGTGTGTGTGTGTGTGTGTGTGTGTGTGTTGGGAGAGAGGTAGAAATCAAGACTGGAAGCCTTCCTCAGTTGATCTCCACCTTATTTTTTAAGGCAAGGTCTCACGGGACCTAGAGCTCACAGATTCTGCTGGGTTGCCCCGGGGATCCTCCCGGCCCCACCTCCCCAGTTCTGGGTTACAAGCACACAGGCTACTGTGCTGGCTTTTTATGTGAGTGCTGGGATCTGAACTCGCATCCTCATGCTTGTGCCCTAAGCACTTTGCTGAGTGAACTGTCTTCTCTGCATGGCTAAATTTGTTCTTTTGACTGGAAATGGGAATAGTGTTCATATACAAGATTCCTCCTCTTGAAGTATTTTTTAGGTGACCCAGACCCCAAAAGAAATCCATTCAGAGGAGAAAAAAAAGGAGTATGTAGGGTATTGTGTTTGAAATATGATCGGCTTTTTTGTTTGCATTCCAATTCCATAACCTGAATTGGAATTCCCAGGAAAGAAACACATGAAACAGATTCCCTGCTAGATGGGAGAGGGTAACAGGACCATCAGCTGCTACAGTTAAGTGATGTCTAAACTCTCTAATTTGCTTTCCAGTGAAGAAATTACAAGCCAGGCATACTGGCACTTTCCTCCAGCCCTTCCTTCCTGCTCAGAAGGCAGAGACAGGAAGATCTCCTGCATCCAGGAGTTCAAGGCTAGCCTGGACAGCATAGCAAGACTCGGTATTGAAAATGAGAGAGGGCCAGTGAGATAGCTCAGTATGTAAGGGTCTGATGACCTGGGTTTCCTTCATAGAAACTACACGGTTCAAGGAGAGAACTGGTTCCTGCAAGTTGTCCTTTTGTGTCTGCACATGAGCAGTGGCAAATAAACAAATGCAAAACAAATCATTTTCAAAATGTACAGCAGTGGCCCAAAGCTCAGGGAGCGACCCAACAGTATCTGATCGGATTGAGGCTCGCTCCCTGAGCGGGAACCTATCTCAGACGCTGCTCGGGCAGCCAAGACCCTGAGACCAGACAGGTCGTGAACCTAGGGGAAAATAAAATACTGCTGTTCTGCTAAAGGAATGTAGCAAATTACTCTTAATGACATTCTGCTATCCTCACATATCAGTGTTTTGTCCAACCATCATCAGAGACGTTACCTCCTGCAGCAGAAGGAAATAAACACAGAGACCCACAAAGGGACAATATGCAGAGAATAAGAGACCTTGGAACACTCCGTCCTACATGGGATGTCTGCATCCAATCCCTCTCCTCAGGGAATTCTGAGGAAGAGGAGGTAGAAAGATTGTGAGAGCCAGAGGGGATGGAGGACACCAAGAAAACACAGCAGGACTGACACTCACATGAAACCACAAGGACTGTGGTAGCATGTACAAGCATGCCTGGGTCCAAGCCAGACGGGGTCCCAGTGCTGAGAAGGGAAGTGGACACAAGCCCCCAACCCTCGCCCAGAAGCTGTCTCCACCTGATAACCACTCACAAAGGAAAAATTAGTTCTCGCCAACAGAGTCTCACTGGATATATAAACCACACCTAAGGGCAGGCCCCATGCCCAGCCGTAGATGGCCAACAAAAAATAAGTACAGTGGCATTTTTGGAAGTCCTTTGTCCCATAATGCTTTGGTAGGGCTTTTTGTTTTCCCTTACAGATCTTTTGCATATATATCATGGTTTCCATTTTTGTGTTTTTAATGGGATTTCTATGTAGTAAACAAATGTGTGTGTGTGTGTGTGTGTGCCTTTATATGTGTTTTTTGTGCTTTTTCTTTGGGTCTTTTTCTTCCATTTGTTTCATCTTATTCCAATTTGTTTGCTTTTATTTTATCTTATTTTACTCTATTATTATTTTTCAGATGCCTGTTTGTTTTCTAAAGAGAAAGAGAGAGAGAGAAAGAAAGGGTGTGGGTTTGAGTGGAAAGGGAGGAGGATCTGGAGGAGTTGGAAGAGGGAAAACCATAATCAGAATATATCGTATAAATAATCTATTTTCAATTAAAAATAGAAAAAAATAAATAAAAACGAGAGAGATACAAGGGAGAAATTCGCCTTCTTTCCTGGTATTCTCACTGGAGATGTAAACATGCTTTATTCTTCATCTCACTTTACTGCTTTACAGACCCGTTATTTATTGTGTCCAGTGAGCGAGACCATGCACAGGCGAATATCCAAGCCACCCTGGTTCGAAGCAGACTGGTAAGTCTAGTTTATCTACTAGCACAACCCGATCAATCTGAATCGTCTGGTTTGACTTCTGTACTAACCAGATGGATCCGTCAGGACTTTGGGTACTGTAGGAGTTACTGCACTATGATTACAGGGACCAGGCATGTTAATACATGTAGCTCATTGCCAGGCTTAAAAGTAAGAGTGAACAAAGAACCCATAAGCTGGGCTGGAGAGATGGTTCAGAGGTTAACAGTGCTTGCTGCCCTTGCAAGAGGATGGGAGTTCAGTTCCCAACAACCACGTGTGGTGACTCAACCACCTGTAACTGAGTGGCCCTGTAACTCCATTTCTGTGGGATAGGATGGTCATCTGGCCTCTGTGGACATCTGGATTCATGTACACACACACACACACACACACACACACACACCGAGAGAGAGAGAGAGAGAGAGAGAGAGAGAGAGAGAGAGAGAGACCCATAAGCTAAGTCAATGGAAATGAGGTATGCACCCATGTTAGGAAATTTAAGTAGCCGGGCGGTGGTGCTTTAATCCCAGCACTCGGGAGGCAGAGGCAGGTGGATCTCTATGAGTTCGAGGCCAGCCTGGACTACAGAGTGAGTTCCAGGAAAGGCGCAAAGCTACACAGAGAAACCCTGTCTCAAAAACCAAAAAAAAAAAAAAAAAAAAAAGAAAAGAAAGAAAGAAAGAAAATTTAAGTAGTGGTAAAGCATACACAGTACAGAATAATATAGTCCTGCACCCGCCACATAACTATTGTCGCCAGCTTTTTGGGTATCCTCTTAGAGATAGTCTGTGCAAGTACAAGTTACTCCTCCTCTCACGCTAGAGACATTGTTGTGTACTTTTGAAAAAGCCTACGACATAATTAAGTTGTATTAGAAAAGCTGACCATATAATTTTGACCTTTTCCTCTCTGCCTCACTTTCCTAACATTAGAGGAAAATTCCCAACTTTAGGTTCATGTTCAGTAACCTGTATCACTATCCACGATGTTCTATGTACTGGAGCAAGTCAGATCCCGTCCCATCGTTTATCAATCGAGAATGGAGGGGACAAGAAGCCAAACACAGAGACGTCCTCTGGCTCCATGCTGCGTAAGTACCAGGGGGTCCTGCTCCAAAACATATGCAGGTTTTTAATGAACATATTGATATTTTTAGAAATTGTAATTACTCTGCATGATTTGAAAACTTCTAGCTGTGATGTAAATCCCTCTTTCTAAAACAGGGCTGGTTAAGAAGCAAAAGCCATACATTTTATCCATATAAGTGTTATATTTATTAACCATATATTATTATATATTAATTTTATAATTATTTATAAAACATATACATATATTAAATAAATAAATTATAAGATATATGTTTATATGATAATATATATTATTAACCATATATGGGTATATTGTTTTATGTTTATATCTTTATTTACAAATGTTTATATTTATATAAATATGTATGTAAATATATTTACAATTAAACAATATTTATACATGTTATATATGTAGGCATGTGTGTTTATGGTATGTTAAAGGACAGCTCTCCATCAAAGACACGAATGGTCCAGTCTATTGTTCCTTTGGCTCACTTCAGAAATTACAAGTGATCTTTTTTGATGGAACCTAAACTATGGTTGTTTTTTTTTTCTTGTTTTTTGTTTTTGAGACTTACGAGTAAAGCACCTTCAAGAATAAATCTCTTGAAATCTTGATTATGTAAATGACTTGCAAGTAAGTCATGGTAAGTTAATAAATAATAATGTGTCCCAGACAGGGCATAGAATTAGTCTCTGAAACTCTGCTATTTCCATTAAAAGTGACTATTTTTGTATTTGGAATTTTATAAATCTACTCATTTCCCAACTCTGATTTCTTCTTCTTACCAGATCCAGTACTTCTCTCTGGTCTAAGACGACAGCTAGGTGCACTCTCTGTCACAACACCCAGAAACACGGCATGTAGAGACGATGAATGTATTTCTCTGCTTCATTTTAGAATGGATGCTTCTTTCCAGATGCCCAAGGAAGAGTACAAAGATCCAGAAGTTTCTGGAAGGAATCGCTATAAATTCTTTGACAGGTAGAAAGCAAAGGGTAATAAATGTTAGAGCCCGGAGGCTATTAGGAGCCGTCCTTAGGGTGGTGGCAGCAGTTACATTCTTAGATGGGTGCAGCCCACCAGCCATTGTGTTCAGTTCCTTACTTAAATGTTATCTAATCTTCACAACAGACATAAAGGGAGGACATATGAGTTACCCATGGCAACAAAGGATGTATAGTTGATACCAAAACATAGTCATCAAATGAAGTCAAATATAACATATATCTTGAAATCACAGTGTAGGAGAAATTGCTAAATGTGTCCAAATGGACACTACTTGTGAATGTTGCTCAAACCCAGTTAAAAGATTTTCTTTATTTCATTTGTAACTCCTACTCCTGTGACAATCATATACTCAAGGTGGACTAATCTAATCTAAAATGAGGATATCCTTGCCAATCTTGGGTTGGGAAATAATCTTGATACCACATCTGAATAAGCTTCCTTTCAAAGGTGAATTCCTGATCTACAGTGTCATATGTAAACATTTCCTGATGAAGATGTTCTGATACTGACTGGTTGGGCTGTTTTTTTGTTTGTTTGTTTGTTTTTGTTTTTTGAGAAATTTAATTTCTTATCTAAAATAGATGCAAATTCTTAGGCTCTTGGGAGGAGGGGGAAGCTTTAAATGAGGGCCTTGGTCATTTCAGAAGGTCTCAAGAGCTTGAGAAGTTGCCGGAGACTGATAGGTACTTGAGGCCCAAGTGCAGACATGTTTCTGAGCGCGTGGCTGCAGAGGAGATGGCAGCATTCAGACTGAGGATGCAGTCCCCAGCTGTACTCGATATTGCCTGGATCTCCTGGGCCAGATCTGCGAATTTGCATTTTAAATAAGAACATCTCCAGTGGTTTCCTATACACAAAACTTGGAATATTGCTAACTTCCTTTTAGTTTAGTCAAACTCATTGATTTTTTTAGGGAAGAAATATTAAAGTAAGAAGAAAGCTTGAGCCAGTATGAAACTCTCACGTGTGTTCCCCCTTTTTCTCCCAGGCCCTTCCTTCCATTTCTTCAACAGATGCCACTCAATGTTGTCTTAGCAACATCCAAGTAAGTGACTTTATTTCAAAACTCTCTCACCTCATCATTCACTTCATGTTTACTTCAGGAAGACAGTTCTCTAGATCAATACTTTGCAACCTATGAACCACTGACCACCATAGACAGGAGCCTTCCTGGTCCCGCCGGTGACTTTCTGGGTGCAAAGGTCTGAGCAATACTGTTCTATGACTTTTCTAGTGAGTCCTAGGTAACACTTAAAAAGAATAGAAATAGCCAAGCATCAGACATAGGCTGCTGTTTTATATACCCTCTGTTTAATAAAGATGAATGGCTATGTCTGTATGGATATAATGGTTATGACATAAAATATGTTTCTGATAATGAGTTATCTGTGCTGCTATAACCAATTGTCATAAACTAAGGAGTGAGTGATTTATAAGTAATAGAGATTCATTTCTCATGTTTTTGGAGGCTAGGAAGTCTAAGACCGGAGAACCAGCATTGAGTGTCTGGTGGAGCTCTGTGGTATGTCTTCCTATGGTGAAGGGGGGAAAGGCCATGCTCATACATACTGAGAAGCGGGAGGACAAAGGGCCCTAAGTCATTAACTCTAGTACATGGATAAGATTCCAATCCATCTGTGAAGGCTTACACTTCCCAAGAGACTCCACCTTTGAGTACCATCAAAACTGGAATTAAATTTTTCATCCGTAACACACACACACACACACACACACACACACACACACACACACACACGTGTCCTTTTTTGCTTCCCTGGAATACACACTTGTTGGTGTACAAAGGTTTATTTCACATAAAGGAGCGAGACACATTGAGAGCACAGCGCAAGGAACAAATGGCATTAATTTCAGGGCAAAACTGTGCCTACCAACACTGTCCCTCTCGCCTACGATGGCTACAGCGGTGTCAGCTCTTGTTGCCTGGAACTGGTACAGGAGAAGTGCAGGACAAGAAACAGCCACAGCGGCTCCTCTAAGATTCCAACACCAGAGCATCCAACCCTGAAGACCAGCCAGGACACAGCAAGGGCCAACCGGGGAGCCATGAGGAGTTGGGGGTGGGGGGAACGGTCTGAGTCCTGGTCAAGGCTGAGGAAGAGGTAGGAAGAGGCCACTCTTGTTTTACCTTCCCCTAAAGCCAACAGAAATGGCGGGAGACCATAGTTTGAAGAAAATCAGCAAGGAAATTGCACAGGAAGTTACTACAGGTGTTCTGTCTGAGAAGACTTCCTCTTTTGCATCCCTTTCCCGGACTCTCCTAAGAACAGCCTAGGCATCAGAAACCGTCCTCTGAAGAACTGAGACAGCCTTATCATACTCTAACCACATTGGATCAGATAGTTCAGATGTGCGGTTGTAACTCTCTTGTGATTGGGATAACATAAAGACACTTGGGCATGCTAGGAAAGCACGCTATTGCTGAGCTGTATCCCCATTTCCCCATTTAAGATAGTTTTGACACGTAGCTCTGGGTGTCCTTGAACTCATGAATCTCCTGCCTCAGCCTTCTGAGTGCCAGGATGACAGATAGGCACCATTACATAAAAATGAGAGGGGGGAAGGTGGGGAGGTGGAGTGGGAGGAGGGATGAGAGGGGGATCTGTGGTTGGTATGTAAAATGAATTTTAAAAAAAGAGTGGAAAAAATAGAAAACAGCACTCTGAGCACTGTTAAAAAAAAACAGAAAAAACAAAGGAAAGAAAAAGAGATTTTATGAGTCTCAGAAGAGGCTTTGGCCCTTTAAACAAGTTTGAGACTGTTACAGACTATGGGGACTTTTGAATTGGACCAAATGCATTCTGCATTATGTTATGGCTACAAGCCTAAGGGAGCCAGAAAGTGGAGTGAAGGTTTGAATAAAAAATGGCCCCCACAGGCCCATAGGGAGTGGCAAAAAAAAAAAAGAAAGAAAACATCAAAAAGTAATCTTACTGTTTATACCATTTAGTAGTGAGAGTGCCTTCTCATTTTCAATGAATCATGACATTTTGGGGTTGCTTTTGTATAAACTTCCATATACTTTGGGATGGTATAATACTTGTGTCCAGTTATTTTTGAAATAGACGTTAATAGAATAATTTTTGATGAAAACAGAAGAAGCTATAAACAGTATTAGATTACTATTTGAATAGCTACATAAATTCCATTAAATATATGTATTTATTTTTACATTTTAGACAGATAGTTTCTTAAGGCAATGTAGATCAGGCTGCCCCATGCTATGAACCCCAGCTCAGGACTAAGGCTAGCCTCAAACTCGTATTAATCATCATCACTCTGGAGGTTGAGGCAGAAAGATTGCCATAAGTTCAAGGCCAACCTGGGCTATATGAGACCTTGTCTCAAAAAAAAAAAATCCAAAACAAAAATCCAAAACAAATAAACTAGCCATTTTTGTTGGAATCTGTTTCCTTCTAACTTGTGAAGCTGGACCCTCTCCATCCTTTAAACCTTTACGTATGAGGAAGTTGTATTAAACAGTGTCTATTTCACCTTCCTCTGCTTTCTGTTGGGTGCATTATCTCTTCATGCATCTGATAGAAGTTCTCCTTTCTGATTTGTGGTCGTCCTTTACTTTTCTGTGGAACTGTTAATTGACTTATTGATTTCTAGGGGCTTCTTATATAGAGAGGATATCTAACATTCTATCATAAATGTTGCACATCCTATTTTCAAGTTTGCTATTTATATTTTAAAACTACGATATTTCAAGTCTGGAAGTTTGAGCTTATCCCTTATTTCTTTTACAAGCCATACATTGAAAGGCCTTGAACAAGGATGGTACACTTTTCAGACCTTTTTTGAAGTTTAACATCTACTTATCTGTCTGTTTCTCTGTCTATGTATGTGCGTGAGTGTGGGCACACGGGTGCCATGCCTGTCCGTGGATGTCAGAGGACAACTTCTGAGAGTCAGGTTCTCATTCTCTCTTGTTGAGGGGGGGTCTCTGTGCAGTGTGTTCCAGGAAATCCGAGGGAGGGTCTCTGTGTGCAGTGTGTTCCAGGCAATCCGAGAGAGGGTCTCTGTGCAGTGTGTTCCAGGAAATCCGAGGGAGGGTCTCTGTGCAGTGTGTTCCAGGAAATCCGAGAGAGGGTCTCTGTGTGCAGTGTGTTCCAGGAAATACGAGGGAGGGTGTCTGTGTGCAGTGTGTTCCAGGCTACCCGAGAGAGGGTCTCTGTGTGCAGTGTGTTCCAGGCTGTCCGAGGGAGGGTCTCTGTGCAGTGTGTTCCAGGCAATCTGAGAGAGGGTCTCTGTGTGCAGTGTGTTCCAGGCTGTCCGAGGGAGGGTCTCTGTGCAGTGTGTTCCAGGCTACCCGAGGGAGGGTCTCTGTACAGTGTGTTCCAGGCTACCCGAGGGAGGGTCTCTGTGCAGTGTGTTCCAGGCTACCCGAGGGAGGGTCTCTGTGCAGTGTGTTCCAGGCTACCCGAGGGAGGGTCTCTGTGCAGTGTGTTCCAGGCTACCCGAGAGAGGGTCTCTGTGCAGTGTGTTCCAGGCTACCCGAGGGAGGGTCTCTGTGTGCAGTGTGTTCCAGGCTACCCGAGAGAGGGTCTCTGTGCAGTGTGTTCCAGGCTACCCGAGGGAGGGTCTCTGTGTGCAGTGTGTTCCAGGCTACCCGAGGGAGGGTCTCTGTGTGCAGTGTGTTCCAGGCTACCCGAGGGAGGGTCTCTGTGTGCAGTGTGTTCCAGGCTACCCGAGGGAGGGTCTCTGTGTGCAGTGTGTTCCAGGCTAGCTGGCCCTTGAGCTCCCTGCTGCTCCTTTCTCTGTCTCTTATCTTACACTAGGAGTGCTGGGGTTACAGACACATGCCCCTGCAGTGGGCTCCAGGCATCAAATTCAAGTCATCAGACTTGCCCAGCGAACACTCTTATCCCCAAGCCACCTCCCTGACCCCAATATAAATATTTTTACTTGTGCAATTTTTTTGAGACAGCTTCTTACTATATAGCCAGATTTGGCCTCTAACTCATTATGTCCCTATCTCCCTAGTCCTGGATTATAGGTGTGTGCACCATACCTGGCTATGTATGCTAACAAAACAAAAGAAAAACACTTTTACTTATTTATTTTGAGTTTTTTGTTTTATTTTTGTTTTGTTTTGTTTTGAGACAGGGTTTCTCTGTGTAGTTTTGGTGTCTGTCCTGGATCTTGCCCTGTAGACCAGGCTGGCCTTGAACTCACAGAGATCCACCTGCCTCTGCCTCCTGAGTGCTGGGATTAAAGGCGTGCGCCACTGCCGCTCAGTGGGTGGCAGGGAGTGTTTTTATGTGAGTGTGGGAGCACACGTGTGACACTGGACAACATGTGGGAATCAGTTCTGCCCTTCCATCATGTGAGTTCCAGAGATCATACTCAGGTTATCAAGCTTGTTGGCACGCTCCTTTTCCCACTGAACTATCTCACTGGCCCCTCCTTATACTCTCTATCTAATACACACACACACACACACACACACACACACACGCACGCACGCACGCACGCACGCACGCACGCACGCGCGCTTTTGCAGTCTCGTTTTGGCAGTGTTGAAACAAAATCTGGAGTTGCCTGTTGTGGAAGGCATTTGCTCACCGCTGCACATGCTCACCCTGTTACTCCAGCCTTCATTCAGGAGTCACCGTCCACAAAGGCAAGTGGCTTCCAGTGCTCGCTTCCTTCCACGAGCATTCTCTCCTCCACGTGTCTATAGGGAAACAGCTAAGTCGGGATACACCTAAGAGCAGAGATGAAGCAGGGACGGTAGCAATGCTGAACAGGTCCAGGAGTGTGGATACAAGACCCCCACCCCAAAGCCATTTCTAGCTGTTTCCCACACAACCGCTTTCATGAGGAGATCCAGGTGTTTCTGTCCACTCACTGCCAACCAGGTTATTCTCTAAGAATTGTGGGGCACACTTAGTCATACTGGACTCTGTGCCTGTGAGCATTTATGGGGGGGGGGGGGATGGGCTTAATAAAGCTCAAAGACTTGTTTTTACCTGGTTCTGTAGTATTTCAGATGTTCACGTTGAGTTTCTGCCTTTAATTTTACCCTCCTAGGCTAGAACCATTTGTTTTTTCTCCTGAATCTTCCAAGTATGCCATCATCCCTTCAAAGTCTACTGTGGGCACTCAGACCGATTACCGGGATTCAGATGTGCAAACAGATCCGTACACTCCAGAATATGTCGTGTGTCAAGACACTATTCCTGAGCTCTTGACCCTGGCTAGCCTGACTTGGGGTGAGTTGGTAATTGTCACTGAATATTGCAGAGAGTAGTACATGACACTGTGTTCCTGGGAATGACGCATATTCAGGCAGTTCTGGTTTATACGGTGAAGTGATAACTCAAGTACTGGGAGAAAATATTTGCATATAAAATATTAGGGAGGGGCTGGTCTCCGTCTTCAGACTATACAGGACTGCAAACTATTCAACAGCAAGAAAACATAATCTTATTTAAAAAAGGGCAAGGAGCCCAAATAGACATTTCTCAAAAGAAAACAAGTGGCCAGAGATTTATTGAAAAACAAAGGTGGGTTCCAGAATGCAACCAGGTAGAAGAGAAAATGGGATAAGGGTCATCCAGCAGCAGCAAAACTGTTTTTATTTACAGACAGTGTTCATTCTGGCTCAGTGGTTACGAACACTGATCTTCCAAAGGACCTGGGTTCCACTCCCAAGACCTACACGGTATCTCACAATCATCTGTACCTTCAATTTCAGGGAACAGGACACCTTCTTCTGGCCACGCATGCAAGTGATGCATAGTCACACATGCAGGCAAAACGATACCCATGCACATAAAATAAAATGTGACATATTAAAAAAGAAAACTAATAAAAGGCCACTGTGGCAGTGCACACCTTTAATCTCAGCACTCAAAAAGCAGAGATAAGTAGACCTCTGTGAATTCCGGGCTAGCCAGTGTTACATAGTGAGACCCTGTCTCAAAACAACTCACTAAATATCAGAACTAAAAAGAATGATCCACAAGAGAGCTGATCATGAAATCAATGTGCAAAAAAGACCAGTAACGTCACTGCATGATCAGCATGTAATCAGAAAAGTTCTTGGGAAAGGTCACAGCATAACTGTAACTTGATCACTTAATGACTAGACATGCAAAGACTTTATTGAAAAAAATTAAAAATGGTCCTTTAGGCCTACAGAGGTGTGATTAAGGCAGAAGCAGACCACGCTTGTGAGTGGGAAACTCATGCTCAAACGGATATGATTTTCTTCCTTAATGAGCTATACCTTCAGGTAACTCTGACTGAGATCCCTGCTCCTACTCTAACTGTCCCTGTGGAAGTTAGCTCTCTGTATTCGTAAAGCCTGCAGGGGGTAACTGAGGTTGACTACAAGCCCTTTGGGAGAGAGTGGACCCAGCAGGAATACCCGGGAGGGTAGATTTAGCAGTTTCCAGGATTAAAGCAATCCTATTTTATGCTCTAGCTTCCAGATTGGAGCATTTCTTCTAAGAATCCTAGAGACGCTCACACTGGGCACAGTGAGAACTGATCAGGGGTGAGCTCACACTGGGCACACACAGTGAGACAGAGCAGGGGTGAGCTCACCCTGGGCACACACAGTGAGACAAGCAGGGGTGAGCTCACCCTGGGCACACACAGTGAGACCTGAGCAGGGGTGAGCTCACACTGGGCACACACAGTGAGACAGAGCAGGGGTGAGCTCACACTGGGCACAGTGAGACAGAGCAGGGGTGTTCATTGCAGCCTTGTGTAGATGTAGATGTAGACAATCCAGGTGTCCATCAGAGACGTACACTTAAACCGGATGAAGTCCTAGATCTGTGAGTGCAGTCAAGTGCCCTCACCACGGAGCTGAGTAAAGACAAGTTTCAGAATAATACATGTGTAATGGCTTTTCAGCCTTTGGCTAAGAGCAACCCTAGACTAACCCATGGATCATGCTTTGCATGTGACTGTTTTTAAAACCAGTTCATTTGTTTTCATGTAGTTCTTTTTGTTTCATCTCTGAATCAAATCTGGTCTCTGATTCCTGCCCTATCAGGGGAATAAACGTCAATCATAAGAACACAAAATAGACTACTGTCCTTGACCCCGACCTCCACTTCAGGCGACTTACTTCACCTTCTAGCCCCTTGGTTTCTTTATTTGCAAAACAGGAATCATTATACTTCTGTGATAGAGGTTTATTGAAGAGTAAATAAATTTGAACAGTTCTTGCTATATTGTAAGTGATTTAAAAGTGTAATTTATCACCGGGAGGTGGTAGTGCATGCCTTCAATCCCAGCACTCGGGAGGCAGAGGTAGGTTGATCTCTGTGAGTTTGAGGCCAGCCTGGTCTACAGAGTGAGTTCCAGGACAGCCAGGGTTATACAGTGAAGCCCTGTCTGGAAACAAAACAAAACAAGAAAATGTAACTTATCATTCCCTACAAAGATTCACAAAATGCCAAGATTGGGAAGAATACTCTAAAATTCCTTCTGTGTTTTTTTTGGGAGAGGGAAGTGGAGAACAGGGCTCGCTACGGTGATTAAAGAAATATTTAACTTTATTTTTAATTTTTTAATTTCTTCCATTATGAAAGGCAAAGATATTTGATATATACTACAGCTGCCTAATATGAATATGGCATTTTCATACTTTTTGTTTAAATTACTAAACAAAATCCTACGGAAATACTATATATATATATATATATATATATTATATGTTAAACATGGGACTATCCATTTCTTTTTTAAGCTGTTACCTTCTAAGAACATATTTTCCTTAGATTAAAAATTATAGTTATGTGGTTGTGGGAGGGCATGGGGGAGGGTGTGTGCATATGAGTGCAGGGGCCTGTGGAGCCAAAAGAGAGCATTGGATCCCTTGGAGCTGGAGTTAGAGGCTGTTGTGAGCTGCCTGATTTAGGTGCTGGGAGCCAGACTCTGGTCATCTGCAAGAACAGTGTGTACTCCTAACTGCTGAGCCTTCTTTCCAGGTCCTACTCATTTCTTTAAACGTATATATTTCTTCATACATTAAATGAATTGAAAGTATTTCCACTGATTAGTAAACAAGACTTGAAAGAAATAGAACAGAAAATTAAGAAGTAACTCATTGTATGTGGTAGAAACATATTTTTTCTTTAGACTTTTCTGGATAATTTTTTTTTTTTTTTTTTTTTTGGTTTTTCGAGACAGGGTTTCTCTGTGTAGCTTTGCGCCTTTCCTGGATCTCGCTCTGTAGACCAGGCTGGCCTTGAACTCACAGAGATCCACCTGCCTCTGCCTCCCGAGTGCTGGGATTAAAGGTGTGCGCCACCACTGCCCGGCTGGATAATTATTTTTAAAATGAAAAAAATATTAAACAGGAAACTCACTCGACACCTATTTCCTTTGGTAGTTTTTGGTCTTATGAAGGTAATGCACCAAGTCACAGCTGTGTTTAGATCCGCTAGCCACAGAATGTGCAACTGTATACCCAAAACCTGTGCCAGAGAAGGGTAGGTTGAGCTAGGTCTTGGCTTGTGTTTCTGAGCTGCTCAGGAGCTATAAATGCCTCCATTGGCCTTTGAACCCTTAAAGGTGGAGGTGAGGCATAGTCCTAGACTGTATATTCACGATAGGGGACAAAATGCAAGGAATCATATCAGCTAATGGTCATTTCTTCATCTGTTCTTTTTAAAAAGTATGTTTTTTTTTAACTTTCATTTAACAAATTCCCGGTCTCTGATCTATTTCCCCCTCTGCATTTAACATTTCCTAGAAATTGTATGTATTTTTATTTTAAATATGTGGATGTTTTGTCTGCATATATGTCTGTGCACCACGTGTGTACAGTGCCCGCAGAGGTGCCAGACCCTCTGGAACTGGAGTTACAGATGGTTTTGAGATGGATGCTGAGAACTGAACCTGTATCCTTTAGAAGATCAGCCAGTGTTCCTAACCACTGAGCCATCTCCCCAGCCCCCTCTGCATTTTAAAACATGGACTTGTCTAGTACAGGACATTCTAAGGTCTGATCATTTGTAGGCATCGACCATTCCCCCAGTGCTTTCCCTGAACATGTGCAGCCCACGCAATATTGCTGCTTGTTTTTACTCTTAGCCCTTTTACACTTTGGGGGCGCCACCCAGCTCCCCAGTAAATACACACGGAGCCTTATTATTACTTATAAATGCCCGACATTAGCTTGGCTTTTTTCTAGCCAGCTTTTCTTGAATTATCCCATCCACCTTTTGCCTCTGGGCTTTTATCTTTCTCTATTCTCTATACCTTTCATTCTTTCTTACTCCGTTGCTGGTTTTGTAGCTGGGTAGCTGGCCCCTTGAGTCCTCTCCTCCTTTTCTCATTCCTTGATCTTTTCTTCCCAAATTTCTCCTCCTATTTATTCTCTCTGCCTGCCAGCCCTGCCTATTCTTTCTCCTGCTTACCTATTGGCCGTTCAGCTCTTTATTGGACCAATCAGGTGTTTTAGACAGGCACAGTAACACAGCTTCACAGAGTTAAACAAATGCAACATAAAAGAATGCAACACATCTTTGCACCATTAAACAAATGTTCCATAGCATAAACAAAAGTAACACATCTTAAGATAATATTCGACAACCAAACAACTTCTGCCTCAGTAAGAGGAGGTATGGAAGGCACAGGTCACACAAGTTTTGAGGCACCCCCGGGAGCCTTTCCCAGTGACGTCATGCTGGAGCCTAGCCTTTGGATTCAGAGCAGGGCAGGAGGAAGGCAGACAGTGGTGGCTTGTGGGTGTGCCCTGTGTTCCTGAGCTGTGACACCCACCCTCCTCCGCAGGCCGAGGTCTCCCAGCGGGACAAGCCGAGGTGGAGATGATAGAACGGGCCCGGGAGAAGCGTGTGTGGGAAGCCACTCTGCCCCCACTCAACGACAGCTTCCAGATTGAGAAGAGGAGGAAGATGATGAACGCCATGGAGAGGAAGGAGTGGGCCTTCAGAGAGGGAGAGATTGAAAAGTAGGTTCTCTGGCTCCTGGACATTGGTGAGAGCAATGTTCTACACTTTATTATATTATTGTTGTTGTTATGATCATCATCATCATCATCATTATTATTATTTTGGTTTTTTGAGACAAGGTTTCTCTGCGTAGCCCTGGCTGACCTGGATCTCGCTCTGTAGACCAGGCTGTCCTTGAACCTGGAGATCTGCCTGCCTCTGCATCCCAAGTGCTGGGTGGCCACTTTACTTATTTATTTATTTTTAGCCTGGAAGCGTTTCCCCCAAATACCTGTTTAAAAATAATCCTCAACCTGTGCAGACAGGAAATGGGGCTTCTTGTTCTTTTGGGAGCAGTCACCCACTCATGGCGTGGCGCTCAGGCCTCTCCGTGTCCCACCAAACATCCTCCTAGCCGGCCCTCTCATTCCCACCCTCCAAGGTTTCATAGGATGCCTGAGTTCTAGCGGGAGCTGATTCCCACTGGAAAGGCAAATTGTGGAGACTTTGTCCATGAAGAGAAGAGCTTGTGTGGTGATGTACATCAATGACACTATGTCTAGGAACTTTTTCAGTTCTCAATCATTTTATGTTATGGTAGTGCTGCTGCTTGTAGCTAGAGTTTTCCTGCCCGGCCCACAGTCAGGACAAATTTCTCTCACCTGCCAGTCCCACAGCCTCTCAGACCCGACCAAGTAAACACAGAGACTTATATTGGTTACAAACTGTATGGCCGTGGCAGGCTTCTTACTAACTGTTTTTACAGCTTAAATTAATCCATTTCTATAAATCTATACCTTGCCACATGGCTCGTGGCTTACCGGCATCTTCACATGCTGTTTGTCATTGTGGCAGCTGGCAGTGTCTCTCTGACTCAGCCTTTCTCTTCCCAGCTTTATTCTCCTTGTCCCGCCTATACTTCCTGCCTGGCCACTGGCCAATCAGTGTTTTATTTATTGACCAATCAGCAACACACTTGACAAACAGACCACCCCACAGCAGCTGCTGCTGTTGATGATGATGAAGACGATGGTGATTGTTGTTATAATGCATCACATAAGGCCATTTCAACACATATATAATGTGCTTTGAGCACATTCTCTGGATGTGTTTTTGGCAGTGAGGTTGTGGTTGATGTCTAGAAACGATGAGAAATTATTAGGAACAAAGACTCCTTACCAAGCACGCAGGGAAAGCCCTTGCTGAGGCTGGCAAGCTGTTTCAGTTTATACTGAGGCCTGTACTACTCAACAGCAGAGCTATCAAAGCCCCTAACATACAAGAGCAGGGCCAAGAGAGGACTCAGTCTATTGCTGAATTTTTTTCTTCCAATTCCTTTTTTTTTTTTTTTTTCCTTTTTTGGTTTTTCGAGACAGGGTTTCTCTGTGTAGCTTTGCGCCTTTTCCTGGAACTCACTTGGTAGCCCAAGCTGGCCTCGAACTCACAGAGATCCGCCTGGCTCTGCCTCCCGAGTGCTGAGATTAAAGGCGTGCGCCACCACCGCCCGGCCCAATTCCTTTTTGATCAAGCCTGAATCAAGACTATGTGAAGTTTTGGTAAAAGCTGACAATTCATTGGAAGACAGTATGCGTGGCAGGCGTACTCAGCGTACTCTGTGGTCTGTAGACATCTAAATTGGTTGTTGGTCTTTGGAGAGGAATGTATCTTGTAAGAAGGCACATATTTAGAATATTTCTGGCCAGGGTGATCGATCACCTCAGAAGGCAATTTAAAACTGAGTCCAATTTTAATAAACGTGCTCCCCCCCCCCACACACCTCCCGTGTGCAGGGGCTCTGCCCTATGAGATGGTGAAGCCGGGTAAATGCATGGTTTCTGGGCCCCGGCGGAGCTGCTTGTGGCCTGTTGGGGCTGAGGGTGAAGAGGGGCCAGAGGATGAGGTAAGAGTCTGTTCCCGTGTCCCCCTCCCCTAGGCAGGCACTAGGCAATGTGCTGGGCTGTGTGCTAATGCTTGTAGAACCCAGCCGAGGGAAGAGCTCTTGGAGATGGGAGACTTGGGAGAGGAGGCATCTGAGAATGTTGTAGGGAGAGCAAGAAGCCATTAATGTCCATGATGATGAAGAGGAAAGGTGTGCAAACTTTGTGGAGACCTCCAGATCCCCATAGTGACTCGGACACTTAATATTAATTATGAAAGCTTAGCCTTAGCTTAGGCTTTCCCCCACTAGTTCTTATAGCTTCAATTAACCTGTCCTTTGTAATCTACATTCTCCCATGTGGCTTGGTTACCTCCGTTCTGTACCGTATGTCTGACATCTTCAGAGTCTGTGGCAAAATCCATGCCTAGATTCCTCCTCCTCTTCCTCTCTCGCCTGGAAATCCTGCCTAGCCTCTTCTGCCCAGCTATTGGCCATTCAGCTCTTTATTAAACCAATCAGAAGGCTCATCCAAAGCCTACTCAATCAGGAGGTTAGACTCATCAGTCCATGTTGGAGCAAACCTCCCAGATAGTTGTGTTTCACACTTAAGCTTGAGAAGCTAGCGGGCACTTACTCATTTAGCGCCCACAACAACCTCGTGGGGGAGGTACTATTATCTCCATTTTGCAACGGAAGAAATCGAAGAAAGAGGAAAATGGAGAGGTGACTCTGGTACCACCTGGTGCAGCCACTGCCTGCTTCACAGTGGGATGTGTTCTGAGAGATGTGCCGCTAAGTGAGCCCATTGCTCGTGAATCTCAGAGTGCACTTTGTTAACCTGGGCAGTTATTGCTCACTCAGTGCGGCCCTTCGATGCGATTAAAGACGTGATATGTATGAGGTGTACGAGGCTTGCTGCCAGCATAACATGGCATAAAGTCTTACACTAAACTTTCCAAATAACACAGTAAAAATAATAATAAAAGCCCAGTCTGGAGGTTTAGGCCTGTAATGTCAGCAGTCAGCATGCTGTGAGGCAGGGAGAATCAGGAGTTCAAGACCACCTGGGATGGCGTATTGAGTTTGAGGTCATCCTGGGCTACATGAGGCCCTGTCTCTAAATAAATTAATTAATTAAATAACAATAAACAAGCAGAGTACATCTGCCAGCCTCCATAGTGGATTGTTAACCATTACCAAGTGCTGTACCTTATTGTATTTGCTGCGCTTTCACGGGGCTGGCTGCCCAGGACGTCTGTTTACAGTAGCATCACCATAAATGGGAACAGCATGTTCAGCTATGGCGTCTCAGCAACTACACACACATCACTAGGTGATGTGACTTGTGCAGCTTCTTTACAATGTTATGGGACCCAGTATATAAGACCCACTGTTGGTCCCAGTTCATCGTGTAGCCTGTGACTATATATCCTTCGCTCTAGGAAGCAGGGAGACTGTTCCCGGGTGGCTTCACGTTAAAAGCATCTGCCTCTCTAAAACCATGTGTCACCTGGCTCCACCCTCCTCCTTGCACTTAGAGAAGGTCTGACACGTGCCTGTCCTCTCTCTGCCCTTGGCCTTTTCTGAGATGGAATTTCCCTATGTAGTCCAGGCTGGCTTTGAACTTGTGTCCTCCTGCTCAGCCTTCCACATGCTGGTGTGCATACCACTCCAGGCTCCCCAAGGCCTTTTGAACCGTTTCAGCTCCCTGGTTGAGGCTGGACCTCCCCTTTCTCAGTGTGGCAAACCCCACACCAGCTTCCCCCCCCCCCCCACTTCTCCCCTGCTTGTCCCCCGCCCGGCCTGGAACTGATCTTGTGTGGTAGCGTTGGCTTGTGAGCCTGTCTGCCAGCAGTGTGTCTTGTCTGTCTGTCGTTGTCCTCCTACCTGGCACACGGTGGGCACCTCATAAACACTGGACAGATGAGTGCGCAATTAAGTGAATGGATTTCCAAGTGGGAGTGAGACGTGTGCAGAGCTCAGTTTGGACCAGGAAAAGCTTGACAGCCATTTGGAGCAGAGACCGGAAGGAGGGAGACCATCAGCTGGGAGGGCAGGTTAGGAGAGAGAGGTGGAATGAAGCAAGAAGCTTCTAGAAGAGGAAAGATCTGCAGAGGGGAGGCCGGTGGGAGGCAGGGGTAGATGGAATGAGCCGGGTTTGTTGTTTGGTTTGTTTTGAGATCAGCGGAGACAGCAGGGGGTCTAAGTAGGCCAATGGTGGTTCTGAAGTAGCTGGGGCACAGACTTCACCATCACCTGCACGGGGTTGGATTTGTAAGCAAGGTAGCCAGAGAACACGCGAGCAGAGAACACGGATTTTAAAAGGTCAATGGCGGAGTTCCACTATGTGGGGGGACCAGCCCTGTCTCAAGATCGCTTACTACCCCAGCTTCCTTCACTCCCTCTCTTAACTCTTAGCCTAGAACCGTCGACAAATGTCGTGTTCTGTAGGTTCGGCTGTCTAGAGAGCCAGTCTCTCACCCCATCGGCCTGCTCTGCTCTTTGTGTGCTTTTCATCTTCCGGATTGTGCACATGCACGCACCCCCTTCCCCGCGCTCCCACTGCGTAGAGATCTGCCGCGGGAGTGTCTGCCCCTGGATTTCAACTCACTTGTCCCATTTTGGCCACAGTGGTCTTTTTAAAGCACATGGATATGATGCTCACAGGAAGGGCCTGCTGTGGCCCTCAACTAGACCTCCCGGTTTGAGACGGTAATACTCTACAACCCACCCCAAGATTGCAGGAGCTGCGTCTGGAGGTTCTGAAGCAGCTGCTGAAGAGGCGTGAGGAGAACCAGAATGAGGTGGACCTGAGGCACCTGAACGCCCAGTGGTGTAAACTGCAGGAGGCGAAGGAGGCCAGGGTGGCGCAGATCCGGCGCACACACGTATCAAGTAACACGTGGCGCGAGCCGGCCAGGGTGGGGACTAGGCTTTGGGGCTTCGACCGAGTCTCACTGAGCTATGATGGGGTTCTGATTTGGTCCTAGTGTATCACATAGGCAAGGGAGAGAGAGGAGTTACTTTTGAAAGGTGGGCAATGGACAACCGCTAAGAAAGTCAGGTGACCGTGTTCTAACAAGTAGTTGAGTATGGCACACGTACATACGCCAGTGTTGATCTTAGGTTCCTACATTCCTAGCCCAAGTCTCTGCTTAGAAAGTCTATGGATTGACTGGTTGTTTTTTAAATTCTTGCCCCCTAAGATATTTTAGTCTTCCTTCTTCCTAATTGCTTCTCTCCAAGAAATTTTTAATGCCACAGATATATTTATGCTTCTATGTCCACTAATTATACATTTTCATTTTGTGCGTAAAAACAAGAAATATTCACTTTATTATTTGTTCAGGGCAAGATTAAGGATGACTACACAAGAGGCCGAGGAGATGGCTCAGTGACTAAGCACACTTGCTGTGCAAACACAAAGACATGAGTTCAGATCCCCAGCACCCCTGTGAAAAATTAGGTGTGGCCATGTGTTCAGATGTTGACATTTTTTCTTTTCAATACATGACCTAGTTAGTGATGGACTCGAGTACGTTTTAAAGATAAATAGTCGAATGCAAACTATTTCACAAATTCTAGCACTCCACGTCACATAAAAAGCCCTGCGGATGAACCCTAAGCAGCAGGTAACAGGTGCAAGGCAGCAGTGGGCCTGGGCCCTCCTGCAGTATAACCCTTCACTCTTGTAACAGGGCTTCCTTGTTAGCACTGGCCTAGGAAGAGCTGGGAAGGGGATGGCTCTATGGGGAGACGTGAAGGAAGAGCACATGAATGTGAACATGTGACTCCCCAGATGAGTGTTTGGATATGCACAAACGCACCTTCTCCCTCGTGTGACTCCCCAGATGAGTGTTTGGATATGCACAAACACACCTTCTCCCTCGTGTGACTCCCCAGATGAGTGTTTGGATATGCACAAACGCACCTTCTCCCTCCACCCACCAAGCACATGGATATGATGCTCACAGGAAGGGCCTGCTTCTGAAACTCTAGTGTTAGCCAGCGTGAACCTGCAATACTCCCTCTGCTAAGAGTTGGGCTGATCTAGCAGTCCACATAACACTTATTTTCTATTTACTTTGGGTTACTTTCAGTTACTGCAACTTCTATTGACTGCTTCTTCTTAGCCCAGAGCTTGTCATCATCAAAGGGATGTGTGGGGGGCGGGAGGGGGGTGCATGTGCACATGCGTGACTCCACGTTGAGGACACTAGCTGCTGATTAAGCTTCTGCCACCCTTGCCTGTCCGAGCCACACAGGTGGCAGACCTGTTTCTACCGCTGCATTCTGGCTGTCCTGGGCCATGGTAAAATTCCGTCAGCTCCATATCCTCCTGGTGAATCAACCTAGAGTTGCTTTACTCTTCGGCATTTATAATTCAGAGCAGGATCTGGGAGAGAATCGTGACAGTGTTTTTTATTTCAGCCCTGAGGAAACTTGCAGGAAGAGGAAGGAACATAGAAGGGAAGCTGAAGAGGAGAGACATCATTAGAGAGTATTCTGATTTTGCGTCTCAGGTCTACGGACCTTTGTCTCGCCTTGGCCGTTTCCCAGACAACAACTCGGAGGACTTTGTAGTCAGAAACCACTACCTCAACACCTATGAAGGTAAACAAACCTATGAAGGTAAACAATAGAATACTTTAAAAAGCACCAACAAACAGGCTTCATCTGCTTGTCAACATAGCTTCAGAGGAGGTAATAAAAACTCAGACTCAAAGAAAAGAAAATCCCTGTAGAATGATTTAACAAAGAGCAAATTCAGTTAGCCCCTGAACATGGTAGCTAGGGGTAGTAGCAAATGTCTGTGGTTCCAACCCCTCAGAGCTGGAGACAGACAGACTTTCTTAGCAAGATTTCTACCTAAAAGCAAATGCCAGCAATCAAGTTTTAAATTTTTTTTATTTAAAAACAAACCTTTACACCAGGTTTATGAAACAAACAAGATATTTATAATGAGATTAAATATGTCAAAAATCTAAAAGACAGGGCAGAGTCACCAGATAGTTAATTCATAAAGAATTCTGTGCCTCTTATGAAGCCCAAGAGACTTGTTTAAATTTTTATAAGTTCAGCTCACAAACCAACACACCATCTAGCCAAGATCATGAGTTAGAAGTCAAACTCTTGAACCTAGAGCCCTGGTTGGTGTCTCCAGAGCAAAATACCATGGGTTGGTGAACATCCACTGTAGAATGGGGGTATCATCGCTCATAAAGCTGTATAGACTTGCTGCTGGCAACTGGTTACACTTTCTATAGGATACATTTTTATTTCAGAATAGTTTCTCACTGTACCATCCAAGTCACTGAGAATAGGCGCTAACTCCACATACTTCACACTTTAGAAATAGTTCATCCTCTTAAGAGAGACGGCACCTTCCAAAGCTCCCAGACCTCACAGGACACTCTCAGCACATTAAATGTAAGCACTGGACACTAATACCCCACGCTTCCTGCCGCAGGGTTAATGGAACTTGAATCATGTCTCCCCGATTTTGTGACACAACCAAGATTCAAAGCTCCAAAGCCCAGAGTCATTACCACCAAGGCCGGCTTTCTGAAGAGGACCGCGCGGATGGACTACGAGCTGGCAGAGGTTCACAAGGTATAGTGGGACTCTGAAGACCAGACGTTTCCACTCACTCCGACTTCTGCAGAGGAATGCTGCACCCTGAATTGCCTCTCGTCATGGGCAGCAGTGACTATGCATCCGAAACACAACCCGCATTCTTTCTCCTCTCTAGACTTCCTCTCTCAGAGGTCCCCCGCGGTGGCCTGATCTAATGTGCAAGTCCACCTTCACTTCAAACTGTGACAGGCCTTTCTAGGGGTCAGCTTCCTCTATCCAGAAGTTCTTACTTTCTAAAAGGGTTTCCACTTGGGCTCTGTATAGGGTAAAATCTGAAACCATGAAGGCTAGCAAATTCTAGTATTAGGAATTACTTTGTTAAGAGCCTTAACAGGCTCTGTTTTCTTCCTTTTATGTTTGCTGTGAGGGCACCATGAAGAAGAGGAGATGTGACTGATTTCTTTTCCATCTAGTTTAAAAGTCAACTAAGCAAGAAAGTTTGATGGCCATCAAATGCCAGCATCAGAATCCCATGGAGAGCTTGTTAAAATGTGCTGCTAGGCTCTAGGGTCCTCTCAACATCTGCTCCCCCCCCCCCCCAAGCCCGCAAGAGTTTCTGCTCAGTAGATCTGGGCGAGGCTGTGGAGATGGGCGGTCTTCACAAGTCTCCTGGTGATGCTTTGCTGTTGCTGTAGACCCAGGAGCCGCACTTTGGAATCCCAGGTTTATGACATCCTCCTGTCCACAGACCTTTGCTTGCTCCATTGATTCCTGTACCACATAACAATCTATGGGAATCCAAACTCAACAGGAAAAAAAATAGGACCTTGAGGACTGGGGGGATGGCTCAGTTTGTAAAGAACTTGCTGGGCAAGCATGAGAACCGAAGTTCAACCCCCAGCACCCAGGTAAGAAAGCTGGGTGTGGTCACGCGTAGTTAGTTATAATCCCATCCCTGAGAAAACAGACCCGGCATCCCTGGCACTCATTGGCCAGCTAGCCTGGTGTAATCAGCAAGCTCCAGGTCCCACTGAGAGATCATGAAAAAACCAAGGAGGAACCTCTCAAGGAACAACACTTGAGTTTGACCTCTGATCTCCACACACATGAGCATGCACATCTACCCACACATACACATAAGAACACAAACACATGTGAACACACTCACATGCACTTTGAAAGAGCTTAGGACCTTGATAATGATCGCATATACTTCTTCCCCTACCACCTCCATCTGCGTTCGCCTTTCCTGAACACTGTGCTCGCCAGTCTCATTTTCTGTGAGAATTTCTTCCCTGTACTTTGTATTGTGTTACAGAAATTCTCTTTCCCTCCTGATTGGCTAAAGCTTTTGATCATGTGCTTACGTTACTTTATCCGATACTCAACGATGTTTTCAGAGCAATGTTTTACATATCCTAATCTGTCCTGCATCAATGGCTGACCTTGCTTTGATCAAGACACATCGCTCATTTTAACACATTGTTGGATCTGGTTTAATGTTGTGCTTCTCTACTGGAGGGTGAGATGGCTCCCTTATTCTTCCTTCCAACTTGTCCACATGTGGCACCAGAGTTGAACAGGTCTCCTGAAGTGACCTGGGAGCATCCTTTCTTCCTTCTCCTCTGAGAAGAATTTAAACAAGACTGAGATGATCTGTCCCATCAGTGTGGAAGGATGTACGAACACAGCCATGTAGGAGTGGTATCTTCATGGAAAAGAACTTGACCTGGGCTTCAATCTCTTGACAGAATGTACAGCTCCTTTGCATCATTGTGGTGAATTATATTATTCAGAATCTCATTTTATCTGTTCAACTTTTTGACACGATCACTGCTCATATTGCTTTTATAATATTTTGTTTTATATATAACCATGTCCATTTTTTCATTCGTAACATTGTTTTATCTTAACTCTTTTTTCTTAATCTTTTTAACTGGAGTGGGACTCATTTTCTCGGAACTATTTTTCCAAACAATGAATTCTCAGGTTTAGATAGATATTCACACCGCTTTCTCCTCTCGTATTTATTATATTTCTTTCTCTTTGAGTTGTTCTGTGATTATTTTCCTACACTAGGAGAACTGAATGTGTAGATTATCAATTTCAATAATTCAACAATTTATGTAAGTAATTATGTAATAATTCAACAATTTATGTAACTAAACATTTCCCTTCAAAATACTGGGGTTTTTTTTTTACATCTCATTAGTTTTGATATGTGATGTCTGCCATTCTTAATTTCTAGTATCCAATGTGTCTCTGATCCTGTATTCGATGTGTTATAAAATTTCCCAGTATGTAGGAATTTTAACTGAGTTTCTGGTAAGCTTCTAGCTTACGGGCACTGTGGTTAGAGTCCAGAGTCACTTTGGTACCGACACTTTGAAGTTAGTGAGGCTTTGGGACTGAAGGTGTGTGAGTCAGGGCACATAACATCCAGCATGGACAAGGCCCTGCTTGTCCTCAGCGGTGCCCAGAGGGTGAGGCAGAGAGCGAGGAGAAGGGCAGGGAAAGGAGGGAGAGACTAGAATGTCATCATTCTTATAAATCGATACATGCCCATCTTCAGATAACATCTGTTTTTATACTGTGCCTCTCCGATGTGTGGGACAGATTGTTTCCAAGGCCCCCTCCATCCCTGGGACATAACTGTCATTCAGCTCACTGGCACTGTGCTTTAAACACACAATACAATTTCACTCTCTTGATTTCTTTGATACGAGGCTCACGCAGCCCAGGTAGGCCTTGAATAACTGTGTAGCTGAGGAAGAACTTGAACTCTTGATTCTCCTGCCTCCACTTTCCAAGTTCAGGGATTATAGGTGTATGCCAACACACTTGCCACGTTTTTACCTTTTTTGCTTTAAAAAAAAAGTTTTCTCTTTGATTGATGAAAAAGAAAACACAAACAAACAAACAAACAACAACAACAACAACAAAAACAGGGACCCAGGAGATGGCTCAGCAGATGAAGGTACTTGCTGAGGAATCCTGGTAGCCTGAGTTCAATCCTCAGAAAGGCTGAAGGAGAGAACTGATTCCACAAAGTAGTCCTCTGACCTCCACATGTGCACATGGCACACACACACACACACACACACACACACACACACACACACACGTGCACACCATGATGACGCCGAATATTTTAAAAATTAAGAAAGAACAAAACAAAAGATTTTCTTTTTATTTTACCTTTGTTTGTTCCTCCTTTGCCACACTTCCTATCTTTTATAGATGTGTAAGTCTCTGACACCTGTCATGTTTTCCTGCCTTAAGAATTTGATCGTTTTAGGCGTGGTCTGCCAGCAGTGAGCTCCAGGGTTTGTGTCCAAGGTCTTTCTCCTCTGCTTTCAGCTGGGGGAGGCAGGTAAAAATTCACGCACAATAAAGTCCACCCTTTAAAGTGTACAGTTCAGTGGCTGTTAGCGCGTCCACAAGGTTGTGTCTGTCATCACTATCCATCATCCCCCAGAAACAAACCCCATACCTCTTAGCAGTCACTGCCAGTCCTTCTCTCTCACTCCCTGGCCATCTCTGTTCTTCTTTCTCTTTATGAAGTGTCTGTTCTGAATATACCGTACAAAGAGAGTCCCACAGTAAATAGCATCTCTTGACTAGCTCCATTCATCTAGCCTTGTGTTCTTGAGGTCCACTCATACCTAGCACAGTTCCAGGTCCTCATTCTTTTTTATGACTGCATAATATTCCATTGTGTGGATATGCCACATTCTACTTCTCCACTCTTAAGCTGATAAACATTTTATTCTTTCTACTATTCATACTGTAGACTTCTGTGTTCTAGTTTTAGATAGACATGCTGTTTTTGGTTCTTTTGGATGTATCTCTAGGAGTAGGATCATAGGTCAACAGCAATTGTTTTACTTTTTGAGGAACTTCTTGATTTTTCTTTTTTCTTTCTTTCTTTCTTTCTTTCTTTCTTTCTTTCTTTCTTTCTTTTTTTTTTTTTTTTTTCCGAGACAGGGTTTCTCTGTGTAGTTTTGGAGCCTGTTTTGGATCTCGCTCTGTAGATCAGGGTGGCCTTGAACTCACAGAGATCCACCTGCCTCTGCCTCCCGAGTGCTGTGATTAAAGCCGCCCGGCCAACTACACTATTTTTATCTCAGTGGCAGTGTGTGCGGGATCATTTCTGTACATCCTTCCTGCCTCTTGTTGCCTGTTTTTTTCTAGCCATTTCAATAGGAGGGAGATGGTGTCTCCGTGTGGTCTTGGTTTGCATTTCCCTGACAATTGATGGCACTAAGGATCTTTTAAGGCACCTGTTGGTAATTTGTATGTCTTTTTAAATCATGTCTGTTTGAATATCTTGTCCACTTTAACGGCTAGTTGTCCTTTTATTACTGAATTTAAAAATATTCTAGAGACTAGACCTTCATCATTTTGAAATTGTCCTCCCATTCTGTGGGTTATCTTTTCACCTCCAGACAGTGTCCTTCAAAGCGCAAAGGTTGTTTGGTTGGTTGTTCGGCCTTTTCACTTTTAAAAGAAATTTATCTTATTGTTTTAAGAGAGTGTGTGGCGTGGTTTGTATGTGTGTGTGTGTGTGTGTGTGTGTGTGTGTGTGTGTGTGTGTGTGTATGTGTGCATCAATGCAGGTGCTCAAGGCGGCCAGAAGAGGGTATTAGACACCCTGGAGCTGGAGTTACACGTGGTTGTGAGCCGCCTAATGTGGGTGCTGGGAACCAAACTCTGGTCCTCTGCCAAGAACAGCACATGGGCTTAACTCCTGGGCCAAGTTTCCAGCCTGAATCTCATCCCACCCTGTACAGAACTCCACCTTCGGCCTTTGTCTCTCCTTCACCATCTGATCGATTGCAACTTCTAGCTGGAAATCTGCGGTCATCTCGTCATTGGAGGAAAGGTGGTGATTCCCATACCCTCCGGTGTCTTTCAGGGGCTTCTCTGTTTGGGGCTTTCTTCAATTTAAGGAGGCTATGTCTGCACTTTTGTTTTTATTTGAGGTGTTTATCTTATTTGCTGTTCCTTAAGTTTCCTAGCTCCCTAGCAGGGTCCTTAGAATAATTCTGGAAAGTTTCAGCCAGTACTGCTTAAAATATTTCTTTTGTTCCTCCCTCCCTCCCTCCGTCCCTCCCTCCCTCTCTCCCTCCCTCCCTCCGTCCCTCTCTTTTTTCCTCTTTGCTCTCCTCTCCTCTTCCTCCCTTTTCTTCATCTTCCTTTCCTTTTTCAGACAGGGCCCATGTAGCCCAGGCTGGCCTCAAACTCACTGTGTCGCTGAGAATGAGTTTAAACGTCAGATCTCCCTGTCTCTACCTCCTGTGAGCTGCGTCATGGCCGTGAGCCACACTGCTGCTTCTGTGTAGTGCTGGAATTGAACCACCCGGAGCTTCAGCAAGCCCTCTGTCAAGGAATGCCCAGCTCCTCCACTCTTTTCTTAGGATCTGGTATAACATTTGTTATGCATTTTGCTCTTATCTCACAATTCCTAGATGTTCTCTTCTGTTGGTTTTCTTATTACAGTTCACACTGGGATACTTCTGTTGAACACTTTCAAGTTATTCGATTCTTTGGCTGTGTTAAGTTAGTTTAGAGCCTGTTAAAAGCATTTTCCATTCTGTTACTGCATTTTGCTCTTCTAACTATGCACTGTGGTTCCGTTTTAACGTTTCCCTCTCTCTTGGCATTGCTTTTCTGTCCTTGTGAGTTGTCTTTTTCCCACATAAGTTTCCTTAGCAAATGAATCAGAGATATTTGTAAATCTCTGATGATTCCAACATGTGCATGCATGAGTCTTGTTGGTTTGTCCATTTGGATAGACTGTGTTCTTTCTTGCTTTTTAGTATACTTTCTAGGATACAGCCTAAAAGTGACAGCCTAACATCTGGCACCAGATAATAAGAACTAAAAAAGTAGGTCCCATTGTAGCGTTCTATTAATCCTGCTGGGAGGAGCTGGACCATGTTTCCTGTCTGATGGATCTGCAGGTATTGGAAGGGTTGCATTATTGTGGTATCCTTGTTTCTGTTTTTCCTCTTGGGTTTGGAGTGAGGTGCATTTACATGGAACCTCCTGGTTTGGAATATCGGGTTCTAGAGACTCATCAACATCAGGTTGTCAGGGAAGCATCTTCCCAAGGCTAAACTATTTGGAGAATCCAGGATTATATGAAGGAGGGGTGATGAACATCTTTCAAAGGTTCTTTGTGAGCTATGCCAGAGGATCCATGGAGGAGAAATGCCCAGAATGGCCTGAAATAATTGCTACAGTATATTTTCAAGCCATTCTTGGTTAAAAAAAAAAAATTAAGTTGGAGAAGCACATGTAGGTGGACAGATGAGTTGGCTCAGCAAGTAAAGGCACTTACTACCGGATCTGACCCGAGTCCCATCCCCAAGACCCACAGGGTGGAAGCAGAGAGCCAACTCCTGAAAGTTGTCATTTGATCTGCACATACACGTGTACACGTACACGCTCACACACTAACACTAGACAAACAATTTTTAAATATATCTGTAGTGAGATAAAGTTTCCCTGTGTGGCTCAGGCTAGTGTGGGCCTCATGACTCTCCTACTTCAGCCTCCCAAGCACTGAGATTGCAGGAATGAGCCGCCATGCCCAGTCTCATTGGAGTGTGGTGTAGGCCCAAGGTAGATGTTGGGTATCTTTCTCAGTTGCTCACCACCTTGTTGAGTTTTGAGATAGTGTCCTTCACTGGACCTAAGCCCCAGGCATCCTCCTGTCTCTGCCTCCCCAGGGTTAGGCTTACAGGCACACGCTGCTATGTTAGCCTGCTTAAATAGATTCTTAGAAGTCAGAAGAGGGTCCTCGTACTTGCTCAACAAGGACGTCACTGACTGAGCCACTTCCCCAGCCCCGTATAGGCATCTTTTAAAGCTTTTGTTTCTTTTTGGTGCTGGAGGTCGAACTTAGGCCTCAAGCATGCCAGACTAACATCTATCACCGAGCTCAGCCCCAGCCCTGAACATCCTTATAGAAGTTATAAATACATAAAACATCCTTATAGAAATTATAAAAGGGTCAGGTGATGGTGGCTCATGCCTTTAATCCCAGCACTTAGGAGGCAGAGCCAGGTGGATCTCTGTGAGTTCGAGGCCAGTCTGGTCTACAGAGCGAGATCCAGGACAGGCACTAAAACTACATAGAGAAACCCTGTCTCAAAAAAAAAAAAAAAAAAAAAAAAGACCAAAAAAAAAAAAAAAAACCCAAAAAAAGAAAAAAAAGAGAAAAGAAAAAAAAAGTTATAAAATATGTCTGCTCTTGTTTTTGTTTTTGTTTTTTTAAACTTGGTGTCTTGGATATCTATCTGCATGACTATTACCAGCTATCTTACCATTTTTTTAACACTTTAAAGATGGATTGTTGTATGTGGTCAAAATATGGAATCAGCCCCCTTACTAGTAGATATTTAGGCTGTTTGTAGATCTTTTAGCACTGAACCCAAAGCTTTGGTGACTCCTGCCTGCACCATTTGGTAGATGTGTGAACACATCTGATGTTCTTAGACACGGAATTGCTATATGCTGTACAGACTTCTCTTTGGGCCACCAGCTCACAAATAATGACACACAGAGACTTATTATTAATTATGAAGGCTCAGCCTATAGCTTAGGCTTGTTCCTAACTAGCTCTTATAATATAAATTAACCCATATTTTTGTTAATCTATGTTCTACCACGTGGCTTTTACCTCTATTCCATTCTGTGTCCATCTCATTCTGCATCTGGCTGGCTTCTCTACCTCTCTTCTTCCCAGAGTCTTCTCTGTGCCTGGAAGTCCTGCCTGTACCTCCTGCCTAGCTATTGGCCATTTAGCTCTTTATTAAACCAATCCAAAGGTGCCATAAGCAAAGACACATCTTCACAGTATACAAAAAGATTATTCCACAACAGTGTGCATTTATCATTTTGATGAATATTGCCAAATTTTCTTATATAAATATCTGTTTCTGCCATACATATAAATGCCCATTTTCCCCCATCCTTACCAACCTGGGTTTTGTGATTTCATGTGGTATGGCCCTGGGCTCTGCTCTCTGAGTTCCCCAGCTATCCCCAGCTATCTGCATGTTAATATCTGCCCACGGCTGCCCAGAACTGACGTCAATTGCTGACAGTTTTGTTTTGGACAAATCCAGAGTTTCTACCACCTATTGCAGTTAGGAGATGCTAAATTTCACTTATGCTTTCTAAAATTTCACTAGTTTCAACTTTTAGTGGTGTGTGTGTGTGTGTGTGTGTGTGTGTGTGTTTAAACATTACTTGCCTGTGTTTTTATGAAAAACATCCTGTAAAAATGATTTTATGACAAAAATGAACTAATGTATAGGATTTAAATCATAACAGGAGAACTTTTAAATTTAAAGATTTCCCCGTGGCTAAAATGGAATTGCTGAAATAAACCTTATGTATAATTTTGACAGGGTTTTTGGTGATACAAAAAGGGAGAAACATGAAAAAAATACAGAACACACGTTCTACCACCAGAAAATGAGTTAATTTTTTTTTAAATTCACACTTCCAGGCCAAAGGGAAGGTCCCTCTCCGCTTAGAGACAGAAGCCATTCAATGTTCTCCAGCTCCTCTGCAACAGCAAAACATACTAAACATTTAACCACTCCCTACACAGGAGAATCTCCTAGTTTTTAATATTTATTTAAACACAATAAATTAGTGATGTGTGAAAGCAGAAGCTTGGACTTGCACATGTGTGCACACAGGACAGAACCTTTTAAAAATAAAAATATAAAAAATCCCACAGATCTCTAATGGAGAGATTAGATTGTACCTATTTTTGTACCAAAAATAGGTAGGGGCTGAAGAGACGGCTCAGCAATTAAGAGAGCTTACTGCTCTTGGAAAGGACCCAGATTTGGTTTGCCAAGGACCAGGGTTCAGTTCCCAGCACCTACATGGTGCTCACAATCACCGTAACTCCAGGTGTGAGGGATCTGACTCTCACTTTTGACCTCTGAAGGCTTCTGACTCTCACTTTTGACCTCTGAAGGCTTCTGACTCTCACTTTTGACCTCTGAAGGCTTCTGCACGCGCGCGCGCGCGCGCGCGCGCGCGCGCACACACACACACACACACAAGTGAATATATGTACACTCAGGTATGCACACATACTCATAAAATAAAGTCTATTTAAAAATAGATGCCACGTTTATTCAGTGGTTAATGTATTCTAATTTGTTTCTTTTATGTGCATTGGTGTTCTGCCTGCATGTATGTCTGTATGAGATGTCAGATCTTGGAGTTACAGACAGTTGTGAGCTGTCATGTGGGTGCTGGGAATTGAACCCAGGTCCTCTGGAAGAACAACAGTACTCTTAACCACTGAGCCATCTCTCCAGCACCCAGGTTAATGTATTCTTAGCAACGTCATAGCACGTGGTGGGGGAATACATGTGCCCCAGGCAGAACTTTCTCAGCTAACCTTGAATCCAGGCATGGGGATCCAGATTGATATCCAGATCTACAGTCTAAATCCGGCACTGGGGGAAGGTGGAAAAATAAGGGATGACGTTGGCTGGCACTTCTTTCAGGCGCTGCTGGATAAGAAGAATAAAGTCCTAGAAGGAAGGAAACCCCTGCGACTCCTGCAAAAGAACCCCCTCCCCCAGACTCGGCTCCCAACCCCCACGCTGGAGATGAGTTCCTCGGTAAGTCGGAAACTCACTTGACACACTGAGTTCAGGACTGCAGTCAGTTCGCGCTTAGGGTAGTTTGGGTTGGAAACGAAAAGGAGCTAACAGTGTTAGTGTCTCAAGCTCTGATTTAAAATCAGTTCCCTCTCTTTTAAATTTCTATTGAGATTCATTTAATTTTTTTATTTTATGCGTACGGGCATTTTGCCTGCACAAGTCTGTGCACCACATGCATGCATTGACCACGGAGGCCATTGAGGACATTGGATTTACTCTGGAACTGGAGTTACAGATGGTTGTGAGCTACCATATGGATGCTGAAAATGGAAACCCATCTCTTCACCCACCCACCCCCCAGTTCCCTCTTAATTTGTATGTATCAAACATCTAACTCATACAAATATAATCCATGTGAAATCTAAACTTTTCAGTTTTCTCAAGAGTAAAAACACCAAGGATAAAAAGTAGCTATGGGCCGGGCGGTGGTGGCGCACGCCTTTAATCCCAGCACTGGGGAGGCAGAGCCAGGCGAATCTCTGTGAGTTCGAGGCCAGCCTGGGCTACCAAGTGAGTTCCAGGAGAGGCGCAAAGCTACACAGAGAAACCCTGTCTCGAAAAACCAAAAAAAAAAAAAAAAAAAAAAAAAAAAAAAAAAAAAAAAAAAAGTAGCTATGAAAAGGTAATCCCCATGTATATTACAAAAAAACGAGGAGGAGGGGGGAGGGGATGAGGGGTGGGGGGGAGACAGAGAAGGAGATAGCCTGGCTTGGCGGCACACCCCTGTAATCTCAGCACTGCAGCCCAAGGCAACAGGATCATTCAGATGGCTGCTGTGCCTCCTCAGAGAAGGATGTCGACAAGTGGGTGAGAAATCTCCAGAGCCTATCGCTTTCCTTGGTGGGGACCCCGAAAACAGACGGACTGGACTACTCCACACAGCTGAGCCACGAAAGGCTCCCTCTCCAGACTCTGTGCACACCTCTCGTTACTCATAACCCTCCACCATTGCCCTGGTACTTGCCTGTACACGGAGCGGCCTTGATTAGATTTCCAGGTTTATTTTCGCTGCTTTGGACACACCATTCTGCTCATGTATATAATGTAGTTTGATCAGGACTTCCGGTTCTCTCTGCTCTACTTCCTCCGTTATTCTCCAACATGATGTCCTCCCAGTTCACGTGTGCTCTGTTTTAAACCCACCGAGTCTGGTATGTGCACGGGCACAGGGCCGTGGACTGGAGCCCTCCCCTCTCCTAGCACTGGAACTAGGGTATAAATTGATTTCTGTAGCGGATGACTCTTGCCCACTGTAGTCTGATTTTGCCAGTTCAGCTAACTCACATGAAAAGCACCCTGCTCTAGCTACTTCCTTCATCCCTCATAAGTGACCATGAAAATCCCGGTGTTAAAGGACATCATTAGCGGCACTTGTGGCTTCAGAATGATGTTGTTGGGAGTGGCTATCTTGGCAGTCCCGTCATTTCTTTCTTTTAGGCTCTCGTGATGATGTATTATTCATAATTAAAATGATGACTTTTGACGATACAGTAGGTAATATCTACGACCCTGTGTGTTGGACAACAGCAGACCCACACCTTAGCCCTCTTTCCGTTCTTTTGGCATCGACCGAAGTCTCAGGCTTGAACTAGGTCCCCCAAAGTGTTTGCCGCTCGAGCTGCTGCTGTCCTCACCCCAATTCTCCCTCTGTCTCTTCAGGAAGGAGACATAGAAATGGCCGTGATCCACTTGCAGAAGTTACTCCGGGGCAGAGTTGTGCAGAACATGGTGCGTAGGTCAGACCCCCGGCCAGCCTTTCTCCAGCGAACAGTGGAGACTGCGTCTGTCTGGCTGCCCAGGCGAATCCCCTCCCACACCTCGCTCTCCTGTTCCCCGGTACTCTGGAATTAACTCCCTCTCCCTTCTAGTGCCGTCCTTGTCCCTCTGGGCCACACACAGTCAAGACGAGGGGAATCACCTGCCGTCCTGTGCCACGGTTGGAACTCAGGCTGTGCGAACTCTTTTTTCCTTCTGCGGAATTGCTGACTCCCCAGATTTGCTTATCTGAATTTTGACTGTTAGAGCATTGCAAACCAAGAAGGATTCCCTAATTTTCTATAATGTCTTAAAACAATTTGTGTTTGCACAGAGTGGGCAATATCTGTGCTACAAACACAAAGTCGTTACAGTTTTGAGCTATATGCCCACGCTATATCCTGTGGGTATCCTCTCTTTTTTCCTACCAGAACTCTCATTTTAGAGGGAAGTAATTTGAGTCTGAGGGATGTTCCCTTAACAACCAACGGGCCCCGTGCTGGTCCTGACTTTAAGCTTTGGCCGGATGATCTCGGCCACCGCAGCAGGCACACCTCACTTGAAAGCCCTTTTTCTCGGTTTTCCCTCCTGAGGGCTTCAGTTCTTGAGAGACTCCACTGTGCAGGGCAAGGTGAACGCCTGTGATGAGCACTGGGCTTCCCTCTCCTCGCCTTAATCCAGACAGTCTTGCAGTTCCCTTCAGAGGGCAGATTGTGTGCTACGAGCCAAGGGACTAGTTCATCAGAAAAGCAAACCGGCCTAGAATAGTACCATCGCAGGTTGTTGGGTTTTGTTTTTTTGTTTTTGTTTTTGTTTTTTGGGGGGGGAGTTTTGTTTTTTATTTTGATTTTTGGAGACAGGGTTTCTCTGTTTAGCTTTGGTGCCTGTCCTGGATCTTGCTCTGTAGACCAGGCTGGCCTCGAACTCACAGAGATCCACCTGCCTCTGCCTCCCAAGTGCTGGGATTAAAGGCCAGCGTCACCACCACCCAGCCCTGTTTGTTTGTCTGTTAGTTTGTTTTTTAAGGAGACATAGGAATTGAGCGGCAGACTCTAGTTTTGCTGTAGTTGCTACCTTGTCTGTGGGAGGTGGATCAACGTGCACGCGCACGCACGCACACACACACACACACACACACACACACACACACACACCATGCACGCGCTCCTGCACCCATCCACAGAGGGCACATGGGGGAGTGGTTCTCGTTGGTGAACAGTGGACACAGAACTTGCTGCTCACACGTGCCTCCCAGCTCACTGCCTGGCCCTGGCAGTCTTGGCACAAGGTAACAGGCAAATCTTTTTTTTTCCTTTTGTCTCTTTTGCTTTGGCGCAGATGTTCGAGGGCAAGGAGAAGCGGTTGGAGTTGATCCTGGAGTTGCGCACCAGCCACGCCCTGCAGGAGGATGAGAAGCTAGTGAAGAAAGCCGAGAAGCAAGTGACCCTGGCCCTGCAGCGGCAGAGGAACCTGCATGAGAACAAGGTTCTGTCCTCTGTGACTTGCTGTGCCTTCCCCTCAGTGGTTCCTGTCCTCAGCAGCGCTGTAATAACGTTCCGTGAGAAGATTCTAAAATTCCTCCACAGCCCCGGCCCACAGCATTCTGCAGCAGTCCACAACGAGTGAGGTGTGCCCTCGCTGAATCGAAAGGACACTCCGGTCTTAAAAACTAGAAAGAAACCTCAAAACCAAACCAAACAAAGTCGCTTTTCCCAACTCTAAGATTTACCCTTTCGATTGTTCTTAAACATTGAGTAGTGCTGCTGAACTCCCTTACACCTGGGTTAGTGGGCTGAGTAAATGAATAATAATAATAACAACAACAGTAACATGAAGAAAAGTACAACGTGAGATTTCTTATAAAGCATTAACATTTACTGCAGAATTTTGGAGCCACGGGTGAATTGCTCTTGCTGGGTTGAGCTACCCGTTAAATATGCCACTGTCTCGTGATGTTTGGAGACTTTGCCAGGCTCTCCTGCTCTGCCATCTGACATAAACGACAGCATGCATCCCTCTGTGCTTGCTCTCAAGTGTTTCCAACTCCACTGTAGTCATTTACTCCTGTTCCCAGGTGTCCATAAACCAAACCTAAAAATGCATCAGTTTGTACAGTTTAAAGCAGTAGTACCTACGGCAACATTGTTTGACCTGCTTTTAGTAAACACACACGACTCTCATGCTGTATGGGAATTAAGAACAAATAATAACCAACTTGGGAATGACAACAGCTTTACTTTTTGTTTGTTTTGTTTTTTTAATTTTGTTTTGTTTTGTTTTTCCAGATATGGTTTCTCTGTGTAGCTTTGGAGCCTGTCCTGGAACTTGCTCTGTAGACCAGGCTGGCCTCGAACTCACAGAGATCGCCTACCTCTGCCTCCCGAGGGCTGGGATTTAAGGCGTGCACCACCACCGCTGCCGCCCAGCCAGCTTTACTTGTTTATATGACAGCAATGCCGTTGGTGCTCGGTGGGCTTTGGGGAGCAGGTGCAAGTCCACCTAAAAGGAGATCTGAGGAAAGATGAGGAGGATGTGGAGTGTCTCAGTCTGGTGGTCCTGGAGTCTTGGCGATGTTTGGACAGGGCGTGGAAATCCAGTGAAAAAGTAGATCCTGAGGTGCGGTGGGAAAAATGCTCTCCTTGGCCCTTTGAGGCACGTGGAGCTAAGCCAACTGTGAAGCAGACATTCACGTCAGCTAAGCTAGGTGGAAAGGTCTCTTGAGAAAGTGCCACTCCTCCGAAGACTACTTAACTTTGTCCTATCAAGGTACCCAGTTCAGGGGTCTCGGGGAGGGTGTGTTCCACATGTTCCATTTCTGTGAGAAACTGTTCAGGAAACACAACTCCACTTTGTGATGAATTAATGATACGGCTGCAGCAGTGATGCCCTTCTAAGCACTTTTACTTTCAAATTGCATTTCCTTACCTGAGCATGCCTGGCTATGTTTCCTGGCAAAGGACTGAAGCTGGGCATGAAAAGGCAGCTGTGGAGCTTAGGTTAACACCTGCCCCTTACCCTGGAAGTGAGAGCGCTTAGGTCCACGACGACAGGGAGAGAACCCGTCTTCTCTGGGCTGAGCATCCACTTGCTGATACATGAAGGAGCAGTGAGTGACATGCCCTAGCTTTACCCTTTTCAGTTCTCCTGTTTAAAAACAAAAAACAAGGCGGGCGGTGGTGGCGCACGCCTTTAATCCCAGCACTCGGGAGGCAGAGCCAGGCGGATCTCTGTGAGTTCGAGGCCAACCTGGTCTACAGAGTGAGTTCCAGGACAGGCACCAAAACAACACAGAGAAACCCTGTCTCGAAAAGCCAAAAAAAAAAAAAAAAAGCGTTGAACTTCAGGGCTTTGAAAGTATGTGTGGGTGAGGATGGGGATGAGGGAGCTGACTAACAACTGCCCTTGACAGACAGCCTCAGCCAGTGACCTCATTGCCCCCCACCCCAACCCGAGACTATTCCTTCCCTTTAGACACAAACCAGAGTGGGCACAGAGCAGAGTGGTTAGTGTTAAAGATGCACTCGGTGGGAAGAAGGGAGATGTTCCCTTATGCTCAGGAGAGGGCAGGGAAACACATCTTAAACACATTTCTTGTGTGAAAGCCAGGACATGGATATCCCTACATCAGTGCGGCTTACTCCTGGCCGAGCACTCCACGGGCCCCTTATTGTACCTCAGTGATACACGGACATTTAAGCTCTATCCTGTGCTGTTTCAAAGATGATTGCTAATAGCTCTGAAGCTATTAAAAGTCTACAAAGTACCAAGGTTTTCCACTTTCATGCTATTCAACATTTTAAAACTCTTCGAGCTTATAGAAGACCAGACATTTAAAAATTAAAAGTGCTCATGGGTGAATTTCTAGGAGTTTCTATTTTATTAAATTGAATACACTGTTATCTTCTTGTTTTCCTTCATGTCTGACTTTCTGCATAAAATTGAAAAAAAAAAATTACATTGAGTGTGTCACTGAGAGAATGAGTCAGTAAATCCTCTTCATGACTTGAGAGCTGCGAGCCATGGGGACTGACTGGGCAATCTGCTTTCTCAGATCTAAGTCTGTAAAATTACATTTTCCAATAAGTGCCCAGGGGTGGGGCCGCTGGGGCATGGCATTCATTCCCGGTGAAGGCTGTCCTAACAAGAGGTGGTCTTGCTCGGTCATTCTGAGTCACCCGGCACTTGATAGTCACCGTTCTGAGCGGAGCTCATCCTCACGGCCTGTATTGTTTTTAAGGTGTCGGTCATTGAAAACCATTTGGGTGACTTGGAAGGAAGAGTGCTGGCAGACATGCTTGACTTTCTGTCCAAAGAGCTGGTGCGATTGCAGGAGGAGCGGAGGATCCACGCCTTCGCCATGCTGGCTGAGCGCCAACGGCGCATGCGGGAGGCGGAGGAGAGCGGTCGGCGCCAGGTTGAGCAAAGGCGTCTGCAGCAGGAGGACCAGATATTTATGGAGGCAAGTGGGGCGGCAGCCCCGGTGTCGGTAAACTCCCTAGACTCCAGGGCCCAGGGGGAGCCAGGTTTAACCAAAGACATCTCATACTGTGATGTCTCCCGAAATCACACGGACAGCTCATGACATAAAATAGGATTTGTGTTTTGTCTTCATTTTATTTAGCAAATATGCTGTTTCCACTCCATATATTGTGGGTACTCTGGAGGGAAGTCACAGGCACAGCCCTGCTCTCCAGCAATTTAAATGACATAGAACATGTGCACAATTACAGAAAGTCCATGAAGGGGGCAAGTGAGGCCAAGAATAAAGTCCTCTTTAAGGAATTATGGCCAGAGGGAGACACAGGGAGAAATCAAGAATAATGACGAGTCCATGGCTTATGCAACTGGAAGCTGTTGCTACTCCTTTGGGAGGTAGGAAGCAGAGAGAATGATGGGTCAGAGGTCAGAAGTACAATCAGGAATTCAGCTGAAGCTTAGTTTGGGACTGCCGAGTGGAAAAGGCAGAATTTTCCGTCACATCTGGGAAGGACACAAAAGGGTTAACGTTTTTCGACCTGCCTTAAGGATTGCTTTGTGCAAGCACATATGTCCTCATGCGTACATGGCCGGTATTGAACCCCCCCTCATCTCTGCTTTATAACCCAGCTATCTAATGTTCGATGTCTTTATAGCTTGCTTCCTGAATAAACGCTCAGCTTCATGAGAGCAAGCATGCCGTGTGTTCACATTGTGCTTTCTGCACCATCAACATGGGCCCTGACATACTAGACATTCCACATGCATGTCTTGGTTGATAATGTACTGAACTGCCATTAAGATGCTAACACCAGGAAGGCATGGGGCTTAAGGTTGACTTTGAGGTTCAAGGCACATAAAGAGTAACTATCACATACTTAGGTTGGGCTCCTGGGCCCTCTAAGAAACAGGTCCTGAATAGTTGCTGAGTCCTGGGTATTATCTCAGATGCAAAGAAAAATTCAGACATAAAAATGTTTTTGCTTCCACGAGACTGACAATTTGTTGAGACATATACATACATGCAAAATACATACATACAAAGCTTAACGTGTCATTGTTGATGCTCTTGATACTTCCTGGGTGTGTATACATGGGCATGTGCGTGTGCATGTGGATGAAACAACCAAAGCTAATTGGTTTTGCCTGAGATTCCATAGTTAGAGAGCAAAATTCTAAAGCTGAGTAAGCGCTGACTAGGACCGTCGTGAAAGCAGAAAGAGGCTGTGGTCAGGAGGGACCCAGTGGCCTACTTAGGTACCAGCAGCAACTGTATGGATACTAGTTTCGTCCTAATTCATTATACTGTATATTTATGTGCTCTGATTCGATCTCATGATTTCAAGAAATCTTCAAGAAGAAATTAAGGGCCATTATGACAATTCAGTAAATCCTTCAGTGACCTGGGACCCTTCCACCTTCTGCCCTGCAGCCTCTAATATGGCCCCTGTGGCAACTTAATGTGACAATTGTCACCACAGGTTTCGTGTCCATGAAATAAAACATAAAAAGAGAGAAAAGGGGAAGCAAAGTCTTTCCTTTGTAAGAATCTTTTCGAAAAGTTGGGCCTATCAGCTCAGCACTTATTCTCTTGGTCGGACCTTGGTTGTTGTGGCCATGACTAGAACCTACAGGAACTAGGAAATGTAGTCCTTGAGTACCTGTTTGCCTAGCTGAAATCCAGAGATTCTGTTATTTAAGATAAAAGACAGAAAGGGTATTGGGAAATACCCCCTAGCCTCTGCTGCAGTTGGGTGGCTTGGCCAAGTCACATGGCTGATAAGGACAACCAGGATCCAAACCAAGTTATTGATCATCACTGTTTTGTGGTGCTTTTTACCAACATCCCAGTAAGATCCACAGTTGTGAGATGGCCTAACTGGATTGGGCTGCCCAGAAAGCACAGGTAGAGGAATGAGAAACAGACTAGTGACTTCATGAAAGAAATGGATGAACCATGAGATCATCAAGCAATGGTGTGTGTGTGTGGTGTAGACGAATTTCTAAACAGTCTTATTCAATAAGGAACGCAGAGCCAAATACAGGGGTAATAGCCGAAGAGATCAGAGAAACAGCGAAGAGCCACGACTAGCCTTAGCTTACCACCTCATCCTCGCTTCCCCAGAGAGAGCTTCTTCCTGACTAAACTGTGCTTTTACTGCCTTCCTGTTCTGCCTTCTCATTGGCTCTAAGCCCAGCCACATGACTTCCTTGTCACTGCCTGTCTATACAGACCTCCAGGTCTCTATGGTTGGTACTGGGATTAAAGGCGTGTGTTACCACACTTGGCTGTGTCCTTGACTACACAGAGACTCTGCCTGCCATGTGATTGGATTAAGGGCGTGTACTACCATCGCCTGACTTCTGTTTATGGCTCGCTATATGACCTCTGATCTCCAGGCAAACTTTATTTATTAGCCTACAAATAACATATCACATTTCAGCACAAATAAAATACCACCACAGTGTGTTTTTTGTCTTGTTTACAATGGACATTCTTAAGCACTATATTAAATAGATATATTATTAATTAAATATATGTTTAATTTCGGCAGCTGATCAAGGTTCACCAAAGTACTGTAACCTCCTATCTGGAAGACATCATACTGAACACGGAAGAGAAAACTGCGGAAGAACAGGCCAGAGCAGAAATTGAGAGGATCGCTGAGGAGATCAATGACATTGCTTATGAAATGGAAAACCGGTATGCAGCGTGACAAGACTGTGAAACGGATGACGACATAACTCTTGCTGTCCAGGTGTAATCTTTCAGACACTTAAGGCCCCACTAGCAATAGAGAAGCCATGCTTTAGTGCCCATTGCTTTGCCAGCATAACTCACTGGAATGCTGCATGCCCATACCTCTCTGTGGGAGGAGCACTGGGTATTGAATTCTCTGTTTCCCTCTATTCTGGCTTATTCCCATCCTATACATCATTACAATACCCAGAACATAAAAGCAAAGTATATATATATATATATATTTGACATTATTTGGACAAATATATATATATATATATATATATTTGACATTATTTGGACTTAATCCCAAAGTATTTTAGACTTCCAAGCATTTGCTGAATAACATATGCTTCATAGCAGGCTGGATAGGGTCAAATTCTAATTTCTTTATGAAGCCAAACGAGCTTGTCAGGAATGTGCTCTTTCAGATCATCCAATCAAGGGAAAGGTGGCATTTAGGAGTTGCGTTTAGGAGGCCACACAGGTCTCGGTACCTATCAGCAGCCTGAGCAGAGAAACCAGGGGTTTGTGTTTTATTCATCTGCTCGTTTGCTTGATTTGTTGTTGTTTTCTAGTCGAACGTATCTTCAGTCAGAGGAGATTGTTGCCGAGTTGGTGTACAGTTTTCTCATCCCAGAGGTACAAAAGGACTTCGTCAAAGAGAAAGGTAAGGGGTGGGATTCTAGACAAAGGTGTGGGGTTTCTGAAGAAGCAGTGGGTTCTTGGCTGCAGAACCTAATCACCTCCAGCAGGGGGCAGGATCCGCGCCAGTCAGATTGGCAGAACGCCAATCTTCACTGTCTTTGACCGGAAGTTCTCAGGTTCCCGGGGAGCTGTATTCCATGACCCTCAGTTGCAGCCTTCTGCAGACAGAGAGCAGAAACGATGGGTGCTGAAAAGCAGGGGTGCCCCAAGGGTCTGAGGACACTTTGCTGTTTCCTGGGTCACTGATAGTGCTTCTGCTAGGGTGACATCTCAGTATAACAGTTTCAATTTGTCCTTTGTCGAAAACGGCACGTTTTAAAATAATGGTGCTTTTAGTCAATAGAAAAGGAAAGAATACATCTTAAAAGGAAAAGGAATCGGGGCTAGAGAGATGGGTTTGTTAGTGGTTAAGGGCACATACTGCTCTTCCTGAGGACCTGGGTTTGATTCCCAGCACCCATATCAGGTGGCTTACAACTTCCTGTAACCCCAGGGGCAGGGGGATCTGACACCTCTGACCTCTGTGGGGACTTGCATTCATATGGACATCCCCCTCCCACATATACATAATTAAAATAATAAAAATAAAAATTTTAAAAAGAAGAAGAAAAAGATTCTTCCAGAACCCTCAAACTGTTGGGGCCAGATCTGATCCCAGAGAGGGGTGTCATCAGGACGAGACCATAAAATAACGACACACAAGCCTTTAGTTTGTAGAAACCTCTGGAGAGATTGAAGCAGAAAAGCGTAATATTTGCTTGATTATGGACAAAGGGCTAGTGAGATTCTAATGCATTAGGTCAGAGAATGTTGATATTTTTGCTTACACATGGTAGCATACTTTTAAAACAGGTACTCTCTAGCACTCGGTCTTAGTCTGTTTACAGTGTCTTTTGTATCTTTCTTATTTTATTGCAATCAGTGTATTTATACACATCTTGGCTACGATCCTTAGATTCCCATCAGAGTAAGTGTTGGACAGCTGAGTGTGTGTATTTCATGTTTTCACAAAACCACCTAATGGCCACACAAAAGATGACTTTGCTCCCACCATGCATTACAGTGTCCATAGCGACAGAGTTAAATATTCAGACCAAGTAATATATATTATAGTATAAAAGGGCTGCTATGTGTTCAAGATCCTTGAGAATTAATGGTAAATATTAAGCCTTCTTCAGAGCCACCTTCCCTAAGGGAATTGAAAGAGATGGAAGAAAAAAAAAGGGCTTAACATTTATTAGTTTGTAATTCCCTCCCAGCAGCAGGAGCAGAAAACCTTGGGAACCATGGGTCCCAGCACCCATGTTGGGTGGCTTACAACCCCCTGTAACTCCAGCTCTGGGGGATCTGACAATTCTGGACTTTGAGGGAACCTGCATTCATGAGCACACACCTATAACACATACATATAAAAATTTTAAAGATGAAATGATTAAAAAAAAACTTTCTCAACTCTCCTTCTGGACCTAAGGGGAAAGGTTTGGGGAGGGTTATTGAATGTAGGGGAACTCGGAGGGAATAGTCAGTGGGCAGGTTGGGTGAGTCCTCAGCCTTTTTACATAATATTTATTTATTTATATTTTATGTTCATTTCCCTCTACATATAGGCAAAGAATGAACACTTGGAATTTTTATTTCTTATTTATTTATTTATTTATTTATTTATTTTTGAGACAGGGTTTCACTATGTAGCTCTGGCTGTCCTGGAACTCTCTATATAGACCATGCTAGCCTTAAACTCACAGAGATCCACCTGCCTCTGACTCCTGAGTGCTGGGATTAAAGGCATGCGCCACCACACCTGGCTTTGTTTCTCTTTTCAACTAAGAGAACCATATGTCTTACACACACTCTCTACCCAAGACTAAGATATATTCATAGGCCATTTGGAGTTATCTTATTCTTTTAAAGATTTATGATTTAAGATTTATGATTATCTCTCTCTTTCTGTGTGTGTGTGTGTGTGTGTGTGTGTGTGTGTGTGTGTGTGTGTCTGTCTGTCTGTCTGTCTGTCTGTGTGTACAGAAGCAAGAAGAATGTATCAGATCTCCTGGAGGATATAGGTGGCTGTGGCCGCCTGATGTAGGCACCAAACTTTGATCCTCTGGAAGAGCAGCAAGCACTCTTACCAGCTGAACCCTCTCCCAGCCCAGTTATCGTACTGTGCATGCCAAGGTCAGGGTAGCTCATTAAGTGTTAGAAACTGCACAGTATCTTAATCTCTTATAACAGTTATAGGCGCATTCTCATTTTTCAGCCAAGAAAATCAGTAATTGGAAACAAATAATTTGCAGGTTGACTCATGACCGATGTAGCCCCCAACCCCTGTTTTTTCAACCATGTACTGTGCAAAGTAACTGATACCCAAATAGCAAAGAATACCTAGTACTTTTTAATTTTCCTTTTGGGGAAAGGGTCTCATACATTATATAGCCCAGGCTGGCCCTGAATTAGCAATCTTGTTGCCTTAGCCTCTTTAGTGCTAGGATTACAGGCATGTGCCACCATGTCTAGCCTATGGTACTTCTTACTGTCCTTAACTAGCTAGCTGTGTGGTGTGGGATAGATTATCTAATTAATTTCCTTGTGTCTACACCCTTCTAAAAATGAGACTGCTAATAATATTCTCTTTTAAGGTTGTGGTTGAATTAAGTGAGTGATCACATGTCAACTGTTTAAAACTCTCTAGCACAAATTAAGGACAAGTGCAGATTGCTAACATCTCCATCATTATCAACATCCCAAGGGCTTCAGCATTGGCTGTTGCCTGTATTAAAGCTGAGGAATACATGTCCATAGGATTCACACCTAGGACTGCCTTCTAAGCTCATAGTCTCAGATGTTCCCACTCACTGTCAGTAGATCTGTTGTTTCTGGGCCTTGGAGAGACAGAAGAAAGACACAAAAGTGTAGCTGAGGAAAGATGTTCATGCCCTGGCCCCACCATGAGAATGAGAAAGGAATGGTCCAGAGCCAAGATGTACCCATCAAAGGCATGCCCCCAATGACCTACTTCCTCTACTAAGCCCCACCTCCTAATGGTCCATGCAAATGTGACTCAATAGATTCTTTGCTACATAAACTTTATTATTTTTTAAAAAAACCTTTTATGATTAAAAACATCACACACCAAAATTAACCAGAGCCAAAGTCTATACAGTCAATGAACTTCTATAAGGTCAGGTTTGGCATTTGGATTAACTCATTGGCAAAATTAGAATCTTGATAACCCAATTATTTCTCAAAAGTGCCACAGCTGATGACGAAGCTTTCAGTGGAAGAACATTTCAAATTCAAAAGATAACAAGTCTGGTTTACTTTTAGAAAATGTCCTTCTAAAACACTTAATGGATCATTTTTATTGAGTACAGTTAACCCAAAGCAGAAAATGTGTGTTTTGAAAGTTAACAGGTTTTTTTTTTCACTCCTATCTTAAAAACACTGAGAAATGGTTTCAAGCAGAAAAGTAAAACCTTTTCCTGTCACTTTGGTCCAGTGAGGAATGCCCAAAGGAAGCACATTCTGGCAGCTCATGACATCATTCACAGCAACACGGAAGCTATGATCCATAGAAATGCCACCATCTACCAGCAGATGGAGACCCTTCAGCAAAAGCGGTATGAGGACTCAGTCTCAACTACAGAACAGAGTCCAAGTGATATAACAAGTTCACAACAGAGTCCAAGTGATATACCAAGTTCACAGCAGAGTCCAAGTGACATGCCCAGTACACAGCAGAGTCCAAGTGGCATGCCCAATGCAGAACAGACTCCAAGTGAGGAAGACGTCTAGGTGAACCTGACTCTTCCATTGGGAAGGAAGCCCAGGAGGAGAGGCAGCTCCATTCAGCTTTAGGCGCTACTCAACCAAGTATGACATGAATGGACGGTCTGTTGTTCAAAACAAAAAAACATGAAGCACTTTTATCAAAACTGACTCATCTCATCTAGGTTATGTTGCCTATTGTTGAGTTTATTAGAAAGTTAGAGTTGGTTCTATAGCAATTGGATTCTTGTGATCTAAAAAGTAAGACTGTAGGGTTTTTTTGGGGGGGGCGTCCTTTTATCGTATAAGTGTACTCTATCACAAATAAAGCATCATGGAATGTGTGAGCATTATTTGCAAAGCTTGTTCTCACAGAGATGAACAAGGGGCCCCATAGTGCATTGTGCTCCCTGTAAGCACAGACACAGCATGATGCAGAACCTGTTAAGTTCAACCCAAACATCTGCCGTGCACTCTGGGAGGTGGTGTCCGGCTCAAATAAGTGTACATATGCATAAAACTAAGATGGTCCATATTTGACATGGGTCTACTCAGTGGGATATAAGACAGGAACACACTGGGTAAGCACAGGACCTGCCTGGTATACAAGCCTCACATCCCAGAGGCTAGAATCTCTTCTGATGATTTTGTTGGCTTAGCTTCCAGAGGCCCCCAAACAGATCTCCCCACTTAGAAAAGTTAGAATTTTGAGAAAGGTTCACAGCTGTGGTTCCCTGGTGGGCACTAGTGTATGTTTGCAAGTCATCCCAGTACAGCTGTGTTTTACCAGTTGGGGCCATTTTTCCCTTAAGTAGTTAGTTGCTTGGTAACACAGTTGACATACAGCACATTACCTACCAGGTTCCTAGGAGAACAGAGCTGAAGAGGCAGCCCACGGAGAGGAGAGTCCTGCATGACCCATGGTTGGTATATACAATATTTGTCAATAAGAAAGATAAGACAACATTGTAAAAGATGTTGGCAGTAAGCCAAAGAGAAACAGCAAGAGATCGGAAACAGTGCTCATGACCTCCGGGGTCTGCATGTCACCTTTGTCCAAACAAACTTTGCATAGAACACGTTCTTCAAGGACGAGAAGGCAGGGTGCAGAGAAAGGCTTCCTCCTAGAGAAGCGACCATGGTCCAAGGACGCTCCAAGTACTTATGAAAATACCACACTGGAACCAGTTTTGTAGACTAACACACAACAATGAGAGAATACTATTCTTCATACACAGGCCTGCCCCTGATTTTTGTGAGAGTCAAGAGTAAGAATTGAAAATATTTATTTTTTTACAAATTATTTAAATATATATAAATATAAAGATTTAAATATTTACAAACCAGTCTAACACACTATTAGATAACTTGTGTTCTACTCCACCCACTTTAAGATAACTTTAAAAAGGGGGTGGGTAGGCAAAAATGTGTGTGTGATTCGAATAGAAACCAAGCTGTACGTGGATTCTGCTTCAAGCATCTGCCTCGAGTTCTGACCTCCGTTTGCTGGAAGAGTAAGTTAACCCTTTCCTGTTCTCCCCTGTGTGTCTTCTGGTCATTGTGTTTATTATAGCAACAGAAAGAAAAGTAAGGACATGTGTCCTCCAAAGGAGAAGGTCCCTCTGAGTCTATCCCCTGGGGTCCTCTGTGCTCCGGAGTTCAGCTTAGACCACACACACCCAAGAAGGATGTTAAGAGATTTGGAGAAAGACCACTGGGCAGGCTGATAAAATCCAGTCTTCCTTCAGCTTTATCTGGATTTACACCACCGGTATGTCATGCATTTGGTTGGCTCTCTGGGTTTTTTTTTTATTTATACTTTTGTTTATGTTTTTATAATTTTTTTACCAAGGACCCTGACTGCCTAGGCTTGCCTCTGGTGCACGCCTCAGGAGCTAATGGTTCTTGTTGTAGCAGAAGGTGATAGGAGTCAGGGCTCAGTTTCTCCTCCTTCCCAGCCATGCCTGAGAGTGACTTGGGCTCCCACCAGGGCCCAGGCTGGGGGTCTCAGGAACCACCTGTACAGGGTGTTTTAACTGGCTTCCAAATCAAGCCCTACCTGTCTGAACACCGAGGCTTGGCTGCCCTGAAGCCTCCGTATGCCCTCTAGAGCCTGACACAGCATATCCAGAGGAAGAGAGACCAGACAACCCTTCAGACTGAAGAAGAGCATTTCTTCCCTTGGGTAGGTTCCAAACTCGTTCTGGATTCCCTGTGTCTGCCGTAAATAACTTGCCATTTTTTTTTTAATATGAGATGTAAATCCAGACCTTTGTGTGCCAGAAGAGCTTTGAGAGATGATAAAAGCTGTAATAATTTACCTATGGCTCCAGGACTTCTGGCCTGTTGCCCAGCCTCAGCTGGAATCCTGCCCATTCTCCTCAGCTACGAAAGTGCCAGACAGTACCCAAAGACCTACCTCTGATCTTGGAAATAAGTGTCCCCTTTCAGCCTTTCCAGCCACTTGGGCTGTGGTCCCCAGGTCCCTATAACCCCATGATACTGCCCTGCTACCCCAGCGCTCACTAGACAGGCTCCTTCTGGGGGGACTCCAATCCCTATTTCATTTATTCTAGGTCCCTGTTGAAGGCCAAGGCAACTTTGCAGGCAATGGAATTGATTAACAACAGCTTCCCAGCTCTGGAAGATTTGGGGGTGGGGGGAGAAAACATCACTCAAAACTTTCCAGCTGGGCCAGTACCCTGCTCCTATTCAGCCTTCTAGAAGGATCTGAGGGAAGAAAAAGCTCTCAGAAACTTCCCAGTGGCCCAGTTGCCTTCTCCTAGACAGCTTTCTGCCCCGAGGTTGGAACTACAAAATCACACCTGTCTTCTTTGTGGTCCGGTTTCTCCCTCCTTCCCACATCAACACGGCGGTGACATAGTTCAGTACTTTTCTCACTTCCGTGTAAAATGCTGTTGTCTAGGAAAGTGACTTAGAGAAAAAAAAAAGTGTTAGGAACTGTAGACTCAAAGACACTTTATTTCCAGTGGCAAACACCCTCAAAGAGGCAGACATTGGCCCAGAATTAGAGCAGACACTGAAAACACCCTTCCCCTTATACGTTTTACAGTGAAGACAACTATGAAAAAAGTGAGGGTATACAACAAGAGTAAATACGGTAATCTGGCCATTGCTAGTTCAGGTGCTGGACTTGGGACTTAGGAGTGCCAACTGGGGCCTCTCACTACATTGGACCTGGGGTGAAATGTGGGCAAGAAAAAGTGTAGTTCCTATGCCCGGGGACGCCATAGCCTGAAAGCCGAGAAGGAGAAGCTGCCCATTGTTAAAGCAAGAGGGTCAGCCTCTCCCTGGGAGCCCGACCTTGGCCCATAGGAAAGACTACAGGCTTAAGCCGAGACCTCTGTGTGTGACCAGGCAGCCACTGCAGGTGCGCTGAGCTCTGAGTAGATCCACCATTCCTGATTCTTCAAAGTGGACCCCAAGGGAGAAATCCAACAAAAGCAGTGGGCACCAAACAGGTATGATTTTGCTGTCTTTCTCTTCTGGGAGTCCAATGGCCCCTGTCTCTGTACAGAAGGTTTAGGGGTTGAGGTCTGAGGTCAGCGACGACGTGATGGAATATGGAGCCTGGAGGGGACCTTGTTCTTCCCTCTCCTCCTCCCTTGGTTAAATAAAGCACGGAAACAGTTGCTGAGTGTGGAGCCCAGACGCCCTTCTACCTGGCCCGCATTTGCGTTGCAGAGGAATCATGGAAACAGAAGTCTTCCTTCTGTATGTGCTATCAGGCATCAGACGGGCAGCCAACCCCCTCTGTGACAGGGTTGGAGTCCCTGACCTAGAAAACACCACTGCTGAAGACTGTGAGAACTGGGAACAATGAACTCAGGCTCCTGGAGCCTGACAGGTTAATGTTGGCAGCCCCCAGGGCCAAGGACAGCAGCAGGAGTCACAAGGCTTCACATCCCCGTCGTCGGTGGTGTCTCAGCACCCACCATAACTCGGCACAGTGGCCAGCTTTGGACTACTGAGTTTCCTGCCCTGTAAGGAGCAACACTTTGCCCCTACATTAGAAGCACCCCTGTGTGTGCTCAGCACCCCCGGGCCCAATCTCTACCCCATAGAACAGCGAGAGATACTGCTCTAAGGCCCCTCCACACCTAGGGCTTCTTAGAAGACGCCTTCAAGGCCGCCGACCCTTCCCTCCGCGTTCAAGGTGTGGTGCTGTCCCTTGCACATGCATGGCTGTTTTTTTCATTGCTGCTGGGAAGGTGAATAACTACTGCCCAGATAAAAGGTGGCGGGATTAACTATGCTGAGATGAAATGTTTGGTCTCCAATGACGTGGCCAGAGTCTAAAGTATTCTGAGCAAGGCCTCTGAGGCTGTGGCTTACCCAGTTGGCAATAGGAAGACTATTTATTATACCACCAAATACCTGCTTAAAAATGCTTTAGTTCTGTGATGACCTTAATCTAAACTGACATCACCAAGTTATAACTCATGGGCCAAATCTGGCCCATCAGCAGTTTTTTTGTCAATAAAGTTTTATTGGAAAACAACGTCATGTGGCTGCTCTTGCCCTGTAACAGTGGAGGCAAATGGTCCTTGGCAGAAAACATTTGCCCACGAGTCTAAAGGCAATCAACTTGATGCTAAATGGTTGTGAAATAAATGTAACAGACCACCGCAAAACTAACTAGACTGTTTCTGTTGGTGGTCAGTGTTGAAATTGTGAGCTGATTAATGATTGCGTGCTCCTTGTAGTGTGAATTCAGCTAACTTCTCCTTTGGCCGTCCTGCCAATCCTAATCCTCAGCTGCCACCAAAGCAACTGGTATGGCACTTTTATGCCAGACCACGGTCTCTGCATTCACGTCTGTCTACATGGACTAACACGATTGTTGTCTTGTGAGTCTCATCCTGTTTCTCCAGTACACACGATGTAGAGATCTTCCACGGCCACATAAAACCCTAGCTCATTTATTTTAACTGCTGTGAGATGTTTCAGTGTATATTTTTAAATTGTTTATTGCCTGCATCGATTCAGCATGTATGTGTGTGCATGCACGCGTGCATGCCATGCATGTGGGAGGTCAGAGGCCAACTTGTGGGAGTCAGTTCTCTCCTTGCACTCTGTGGGTTCCAGGGAAGGAACTCGGGTCATCAGGCTTGATGGCAAGCAGTGTTTCACCGCATATGCTCACGGCTTTCGGTTCTTGCAACCTTCCTGCCGCCCTCTTCGGTGAAGATTCCCGAGCTGTGGAGTTCCATGGAGGTGTGATATTGCTGTTCATTTAGAGCTCAGCACTCCACTGGTTTTTTTTTTTCTTCTTTTTTTTTTTTTCTTCTTCTTCTTTTTTTTTTTTTTCCCCGAGACAGGGTTTCTCTATGTAGCTTTGGAGCCTGTCCTGGATCTCACTTTGTAGCTCAGGCTGGCCTCGAACTCACAGAGATCCGCCTGGCTCTGCCTCCCGAGTGCTGGGATTAAAGGCGTGCGCCACCACCGCCCGGCTTCCACTGTTTTATTATCTGTATTTTGACCAGTTGTGAGTCTCTGTATCAATCATCAACTGCAAGAGAGAACCTTCTCTGATAAAGGTTGGAAGAGACACTAATCTATGGGTATAAAGATAAGAATGTAGGGTGCAGTTTAATACTATGTCTATTTAGCAGAATACTAATCTTGGGTTCCCCTCTAGAGCCTATGACCTAGACAACCATGGGGTTGTGGCCCAGTTAATGTACTTGGTATGAATTCTGCCTTGTGATGTGGACATTAAATCCAATCAGAAAGTTGTTGTTTACTCCTGTGACATTCCTGCCACGATTGCGCCAATGGACATGTATCGCCAGGCCAATCTTTATGGTTGCTTGCAGGGTTCAGTTGCAGGGTAGGACTGTGGATAACTTTTCTCCCCGGGTTGCATGCATAGAACCCCTCAGCACTGTGAAAGCTAGCCAATGGGAATGAAGTTTCCAGGTCAATACCAGCTTGATTTCCCCATGTCTTAGGACTCAAGTATGCAGCATCTGCAGCAATAGAGTCCTGCCATCGAGTTCTAGAGGGAAACCAAGGGCAACGACAGTGGTTTGTAATGTTTGGGAGGGGTCTGAGAAACTACATTGACAGCTTGAATAGAGGTAGCCCGTACCTAGCTCTGGGCTTTTTATTTTATAGCCTGTGGTGTCTGGGGAAGGCCATGACAGGGTAGCTCCATCTAAACTCCTTTAATCGACGCATCTATTTTAGGAAGCTTCCATAGCATTTGTTCCCACGTGCCTTTTTCAAAGGTCTTTAGTGTCAGTTAGCCTTCCCCATACTCCCTCCTCTACCCATCTTGCACCCCATTTAACCCTTCCTGTTCCATTATTCCCATTTCCTCTTTATACCACTTTGTTCTAACCTCCCTTCCTTGAAATCCCTCCTCCATGCCCCCTTACTAATTTTCTGCCTTCTATGGGTACTCTCACTTAAACACACACATCTAAAGAGTCAAAGCCAGCATCCACACACGAGAAAGAAAAGGTGGCATTTGTCTTTCTGGATCTGGGTTACCTCATTCAGAATGATTATTTCTAGCTCCATCCAAATACAGATTTCATTTTTCTTTACAGCTGAATACTATCTCCTTGTGTATGTATATAACACTTTCTATTCATCAGCTGATAGACACCTAAGCCATTTCCATTTTCTAGCCATTGTGAATAGAGTAGCAATCAATGTAGATTTTAATTTCCCTGATTATTATAAACTGAAGAGGGGCATTGTTTTCAAGATATTTAATTTTATAGCTATGAGTCTGTTCCTGAAAGTCCATATATACACCATGTGTACAGGAGCCTACAGAGATCAGTAGTACTGGGTGCCCTGGAACTGGGGTTACTAGTGGTTGTGAACTGCTACATGGATGCTGGGAAGCGAACTCTGGTCCTCTGCATGAGCAGAAAATGCTCTCAACCTCTGAGCCATCTCTCTAGGCCCAGCTGAGTATTCTTTTTATATAATTCGGGGCCATAGTGTTTCTTTTTCTTTTCTTTTTTTTAAACGTTTTCTTTATTTTTAATTTTTTCCCCTCAAGACAGGGTTTCTCTGTGTAGCCCCTCGCTGTCCTGGAACTCACTCTGTAGAGCAGGCTGGCCTCGAACTCAGAGATCCACCTACCTCTGCTTCCTGAGTTCTGGGATTACAGGCGTGTGCCACCACCACCCGGCCTGTGTTTCTTTTTCTTAAGTTGCCTATACATACCCTTAGCTCATCTTTTTTCATTTGTTCCTTTTTTTTTTTTAAGATTTATTTATTTATTATGTATACAGCATATATGACTGCAGGCCAGAAGAGGGCACCAGATCTCATTACAGATGGTTGTGAGCTACCATGTGGTTGCTGGGAATTGAACTCAGGACCTCTGGAAAAGCAGTCAGTGCTCTTAACCTCTGAGCCATCTCTCCACCCACCCACCCCCTTTGTTCTTTTTCTTTTTTTTTTTTTTTGAGACAGGGTCCTATGTAACCCAGGCTGGCCTCAAACTTGCTATGTAGCTAGGGCTAGCCTTGAACTCATGACCTTCCTCCCTCCACCTCCTAAATGCTGGCATCACAGGTGTGTGGCTCCATGCCCAGCCTTAGCTCATCTTGTATTGAGCCTTTCCCCTCATCTGCTGGTTATACTTGGAGCTAATGCTTTAGTGGCGGGTCCTAAGTATCCTCTGAGTCACTTGGTGATCTTGCAGCATCCATCCTTCTCCCAGCTTGACTTGATACAGGTGAACAGGCTTTCTGCTCTCTCTCTTGTGCTGTGAGGCTTGTTTCAGCCTCTGGGATTATGAAGCTATTTTAGCAAACTTTTATCACTTAAAAATAGGCTTGTAGTTGACATTTAAGTATTTCAATGGATTATTCTGGTGCCATTCATTTGAAGGTTCATCTTTTTCTGACTTGTTTGAAACGTTACCTTTGTCACAAAGTAAGATGTTTTGACTTCTTAGAGCCTCCCCCTGAGCCCACTCCACTATGGATTTCATATTTTCTAGTTTTTCTCCTGGAGATCTATTTGTTCTAGCTATTTAATCTGGTTACTGTATTGAATTCCCTTGAAGGTTGCAATAGACTCCTTCGAAATTTCTAGATAGACAGCCATATTTTCTATATTCAGTAAGAGTTATGTTCTTTCATTTCTTATATAGCTCAATTTACTCTTACTGCTTTTTCATGATCTTTATGTATAAAATGAACAACAGCCACGACAGAGAATAGTCTTGGGCTGATGTATTCAACCAAGTGGTCTGTACACTCTACTTCTTTGTTCAGTTTTTGAGATTTATTTTCATTTTATTTCTTTGGTTGTTTGCCTGCATGTGTGTCTGTGCAGCATGTGTGTGCCTGGTGACTTCGGAGGCAGAAGAGGCATTGAATTCCCCGGAACTGGCATTGCAGATTGTTGTGAGCTGCTCTGTGGCTTCTAGGAATCAAACCCAGGTGCCCTGGGAGAGCAGCCAGTCCTAACCGCTGAGCCGCCTTCTGTATACTACTGTACATAGAAAAGTAACATGGGCTCCTGTATACTACTGTACATAAAAAAGTAACATGGGCTCCTGTATACTACTGTACATAGAAAAGTAACATGGGCTCCTGTATACTACTGTACACAGAAATGTAACATGGGCTCCTGTATACTACTGTACATAGAAATGTAACATGGGCTCCTGTATACTACTGTACATAGAAATGTAACATGGGCTCCTGTATACTACTGTACATAGAAATGTAACATGGGCTCCTGTATACTATTGTACACAGAAATGTAACATTCTCGCCATGTTCCTAACTTTAATTTCATATTGTAAATTCATATCTCCCAGAACCTTCTCGGTGGGATTCTTTAAAGTTGTGGCTGACTCCATTTTCCTCTAGAGGATTTCAGTCCCCACTAGGACCACCATTCGCTTGAGGGTTACTGATCCCACAGGTAGTATAAATTGGAACTCAAGTCAGTTTGATTAGGGGCTTGACAGGAATTCTCAAAGCAAATATTTCTTTCTACCCCACCTGGAGGCAGACCAGAAAAAGCTGTTGTGTTGGCCTCTGTGGCATCACACTGAGGCAATAACCCCGAGGACACCCTGGTTCATGCTGAAGGCCATGACCTGACCCACCATGCCTCCTTCACCAACCTTCTGCCTCCTGTGTTCTGCTGCACCCCAGGCCCCAGGTCTGGAGGAAATAGCCCCTTCTGGACGGTACTGGTGAGAAATCCTGTCTTTTCACTTTAGTGAGAAGCTCGTCAGTGTGTAAAGGTCTCTGGAACGTGCCCTGTGGTGAGCTTCTTGTCTGTTCATCCTGGTTAGCCAAGAATTTTTCAATCCTAAGTGGGTGTCGCGTTCTAGCAAAAGCTTTTTAGCCTCTCCTAGTCTTTCGGTCTTCTTTGTGAAGAGGAGGAGGAGATCTCCTCAAGCCTCCCGAATTCGGAGTCGGGACGCTTCTATCATGACAGGTTAATGAGAGAATATTGAGGATGCTTCTGAGCATGTAGTTGGCACACATGTTCCACAGACAGAACGCATCTCTATAGAACGCAGCTCTCTCAAAGCCGCGGCTTGAAGCTCTGTCTTAGAGAATGATTCTAAGAAGCACTTCCCTGCAAACCATCACTCGGGAAGGCCGAGGCAGGGGTGGGGGTGGGGGAGGAGGCAAAGACAGGGGTGGGGGGAGGCAGAGGCAGGGGTGGGGGGAAGCAGAGGCAGGGATGAGGGAGAGGCAGAGATTGGGGGGGAGAGGCAGAGGCTGGTGTATGTGTGTGGCATGAGTTTGAGGCTATTGTGAGCTCCTAGACAGACCCTGTCTTCGATTAAAAAGAGTTTAAAAGCAAAGCCTAGGCATTGTTAGAGTAGGGACAAGGAGGGTGAGCTGTGCCAAGTCTGCAAACGGAATGAACTCAGGGAAGGAGCACTGGTCCCCAGAATCTGTAGGCCCTGCTGGTGACTCTGAGCTGAGGAAGTTTTGTGCAGAGTGTGTGTGAGTGTGTGTGTGTGTGTGTGTGTGTGTGTGTGTGTGTGTGGTTCATTCTGTACAGGAGGCAGAAGGGAGTGGAGGGGAGGACCTTTGGTCTCTGTGATTCCCTGTACTGGTTTTAATGAGCAGGAAAGGGCAGCATCTTCCTGGGTTGCAACTGCCTTCGGCTCCACAGTTTTCCGTACCTCAGGGAGAAATACTTTGATGGTCTTCATTTTCATCGTGAATGGACTCTCTCAGTTAAATGGATTATCCCAAGGTGCGTGGAAGCAGAAACAGCCCAACAGCCATTAGGACGTTCAGGAGGGAGACCCTCCATTTCCTCCTGAAAAAGAACAGAAATCCAGGGAAGGAACGACATCAGCTCGACATTTGCCGGGGTTGTGGTGATCTATCCTCAGCCTCAGAGCTACTCCAGGTGTGGGTGCAGGCCCTGGGATGTAAGTGAGCCTGTTTTGCACATGGGACCTTCCACATGGTCTGTTTGGAGGAGGCTGGGAAAAACATCTCGCTTCCTATGTGCTGCTCACCCACCTACCACACACACGTCCTGCACTCCCAGGGCATGTAGAGAATAGTTCCCCTCTGGCACATGAGACAAACAAATCTAAAACCATGGGTGTTGTGGCACTCACTACCCAGGCCCATAAGAGTTAGGCACTAAATCAGAGTTCACTGTGTCCTGTCAGATACTGCACAAGGGTACGCGGTGTACTTGTACCAATGACAGCCATGCCAGCTTTCCCCTCTGTCCAGGCAGAGCCACAAGCTCTGACCTCTCCTATCTGTTGACTCGAGTCCAGGAAGCACAAAGGCCGACTTTCTTTGATAGCAGCTGAGCTCTGTTTGAATGACTTGGAGTTTCTGTCTAAATGACCTCTGGAGGTCACCTCCATGCTAGGGATGTGTGTGTGTGGGGGGGGGGGGGTCGGTCTAACCATAAACAGCCTCAGAACCTCTCCGTTTTCCTCATTCCTTGCTCTGCCCATCTGGGGATAAACCTTGCTCTGCCCACTTCACAGACATCTCTACACGAAGTCACGATTTTGAAATCCTTTTGTAAACAGCGAAAGCCCGTGTAAATGTCAGTTAATACATTTACCCTGTGCTGGACCAAGCTGGTGGTTTTAGTGGTTTTACAAGCTGTGCTTCCCAACTTCAGTCTCCTAATATATTTATTCCTTTGCTTTTTTGTTTTGTTTTGTTTTCTTTACGCTCTGCACAGTTCTGACATACATACATACCTGCAACGGTGTGTCTCTGATAGTTTCTGTCCTAAGACGGTGGTTCCTTTGCCATTTTGTCTTCACCTTCAATTACACTGTTACTTCTCTCTCAAGTTGTATATAATCTCCATGACCTGGTCTTGAAGTTTACGGTCATGAATTATTGGGAGACCAGGGGACCTGCACAGCCTCCTCACGGGGAAGGGACTGTCTCTTTGTGTATTAGCTTTAAAACCTGGTTACAAAGTGAGTCGTTTTGCGTGTCTATTGAAAGCGGTTCTTATCAGAGTGATCATCTCTTGCACACCCTTTTTGCACACTGCTGATTTCGGCTTCTGTTAGCTGGATTTCTGAGGTCCTTCTTTGCCTTCCAGAACAGCAGGTAAGCCAGCACCATGAACATCACAGGGAACCTGTTAGTGCCCAGACACCAGCCAGAGGAGGAGAAGCTCCCAGGTGCCTGAGTGCTTATCAGAGCCAGAAGAGCACACCCTGGGAGTTAACCCAGCTCTGGATTACTATAAACAGTGGGGATAAGGAAACAGTCGTAAGAAGGAAGGTGGAAAATCCCAGCCCAGGCCGCAGCCTCACAGGGCTCCTGGCATAGTTCAAAATCCATGCCACTCAGATCTCGTCAGCTGGCTGGGGCTGGCGGCTGCCTGCAGAGGCCACAGGACTTTAACTCCAGCTGGGCATTCTTCCTGGCTGCTTCCTGGTCTCCCTGTCCTGCCTTTTCCCACCGTGTTCTGATCGACTCTGTGCACAAGGCAGGGTACTTAAGTACTTAAACCAGATTAATATCTACATTTTTTTCTTGTAAAAGTCTTTAAATGTTTGGTCAACATTTGTTTTGGATTTTCTTTTTTTCTTTTCTTTTTTTTTTTTACATTTTAAATAGGGTTAAATACTCATAAATTTTTATTAGAATAATTTTTTTTAGCAGTGCTAAGTTTGAATTCAGGGTCTCATCCATGGTAGGTAGGCAAACACTCTACACAGAGCCACATCCTCAGTTACTCCTGTCTCTTGGGTTTTGCTTTGTCGCCCATGTAGTTGAACCAGGGCTCTCCTATTCAGTCGTGAGACTGGAACTACCCTCTGGCGCCTGGTAGAGTCATTAGGGTACACAAACTGAGGGCAATGACTGCCCTTCTCCCAGCATCTGCCCTGAATTATTTTCAAGCGCGTGGTTTAGTAATGATAAGAATATTGACGGTGTTGTGCAAGCCATCTCCAGGCCTTCTCCATCCGATGACATTGGATCTCTGTGCCCGTTAAGCATCTCCCCATTTCTTTCTCCTGCAGCTATTTGCTTTCCGTTTCTTTGAGTCTGGCCGTGTGTGCATCTCATTTAAAGGAAACCACACATGGTTTTGCTTTGCGGTCGGTGTATTTCATTTAGCATTCTGGCTGCAAGGCTCATACACAGTTAGCGTTTTATGGTATTTACTTCCTTTAAGTGCGAACTGGTATTTCATCATTTTATCATTCCATTCTTCTAGGGGATTAATGATTTGTTCCCCGGGGCAGTGCTAAGGGCGTTGCCTAGGGTCCTGTACATGCTAGGCAAGTGCTCGGCCACATCAGCCCAGTCATTCATCCGGTGATGGACACGAGTCATTTCCACCTCTTAGCTCTGCTGAGTAAAGCGACTGTGTTCAAGGGTGTGGAAACATCTCTTTGAGACTCCAATTTCATTTTTCTTTTTTTAAACATAGACCTGGAAGTGGTTGAGGATAATATAGTAATTCTACTGTTCATTTTTTTTGAGAACTCCGGTGCCATTTTCACAGTGTTGTGCCATTTTATACCCCAGCAGCAGAGCACAAGGATGCTGGTTTCTCCAGCTCATTACCAGTGCCTTTCATTTGTTGGTTTGGAGACGGCTGCCATCCTAATGAACGGATGGTTTTGATTTGCATTTCTCTAATGATTTGTAAGGTTGGACATCTTTTCAGGTCCTTTTTGGCAAGTGATGTACTTTTAGCTAAAAAAAAAAAAAAAAAAAAAAAAGAAAGAAAGAAAGAAAAAAAGATATGCCATGTTCTTTTTGATGAGCATAATAATTTGTCCTGTGAAATTTCCAGTCACTTGCAGGACATGATTGAACGGTGACATGACAGTCCCCTCACTTCCTGCAGATGGCTCTGGGCCACACATTGTTGTTTGCTCTGCCTTCTGCTGGCTGCAGGTTGTCCTCTGGGAAGTCGACTGGAGTAACCCTGTGTGACGTGAGCATCCCCATCACTGGGCACAGTGACAGCTCTGTAGGGGAAAAAAAAAGTTTAGCCGTCCTTTCTCGGTTTTTTTTTTTATTAGTTTCCCCAATGTTTTGTTTAATGCCTTTGAGTATGGCAACCCAGAGGTACAGTCAAAGCCATCAGCCCTTTAGTGGGGCTCTGTCTTCATGTGTGTCTAGGGGACAATCCTACCATTCCTCACAGGCTCCAAAAAGCCTCCAGATACTTTCTTCAGGAACCTGATCTGGTCCCACTGGGAGCCCTCTGGGGTGGGCAGAGGAGCAGGAAGGCAGGCTACTTACTGCGCAGCCTCCTGTGAGTTCAGACTGGGCAGTTCGTAACAATCTCCTATAGAGGGACAGAGGGGGCTGTGGACACTCACGTTGGACATCACTGTCTCTTCACGGTAACTGCCTTCTTCTAATAGGGTCAGAGAGGAAACTAGTCTTTGTCTTTCCTTGGTCCTTGTCCTCAGAAGAGGTCAACTGATGGGACCCTTCTCCAAGCACGGTCCTTCCTGTCCCGCCCGGCTTCTGTCCTGATTTTCCAGCCTGAGTTCACTCTCTACACTCACTGAGTGGCCTCGGTCTTTGCCAGGAAGGCAGGAATCAGGAGTGACAGGGTTACAGAGACAGAACAGGGTCCCCCTTCTGCAGAATCCTTGCCGTCTGCAGCTTCTAGACGGCATACCTTCCTTGAGCCATTCCTCCTCCGTGTTGAAAGCCGGCAGCGTTCACACTGACCCTTTCTTTACCACAGTGACCGAACCCTGGAAAGTTCCTCTCATCTTAGGGTTCCTATGATTAGATTGAAAACAAAACAAACAGACAAACCACAACCCCCACCTCCTGGTCTCTAGGTCCCTCACCATAGGCATAGGCCCTTCGGCTGTACTAGGAAACACATTCCCATGTCCCGAGGTTGGCATGCAGATGTCTTTGGGGACCACAATGTGCTTACCTAAAGGACATAATCAGACTAGTATGTGACATGATCAATTTCAGTGTTATATTATTTTCCAGGGTTTTGATTACTCTTTCCAAATACTTCTAATATCCCTTCTTGTTTTTTTTTTCCCCTCATAAATGTATATTCTCTTTGGTACCTATATTTGTACTTGTAATCTTCCATTCTTTTTTCATTTTATTGGTTTACTTACAGGGTTTTGTTGTTGTTTGTGGTTTGTTTTGTTTTTTGATACGGAGACCGGGACAGGGTCTCTCTCTTTCTGTGTATCTGAAGGTTCCTGGAACTCTCAATGTAGGCTAGACTAGCCTCTGAGCCGTAATCCCTACAGCCTCAGCATCCTGGGTGCTGCTAAAATTACAGGATTGACCTGCCAGGCCAGCTTGGCATTGTTTTCCTTGGGTGGAATTCTTCACACAGTGTCAGCTCCACGGAAGCTGACCGAGGGCCCATTAGCTAAACTGAGCACCCAATGAATTTTACCTCCCAAATACCACTGGCTCAGAAGTTGGCTTTGTGCCTGGAGTGGTAAATACACAGGCCAGCAAGGGACCTGGGGGAGAGGAAAACGCACCAAGCCTCCTTGGTGACCCTTCTTTGTGTGTGATCCCAGAGACCCCCTGAGCAGACAGGCTCTTAGGAGTGCCCCTGATAACAGACCAAAGCCACTGGGCTTCTCTCTTGTCTCTTAAGACTGTCTCCCCAACCCTAGTGTCTAACTTACAGGAGTTCAAGGTCTTGAACTTTCATTCTGTTCCTTGACTCTTTCTAGTTCACAATTCTGGGTTTTACTCCCTTGTTTTCTCTGTCTCTGCTGCACTGGGCGATCAGCCTCTGCACGGCCATTCCTTGTCTAGGATTTCAGCTTTCCTCTCCTGTCTGGTTTATCTCTCTGTCAAACTTTCCAACCCAATCTAAACACCTCATTCTTTCTTGCTCCAAAGACCCTACTTCCCATGGCTGTCTGGGATTCCTGCCTTTGGGCGTGGGGGAATTAAAAACATGGCTCACCTTTGTTCTTCAACAGTTTCAAATATTTAGCTCCAAAGGTTACTAGTGGAATCCTTTCCCACCCTTTCACTTTCCCCAGGACTCAAAGTCTTTTCTAGTATTTTCCCTCTGTCCTTCTCCACCTGTGCCTCTGCAGGGACAAGTTCTGTCTGTCTGTCTCTGTCTCTCTCTGTCTCTGTCACACACACACACACACACACACACACACACACACACACACACACTCTATCCTGGACTATTGAATCACCGGTGATCATTTAAGCATTCACACAGATGTGCTGCATGCTGTGGCATAATCCTCTGTGGGTCAGCATACCTCAGGTCCATGGAACTGAACTCACTTAATCTGAACTTTGTCTAAGGCTCCTTTCCCAGAACTAAGAACAGCGTCCAGCCAGGGTCCGTGTGCTAAACTGCTTTCTCTGTTGGCCGAGACCCACAGGAACTTCATTTCTAATCCCCCAAGGCGGCTTCTGCATCCCTTCCTTGTTTTTTTGTTTTTTCTTTAGGCCTGAGTTCTCTCAAGCCTCGGCCCTGCTTTCACTCGGGTGCCAATACTTCCAGCCCTTCTCTCCTCTCCCCTCCTTTCTGGAGAGTTGCTTTCTAAAGCAGATAACTCCTTTTCCCCAGCCTTCGGCTCCATTGTCCCCTTGAAATTAATGACACCTTCTCAGATTCAAGTTTATCTTGTCTGAGGAGCAAGTTCAGCTTTTGAGTGGCGTGTGTGCCAACAGTCTCTGGAGTAGCACATTCTCTTTGTCCTCACACCCAGACCCTCCACAGACTCTGCCAACAGCCTCTATTTTATCTTGTGGCCCCGTGAGCGCAGTGAGCAGTCTAGCAGCCATAGAGAGGCAGGGCTCATTTGCTCTCTAATTTCAGGCAGCAAAACACAAAGTCCTCTGACTTGGAAGAGAACTGCCGGGCATTGTATATCAGGTGTGGGTGTGGAATCAAGAGACTGAGTCACCTCGAGGATGATCTAGCCTTTCCCAGCTGCAGGGGAGTGGTGGTGGTGGTGGGAATCTGTCTCTACAGACTGGACCACCATAGCTTAGCAAAGGGGCCCTTTATTGCTCTCCAATTTACACCTTGTAGCAAGTTACTCTTCATACCCCAACACCCTCCCTTCTAAGCTTCCCAAATGGACAATGCCATATGCAAATTCTCAGCCAAAGAACACCTGCAGTGTTCCGGGTTCTTCTTCAGTCAAACTTGCATAGACTTTACACCTTCAGAAAATTCTCAGACAAGATTCACATAGAGGGAACCCGGAGACCAAAAGTAGCAATCACAAAAGGCAGATTAAGGCTAGGTGCTAACACTCTAGAGTCAAACCAGCTACAGCTCTGTGGGAATTCTCCCAAGACATCCCCGCCCCCTTTTTATATGCAACTATCAGTTATTTTGGAGATTATGTAGCTTTACAGCAAATATAGCCCTTCTTTTTTTTAAAAAAAAAAATCTTTCTGTTTTACACTCTTATGTAAGTAAACCAAAACATATTTTAAAGCCAATAAGGTTACTATTGCTAGCACAAGAGTACCACTGGCAGAAACAAGAAACCTATTAAAGTGATTGACAGGGTTGAGTGAGGCTATCATATCTGCGAGGCCTTCCATAACATCCATTCCTGTCATATCAGATAACTTTTTGTAAAACTTTCCTTAATTTCCTGCGCTAAATCTTAAATCATTTGAGAAGAATTAGGGTGACCCATCAAATGCATCTTAACCTTTTCCCAATTATACTTGCTTCCATTAAACTTTAAAGGTGTAATACAGTAAGATGTAACATTCCAATCACGTTTTAATTTTATCTGCTCCTTTAATATTTCTGATTTCCCAACACTATAACAGCTTGTCTTAAATCAGCTAACTCACTAACTTCCTCATTATCTGTCTTATTTTGTTCAGTCCAAAGTTCTGCAGAATGCTTATGCCAGTCGCTAAGGAACTCAGCAGTCTGAATTTCTTTAGGAAGGGTCACTCTGGCTGCTGCAGCAATAGCAGTCAATGCAATAATTCCCATAATAACTGCAATGATCAGTCCAACCATTCGACCTGTTCTTCTTAATATTCTTTCAGCGAGCTTCTGTACCAGGATCATCACAGGTGAGTCTGGCCATGGCCTTGGTGACTTCACCAGTATCCAGATTGCTGGCCTTGCTCTCTAAGAACGTATAAACTTTCAGAGGTTAAGTTTAAAGACATACTAGAATTAACACAGGTATGACGGGGGCAGCATTCACAAGTGATGCTGTAATTATTAGGGTGCCGTTGTACAGGCCCCTTTAGTAGCAAGTAAGGTCATGGTACATATGCCATAAAAGGATGGCTTAGAGTTAGTCTAAAGGACAAAGTATGCTTATCATCCTTAATGTTTAACTTTCCTTCCCACGGCTCAAGAGGGTGGAAGGCACTTGCCAATTTCCACAAGTTAGTCTGAATTGAACTGCCAAATTGTATTTAACATTCCAACTCCATGCCATTGGATAGTTTTTTACCGGAAAAATCCTTTTTTATTAAGTATTTCTCCCCTTTCTATTGGGAAATTTTCTCTTTTTTTTTTCCTTTTCTCCCTCTTCTTTATTGGGAAGTTTTTCCTTTGAATTTTTTCTCCTTCCCTTTTTGCTACTGTGAAGATTTTCTTTTTTATCTCCTTTCTTTCCCTTTTCTCTACTGGGATGTTTCCTTTTTCCTTTTTTATTCTTTGTCTCCGAGCTCTTGTGTTTTTAAGTGTGCAGTTAACCTTTCAGCCTTTCTTATTCTAAATCAGCTTCATCTAAAGGAAGAGGAGGAGAGTCATCTCCAGTGTCTTGGATCTCCTCCCTTCCATTTTCCTCCGAAACAGCATTCTTATCTTCCTGTTTAGGAACATTCTCCTCTGCTGACTGACATTTCTAGCTAGACTGTGCTCCTTTTTATTCCCGTTCTACCCCAGATTCAGCTTTAAGTGACTCCTTACTCTGCAATGGCTCCAGAGCATTTGAAATTAACTTTAGGCAACATTATGGAGCATTTTTATACAATTTTAAAAGGAGAATCCCTTTTTTATAGTTCCCAAGCAACGTGTTAATGCAACTTGCCAACCGTCAACAGTGTGGACCAAACGCTCCAATTTGTTTGTTTGTTTGTTTGTTTGTTGTTGTTTTGGTTTTTCGAGACAGGGTTTCTCCGTAAAAGTCCTGGCTGTCCTGGATCTGGCTCTGTAGACGAGGCTGGCCTCGAACTCACAGAGATCCGCCTGCCTCTGCCTCCTGAGTGCTGGGATTAAAGGCATGCCCACCACCGCCCAGCAAGATCAAATTTTTAACAGGATGGGCTCTCCTCTCTGATGAGCTCTCCTCAAAGCTCAACACTTGCTTCCATGCCGTCAGTTTTAATTGAACCTGAGGAGGTGCCTGAAACCAGTGGTGATGCCGTTTAATTAATACAAAAAGCTCTGTAAGCTGTTTTTCCTTCCCTTTCACTCCAGGTCCTTTTAATGGGAATTTTAATAACGGCATATACCATTGCTCCTGAGATGGGAAGTTTCCCATGACCCGGCCAATCCTGGAGTCCTCTTACCCTGACAGCGACTTCCTTCAGTCCTCAAGATGTCCAGATTCTATGTCCTTCTTCAAGCTCCTCATTGGCGTGCCAATATGTTGTGGGTCGGGTGTGGGTGTAGGTTCACTCCGGTCCATGGAATCAAGAGACAGAAGCACCTCGAGGATGATCTAGCCTTTCCCAGCTGCAGGGGAGGTGGGGGGGGGGATTCTGTCTCTACAGACGGGACCAATATAGCTTAGCAAAGGGGCCCGTTATTGCTCTCCAGTTTACACCTTGTAGCAAGTTAATCTTCATACCCCAACACCTCTCACCTAAACTTCCCAAATGGACAATGCCAAATGCAAATTCTCCTCCAAAGAACACCTGTGGTGTTCCAGGTTCTTCTTCAGTCAAACTTGCATAGACTTTACACCTTCAGAAAATTCTCAGACAAGATTCACATAGAGGGAACCCGGAGACCAAAGGTAGCAATCACAAAAGGCAGATTAAGGCTAGGTGCTAACACTCTAGAGTCAAACCAGGCGTAGCTCTGCAGGAATTCTCCCAACAGCCTGGTCCCATGGTAAATGGGTGTTTCCATTTTTAGTCACTGGACATTTGCTTCCCGAAGTGGCAGCATCCGCGTACACTCCTGTCAGTAGCGTGAGGCTCGGCGTCCCCGCACGTGACCTATACGTCTTCTGTATTATTGTCCTTCCTGGGTGTTATAGAGGTATCTCTTTGTGGTTTTGACCTGCGTCACTCTAGCAATGCTCTCCAATGTGCTTTTGTGTGTTCACTATCTCCCACCGTGAAGTTCAAGGTCTGTCATCTATTTTGAGTACATTTTTGTGGATAGTGTCAGGTAAGGGTTTATATATATATATATATATATATATATATATATTTTTTTTTTCCGTATGTGGAATTCCAGTTTTCCCAGTGCCGTTTTGAAAGGCTTTTGGTTCCTCCACTGAACTGCCTTTGTGTGTCTGTCAGACACAGATGATAACAGTCAGGGTTCATGTCGCTACCTTCCTGTGTCACACTCTACGCCATTCACGCCAATACTGGTGTTTGAGTAATGGGGCTTTGCAACAGTTTTTATAATTTCAAAAAGTACAAGTCTTCTAAATGTGTTCTTCTTTTTTTTGTTGTTGTTGTTTTTTTTGTGTTTTTGTTTTTCGAGACAGGGTTTCTCCGTGTAGCTTTGCGCCATTCCTGGAACTCACTTGGTAGCCCAGGCTGGCCTCGAACTCACAGAGATCCGCCTGGCTCTGCCTCCCGAGTGCTGGGATTAAAGGCGTGCGCCACCACCGCCCCGGCTCTAAATGTGTTCTTTTTTAATATTATTTTGATGGTCTGGGCATTAATACTGAATATTACTAGAGTACAATTCTCCATTGAAAGTTTTTCAACTTTATTCTTTTTTGTCTAATTTATTTATTTTGTCATTCATCATTCATCATTGTTATGTTTTAAGTTTTTCTCATTTCAATATTTGGACCAATGTAGCCTTGATTTTTTAAAAAAATTTTTAAAAAAAATTTTTTTATTTAAAATTTTTTCATATAATATATTTTAATCATGCTTTCAATGCCTCCCAGAATCTCCCCCACCTCCCTACCTACCCAAATTTATATTCTTTTTCTCTCTTTCTTTCTCTCTCTCTCAAAAAACACAAATACAAAAATCCATGCAAACAAACAAAAAACAATCAGACCAAAACAAAACAAAATGAAACAAACATTGCTTTTTAAATGTATATGAGTATTAAGCATGCTTGTATGTTCTACACCACATGCATGTCTGATACCTGCAGAAGTCAGAGCAGAGCATCAGATCCCCCCTGGAACTGAAATTAAAAATGGTTGTTAGCCACCATCTGGGTCCTGAGCAAGAGGAACAGGTGCTCTTAACTGCTGAGCCCACCCCAACTGTTTGTTTTCAAATCAGGAAAAACATATTACATTGTCAGTACCCTACTAAGAAGAAGGAAGGTGTCTTAGTTAGGGTTTCTATTGCTGCAAAGAGACACCAGGACCATGGCAACTCTCATAAAGGAAAACATTTCATTGGGGCTGGCTTACAGTTTCAGAGGTTCACTCCATTGTCATCATGGTAGGAAGCATGGTGGTATGCAGGCAGACATGGTGCTGGAGAGGTAGCTGAGAGTTCTACATCTAGATCCCCAGGCAGCAGGAAGAGACTGAACCACTGGCCTGACTTGAGCATCTGAAACCTCAAAACCCGTCCCCACAGTGACATACTTCCTTCAACAATGCCACACCTGCTCCAACAAGGCCACACCTCCTAATAGTGCCACTCCCTATGGACCTATGGGGGCCATTCTCATTCAAACCACCACAGAAGTGAAACACTGTTGAGATAGGAAAAGAGCAGCTGCCTCTTTCTTTGAGATCTCTTGAGGCCTCTAAACATAGATTTTCTGTATGCTATGAAATTGACATTCTCAGTAAAACGATCCCCAATATACTCCTTCATAACTGATGAAAACCTATTCACAGAACCCCAATTTGTATTACATTTAAAAAATGTTCATTGTTCTTAAGGTACCCCCAAACAGGCTAGATGGCTATTTAACTGTGACTAAGAGACTTGAAAGTTATGAATGCACCTGCCGCTAAGGCTCCCACTGCCCCATGGGCACGAGGCATCCAGCAGGTTCACTAGGCAGCTGGCTGAAGGACTCTGTTGAGTGTGTTGCTCATTGTGAGTCTCTTGAGGGGTAATTTGAGACCAAGTCAAAGTTGATAGTATTAGGGACTTAGCAGTAAAAGGCTCCACTGCAGAGAAACAGAAGAAAATACCTCTAACATAAAAAGAGTAAGGTACAAAGAAAGACTCAGAACTCAGAATGAGCAGGGCATGGTGGCTTGAGTAAGAATGGCCCCACTGGGAGGTAGTGGCACTTAACTTTAATCCCAGCACTAGGGAGACAGAAGCAGGAGGATCTCTGTGAGTTCAAGGCCATCCTGGTCTACAGAGCTAGTTCCAGGACAGCTAGGGCTGTTAGAAAAAAAACATGGCCCCCATAGGCTCATATATTTGAATCCTTAGTCATCAGGGAGTGGCACTATTTGAGAAGGATTAGGAGGTGTGGCCTTGCTGGTAGGTGTGGCCTTGTTGGAGTAGGTGTGGCCTTGTTGGAATAGGTGTGGCTGTATTGAAGGAAGTATGTCACTGGGGATGGGCTTTGGGGTTTCAAATGCTTAAGCCAGGCTCAGCGTCACTCTCTTCCTGCTGCCTTTGGATCCAGATGTAGAACTCTCAGCTACCATGTCTGCCTGCATGCTGCTATGCTTCCTGCCATGAGGATAATGAACTAAACCTCTGATACTGTAAGCCAGTCCCAATTAGATGCTTTTCTTTATAATAGTTGCCATGGTCATGGTATCTGCCTTAGTTAAGGTTTCTATTGCTGCGAAAAGGCACCATGACCACAGCAACTCTCATAAATGAAAACATTTAACTGGGGTGGTTCACTTACAGTTTCAGAAGTTCAGTCCATTATCATCATGGCGGGGAGCATGACAGCATGCTGGCAGACATGGTGCTGGAGAGGTAGCTGAGAGTCCTACATCTTGCAGGCAACAGGAAATCAGGGCTGTGACACTGAGCGAAGCTTAAGCAAAAGAGACCTCAAAGCCCGCCCCCACAGTGACACACTTCCTTCAACCAGGCCACACCTACTTCAAGAAGGCCACACCTCCCAATAGTGCCACTCCCTACAAGCTTATGGGGACCAATTACATTGAGACTACCACAGTGTCTCTTCACAGCAATAGAACACTGACTAAGACACATGGGAATAAGGCCCAGGCAAGCGGGTCCTTTTCGACATCCATCATCTGTTTACAGTAACCTCTGTTTTTAAACATAATCTGTGGCTTTTCATGCAGTGGCATTTGTTTTGGAAGCTGGGCTCACTTGAGTTTTGGGCATATCCTCTTCATCGACTGTTCCCTTCATCACAGCTTGACCTCTTCTGATCAGCTTTGGTTTGAAGCTGATTTTGTTAGAACAGTGATGCTTGCTTGTTTTCCCAGTTCCATTTGCTTGGAATACCCTTTTCTGTACTTGAAGTTAATGTCACTGCTGAAGTACGCTTCCTTTAGAGAGGAAAATGTTGGGTGCTGTTTTCAAGTTCGTTTTGCTAGTCAGTGTCTTTTGATTGGGGAACTGAGACAGATAGTTGAGAATGGTTACCGAAAGGTGTGAATTTAGTTATTGTCACTTGTGGACTTTGTAGTGTTTTCCTAGTCCTCTTTTGCTTAATAACTGTCCCAGCACCATTTCATTTTTCCTGTAAGTCTCTTGGATGTTGTTGCTGTTCTTTCCCCCCTTCACTCTCAATCTGAAGTATTCCTTCCAGTATCTTCTGCAGGCATGGTTTGGTGGTCATAATCTTTTTAGCCTCTTTTTAACATGAGAATTTTTTCTTGCCTCTTCGATTATGACTGATAACTTTGCTGCACATACTCGTCTGGGTTTGCATCCACATCCTTTCAGAACCAAAAATACATTGCTGTAAGGCCTTCTGGCTTTTAAAGCTTCTGTTGAAAAGTCAAGCTGTGAAAAACGGTGATGTGGCCTGTGTTTGAGGCTGGTGTGAGAATGCTCACCCCTTCCCACACCCCCATACAACCCTCATCCCCAAATACCTCAGTGTGTGTGTGAACAGATGTGGTATTCCCAGTGGGGTGAGTACCCAGGAAGTGCTCTGACTCACAGGAAAATGCTCACCGGGCATGACTGCTTCTGTTTTCCTGTATGAAGTGGTTGGTACCACTGAAGCATCCAAATGAGAGACTCTCTGTCTTAATAAGCCTCCTTGCAGGATGGAGTGTTTTAGTAACGGAAGAAACTGCCACATAATACCTAAAACAAATTCGATCACTAGCAACACTATCTTCTACTAGAAGCGACTCTGGCAAGTCCCTATGGCACTTGATAATTGTAAAAGTCTCTGGGTTTCAACAGTAAGGCTGTAGGAGTCCCCTGAGGATTCCGGAAATGTCTGTAGTAATTGTTAGTCATGTTTGAACGAAGTAATTTATTGCACATGTTTAACAGTATGCTGCCTGCTGAGTCTATTGCTGGCTTTTACATTATCTGTTGTTTTTATAAAACGAATCAAGATTTAAAATGGGAACTTTATTTTATGTGTAAAAACGTTTCTTAAAGAAAAAAAAAAGAAAGAAAAGAAAAAGATGTTGCTCCTTCTCCCAAAGCTTTCAATACACTGTTTTAACTTTGTGTTGTTTATTTAATGTTTTAACTATAATGTGATGTGAGGTGTTTCTTTTCTGGTCAGTTTTTGTTCTGTAGGCTTCATACCTAGACAGGCATCTCTTTCCATAGATTTGGTTAATTTTCTTCTATGATTTTATTGAAAACACTTTTTCTGCCTTTGACATGGAATTCTTCTTCTCTGCCCACAATTCAAAAGTTTGGTCTTTTCATGGTGTCCTAAAAATTTTGTATGTTCCATTCATGCATTGTATTTTTTTTAACATACATTGGTGGTCTGCCTGCATGTGTGTCTGTGCGAGGGTGTCAGATCCCTTGGAACTGGATAGCTGTAAGTTGCCATGTGGGAGCTGGGAACCGAACCCGGGTCCTTAGGAAGAGCAGCCACTGCTCTCAACTGCTAAGCCATCTCTCCAGCCCCTGTATTTTGCTTTTTAAATTTTTCATTATCTTTGGTGATCCAATTCCTGTCCCTTATTATTAATCCCTGGCATTCCGACTTCCACATGATCTAATCTATTGTTAAGCTTTTGTTTAACTCATTCAGTTTTTCATTCCCAGCTTCATTTCATCTTGGGTTTTCTTTACTATTTCTACCTATTTATTGAATTCTGTTTTCATATTCTGAGTTGTCTTCTTCATTTATTCTTTCGAATTTATTCAGGAATTTATTCCTGTCCTCTTTAATTTCATTCTGGTGTTTTGGAATCCTCTCAAAATATTTACAACTGTTCTTTTAAGTTCCTTGTCTGGAATTTCATCTAAATTGTTCTTATTGAGGTTTCTTACTGTTCCTTTGGAGGAGACAACATACCTTGGGTTTTGTGTTGCCTATGGTTTTACAATTCAAGTTATACAACCTTACTTTGTGACTTTTAGTGTGGGGTTCTGGTCCTCTATGTTTTGTGTTTGAGTCTTTGTTTGATGTTAATTGTTTTTGTTAGGCTCAGCTGGGTTATTTGAAGTTCAGTCTTGGGGTGGTTTGGTACTGACTCTTTGGTGGGAGTGGATCCCAGATTGGATAGAGGAAGGTGTGGCCTCTTCACGAGTGGGTACTCTGTGGGAATTGGACATAGTATAGGTTGCCAGGGTTGCAGCCTCTGACCTGAGATGTGAGCAGATGCTTTAAGCAGGTTCTGAGTTGCTGGAAGCTGGGCCACAGGAAGTGCTCGGGCCTCTAATCTGAGAAGTAGGCTGATGTGCCACATTAGTCCCAAGAGGGCTGAGGTGAGGGTGGCAAAGGGTGGTGGGGTGTGACTTCTGACCCAGGGAGCAGGAAGATGCTCTGTACTGGTGATGAGAAGGTTAGTGTTGGAGGGAGGCACAGGTGTGGTCTCTAGTCTGGGGAGTTAGCTCTGTTCGGATACTGAGATGTTGGGGAATACAATACCAGAGGCCTCTCACCTGGGGAGCAAGCTCTGCTTGGGTCCTGAGATGCTGTGTGACCAGTTTCACATGGGTCCTGAGATGCTGTGGGTTTGGACGCCAGAGGATAGAAGATGTAGTCTCAGACCTGGGGAGTGGGTGCTGCATAGGTCCTGGGTCACTGAGTGTTAGGATAATGGAAGGGCGTGACCTATATCCTGGGGGTGAGCACCACTCAGGTCCCGATGCTCTGGGAATAGGTTCCATGTGGGTTCTGAGGCATCTGTGTTAAGATGCTGGAGGGAAGAAGATGTGGTTCTAATCTCAGTAGTAGGAAGTCTCATTCAGGTCCTGAGATACCGGGCATATGAGTTATATCTGGGTCCTGAAGGGCTAGAGGTTCTGGGGATGGCATGGGAAAGATGGAACTTCTGGCCTGAGATGCTGGGAGTTGGGATGACTATGGAAGGGAGAAGTAGCCTCTAACTCCAGGTGTGAACTCTGCTCAGATCCTGAAATACTGAGAACAAGCTCCATCCTGTGCTGGCGGGAAGGAGAAATGACCTCTTACCTGCAAATCAGACCACTGCGATCCTGAGGGTACTGGGAAATGGACTCCACTTCCATCCTGCGAGGCCAGGATTAAGATGCCAGAGGAAGGGTGATGTGGTCTCTAACCTGGCAAGCTAGCTCCAGTGAGGTCTGTGGTGATGGGGAGTGAGTCCCACTCCACTCCTGAAATGCTGGGGGTTAGGTGCTGGGAGAGGGGGTGTGACCAATGGCCTGGGGAGGGAATGCCATTCAGGTCCTGAGGTGCTGGGAAATCATAAGCCTTCTTTGGAGAAAAGTCTATTCAGATAATTTATACAGTCCCCCCCCCCCCCGCACCCCCCCCTCCCCCGCCATGTCCCCTTTGTGTTCCGTTTTGAAAAGGGTCTCTTTGTAAACTCTGGTGCATGCCAGGCATGTGCCATTAAACCAGGCTCATTTTCTCATTGTATCTGCTGTTCAACTTTTGGGTTGTTTTGTGGCGGGTTCTTTATCTAGCCTGATACTAATCTATATTAGTCAGATAAATAGTCCGCAAATATTCTCTCCTCTTCTTAAAATTTTCTGCCCTTGGGCTGGAGAGATGGCTCAGTGGTTAAGAGCACTGGCTGCTCTTCCAAAGGTCCTGAGTTCAATTCCCAGCAACCACATGATGGCTGACAACCACCTGAAATGAGATCCGGTGCCCTCTTCTGCTCGGCAGGGATACATGCAGACAGAATACTGTATACATAATAAATAAATAAATCTTAAAAAAATAAAAATAAAAATAAATTCTGCCCTCTGCTCCTGGCTTGGAAGAGGAAGAGGAGGAGCACGTTCTCCTTGGCTTATCATCCAGAAGGTGACAGACAGGCAGGGAGGGTCTGAGCCGCTGGGGTAATAGCTTTCGGGAAGGGAGACCCTGTTTACTTAGGAAACCGTGCCCGTCTGACTCAGCCGAACTGGGGAATAGGTAACTCCACCTCCTCAAGGTTAGTTGGTCTTCCTGTGGTGTCATAGTTAGCTTCAACTGCCAACTTGACACAAACCTAGACACACCCGGGAAGAAGGAACTGTTAGCTCCGGAGGCGACTTAGAAATAAATAAAAGGAAGAGGGGGCTTCGGGGATGGAAAGAGGAGCTTTGGGTCAGTTCCTCCGCAGTCTCAAAGTGTAGAGACAAACAGATGTAGGTATGCTGATCTTATCCGGGGCTTCCAGGATCCTAACAGCCCACAGGTGTTATTAGTCAAATCAGCTTTCCTGTCTTGATTTTCTCAGCCAGCCTGAGGCTATTAGGCGATCAACCCTTCAGGAACCTCACGGGAAGAACTGCTTCCATCAGACTGTCCCTTAGGGCATTTTCCTTATTGTTAATTGCTGTAGGGGAGCCCGGCCCACTGTGGGCATGCCATCTCTAGGCAGGGTGGGGCGAGACTATGTAAAAAAGGCAGCTGACCGTGAGCCTAGGAACAAGACAGTGAGCATCATTCTGTCATGGTTTCTGCATCAGTTCCCACCTTGAGCTCCTGCCCTGACTCCCCTTGAGGATGGACTGTAACCTGTAAAATGAAGTAACCCTGTCCTCCTCTAAACTGTGCGGTGATCACGTGGCAGTGGGAAGAGAAGTCAGTCTGCCCTTTTACCCAAACGTCTCTTTCTTTATCCCATCCTCTCCTTTCCTGGTGAGGTCCAAAAGTGAGGGTATCAGGGGAAAGATGGCTCTGAAATGGGTCTGCGGAGTCATCCTGTGCCCTTAGCTTTCCATATATATAGATTTACTGGTCCAGATTTCAGATTGAGGGGTATTTACTTCTATAGGGTCCTTTGCCTGTCTGTTTCTCTGTTTATGAAATGAGGCATCCCACAGACGAATGTGCAGGAGGGATCAGAGCCCTCCCCTCTTGTGGATGGCAACATAAATTGCCCCTCCCCCCTCCCTGACTACAACTCAACGCTGGGGGACTAGCACGGAGGAAATGGCACATTTTTGAAAGTAGCTTCAATGCCTATAAATAGTTTTTGTAATCTAGGTCATAAGTGTATCTCAGATGTGATAGTCCTATTTAGCCAGAGCACTATTGTTGATTTTTAACGGCCCTCTTACCCTGCGAGGAAAAGTCACGAAACACAACAGAATCCACTAACAAGAGTTTTATTAAGATGAGGAGAGATAGATGTGTACAGGCCTGCGGAAAGACACGCGTGTGAAGGGGGCCGGGGAATCGTGGCGCAGGCTTATAAAGGCTGAGCTGCGCCTGCGCACACAGGCCCACATGGCTATTCCACGCATGCACGTAGATCACATGGTTGCGCTGCGCGCTTCACGCGACCACATAAAGACACGGGGTCCTGGGTCACGCAAGAAATGACTAGGTGGAAGTGACTAAGTGTCCCGCCGGGCCTTCGAGACCATGCCCAACCGTGGGGGCGTGTTGGGAATCTCTATCAATTATATTCTATAACTCAGCACCATTTATTTAAAATGAATTGTCTACTAGTAATGAACTAATGTTTGGTGATAATTTTTTTATTCTAATAGCAAAATTAGCCCATCTCTAGGTTGAAAACACGTGTACTTACACATACATATATGGAGCAAATCCCAGAAAGCATGCACTCCACTCCACTCCAGCCATTTCTAAAATTAATCCTCTAAATTTACATCTTAAGTTTTCCTAGAAAAAGAGAATAGAAGCTTTCTTGGCATTTAAGAAATACAATCTAACCATTTACCCATCATTTAGGGGCAAGGTATTATTAGCTCTCTCTTTTGTAAATCTTGAACCATGATTTTTTTGACCCAAACCACCCAGCCTACCTATAAGGTCAAAAGTAACATTTCAAGTATTTCACATTTTAGTTACGCTTGAGGTAAAGTGCTGTGCAGCTAGTTTTTCTTCAGTTCCAAATTCTATAGTTAGATGTTAGAGAGAAAACACAAATGATAGTTCCAATGTGTTACTATAGTCCTGAATCCTCCCCAACACACACACAAACACACACACACACACACACACACACACACACACACACACACACACACTTTTAATTATGCATGCCAAGAACAGTGGTTTACTTCTTTCTTCAGGAACTCAAGAACAACTTTTGCCTCATGCTTTAAACACAAAATGACACAAAAACAATTATATTAGTACAAAATGCACTTTTAGGTAAACCATGGTAAGTTTACAAAAGACTAGTCAGCTAAAATTCTCCCGGGTGGGGGTGTGTGTGTGTGTGTGGGGGGGGCTGAGACAGTTCACATTTAGTATTTTCTAAATCACAATGATGTGACAATGGTGGGGTCTTTCTCAGCTCTTGATGCTCTTACCAAGTGGAAGTCAGGAGGCCAGACAATTAACAGTCACCAAAGCCACCTTACGACAGTGTCTTCCAAGTTTGTTGTCTCACGTCTTAAAAGAACAAGGAACCGTGGGTAGAAATGTGCAGAGCAAATGTAGATTTATTAAGAAAGGCTGAGCTATGACTCCTGAGATCGAAGTATTTTCAAGGCTGCAGTATCATAGTGCTATCCCTCCCAGTGGTCTTTTAAGACTCTCATGTGGGAATTAGATGGAAACTGGGGTAATTTTTTTTATTGAGGTTGGCAATTTTTGAGTTCAATGTGGGCAGAATCAGTAAATGGCCTATACTCCCCTTTGCATGTGCTCTTGGCTAATCAGAGAAGTGATCCTGCATTACTTATACAGCCAGGGGAGTGGCCACTCATCACGGTCATCTTCATCCACTCGCTCTGCCAACTGTTACTCATGCTGTAGACTATTCAACTGAGTCACTTCCTATGTGATTAGCTCATGATTTACCATGGGACCTGCCCTTACTTCCTGGGGAGAGCTACTGTCCATCTCAACCACAGAGATACACTTAACATCTTTGTTTCTCTGTGTCCTAAGTTGGTTGACAGAACCCCAGTGGCTCAAAAGAACCTTGTAAGACCAACACACTTAATCTTCCCTATCATATGGCAGATGCCTAGTTCAAAGGAAATTCCAAATAGATAAAATTTGCCATACAAATGGCATAAGAGTCCACATGGCTCAGTAAAACATCAGTTGTTCAGAAGAACCTCCAGGCCAAATGGAATGCAGCCAAGGTACGCTAATCTGAGAGAATTTATCAAGGATTAGTATTTCTTGAGAGTTGAGACTAGAGTCCAGAGTTTTATTTCCTGCTTACAAAATGAGGCATAGACCAGCTGATACTGGCTGAATGGGAAGCTTTCAAAGAGAGAAAGTTTCCTGCAGTGAAAAGATTCTTGCGTTGTGATCCTGGCTCTACGCTCACTGTCTGTCTGACTGGTATTCAATTGAAAACCTTCTTTGGGGGACAGGGAGCAGGTATCCTTTTTCTCTTTGTAGAATTCTGGGATACACCATACCTAAAAGGCCATCATCCTCCCAAGATCTCCCTAGCCCCAGAAATAATATCAAATGTTAGTATTTCCCACGAGTTGTTCCCTTTTCCAGCCTATGATCAACTCATAACCCCCTCTGTCCATTCAGTGACTCCATAATCCAGACAGCATCTTCTTTATTCATTTCTTCCTCCCATAATAGCCCTTTTCCTTCCATGTTCTGGCTTAAGTGTTCTTCCTAGGGCCCCTACTGTGCATAAAAATGTAGTGTTTACATCTTTCTTAACAACAATTCAAATAATCACCTACACTTTTCCCCCCCATGGGATGTCAGGTCCAGCATCAAATCCAAATGTGAGTCTTGCTCAAAAGGAAGGGTGTTCCCAGTATCTCCCTGCACAAAGCCTTCATTCCCTGTGGTTTTTTTTTTTTAGTTCCAGTCCAAGATATACAGATGTAACCCTGGAGATGAGACCGGAAGAAAGCTGGAGCCATGTTGACCTTGTACGCTGTGAAGAAGCAGATTCTGTCTCAGAAAAGCACGTCATCAACGTAGATGAGGAAGATGGCGGGCTGCAAGTCTGCCGTGTATGTGGGGACAAGGCCAATGGCTATCACTTCAACGTCATGACGTGTGAAGGATGCAAGGGATTTTTCAGGTATGATGACTCAACAATTTTCACACATTTGCCAGCACTGACACTGGATCACATCCAACTTGGGTTTTTCCATTAAGTGGTTGGGTGATGTCTCAAGGCCTCAGCTTGAACTGATGTCTAGGGTCATTTCAATGGGCTAATGGTCCACCCAAAGCCCTCCTAAATACTCCAAGATAGACACATATACTCCAGAAGAAACCTCATCTTCAAGTCTTCCTTCATCTACTACCCAGGGAAGGATCATTTCCATTAAGATACACTTTGTTCCTCTTTGTATTTTTGAGTTAAAATAAAAGAACAGGAAAAAGTAGGGGGAAAAATAAAGGAAAAAGCAAGTTTTCAAATCACTCTCATATGGTAGTTGTTAAGGGAAAGATATCATAAGATAAATCAAAACTAAGATAATTTCAACTTGAAGAATATTTTTAAAAAGACCAAAATAAATAAATAAATAGACAGATGATAGATAGATAGATAGGTAGGTAGGTAGGTAGGTAGGTAGGTAGATAGATAGATAGATAAAAACTAAGAGTCTCAGCTGGGCGCTGGTGGTGCACGCCTTTAATCCCAGCACTCGGGAGGCAGAGCCAGGTGTATCTCTGTGAGTTCGAGGCCAGCCTGGTCTCCAAAGCGAGTTCCAGGAAAGGCGCAAAGCTACACAGAGAAACCCTGTCTCAAAAAAAAAAAAAAAAAAAAAAAAAAAAAACAAACCTAAGAGTCTCATGCAAAAGAGAAAAAAAAATCACACTTCACAGCATGTTAAGTAGTCTGGACATAAGGGTCACCATCACCAGATGAAGGACAGAAAGACCAGTGATGGCTCAGCAAAGCTACCTTCAGCATGGGGACTCAGATCCAAGGTGGGAGGGAAGGCAGGAAGCAAGATGTGAAGAAAGAGCTCCAGTTCGCCTTCAGGAAGGGAAAGGGTTTGCAGGTCTCACCTCAAGGCCATCTCAAGACAGACAGATGTTGGGCAACTTTTCCCAAGGAGACATCAGCAAATATCCGTTCACTACAGATGGGCTGTCAACAATACACCAGGAAATTATTCTACCCAAGTCTAGCTTGGCGAACCAATGGGTTTCTATTATTTATAAGTCCATGGGTGATTTGCGCAGATGCATCACTGAAAAGTACCATTTGGGCACTGGGGATGATACAGATAAGCTTCATTATCAGTATTTCTCTGCACAACTTGTAGGCAACACAACAACAGAATCTCTTCTGTTGCTGTTTGTTTTTCTCTTTACTCTTTTGGGCAGCCTGTCACCCAGCTCCCAAATAAATCATACACAGAGGCTTATCCTTAATTATAAATGTCTGGCCTTAGCTTGGCTTGTTTCTAGCCAGATTTCCTTAACTTAAATTATCCCATCTACCTTTTGCCTCTGGGCTTTTATCTTTCTCTATTTCTGAGTACCTTTCATTTTCACTCTGCTGCTTGCTGTGTAGCTGAGTGGCTGGCCCCCGATGTCCTCCTCCTCCTCTCTCACTCTTTCTTCTTTCCTTCCAGATTTCTCCTTGTATTTATCCTCTCTGCCTGCCAGCCCTGCCTATCCTTTCTCCTGCCTTGCTATTGACCGTTCAGTTCTTTATTAGACTACCAGGTGTTTTAAATAGGCTAAGTATCACAGCTTCACAGAGTTAAACAAATGCAACATAAACAAAAGTAACACCCCTTAAAATAATATTCTACGACAGATGAGCCTGCATGTTTCTCTTCAGCTCACACAAGAGCTCTGATTTTAGTCTGGCTCCACTTGGAAAAGCAGTGTTAGGATACCCAGACAATAGAAAAGGATGCTCATTCAAGGGGTGGGGGGGATCTGTCCCAGAAGTCACTGTCACATCATGTATGCCAGAGTTGGCTTCAGGCTGCTCCTGAATCAGTCACTAAGCAAAGAACACTAGTTAAGTCACTAAGCTGAGCATGTACCACAAACCCACACATGAAGACAGGTTCTGGTTCTTCAAGCCAGAGAATCTGTGGAGCAGCTTCTATGGGGACTGCCCCAGTGGTGGGAATCCTCCCCATTTGGGTGCCATCCTGGGACATCAGGAGGGAGGTGAGGTATCACTGATTAGAAACTTAGCTTCTTATCAAGCAAACTTGGACCCAAAGCTTGTCACTTACCTGGAGGACAGGTGATGATCAGTCTCCTTCACTGTGCTGGGGTTGAGGGGGGGACGTAACAGATGAATTTCACAGGGTTGGTTTTGAAAGCCAAGTCTTTAAAACTATACAAAACAAGTAGCCCAGCACCTGATATATAACATGCTTTTGATGAACACCAGTCCTTTTATCCGTTTTTAGAGCGTTTGGGGACAGCATCAGGGGCCTCTGATCTAGGTCTGCAGCAGAGGCAAATATGAGAGCGTGATACCCATGGACATAACCCTAGGCTGACAGATGGTCTGAGCCGATTCCGAGCTCAAGCCCTGCCAGTTACAGTGAGCTCAGTCTTTAGTCCAGGCCTCCCAGCATCCCCCTGTTCTGTTCCCATGGTTCCAAGCCAGTTTCTCTCATTTCCCACACTGTTGGACAGAACAGAGGCCAGAGCCAAGGGAATCTTGGGTCATCCAGATGTGGGTCTGGTCTACAGAACTTCCAACCTTCTCATCCCAGGCCAATCGGAACCCACTAAAAGGGGAGCTGGAGAAGGGGAAGGACTGTATATGTCCAGAAGTTGCTGGGTGCAGAAGGGGAGGGGAGGGGGCACGGAAGTGGCAGGTTTCCCCTGGCTCCCTCTTCCAAGGAGAAACCCAGTTAGAAGCCCATCTCCATGGATACCATTAATAACAAGGTATGAGGAAGGACGGGAGGTGATTCGGGAAAAGCCTGAGTCTGAAGTTGACTTGTCCTGGAAAGAGGCTCCACGGTTATAGGTGCCCATGAGAAGCACGTCTCATTTCCGGTAGAATCATCTCAGAGGTCTCCTCCTCTTCTGAGTCCTGGACTTCAGGGCGGAGTGCCAACCTACACCTGTCCTGTAAAATCCCTAGTGTGTCCTGTCTGCTGCAGCCAGGGGCCGGAGAGACAGGTGGTATGGCCTGTAGCGCCTGGCCCAAGAGCTGAGTGGCCCTCTTAGACTACCTAACGTTCTTTCTCATCCCACAGAAGGGCCATGAAACGCAATGTCCGGCTGAGGTGCCCCTTCCGCAAGGGGACCTGCGAGATCAACCGGAAGACACGGCGGCAGTGCCAAGCCTGCCGTTTGCGCAAGTGCCTAGAGAGCGGCATGAAGAAGGAGAGTGAGTGGCCGCGGGGCACGGGGCTCAGGCTCGGTGGACTGGGGCCGGCGCCAGAGAGCTGAGGCGCTGGTGCGCATCTGCACACCACAGCCGCTGAGCTCGTGTATTTGTGGCCCTGTGGGACTTCGGAGATACAGGGCACCAGTTCTCTGCTACAGGAAGTGTGGTGGGAGATGCTGGCCAGGGCTGTGTCCTCTCTTTCTTTTTAGCTGTCCCTGCATGGTTCCTTTGTCCCCATTCATAACTGCAGTCCTGGTGGCGTCTGGAGGCTGGCGGGAGTGTGACCCTGCAGGGGCACATGTGCTGAACCTGCTCTGTTAACTCACAGTGATCATGTCTGATGCCGCTGTGGAGCAGAGGCGGGCCTTGATCAAGAGGAAGAAGAGGGAAAAGATCGAGGCTCCGCTGTCTGGAGGGCAGGGGCTGACCGAAGAACAGCAGGCACTGATCCAGGAGCTGATGGATGCCCAGATGAAAACCTTTGACACCACTTTCTCCCACTTCAAGGATTTCCGGGTAGGGGCTTAGAGCTGTGCACACGTCCATGGCTATACCAGCTCCTCAAAGCCTGGGTCATGTTTCCAGGGTCTCTCATGCTGTGGTCTGCATCAGGATTCCCTGAGAACTTGCCAGAAATGGAAAAATCTCATAACTGTATTACTACTTCATACCTGTTAATTTTGCTACTGTTATGAATCGCAATGTAAATATCTGATATGCTACCTCTAGGTTGAGAACCACTGATCTACAGCTTCCAAACCCTTATCTCTGTCTCCTGAGCACAACAGGGGGATGCTTAGGATACACTAGGCAAGAAGGCATCCCTCACCCTTCACACTCCATGTAGGAATGTGACTATTATTTCATAAAACACCACCTATCAGATAGCCTGAGAGAAGAAACATGGGCTATGTATATATGGATGCACGTGTGTGCATGCCTATGATCATATTTCTTAGACTGCAGCTGGTCATCAGGAGCCTATGTGGGGACTTGTCTATGACAACACACTGCCCCTCTTCTCTTTGCCTCCTGCCCTTTATCCCAGCTGCCTGCGGTGTTTAACGGTGGCTGTGAGCTCCCAGAGTATCTGCAGACCTCACTGTTGGAAGACCCTGCCGTGTGGAGTCAAATCATGCAAGATTCAGTTCCAATGAAGATTTCTCTGAAGCTTCGGGGAGAAGATGGCAGCATCTGGAACTACCAACCCCCATCCAAGAGTGACGGGAAAGAGATCATTCCTCTGCTGCCGCACCTGGCTGATGTGTCAACCTACATGTTCAAGGGTGTCATCAACTTCGCCAAAGTCATCTCCTACTTCAGGTAGGTCTTGAGGGCTGAGTGAGTGGATGTAGAAAGGAAAAGGAAATGGTCAAAAGTTTCGAAGAAGTCTGCAGGAAATCCTCACGAACTTGGGAGAAACTGGTGTCCAAAGACCCTATGTTATCTCTGCCTCTGGGGGACCACTGCTACCGGAGAATAAAGCCTATATGGTTCATTAGTTTTGTTGCCGTGGGCTGGTCAGCTTTCCCATTTTGGAATGGGAACTGATCATATCAACTTTGTAGGGTGTCTTAGTCAGGGTTTCCATTGCTGTGAAGAGACACCATGACCATGGCCACTCTTATAAAGGAAAACATTTAATTGGGGCTGGCTTACAGTTCAGAGGTTTAGTCCATTATCATCATGCACATGGGGTGTGCAGGCAGACATGGTGCTGGAAAGGTAGCTCTGAGTTCTACATCTTGCCCTAGGCAACTGGAAGTGAATTGGGACACTGGGTTGTATCTTGAGCATAGGAGACCTCAAAGCTCACCCCCACAGTGACACATTTCTTCCAACAAGGCCACACCTACTCCAACAAAGCCACACCTCCCAATAGTGCCACTCCCTATGAGCTTATGGGGGCCAATTACATTCAAACTACCACATAGGGCTGATGAAATGAAAAAAAAAAATCTGAAGAATGTTGGCAAATGACCTTCCTATTTCCCCCATAAGGACAGAAACCATGATTGGACGTTTTCAGACTAAAAGTTGAGTTGGAAGGAAAAAGAAGGAAGTCCATGCAGGAAGAGAGATGTGGGGTTTCCAGCTGTCTGTCATCAAGCAGGCCATGGGAAGGGTGGCTGGTGCTGTAATCCAACAACTCTCCCTAGAGCTGGGCATGGAGGTGATGACCATGACAAATGGTGTCAGCGAGACAACCTGGAACCTGATGTCGTGGTGGAGACCACCACTCCATAAAATGTAGTGTGTGATGCCAGGTGTATTTGCACCTGGGTCCTCCACCTTGCCTTGCCCAATAAGGACAAGTAGGGCTGAATTACACATACAAGCAGCACACTGTCAGACAGAGAAGAGATAATAGGAGTGGAATACAAGGTCTTCATTACTGCAGAGAAACAGTTAGGAACATGTATGTAATAAATTCAACATCAGGTAGCAGCAATGTCCAGTGCAAGGTGTGGCATGTGTAGAAGGATTCTGCTTTCTAGAAACACTTCTGGGAAGGGAAGACAATACTTGACCTGAAAACTCATCAGGATTTACTTAAAGGGGCAATCATTCCAGGTAGGCAAACAGGCAAAAGTTTATGAGGCTAACAAGGAAGAGCCAAGGCATTAAATGTTGGTCAGAGGTTGTGTAGGGTGACAGAAGACAGGCCAGGCTGTAAGGGACCTGGACACAAAGCTAAGGAAGCATGGAGAGTTCCTGGAGGTGCAGAGAAGACCTCAGTGGGTAAAGTAACCCAATGGCCTGGATTATGAGGGGGGAGAGACTGGAGGCAACCTGGAAGGAACTGCATCCTCAGAAAGAGGCTGCTCCATCTCCTTCCTCTTTCTCCTCCAACTTTTGGACGATGAGATAGGGACTGGTACCAGCCTATGGACAGCCTACCTAGGAGTTGTCATCACCCCATGTCCTTGCTGCCAGGGACCTGCCTATTGAGGACCAGATTTCCCTGCTGAAGGGAGCCACTTTTGAGATGTGCCTACTGAGGTTCAACACGATGTTCGACACAGAAACTGGAACCTGGGACTGCGGTCGGCTGGCCTACTGCTTCGAAGACCCTGATGGTGCCCAAGAGACGCCTGGCAGAGGGAGGGAGGGTGACAGCAGTTGAGGGTGACTGGGGGATGGAGCGAAAGAGCTTGGTGAGGGAAGCCTGAGTTCTTGAGTCAGGTTCCTGAGGTGCTGGCTATCTACCCTATACTTACCCACAGGTGGCTTCCAGAAACTTCTGTTGGATCCAGTGATAAAATTCCACTACATGCTGAAGAAGCTGCAGCTGCATAAGGAGGAGTATGTGTTGATGCAAGCCATCTCCCTCTTCTCCCCAGGTGATGGCTTCCCCCAGCGATCTGCAGGAGGCGGCAGCCCCCTGTCTGTCCTCCCCAGGGAAGGTCTCAGTCGTCACAGGCAGACTATAGAGACTGCTGTTTTCCTCTCTGAAGTAGTTGGCCAGTAATTCCTTTACCCTGGGCTGGACTGAGCTTTCCTTTGCTTCTCTCTGCCCCACCTGGCACCACAATGCCTTCCCTTCCCCCTCTCAGACCGTCCTGGCGTGGTACAGCGCAGTGTGGTGGATCAGCTGCAAGAGCGATTTGCCCTCACCCTGAAGGCCTACATTGAGTACAGTCGGCCATCTCCTGCCCACAGGTGAGGATGAGCAGGGAGGGACAGATATGAGGGGGAGCCTTCTTGGCCCCTCACTTTGAGCCTAGTTTCCAAGCTCCTGCCATGCCTGGGGTAGCTTCTGATGACCAAGGCTCGGGGGCTGTTTTGTCACCTCTACTAAGACTTCCAGCCCAAGTCTAGCTGAGGGATACTTGTCGGCCCAGGGCTGTCTATATTTCTGTCATCAAGGTGTGGAAAGAGACTGACTCTACTGTCTCTCCTGTAGGGTCTTCTAGCAAAGACCATTAGCATTCACAATGATGATAACTATAGTGATACCACTCATAATGGCAGTGCATCTATACTAGCTACTATTGATTGGGAAGTGTCAGCCTTGGGGCCAAGAATTTTATGTATAGTATAACCTGTAATGTTCCAAACACTCCCCTGCGGTGGATACCAACACCATGCTACAAGGCAGCCAAGGCAATGCCCAGGATTCCACAGGGTGGAGGACTAGAGCCTGGCAGCTAGAAGATTGTCGAAGCTCAAGCTTGTCAAGAAAACCTGCTTGGGGATTGGCATAGATAAGAGCTCCCAAGCCAGTCCTTGGATTCCTGTGTCCTAGTGCCCAGCCCCATGTCCACAGGCATGAAGACAGCAACAAACCTGATAACGATCCTAAGGCTTTCAAGATTAAGGCCGGCTTTGGGTATTACAGTGCAGACTCGAAGGTCCACTCACCACTTGGCCCGCACTTGCTTTCTTTTCTGTTCAGTATCCCGGGATGCTGGGGGGTGGTTACATCTTTATTGGGTTACTTTCTGAAAGGAGGCTGGAGGTGCTTGCTCCCTTACCTATCATGGGGAAACCAAGGTAAGTGTGTTGTTCAGATGTCGGATGTAGCGAGAGGTCCGGGAAAGGACTCCAGTCTGCAGGTCTTAGCTGCAATGACAACTCAGTCAAGACATTAGCCTAGATGACGGCTCCCCTCACCTCCATATTAACCTATGAATTTGGCACCCACAAGGTCTGAACTTTCCACAGGGGTCTCTGTGTACAAGGACTCAAGCTGGTGGGGGTGGGGCGGGAAGGGGTAGATTATAGCTTCTGCCTTCTCACGCACAGACTGAAGGAATTCCAAATATCCTCAGCTTGGCTGATCTAGGATTTTCTGAGATTGAATTTGTGTGCTCTCAGGACAGGGTCAGCCTGGTGGGATGGAAAGGGGTGGGCTGAAGCTTCTTCTCTGGCTGCCTACAGGTTCCTGTTCCTGAAGATTATGGCTGTCCTCACGGAGCTGCGCAGTATCAATGCCCAGCAGACCCAGCAGCTGCTTCGTATCCAAGACTCACATCCCTTCGTCACTCCCCTCATGCAGGAGCTATTTAGCAGCACAGACGGCTGAGTGGCTGCCCCTGGGTGGAGATCTCATGGGCCAGCCAGATCCAGACATTCTGTATTGTCACTTCTAGGGCTAGGCGGATGGACACATTGATATGAGCCAACAATGTCCTATGACTGCAGCTGACTAGCTTTCATTCCTCAGGCAAAGGACATGGAGCCCCAGGGTCAGCCTGTGGCAAGTGCTGGCCTATAGGTTAGCCCCATCCTTGTGGTTGGGAATAAACCCCCAAATCCCACTCAATTCTCAAGTGTTGGGTGGGAAAGGAGGGACCAGGTCAAGCTATGTAAGGGGGTACATGCCCCACACATTCCCAACCCCAAGCTTTCTCTTGAGTGTTTGTGTGTTCCAGACTTGAGCTCACTATCGGGTTCATTAATGTCACTGCGGAATGCCAGAAGCTTGCCACGACCTTGTTCTGGACACATCACTCAGGTTCCCGCACCTGACCAAACACAGTTAATCACCAACAACGTGACCGGCTCTGGATGATACAATACAGCCTGGACTCAGATGTGGATCCTAACCTCAGCAAGAAGACAAGGCTAAAACAGCTGTTAACAGCTTATAAAACACTTCTTCTAACAGCTAATGTGTATCTAAAGCAAGGGCATGTGACATCGTCAAGGAGCTTTACGTGGGTTCTGAGCTGCACCGGGGTCCTGTGGCTTAGCTGGAAGACAGCTGAAGGGTTCCAAATGCCAGGTGCTTGTTGAGGAAGGGGTGGGAACTGCGGCTGTGGGGACCTGTATGTGACTTGGTGGGGGTACATCTGCTCCCAATCTGCTCCCAAAACTGGACCACCAGGGTGATCTATGGCCAGGCTACCGTACAGACAATAAACGTGTGACAGCAGAATTACCTATGTACACTGAACTCCCGAGTACACCTGGATCCTCAAAGCTCAAGTGTGAGGAAGGATTTGCCTCATTTACAATAGTTTGTAGAACTGTTTGGGCCTTTTCACAAGGTAGGCCTTACTTTCCCACGAGGTGTTCCCTGCTTAAGAACTAAGCAAGTATGCTCCTGGGTTTAACATCAGAGCAAGACAAGAGGATTTCAATAATGAAATTTGGAAACATTTTTGAAAAGATTTATTTTATTTATTATTTGTGTGTGTGTGTGTGTGTGTGTGTGTGTGTGTGTGTGTGTGTGCCTGAGGAGGTCAGAAGAAGGCATTGCATCCCCCTGGAGCTGCAGTTACAGGTGGTTGTGAGCCACCTGCCGTGGGTGCTCGGAACCGAACTCGGGTCCTCTGGAAAAGCAAGTACTCTTAAACCGCTGAGCCATCTCTCCAGTCCCTATTTTTGGATTTTTTTTTTCTGGGGGAAGAAAATAAAAATGTGAGAATGAGAAAACAGAAATAAAAACAGAGCCAAGGTGAGGCTGAGGTAAGAACAGAACAGTCTGGGCAATGTGAGACAGGGTCTCAAAAACACGAAACACCCCCCAAAACCAAACAAAACCACGCATACACCTTTGCACTCTACCAATTTCAGTGTTACCCTTTATAAACCTGACGATCTGCTGGCAGAACATCAAAATCACTTAATTAGCTTTTGTGCTTATTAAATATAAAAATATATACATATCGTAATATAAAATGTACTAACTGAAGTTTGAAGTGTGTGATAATATTCGGTTGCAAAGGAAGCGGAAAGTAACTGAATTTTAAGGAACAGGTAATTACTTAACTCTAGCCAAACTGCAATAGCACCAGATCAACACAAATCAAAAATGTAAGCATGTTCCCTATCACCCTCACCCCCAATTTCTACACAAAGAGATAATGAAAGCATTTGTGTTTGGGAGAGAAAATTGTGCCCTTCTCAGCAAATTCATGAATATAGGTTTCATTCCATGAAATTTGGAATAATTAAAGACTTGGTCATAACGAGAAATATATTTCTCACTTGGAAGTCTAAATTCTATTCAACTATATTCATAAAGCATACATGCATCTTTCCTTCCTCTGGGAAGTTACCTCTGTGTGCTACTCATTTAAAAGCCCAACAGGGGTTAGACTGGGTGGGTTTGGAGAAGTAAGGTTAAGATTAATATGTAATACGGAATATACCCCTCACCTCCAGCTAATTTTTAAAACACCCAGGCAGTGATCCAAACACTAACCTGGTATTAGGGCATAGGAATTAAGACAGTAAGCACTCATTTCAAGAGGGCCAACGGCGCCTAACATTCAAGATATGCAGCACAAAACAATGCACACAGGATACACATCCTCTTAGCAACCATGGCTAAATTTTAAGACTCAGAGATCCAACTTTCTTGCTCTCCAATGTCTGGTTTCCTCTTCAACCCTCCTCCATGAACTTCTGAACAAGTAGAAGCAAGCACTGGTCTCTGGGCATCTTGGCGTTGATGGTTCTTTTTCTGGTTTCCCACTCAAGCGGGTATGGTCCATTTCCAAAGTGCAGGAGAAAAGATCTGCGAGCCACTGTCTATCTCTGGCTCTCCCATTACCCAGTCACTCAGCAGCCACTGTCCGTGTGTCCAAAGTCTTGACCTGAATAACAAATCTTCATGTGGGAGGCCCAGGAGTGGCCCTTGCTTTCTGGAAAAAAAAAAAAAAAAAAAAAAAAAAAAAAGAGACTTAAAAACCAACCCACCCACCCCCACCCCATCACTTAACCAGCAACCCCAGCTCCAGATAGCTCACCAGTCTCCAAAGCAGTTCCGTTTCTCCCAGGTTGCTTTTCTTTTCCATAGCCACAGCACTCTAACACCTGAAGATGCTCAGAAAGACATCCCTCTGCTCTCCTACAATTCAGCACTGCCTTTTGGAAGGCCTCAGAAGTAAAGAACCAACCGTTCATGATTTCAAGGAATAGCTGGCAGGTCTTCAGTCCCACCCCAAATGGCCAAGACAGGACCTAAACAAGATGGCAGTAAACCCAAACCACCCCATTGCTGATCCAATCCTCTCCTCCCCTTCTGCCAGTGCTGGAATTACAGGCAGGTAGTAGCACATTGAGCTCCTTCGAAAAGTGTTAATTTAACTAGCCCACTAAATAAAAGACCACACTTCATCGAATATAAATTTGTCTTTATTGAAGCAGCAGTCACATGACCTTATTTCTAACCTTTAGGCCTGACAACGAGCCAGCCCTAAAAAAATGTTTCTGTTTGCACTAAGAGACATAACATGTTAACATATATTATCCAGTATTGGAAATGAGCAGACTCAAACACGTGTTGGTTATATGGGTGACACAGACCCACTGTCCATGGTGGTCATGTTTTACAGAGACTCCCAAAGACCATCACTAATAAGATGGAAGTGAAAAGAAAATACAGTCACACCAAACCATGGACACAGTAACCAAGGACAGCAGCTTACACATGTTTTTACAACTGTTCCTTTCAGGGAGATTATCTTTCTTTCCAAAACAGTGTCTGCAAAACTTCCTCTACATTAAGTCCAGGGGTTTCCAAGCCGGAAGCTGCACCTCCTGTCTACACATCAGAGCAAGGTCATTTCAAAGAATGCGAGGCGTGTGTTCGTATCTTGGCTTTTCTAACAAGGATTCATGTCTCCCGGTGAGGGGAGAGCAGATGGCGACGTGACTACATGTTGCAATGGCAAAGTGGGCGGGGTGAAGGAGGAGGGGTGGGCACTGAAATAAGGACCACACACTTGTGAATTGTAATTTCATTTCCAGGCTAACCTACTTTTTATTTAATGCAAATTACAGTACCAGTTAACTATTTCCAAACCAAGTCACATAGAACGAAATGTATTTACAAGGGAACGGGGGAGGGGAAAAAAAACATTGAGCATACTTTCCACAAAAAAGTTTATATTTAAAATGAAAAAAAAAATCAGTCACAGAGGCATTCAAGTAGTAATGTTATACAGCGTTTGCTTTTCCTTTATATCAAGACAGATTTGCACAAGTGTTTGCAATAGTTTGTATACAACCCACAGTCCTTTATATATATATATATATATATATTATAATAATAATAAATTTTGTTTAGATTTGTTTTTAAGATGGAAGTGGTCACGCTAATTGGTATGTGTACAGGCCCAAGTGATCCATCGGCAACACATTTATAAATGCAAATTTTACAGGCAAGCACATTTCCAAACATCTATCTGTATCTGCCTGTAGACAGATATAGTAAGAAAAAAAAATTAAAAATTAACACAAGGCAGTCTACTTTGTCAAGCTAACCCCTCATGTACTGGCTGTCGTTTTGCTTGAATTGTGGAGATACACATGGCGACAAACTTGAATAAAATGGCATAACCCCACGGAAAGGATCCAGACCCCAGGGATCACTTCCGAAGCCTCTCAAAGGAGACCTCAGTCTGGGACTCTCCTGTGCTTCTAGCTGTTTCTCTATTTTCAGTGGCTTCAGTGTCTACCAGAAAAGACAGGTTTCACCATAAAGGATGCTTATTTTCATACAGGGGAGAAACGTGTTCATCTCTGTGATCAGAACAATCAGTAGTGTGAATAGGAACCAGACACAATTTCGATTTAAAACAAAGAAAGAAACAAAAAGAAAACCCCAACTCTGGGAGATCTGGCATTGGCCAAACTTCCTTTGGAAGATTCCAAAGTTAAAACCCTTGCAAAGGGAAAGGAAATGTAACAGAAATGCCAGTGTCTTTACATCCACAGGGATAGAGAATATAATCCTCACAGGACCTCTGCATTGGCGTGGACAGGATGACCGGGTAGATATACTTTGCTAAAACACAAACCTAATAAATGGGCCTAAAAAAATGAAGGACTTTAAAAAAATGACACTGTATGTTATGGGAAAGAAGGTGCAGTCTTCTGCCATGTGCAATAAACACATGACGTCTCAAAAATAGCAACCTTTGGTTTGGTAGTGGTTTTTTTTGTTTTGTTTTCCTTCTTCTATTCAAGACATAACGAAGTAGTTGGTGGCAAAATGGATACTTTTTTTTTTTCTTTCAAAAGGCCATATTAGGCACAGTTAGGAAACTGATTTTTAAAAAAGAAATTCAAATGATCTTTCATCCAACAAGATGGCAGGAGGGAGGGACGGGCTCAGAGTCCATTTGACAATCCTCCTCAGCACAGCACCCGGGGCAGTAACTGCTAATGACTTCATCAGGGCACCCGACCACTGACGGATTAAACCCAAATGCCACCAAGACAGCGTGACTTATTTTTTTTTTTAAAAAAGTAAAACAAAACCAATGTCTCTTTCTCTTGTTTGGGAGGGAAGTAGGTAAGGAGAGAGTGAGCATGGGGAGTTCCCGGAATCTGCTGTAAGGCCCATGGTAGGGCTTGGGGAACAGATGAGCAAACCCAAGCGATGTGGGAGCCTTCCGCTCTAGGACTCCCTGCGCTCCACCAAGTCCCTGCAGGGACTAAGTGTGAAATGAAACCAGTCGGTTGCTGTTACTGAGGAGGAGACAGACACATCCAGAACCAAAACCAAGGCAAGGTTACAATGAAGTGAGATTCCAAACATAGTTTCCTCTCCCCCACTCAAACTGTGGAGGGGGCAAAGGTGCTGTTACGTTGTAACTTCAGAAGGAAAGGGGACAGACAGGGACACATGGATCAAAGAAATCAATTAAAAAACAAAAACAAAACAAAGAAACCCAAATACATGGAAGCGAAGGCACTCCAAACTATATAGATACACTATACATTGCTAGAGTTATTGTTACAATAATACAGGCCGGTACCTACTGTACAGAGTTAAAACTATATGGCTTTAAAAAGCTCGTCTACATTTTTGTCTGGTTATTAAACAGAATCACTGCCCTGAACAGTAACTTTTTGCTCATTAATAACAGTTCCTGGGTCCACATATTTACATACAAAACAATAAAACTTAAATTTAAAAACATTGAAAGAAAATATAATATACAAGCTTGAATTTGGTGAGGAGCTTTTAATTATTATTATTTACAAAAAGATATTCGGAGACCTGGATCTCACTTGTGTAAGAGTTCTGTGATCCTGCCATGATCCTTGAGAAAGAAAAATCGTGCACCTCAGCCCTCATATACGCATGCGCGGATACACACACACACACACACACACACACACACACACACACACACACACACAGGTTCGAGAAAAGCACCTGACTTTCCTCTACTCTTCTCTTACCCCATCTGGGGGGGTGGGGAATATTTGCTAAAACAAGCACTGATTTTTACGGACTGTAGCAAGTCAAGTACACCAAGTCCGGAGTAGTGTCTGTGTCTGGCTGGGCAGTTTAATCTGAAAGCAGGTTCCCCTCTTAGGCCACAGACCTGCATGTTCAGATTCTTTACAAAGTCTTTCTGAAAATGGCCTTCCAAGTCATCTCTTCAAGGAACTATGCTGTCCAATACTTTGATTTCAGAATTCCTTCAAACTGCTAACTCTCTCTCAGAAGCACTTCACAAAAGTAAGAGCCTATTTGCTTGATTTGGTTTGACTAAGCACGCTTCCTTTCTTGTGAACTTTGATGTAAGCAGAGGTTTGAGAAACCCCTTTTGTGGCCCAAAGAGCTTCGCCGCACAGTGAGGAGGAGGCGGATGGCTCTCCGCTTTCTCTCTAGGTATCGACTCATTTCGGCAGGCAGCACAACTCTCTCGGAGAGTCGCACACGCGGTCAAGGGGCATGGCAGGGTACTGGGGCCTGAATAAGGACTGCCGAGAGAGCCCTCTTCCCAACGCCTGGAGGACGAGACCCCCCCATGACTTGGGGTGGTCACGCAACCAAGGGCTCGCAGTCCTCGCCATCAGCTGACCTTCGCAGATAAGGGGGGACCAAGGGGAAGGAAGGAAAGGCGGCCATCACTCAAGTGATCTTTAAATGTAGAAGGTAACTGATTGTGCCTTAAAGATTCATAGGTCAAGTAATGGCCCATAAGCACCAAGGTTCATTTTAGAGTATATAAGGCCCACAAAGATACCAACCTTACAAAGGATCAACAAACTAGTTATGAATTCTGTTCCTCACTCAAACGTAATCCTTCAATCCTCCTTGCTTTCCAAGGAATATTGCTTTTTCTTCAAAAAACAAGAGACTGATTCTTACACCATTCACTGATAAACGAAGAAAACTAAAACAAAACTCTTAATGGTTGAGGGAACATTCTTTTCATGATTCAGTCAGTCAATTTTGATACTGTAGACAAAAAGAAAAGGCAGTACTGAATATATGTATATATAACATATATATACACATTGATATTTCATCAGTTTTCCTATAAAGTCAGCAGGTACAGGTGACTTTATCATTTTGATGTGTGGTTTTTAATATGCCTACCATTTAAAATCAGAATGGCTTATCTGACATGCATCAATAAATAAATTTTAAAAGCATGATGTTAAAAAAGCAGAAATTAAATACACAGTCTAGATTTGGATTTAAAATTAGAACTATGTGTAAGAATGTGGAAATTCTTGCAAGCTTGATTTTCAATTAAAATATGAAAAATAGAGCAGTAGACTGTTACAGTTCACATTAGTTAGCTATAATGTCTTCTCTCAAGTGTATTTTTTCTAAGGGAAATAACTTTAGGAAACTCTGGACAAACTCATTCACAGTGGTGAGATCTGCCCCTGGCCTGCTGCTGCCTTCCTGACATTTGCCTTCTGATGCCCCCAGGGCTGCTCACTCAACATCCCATGCAGCCTCATCTTAGGGCACCAGCTAAAAACAATACGAAGATGTGCAGACAGCCTTTGGTCAGGTGAACCAAGATCCACCCCGGGGCACGCAGACCGCGGCTCTCCTGGCAGCCTTCCTAAGCCAGCATCTGCAACGCTCGCTCGCTCGCTCGCACTGGTCAAGAGCAAAACACACCTTAAATAATCAATCACAAATCTTCCCTTAGAGCTTCAGACTTTAGTGACCTCCCTGGGCTACGAACAATACACATTTCTTCTCTCTCTCTCTTTTGTTTTTTTTTTTGGTCTGTCACACCTGCCATCAACACGCCAAAGGCAAGTCTTCAAATACCCGAGGATACGTATACATTTTACAAGTGACATTAAGTCCCTGTTGAGAACACCTGCTAAGCTCCCAACCAATTTCAAGCTGTGCACTGTATCAAAGTCTTATACCAGACTTTAAAAGAAAACAAATTCAGAAAAGAAACCAGCACAGAACAGGTTTTCTTCTGTTGTGGTGGGGGCACGAGGCAGGAGTCTGGTTTTTAAGGTATACAACAGCAGACGTCTGGTTAAAAAAAAGAAAAGGAAAAGGAAGATTGTCGTGGGAGAGACTGTGTGTTCTAGTGCTCTGCTCCCTCCCCCACCCCCACCCTCCTACCCCTTGGATCTCTTGAAAAGTGGGAACACAATGAAACTGGTTTGTATTTATAGATATTTTACAAGGTTAAATAAGAACAACAGTAATAAAAAAATTGAACACTAAAATGAACAGGGTTTTTTGTTGTTTTTTTTTCCTCTTTTTAATTTTCTTTCCAAACGTGACCAGTGTTGCTGAGTGACACTCAAGTAACTGCTGGTTTTTCCTGCGCAGCTGGCTACTTGGGGCCGTTCAGGTGGAGTTGGAAGCTGATGCAGAAGCGGCATTATTGGTCTGTCCACGGTCTCCAGCATTAGTATCTGCAAATCCAAAGTCCCGAGAAAGCGTGAGCAACGTTAGGACACCACAAAGAGCACAAGCACACCGCTTCACCCGCACACAGGGCTGTGGCCTTCCAAAGCTGCTGCTATGTGACACGCTGGTTCAAGCGGAGAGCACTATGACTTCCTTTCTGTCTGGAGCTAAGTGAGGGGGCTTGTGTGGGGAAGACGGGGCAGACTCAGGCTGGAGTCTAGCTCCCTGAAGATAAATGAACGCACAGCCAGGGAACTAACTCAAGATTGCGAGCCACGTTCCAACAGGCCTCTGCTAATGTGAGCCAGTGAAGACAGGACAGAGTCCAGGAACACACAGGAACCTTGCTACTGAGGGTCTGCTGTTTAGTTTATCCACTCCATAACTACTCTACAAAGACTGTACTTCCTAAACTCTTCATTTTCCTCTTCCCCAAATAATCTGCCCTTACACACATTTAACCCACTGGGGTGTGACAGGGAACACGTGAGTGCTTTTGTTTAGTTCATTAATTTTTACCTCAAAATACTCACAGCTGCTTTCAGTTCTACTTTCATATAAATGAGGTGACCTCAGAGTCAGACTGCCTGGGCATGGGGACATCTTAACTCACTGGGACATGGCACATGAACCAGAACATAGTCTCCAGAGCCAAGCAGACAGCCTTTCCCAGCAATCAGTGAATCCCTGGGGCTAAGGTTTATTCATGGCTTCCTTCGACTGTTCAGTCACCCAAGTTTGGTGCACTATTAATACAACAAGAATTCCTGTCTCGATGACAGGTCCCCTGGCCTTCCTTCATTGTCATGATTCCGGCACAGGCTGTATTAAAGACGGTTCAGAAGAAGCCTGCAAAACCAGAGTTATTTCAGGGTTGTAACCTTCCATCCGAAGCATCCTTCTTGCAGCATTTCCTGTGCTCTACACAACTGTCAGCACAAGCACAATCACCACTAAACTACACACACGCCCCCCACTTCCCACTAAACAACACACACGTCCATCACTTCCCACCAAACTACACACACGTCCATCACTTCCCACCAAACTACACAGACATCCATCACTTCCCACCAAACAACACACACGTCCATCACTTCCCACCAAACTACACCCCCCCCCCCACTTCCCACCAAACAACACACAGGTCCCTTACTTCCTATCAAACAACACACGTATCTCTCAATTCCCACCAAACAACACACACGTCTCTCTCACTTCCCACCAAACCACATATGCCCACTTCCCACCAAACTACACCCCCCCCACTTTCCACCACACAACACACATGTCCCCCACTCCCCGCCAACACACATGCTCCCCACGTTCAGCAGAAGATGCCAGGAGGAACTGTTGTTCCACCTTGAAGCCCAGGACTTGAGAGGCGCCCACTATATTTGCACATAAACTAGCACTGTGACAGCTCTGGCCATGGCGGCTACTAGCTGTGCCAGCGGAGGCCCGCCAAGGTGAGTGCACTGCATACCCCACCCACACCAGCAACCTGTGCATTTATGGCACCTTACTCTTTAGCAAAGTCCTATATAGCTACTAGTTTTCAGATGCCCTTTCATGAGCTATAGCCCATTAGTGTATGACCTAATCCAAACTGTTCCCCCTTCTTTGAGTGAATTCAAAGTCTGTTTGCACGATCACCATGAAATGCACAAACCTTTTTATGTCATCATGTAACTGGAAATGAGTTTACAGTCTGAATAATAAAATTTGTAAACTCATTTCCAGTTACATGATCAGAAAACAATCTGCTCTGGGAAGAAGAAGGCAGGCAGAAGACCATCTTAACACACTGTAGCATCTTCCAGAATGACATCAGTGAGTCATGCTCCTGGCACCTGTGCTCTTGATGCAGTCCTTTCCCACCAACAGGGGTGTGACTTCTAAGGCTAGGACATAAAAGACACACGGTTTCTACCATACTCTCTCTACTGGACCCCTGGTGTGAAGGAGAGCCAGCTGATATGATGGAAGACACTCCCATAATACCACCATGATGAGGTCCACAAAAAAGGTGGTTAGCCCTCCTGTCAATACGAGCTTGTTAACCACAGAAGGATCCAGCCTGGAAGCACATCTTCTAACCCAGGGAGCCGTCTGATAAATGCATCCCTAGATAACACCCCCGTGTATTAAAAATAGATTTTTTTCTCATATAATATATCCTGATTATGGTCGTCCTTCCATCCACTAATCCCAGTTGTTCCCCACGTCCCCTCCCACCCCAATCCACCCCCTTGCTGTCTCTCATTAGAAAACAAACAGGCTTCTAAGGGATAATACAATAACAATAAAAATAAAATATAATAAAACAAAAATTAACACGTCAGAATAGGACAAAACACACAGAAGGAAAAGACCCCAAGAAAAGGCAAGAAGAACAGAGAGAGACACAGAGACCCGCTCATTCACATACTCAGGAATCTCAGAAACATTAAACCGGAAGCTGTAATGCATATGCACAGCTTAACCACACCATTCAGATCCCTGCCTTGCCAGGTGGCTTCTGTGTTCCTAACCCAGAGAAGCAATGCCAGATAATGTTTACCCTATTTTAAGTTGCTAAAATTCAGGATGGCAACTCAGAGCAGTAAACAGTGAATACATCAATATGTCAAAGAACTTAAAATGCCACTAAGGGTTGTACTCAGAGGCCTAGGAAAACATCATTGACCTAGATTCTCTGTGATACTCAAGTGTTTCTACCAAACTGTATGGGACTGTCTTAGCTAGATAAGACAAAGATGACACTGGATAAACTACTGTTTCTTTCTAAATTGTTTTCTTTTACCTTATTCTCTGAGGCAGGGTCTCTCAATCAAACCCAGAGCTTGCCTCTTTCAAAAGTCTCCTAGTCAGCTTGCTCTAGGACTCCATCTCCACCTTCCAGGGATCACAGGCTGGTAGCCACACCCACAAGACATTCACACCGGTGTAGGGATCCAATCTGTGGCACTCTGGCTTGCTTGGACAGTAAGTACTTAAGCCATCGCTCCAGCTCCAATCATTTCTTGTTTGTTTGGTTGTATTTTTTGAGACAGTACTTCATTCTCAGCCCAAGTTGTATAGGCTGGTCTTGAACTCTGTGACCCTCCTGCTTCAGCTTTACTACAAGTCTGTGCAACCACACCAGCTTCTAAGTTTTGTACACAAAAGTCTGTGTCTGGTAAACAGAAATTTCTAGGATAGTAGGATAGGAGTGTGAGAGTGAGTGTATAAGAATGCATGCTGCCCCTAGCTTTAGATTCTCAGAAATGGGGAAGTTATTAAGATTCTGGAGTCATGGACTAATAACAACTGTATCAATACTGAAGAAACTACCTCATCCTAGCTCTTCAGGCCACAGACTAGAAGTCCTCGTCCTGACTTCTCCTTCCTTCGTCACTCATTAGTATCAGCAACTCCTATCCATTTGGGGACCAGATGTGATTATCAAACGTAAAAACTGGGAGACAGTGGAGGGCCACTTCACATTGTTGCAAAGGGTCTTTAGGGCAGAACATGTGGACTAGGTTGGGAGGAGAGGTCAGAGGATAAACACAGGAGTTGAGGTTCTAATGGTTCAGCCACCGCAAAGTCAGTATTCCCAAAGTGTGGGTCTACTCCACAGAAATGTCTGTGCTGTGGCCCAGTGGTAATGACAGAAATGTTCTACTTGTGCTGACCAATGTGGCAAAAGTGAGTCCTAGCTACATATGGCTACTCAGGCTGTGATCAAATATGAACACAATTTAGTGCCTTATTTGTCTTAAATACTTCTGAAGTTCTCAAAAACTATAGTTATTACAAATTTAGTATTTCTACAACTGGCAAATTAGTAAGAATATTTTGGATAATCAAATTAACCTTGGGTAAATGTATGTATGCTTGAGAAGGCAAATGCATTCCATTCCTTATTTCCTTTATTATGCTCTACCAGCTCTAGCTGTTATAAAGCCAGGATGTTAATGGTTAGAAATCTCATGACATGTCAGGTCCTACAGAACAAAACTTCCACATCCAGAAATATACTATTTATACTACACAGGTAGGTAATTTGGTCAAAGCTATTCTGAGTGGAAATAGTGCTAATGTAGAATGATATCTTGTTATAACCTGTAGGAACAAACAAAACTACTCTTCCCTGGACTCAAAGTGTACCCCCAAAACTCACACTAAGACTGAAATTATAATCTACACCAGCGAGATCAAGCTCCACCTACAGTGAGGTTTTGCTTGTCTCTTCTTTTTTTTTTTTTTCTCCCCTCGAGACAGGGTTTCTCTGTGTAGCTTTGTGCCTTTCCTGGGACTCGCTTTGTAGACCAGGCTGGCCTCGAACTCACAGAGATCCGCCTGCCTCTGCCTCCCGAGTGCTGGGATTAAAGGCGTACGCCACCACCGCCCGGCTTGCTTGTCTCTTCTTAACATCTATTTTGATCTTGATAGTTAATAAAAAGAGAGGAAACACTCCTCAGCAACACAACTTCAACTCTCTCCATATCACTCCCAGAAAGAGAAGTGGCACAAGACACCAAGGAAGCTGTTGGTCATTGAGAAAATAGGGAAACATAGACGCTTGTCATTCAGGTCGCCCACTAGGGTTCACGGTTAACCATCAGTGAGACTACTCATATCAGATGTTCAGAGGTAGGGCACATTCTAAGTAAGAGACCTGACTGTTCAGGGTAGAGAACCGAAGCACATGGGGTTATGGGTAATATTTTCATTTTAAAGTTAAAAGTTCTAATTTAGGAATAATGAAGAAAAATAAATAAATAGAAGCAGGTAACTTCAGGCAAGAACAATTAAAAAACACAAGGAATGTCTAGACCCACAGGACATTCATCAGCTGAATCAAGATTTTTAAACTACTTTAGGAGGAGGTAGAAATCCCTAGGTAACACTTGACTTAATAGGACAGGACATGCTTAGGGGTTCAGTTTTAAACCTAACAAGCATCCTTATCTACCAAACTATCCCCCTTTGGGTCAGCGTCTCTCACTGGCCTGGAATAAATAACTAGCAGGTCCCAGGGACCCTCTCACTCTGCCTTCTCACACTACATCACAAGCATGCACCACCACACCTGCATCCTAAGGGTCTGGGGACTAAACCAAGGTCTCATGTATGCAGGGCAAGCACTTTACAGACTGAGCCAGGATCTCATACAGCTCCAGCAGGCCTCAAACTCCTGGTCCTCCTACCTCTACCTCCTAAGTGCTGGGCATAATGGGCTGTATCACCACGCCCTTTAAAAGCAGGTTGCATTTTAGCTCTTCATATATACAAGTTTATGAAGTAAATCTAGCTCTAACATAGAGTACATACTAACTTACTGGTGTGAGTTTGTTAAAATGCAATAGTTTAAAACAAAAATCTATGTATCCAGAAGAGCTACACACATTTGGCTGCCGAACTGGTGACATGTAGAAGTACGGACACATACCACCCCTGCTTTGCTGGGAAATGAAGAAGTACTTTTACTGCAATGGAAAGTATAGACTGGGACAGGGTTTGTGGAAAGCAATTTGACAGTCTGTATTAAAAACTATCAAATTCCTCATTCCTTTATTTAACATGACTCCCCAAACCATTTAAAGAGTTAAGTAAGGCTTTATGTAAAGATAACTTTCAAAGCATTTTTCACAAGAGCAAAAACAACAAAGAGTCAAGCAATCCTTAAATACAACTCTAATGTTTAAAACTAAGGAATAAATGAAGTGAATTACCACAAAGCTTTAGAAAGGCACCCACTTAATACTTAGTATAACTTAGTAATACAGTATGTGTCTGCAGCAGTATACTTCCACATTCAAAACAGCATGAGCCCATTTCAAAGAAAATCACATCTCTCTGGCTACTCATATACAGACTAAGGCACAAAACAACATTATCTGTGGTTACTTCTGGAAGCAAGAACACACTACATCCCAAACTAACTATGCATCCTTTGTGGAGAGAAAAAAAAGAAAAAGCCCAAAACAGCCCCATAATTTTCTAAAATTCTACATGTATTTGAGTTGAGATAGAGAGAAGCAGGGAGGGCCAGGATTAGGAGGGAAACCCAGGGAGGGCATCATTCAGGAGCAAATGCTGCAGCAGGCACTAAAACACCACTAAACCAGCACAGAGACAGTCCGGAGGGGACGAGATGCAGCAGAACCGAATTCACACAAAACCAACTACCAAACAGACAGCAAGAGGAACTGTTCTGGATCATTCTTACCCACCTAGAAATGGCTAGTGATGTACAAGATAAGAGGAATTCTGGAGTGAAAGAGGAGACCATACAGTATGTCTAAAACTTACGTAGACTCCAGCAAAATAGATTTCAAACAGTTTAGGGAAGAGGTTAGCTTGAGTCAAGAATTTTCAAAGGAGCTAGTAACAGAGAAGAAACGGTATTTAAAACCATCCTGTAGCTTTGAACATGTAATTACAAATACTCTTACTGTAAAGAAAGGGGAAAAGAATCAACGAAAGGCCCTGATGGGCTCACTATTTTAAGAGGACACGCATGCTCAAAGAACTGAAAAGAGGAACGTAAACCTAAGCAGTCAGGCGAGAATTGGTTCAGATCAGGAAACAGCAAGAGCTTTCAAGGCAAGATCTAGAAGTTCAGCCTCCTGACCAGGTAAAATGACAGAAGAGAGACCTTATGCAACTCAAATCATGAATCCCTTTTTCATAGAAAGGTTTTCAACCAGGAAAGGAAAACAGGAATCCTAATCAACAAAATGCAACCTGAAAAAAGGGCAAATTACACACTTTAAATGTCTTCTAACTCAGAAGCCACAGTACGAGAAACAATTCTAAAACGGAGTCCAGAACCCATTTAATAAATATTGAAGACACTAGAAACTTCACGCACTCTAGCTCTCCTAACAAATCAGGACAAGTTTAATTTCCATCTCTGATAGGGCTACTTTTCTTTTTAATGGAAAAGGGCTGAGAATTTTCTTGACAACAGCCATTTCCTGAGGGTCTTTGTTGTTGTTCTGAGAGTCATGTGTAAATGACTATTATATAGTTAGTTTAAAGCTAAGCAAAGAAGAGCAGTTACCAATCACTCTGAGATGATTAACCTCCAGCAAGACCTGCCTGGTTTCTCACCCTAGCTCTAGGAGACCCTGCCTTGTCCCCTTTGACATATTTTGTTTGTTTAGATAGAAGCAAACAAACAAAAATTGGCGTATTTATCCAATGTGTAAGTGACACACAAGTGACAGAAAACCAAATGCCTTGACACTTCAGAACACACCCGTGATACAATTTAACATCTTCTCCAGGACTGAGTGCTACTCTCAGGAGTTTGGTTGGTTGAACTTATAATCCTATGTGAATTTTGAAGTAATTACTGAAGTAATCCACATAGAAATCACTTTTAGGGTGGGAGGGGTCCACTTTATAATGGTGATGTAAAAATGGAATGTGCTCTTTTTGACAGTAGTAGGTTTCCAGTTACTGGAACAATCATAAGATAGATCATCTCTGTTCAGTACATGATGAAGAGGTGAACTGAAGTCATCTGTATTCATCAGACTAACATCCCCACCGAAGAGAGAAAAGCTGCTCTACTTAAAATATCCCACTACCCCTCACATTCAATTCATCTGACACTCAATCAAATGATCTTTGAAGAAGTTTGTATGTGAATTCGAAGTGATGGTCCAGATAAAAGGATCCAAACATGGTGACTGAGACAATCTTCTGAAGGTGTTGAGAAAATCTAACACACACATACCCCTGGAAGAAATTTAGAGTTCTATATATAATTTTCAAGAGAAAGTAACATTAATAAAATTAAAACAAACACAAAACCAAAATGTTTTTGGGGAGGAATTTCAACACTGACAGTCTCTAACGTAATAAAACATTTCACACACACACACACACACACACACACACACACACACACACACACACCTCCTTTACAATTTAGCATCATCAACAACCTGATTTTAAAGATTTACAAGTGCCCCTAAAATATTTCCAAAACTGTCCCATCTCCATAGTATCAGCTTTTAAAAATACTCATATAAAAATAGATTCCACAATGTATTCAAACAATTTTCTGCTGTTGGCCGTCCAGAACCCTGGTTGTCCTGTTATCATGCATATCAAAATCTGTTACTATAGCCTTTGTTGTCAGGTAAGTGATTCCTGTCTCTGTATATAGTGGCCTTTCTTCTTATGCTAGATATACCAGGAAGCTAAAGCCCTACCCTGGGATTCGTCATTTTTAAGTTTCAATTCTGAGCGTTGTCTATTCTAACACTTTCCAGTGCATTTCTAATCACTGTGCCTACAGTGGCTATCTGAACACCGAACACAACAGAAGGAAAAGTAATCAAACATTTAATGTAACAGACACACTATCTCTGCCATTTTCAAGAAGGGTGAGAAACTGTGACTACAAAAGTTATTAGTCAAAGTTTCTGGAGAGGTCACACTGCAAGAACTGACTATGTACCCCAGAATTAGGATTTTAGGACTCTGTCCAGATATGTAAAGATTAATTTTCTTTGCTTTTCCAGAAGCAGCAGCAGCAGAAAGAATTCATCGAGATCTAGGCATCCGGAAGCCACTTAAGAATTTTGGCCATTAGTCCAAAGCTGACTTCATGACAGTCAGAATAATCATGGTTAATATCTTTTGTCAACTTGTCTTACTTTTCTGCTTCTGTCCCACTTACTTAGGACTGAGCTTTGCTCACAGGCCAAAAAGAAAGCCAGAAAAGCCCAATCTTTACTCTAGCCAGCTACAGACACGAACACTTCTGCGGCAGTCACCCAGGAGCTCTGCAGCCCAGCAGCTTTGCTGGACCATGCACTTGTGCCGTGCAGAGCGTGAGTAGAAATCATGTTTTATAGGTCAGATGATAATTTCAGGATTATGCCCGAGTTCTGGATTCACTTTTGTGTTTAAACCGTTTTAGATGACTAACAGGTTCATCCCCGAGCTGCTGAAGACAGGTATCTGCTTCTTGGTGATGTGGTTTCATATGGTTTCATTATAAACTAGAAGTGACTCAGCCTCAAAACTGTTAATTATTTTTGATACAGAGCTTCTATTACAGTGACTTAAATCAAGAAGGCCAACCACAGTACTAACTTAGAGGTTCATATTCTAATTCACTAAACCCAGGACATGCTAGGGTTTATTTAGGTTGGATGATTAGAAATTCTGACTTTGAAAATACAATATTTAAAATACTTTTAGATTCAGATATCTAAGCCTAGAGCTTTGCAGTTTAAATGTTTATCTCTCTGAAGCATGAAGCAGACTCAGAAATGGTTTATGAGGACAGCTTTGCATATGCCTAAAGGCATTCTTTCACTATGTTTGTGTGGAGAGGGCTCCCACTGATCCAAGAGGAGATAGACTTGGCCTTCCACGTGTGTGGATGCTGTATTGTTTTGAGATAAGGTCTTGTTTTAAGTGCTGGTGGCCTGGTACTCACTCATGTAGCCCATTCTGGCCTTGCACATTCATGTCAACCCTCCTGCTTCAGCCTGCCAACTGCTAGAATTACCAGTGTGAGCCACCACATCCAGCACTTTTTAAAACATTACTGCACTTGTCTTTACTTTGCAGAAACAATAACAGAATCAGTAACAGCATTTTCCTTTCACCGAGGGCCTACTGAGAGGCCAGGGGGCTACACACGTGAGTTTGTATGTTTCTTACTTCTCACAGCTCTACATAACCACAGCCCTACCCTTGCTGTTTTACAGACATGGAGACCGAGGCAAGCAAAACAGAGGACACGTGTTTTGAAGGTCATTAAAGAACGTCACTCCCACTGCCAAACACAACACATGACTAAACAGAGGCAGCTTTATAAAGTCATAGTTAATCTGTTGGTGGACATCAGTGTTGAGGCACCCTTATTTGACCCCTAGAAAATTTTACTCTTTGTGGTATCACACTGTTGGCTTACACGAGAAGTGCTTAAAGAGAATGTCCATAGGAAACACACTTACTGTTCGAAAAAATGATGAAATCTTCACTGACTGCCATTTCCACCAGTACCAAGTCTGAGGACTGGAAGGAGAACTGCAGGACCAGAAACACTTCTCCAAAGCCAATCAGCTTCTTGTCCAACCACCAGTGGGAACTCTTAACCACTGGTGATGCTGATTTCACCATTAGGGAGCTCAGAGCAATGTAGGCAATCCCCTCTGCTGATCACGCACGCACGCACGCACGCACTTCTTTACTCTGACTTTAATGATTGCTCCTCTATTAACTTCCTCATGTCCTGATTTACCTCAACATGGGCATAAACTCTCAGGGTCAAAGTCCAATGCCAGTTTTTCAGTTTTTTACAGCTATAAAACCCATGCGTAACAGAGCGATATATTTTGCAAATTACTATAACTTGTACCAAAGCAGTATGACCAGGTTACAACAGGCTCCTTTCCAAGAATACAACATGTTTCAAAACCCAAGTTATAAACATCCTTAATTATTTCGGTATCTCACATTAAGAAAATTATTTTAGAAGGAGAGATGGCTCAGTGGTTAAGGGCATTTATTCTTGAAGAGGACCTGGGTTCCATTCCCAGCACCCACAAGGCAACTCACAACCATCCACTACTCCAGTTCCAGGGGATCAAACACCTTCTTCTTCTGGCCTTTGGGCACCAGGCATATACATGGTACACAGACATACATGCAAAACACTCATGGAAAATAGACAAATCTTTAAAAAGTTATTTGAAATTTTCTATTCTCTACTGGTTTTCACGTCTTTGAATTTGTGTGTGTTCACATCTATGTCATGGTGCTCAGGAGGCAGCTCTTTCCTTCTACCATACGGGTTCTTAGAACCGAACTGAGGTCATCAGGCTTGGTGGCATGTACTCTTACCTGCTGAACTATCTTTCTGGCCCATAACTCTCATTTTTACTGGACACTAGCTCAGTGAGTGAGTAAGTCAGTACAGCACTCGGGTCTACTTCCCATTGTCAATGACCAATCTGATGTACATGTCAGTGATGCAGTAATTAATAAATTAATAGTTCACTTAACCACTCTGTCTTTGTTCTAAACAAGCAGGCAACCTTTAACATGAAGCTGTCATCTACAAATGTGTTGGGCCATATCATAGCTATCCTGGGATTGCCTGCAGCCTTTGGGGTGCAGGTTAGATATGCCTGGTCTAACGCAGCTCTACTGAACCTCCTGGACACTAGCTCAGTGAGTGAGTAAGTCAGTACAGCACTCGGGTCTACTTCCCATTGTCAATGACCAATATGATGTACATGTCAGTGATGCAGTAATTAATAAATTAATAGTTCACTTAACCACTCTGTCTTTGTTCTAAACAAGCAGGCAACAGCATTAAAACAAAACAAAACAAAACAAAAAAACCACTGTGTTTCTTGTCTGTCTATTTGAGAAAGAGTCTCACTATATAGTTCTGGCTGGCCTGAAACTTGTGATGTAGATCAGGTTGGCCTCAAATCTCAGAGCTCTGCCTGTCTCTGCCTCAGGAGTGCTGAGATTGCAGAGCACACACCACTATGATCTGCTAAAATTGTATTTTCACATTAAATATTTTTAAAGCATATTTTGGCATAAAATGATTTCTAATTACTCCAGGAGAGCACTGTTACTCATTTTGCAGACTGAGTGATCAACACACTCATAAAACTAATAAAGTTCAAATGCCTTTCTCCAAGTTTCACAAGCTGAAGAAAACACATTTCCTGGAAGGTAGGACAGAGTAAAACAGGATCCTTAACCTTTAAAGATTCAAACCAGATAGAAACAGAACTCTTTATAGTTTGATCTTTACTCTGAGTGCCAAATCTAACTACTCATGAAAGACTTCTATCACCGAACAAAACAAACAGAAACATCTGATCTCCTGTAGCATAAATGTGCTCAGGCCAAAAATGTTCTCATTCTCTGCAGCTGACACTGTGGTAAAAGGCAGCTCCACCACTTGGTGAGTGAGCTTTCCTTGTTTGTTTTGAGAAGGAGGTGTCAACTGTACCACTTGTTAATGTTTCCCAAGTTCCAAGGCCGGCTGGCTCAGGAACAGAAACACATCCGAAGGTCTAGCTATAACCTGGGGATTGTTATGAGGTTTTTTTTATTTATTTGTTTTGTTTTTCTGGGGTGAAGTAGAGGAATGAGGAGGATACAGTCTAATTGCATTCTGATATAAAATTAAATGTATCTTCATTGCACTTTTAGCCCTTTAAATGATTTAAGAGTATATTAACTTATATCCATACTTCTTAAAAATCTGCCTATTTAGGGTATTAATGCAATTTATATCTAGAAGTTAGAACTAAAGCAAAGTATTCTCCACAACGTTCCATTCGTAAAGCCTATTTTCTCCTTTAAACTCTTTACACTAAGAAATCAGGATGTACCTTATGTGTAAAATGCACACTATGTGTTCATAGTACTTGTGGGTTGCTGTTTTACATGTTTTAGGTCGAAAGCAGTATTTTGTTCTTTCACTCATTTGACTATGATTTGTTTTTGACACTTGAAGAGTTAAATGTTCATACTTACCACAGGAAACGGAGACAATCGTGCCCTTTTTAAAAATCAGCACGTTTGAAAAAACAAATCAGAGAGCTCCACTGTACTCACCTGAGGCTGCTGTGGCGTTCGTAGGGGTGGAAGCAGCTGCTTGAATCCGAGCGTGGGGAGGAATAAGGATGGTGGCCAGAGGTGGATTGCTGGACAGTTCTAGAGAAACGGAAATAAAAGTTAGAGTGTGATCCGCATTCTCTACATGGAGCTCCTGCATAGTAAAAATGGAAGACATTGCATTAAAACAGTTGATAACTGCACCAGTGAGGCAGTCATCAGGTTAGAGGAAGAGCATGTGACACAAAACCGATGTTTAAGAGCTCAATGTATCTCCCAAAATGTAAGCGAATACGACACTCCCACCAATCACCCCGTCACTCGGTAGCACGGGACTGTAAGTGCTCGAGAGCAGAACTTAAGAGCAGCAGCAAACAGAAACGGTCATGTGAACGAAAAGGCAGTCAAGAAAGGGGGTCAAATAGGATTACTGAAAATAAAAGCATTTTCACCCCATTTTACATTCCTTAAAAGATTACTGCTGAAAAGTTTGAAAATTTTTTAACCTAAAAGTAAGGTTATTTCTGCCAATGTTATAGAGACTATCTTCTTTTGAAAAATCAACTGCTATTATGTCTTAAATCATGTTTAAGATAAAGTGAAGCTAATGATATCCACACTATACATGGTAAGCCGTGGTGAGCTTGCATATATGATTGGTGTTAGCATCAAGTGTGAGTGTCCTTCCAGCTTGCTAGGAAGAATCCTGTCATGCTGGTACTCTAGCATGTAATGTGTGAACTCCCTTTTCCCTCTCCTAAGTGTTGCAGTTTGGGTTACTAAGTATGTGCTCATGCTATCTATAGGAAGACATTATCCTCTGAACTACAGTACGTATCTTGACAATTTAAATAAGTGGCATTAACTGAAAACTCAAATAAAGGAAACTTCAAACCCATTAAGTAGTTTGAGGTTTTCTTTTAATCTTGATAATCTCTTCAAGCTGCTGGAAAGCCAAGTGTTTTGATGCAATAGTTAAAAAAGGTTTGAGGGCCAAAATCTTTTTGCCAACAGTGACTTATTCACAGGCTCGCAACTAAATACTAACTTTGTACTAAATTAAGATTCTAAATAAGACTATATTCTAAAAAAAGCAATAAACTGTTACCAAGATTTGTGAAAAATTAATGGGAGAAAAAAGCTTAAAAGGAAGAAGACTCATTGTTCAGCCAGGGAGAACATTTACCAGCTCGGTAGACAGAAGTCTTTCTTTGGGAAGCTGTGCCCTAGTTAGGGTGTAAGGTGTGTGTAGTTCCCACTGAGGAACAAGAAGATGCTACATTGTTCCCTTAAAACCAGGAGGGGTTTAACAAGATCCTAACTGGGCCAGCAACGGGATCTGGTATGGCTGATTAATGCAGTATGTGGTAGTTATTCTTCATTAACATAAAAGAAATTTAAACTTGCTATCCCAAGTAAAATCTCCTAAAGAACCCGAAAAAGAAAAGGATGACTAAGGGATGTGGTATGAAGCACACTGGCAAAGCTACAGTGAAGACAAGCCTTCAAACACACTGGGCTGGAGCTACCTTGGCTTGCTTTCCCCACAGCCCGGGCTGCCTGGGTCCTCTTTACTTACTTCTCTTTCAGATCGCCTGTTTAGTGTATGTGCACACTCAGCTTACCAGACTAAGAAGTAACTTATACTGCTACCAGCAGAACCTTGCTATTTACTCACAATTTCTTCACTAACAGCAGCTATCTGGATGCGCTCTCTACTACATAATCAAGTGGAGGATTATGCCTCATTCTTCGACCTCTTGGATTACATAGTTCTATTCTGATCACCCATTAATTACTAATTACTCTTAAGAAGTCTGCATTTAAAGTTCACTTACACAACTATATATACATATATACAAACACATGTATACACACATGTACACACACACACACACACACACACACACACACACACATCCAAGATACATATTTATGATTCACAAACAAGACCACCACTACCACCTGGAAACTCTGCTCCAAAAGTAGAATACAGAATATCAAACAGAATGGCATCCAGTAATTCCATGTTCTTATGCAGAAATACTGCTCAAGAGCAATGGTGATTTAGAAGTACTGGGAGAAAGCACTCCTGTATTCTAACAGTGAGTGCATTTTCAAAACAGCTGACAGGAATTTTAAAACACACACACACACACACACACACACACACACACACTCACAAGTACATTTTAATATAGTTAATCTGATGAGAAATGAGTCCCAGGATATATTTATGGAGTATATTTGAATGGATACAAAGGCTCCTGTATAATTTTCTGATAGTCATAGAGCCAAAAAACACTGATGATTCACCTATCCATATTATATCCAAATACACGTGAATAATGGTTAGTCTGAACTGTCAACTCGATATGACCTAGAGTTACTTGGGAAGAGATCCTTGATGAGGGACAGTCTAGCTGTGGTAGAACTGTGGACACACCTGTGAGGAATTTTAATTATGTAAACTGATTTGAGAAGACCGTTCCCTGGTTTGGGTCCCGGACTGCATCAGGGTTGAACTGAGCTAAGTAGGTGCATTGACTCTCTCTGCTCCAGACTGTGGATATGACTAGCTGCTTCAAGTTCCTGTCACCCTGCCCTACCTGCGATGAGGACCCACTTGGAGTTCTAAGTCAAATGGACCCTTTCTCCCTGACGCTGCCTTTGTCAAGGTATTTTATCACGCAAGGAAAAGAAACTAGGACATGTATTCTTCAAACTCTGAAAAACATCCATGCTTGGACCACGGAGAGTCATGTTTATATTTGATACAGGGCAAGTAAAACAATTTTCAATATCAAAATAAAATATTCATTTTTGGAAAAAATGTGAATATTAGATATGTGTATGGTTAAAGCTTGAACTGTATGAATCTTCTTGAGATTGAGAGTTTGTTTTAAAAGAGATGCACCAAAGCTAAGCAGTATAACAAACTGCAAGATTTATGTGTGTACACGTGAGTGCACATGCATGTACAGGTGCATATGAACGTGTGTGCGCGTGCGCGCGCATGCGCGTGCGCGCACATAAAGGCCACAGGAAAATCATAGGTGCCATTCCACCTTGGGATTACGAGTGTGTACCACTAGTCTTGACTTTTTTTTTATGTGGGTTCTGGAGATCAAACTCAGTCCTCATGTGCATATGTCAAGCACTTTACCAGCCGAGCTATATTCTTAGCCCAAGTTTGGAAACTGCTAAAGGGCAGCTGATTCTACTAGCTAATGGTATATAAAAGTGACCCACTCATGAAAGTCCTTCAGGACTTTCAAGGCCATATTCTAAAGTACAAAGCAATTTACTTCAGGTTTATGGTTGCAGTTTTACAAGAGAACAGACACAAGGAGTGGAGGAAGCCCAGGATGAATGTGTTGTTGACATGAGCTGGCCATGTCAAGGATCCCAGAGCCTCAGACCCATGAAAGAATGGCAAAGAAAATCCCACCCGTCTCAGGATGAGGCTCACAGGAAAAGGGCAAAGCCTTCCCCGCTTCTGGTCTATGTTTGGATGTTGGTAGTGTGTGCAGAAATGCCCACTAGTGTTCCCCCCACCCCCACTTCTCCTACAGGGACTGTTTTACCAAGCTAAACCTGTCTGTTTGATCCAGTTGTATATCGTCAGTCCTGTGTCCTTGTTCTATCTGTATGTAATAACCCCACCTCCTTTTCCAGCTGTATGCAGTAACCCTGTTTCTCTGTTCACCTCTATATAATAAACATGCTGAGCTTCCAGGTGCTGAGGTCATTCCAGCCAAGAGCCCAGACCATGTGATCCCTGATTCCACTCCATGTGTCCATCTGTCTGTCTATCTTTTCTTCATTCCTTCAACACCCTAGTCAGGTCCAAGTCTCTAAGTATGAAGGACACAGCAAGTAGCTAATAGTATTTATTGAATTTTGACTCACTATGGTGTGACAAACAGGTTAAGATATCATTTCATGTCCATTAGGAAAACAAAAACATACCTGTGGGGTAATCAGAACTCTTCTACCCTGCAGGTACAGACCTAAGATGTTCAGTTGTGGAGGTAAGAGTGAAAGTTTCTCTAAAGAGAATTATCATGTGACCAAGTAGTGCCCCAAGTATTCAAGTAAGTATTTGCATATAAACTGTCACAACAGTACACAAGAGCCCATCACAGATGAATGCCTAAGTAAAACATAGTACACAGCCACAAAATGGAACACTGTTCATCCACAGGAAGGAAAGAAAGACCAATATATGCTCTACGGATGAAAACAGGTTAAGTGAAAGAAATCAGGTACGAAGGGTCACATGTTGTGAGGTTCCATCACATGAACTATCCCAAGTGGGTAAATCCATGAAGACAAAAAGCAAAATGGTTGCTGCTAGGGGCAGAGAGACTAAAGGGGAATTCATGCTCAATGGGGACATGGTTTTCTTGGGGAGCAAAGAAAACGTTTTGGAAGTTGATAAAGGTTTTAGCAGATGCACAGCATCAGGAGTATACAAATGACACTATGCTGCTGCTTTTTAAAATTTTTACTTATTTATGTATTTTATGTATGAGTGCTCTATCTGCATGTATGTTTGCACACCAGAAGAGGGCATTATAGATGGTAGTGAGCTGCCATGTAGTTGCTGGGAATTGAACTCAGGACCTCTGGAAGAGCAGTCAGTGCTCCTAACTGCTGAGCCAGCTCTCCAGCCCTCCACTGTTTGCTTAAAAAAGAAATACTTCATGAATTTCATCTCAGTTTAAAAAACAAACAAACAAATAAAAAAAAAACACTTCAGGGATTTGTTGAACTGGTAACTTTAAATTTTTATTTTATTAGTAGTAATAGATGATTCTCACTGGTGAGTTAAGAATCAAATGAATTACTTCAAAACAGCACAGAAGAACAGTGTAAACTTGAGTATGGATTCTGAAATCTAATCAAATACGAAGTTTAAGTAGTATTTCACTTTATACACACACACACACACACACACACACACACTTAAGAATATGTGCAAAATATGTTTGGAAACAGTGAGAACTATTCTCTCAAATCTACCTATCATAAGAACTCATCAGGACTTATATGTATGTATTTGTCACATATCTGACCAGGGGTTTTGTTATTTTATTTTTAGTTACAAAAATATTTATCTTTGGAAAAGCTGATGTGAACAAAATCTCGATCAGTGCTGGCTTGTCACGAACAGTTTAAAAAGATGTAAATAAATTTAACATTTAGAGTTCCTAATATAAAGACACTTTTGCAACTAGCTGGAGGCCACATGACCCTTATACATCACTTTAAAAAGTACTCCAGTAGCTGGGCAGTGGTAGCACATGCCTTTAATCCCAGCAGTCGGGAGCAGAGGCAGGTGGATTTCTATGAGTTAGAGGAGGCTATCCTGGTCTACAAAGCAAGTTCCAGGACAGGTAGGACTGTTACAAAGAGAAACCATGTCTCGAAAAAAACAAAACAAACAAATAAACAAAACAAAAACAAAAAAAGTACTCTAGTAACAATTATACCATACAGATAATAAATATATGCTTAGAGTACAAAAGAAAATACAACTTGAAAATGGGCATCATACTTTTCAATTATCCTCAAATTTTAAAAGTGCCTTATATAAAATATTCAGGTGCCATAACCAAAAACATTTCATGGCAAAAAACAAAAACAAAACAAAAATGCTGAGGATGTCTTTCTGTATGCTGTGAATGTGTTGCTCTGATTGATTGACAAATAAAACGCTGATTGGCCAGCAGCCAGGCAGGAAGTATAGTATAGGTGGGATAAGCAGAGAGAATTCTGGGAAGTGGAAGACTGAGTCAGGAGACACTGCCAGCCACACCATGAGAAGCAAGATGTAAGATACCGGTAAGCCACGAGCCACGTGGCAACTTGTAGATAAATAGAAATGGGTTAATTTAAGATATAAGAACTAGATAGCAAGAAGCCTGCCACGGCCATACAGTTTATAAGTAATATAAGTCTCTGTGTGTTTACTTGGATCTGAGCGGCTCTGGGCCCGAGCAGGACTGGAGAAAACTCCAGCTACACAAGAAACAAAAACCAACAACTGTGTTTTTTATTAATTAAAAAAACACTGATACAAAAAGTACAAATTTTCAAATAATTGTTTTATAGGATTTGATAAATAAAAAAGAAAAATTCCAGGGCTGGAAAGGTGGCTTAGTGATTAAGAGAACTTACTGTTCTTCCAAAGGACCCAGATTGCCAGCACCCACATAGCAGCACACTATGATCTGTAACTTCAGTTCCAGGGAATCCCATACCCCTTCTGACCTCTGCAGGCACCAGACATACATGCTATACACAGATATACATGCAGGCAAAATACTCATATGCATGAAATAAACTTAAAAAGCAAAATTGCTAAGTATAGTCCTATGTAATATAATTAAAATATATCAAAGTTAACAAATGCATTAGAAATCTTAATAGGAGAATATTTTATACTCAAGGATTATCAATGTATTAGAAACTGAGAACTACACATACACAGTATGTTACAAAGTGATGAAGACTAACTGATCATTTAAGGGTTTGGTCTTTAGTTTTCTCTGTATTTCTTCTGTTTCCAGCATTTTCTTTACATGCATTGCTATTTGTGAAAACCAAAGCAATATGGAATAAAAATAAAATTTCCTTTGTGAAGAGAACTAGGAAGAAGTCAGTTAACATTCTAGTTTAACCAATCAATGACACCTGGAGCTATGCAGCCTTCTCCTGATACTTCCAGCCACAGGGATTGATACACAGAAAAACAACCTGCTCCTGAGTTAACTGGGCTCTCACTGATTCACCAGTAACTTTATGCAGCCTATATGTACAGTTGCCCTAATTTTTTGTTATAATTTTCAACTCTGTAATCTGCAGAAAGAACATATGTTTATTCTTTTCTTTATAAGATCATCCTTTATATGATAGATTAAGGAGATGGGGAGCCTTCTGTGACCAAGAAAGAGACATTTCCTTTATTTGAAGATGAAGTTTTCCCTTTGTGTTTATATTATTCTAAATTGAATGTGGAAGGATACATGAAATAAACATGTGAGATTTGAGTGAATAGTAATGACTTGTACGGCTTAGCTTAAAACTGTCAACATTATGTGAGTACCATCTGTGCTGAGGGAGCCTTAAACCACATTTAAAAGGGTATTCACATGTCCCAAGACTGTTAACTCTGTTGAAAGCTGATCTGAGACTCTGAAATGTTTGGGATCCTCATCACTCCCATGTTAAGCAGAACAGTAATGAGTTGGAGGGTAGAGTATTCAAAGAAACATTTGAATTATAGAGCTTGGAAAAAAGGAAGTTGAAGTGTGTTAATAGCTTTAAAATGTACCCTCCACATTCAATAAATGAAATGTCTCTTTCTTGGTTACAGAGGCTCCCCATGGCCCTCATATACTTCCTAGCCTGTCAAATCCTTACCACTCAGTCAGTCAATATACTCATTACTTCCTTCTCTTGTTTTATTGATAGGGAATTATAAACATTTGTGTTTCTTTTGGGGGGAGACACCATTAGAGGAGAGGAGTTTAAAAAAAATGGAAGAATGCCTTGGAGTCTTGATCAGGGAGGAAGGAAGTGAACAACACTAAAATGGCGGGGAGATGATGGCTGTCTTTAGATTTCTCAGAAGTCACCAAGGAATGAGTGAACTCAGCTGCCTTTTAGTGTTTACTCAGCAGCAATGGGGCCAAGTCTGGAAGGGATGGGAAGTTCTCTGTCTATTCCTCTCACATAAGTTCCAAGTTTTTAGGACTTCTGTTTTATAAGATCATTGAGTTTACAGAAATACATGTGTGGTTTGAATAAGAATGGCTCCTATAGGCTCATATATTTGAATGTTTAGTCATCAGGGAGTGGTACTGCTTGAGAAGGACAAGGAGGTGTGGCCTTGTTGGAGTAGGTGTGTCACTCTGAGGTTTCGGAAACCCAAGCCAGGCCCGGTGTCTCTCTCTTCCTGCTGCCTGAAGATCAGGATGTGAAACTCTCAGATTATTCTCCAGCACCAGGTCTGCCTGCATGGCGCCATACTCTCCACCATGATAACAGACTAACCCTGAGACTGTAAGCCCCAATTAAGTGCTTTGTTTTATAAGAGTTCTGTGCTCACAGTATCTCTTCTATCTAAGCAACAGAACTACAACAACAGGAAAAATTCATTCCTAGGGCTTAAAAAAATCTGCTGTAAATGCTTAGGAAACAAATATTAATAGTCTACCTTTTAGATTCAAATCTAAGGGTTACACACTATTGCTTATTCTTATTGGTAATAATCTAACTTACTAAAATCTCTATATATTTTTCATGTGACCAAATTTACTACAATCTAGTTAAAAAATGGTCAAACTATGATTGTTTGCAAATTTTCATTTGTCACTCCTCTGTTCACACACACAATGATGGTGTAATAAATTACAGGCATCTCTTCACTTCCCCAAGTACTTAATATGACCACTTCTGTCTCCAGATCATCACTAACAAAGTACCACTTCACATCCGTTTACCCAGTGTGCTTACTTTTCTATTGCTGTGACAACATATCACGACCACAGCAACCTATAGAAAAAGAGTTTATTTTGGGCTTATGGTTCCAGAAGTTTAATTAGAGTCCATGATAGCAGAGGGGAGGTGGCAGGCAGTCGGAGCAGCAGTGAAGAGCTCACATCTCAAACCACAAACAGGAAGCAGGGAGCACACTGGGAATGAAACCTCACAGTCCACCCCTAATAACATACTTCTCCAACACCTCCTAACCCTCTCCCAAACAGCTACCAACTGGGGCCCAAATATTCAAATGCTGGAGACTTATGGAGGGCATGTCACTCAATAGAGACAGAGAAAAATGAAGTGTGTGGAATCACCTTGAGTGGTAAAGTTGAAGAGTGCAGGTGTGTCTCGCCCGTTTGGTAGTTTGACATTTGGGTCCCGTAACTCATCAAAAAACGAATGCGCACAAGCTTCCAGTGGTGTTAACCGGGCGGTTGGTGTGTACTCCAGTAGACGGCTACACAGGGCAATCGCCTCTGGTGGAGTTCGGGGCCGGAAGACCTGAGAGGACAAAGAAGGAACAACTGAGTTCTACTGTAAGAGCCTAATCAAACAATCCTTTGAGTACTGAGCTAATTACCACTATATAAAAACATGGTTACAAAATCCGGAATTAAAAAGTTAACCGCATGTGATATACCACAGTGGGATGAACTACTTACTAATAAAAAACTACGCAAGAAAACTCAGAGGATACCCTACCTCTTAAGCATGAAGTAGCACAATGAATTAAGCATGCCTGTAAACTACTGCAGACGTACAAGCTGACATCTGAGGCAAGCACAACTACAAGAGTAGTTTTTAACTTGAAAGTGTCTACTGCTGTGGCGTCTGGTTCTCCTTTTGGCAGAACAATTGTCTGCTGACACGGATGGCACTCTTCAGATCTTATTTTTTAAATAAGTATTTATTAAATACTTCAGCCAGTATTTTTTTTAAAAGAGAAGAAAAGCTGTTGTTCTAACTGTAAAAATGCTAATGGTCTAGTATTATCTTCTTGATACATAGAGCATTCATTATTCAAAGATTCTGGAATACTTAAGAGTTCCTGAAATGTCTGGCATTAGTCTCTTACACAATTGGACAGATCATTCTCATTTGAATTTCTTTCAGGAATAGACTGGAGTTTTAAATCAGGCAAGAAGAACTTGTGTTTTCAGTAAGAGCTGTTAATTTACAGAAAGGTCAACTGAAGTCTATATTGAAGCAATACTAATTAAACCAATTTGCTTAAAAGAACAGCCAGCTTTATATTCACTGTGTTTTAAAAAGAATCAGTATATATAATGATGAACATAGACTTTATTCTAGTTAAAGTTTAAAAACAGAAGGGGAAAACATTAAGTATGAACAGATGGAACACAGAACCTTTGAAAGGAAAGAAAAAGAAAACATATTCCTCGATAGAAAGAATATGTAAGCAAAGGCAGGGTTGGTGAAGAGGAACAAAAAGGGCATGCAGAGCTCTGGGAGGCTACGGTTTCTAATGAGTGGCTCAGATCACTTGGGCCGAAGACGGGAGAACTTGTTATTACTACAGGGCTTGTTAACAGTCAAGAGACTCATGAGCCACTTTCTAAAAATCAATGGTAACTGGAGGGGCTGCTTTCTTTCCCCTTAAAAAAAATATAGTTTACTACAGAAATAGAGTATTTTCCACAGAAATTGAGAAAGTGCCTTGAAGAGGATCTTAAGAATTTATGTCGAGGCTCGGTCAATTGGTTATTTTAGAAAGCACTCTGCAAGGTCACAACTGCCTTGTCTTTATGCTTTTAAGTACTATAATCTGCCTTAGCCAAGGGAATCTCAACGCTGATACACAACTTAAAATGTTTTGTTTCTCCACCATTTTTGGTCACTACCCTCTCCCTTGTTTCTAAGTGCCAATCAAATCCAGAATGCAAAAAAGAAAAACAGTAGAAATTGCCATAAAAATAAGAAAATTAGGCAGGTAGTTTTTTTTGTGAGGTCAGGGCTAGCCTGGTCTACATAGTAAGTTCTAGGATAGCCTGGGCTACATAGTAAGACCCTGATTCCAAACAACAAGAAAAATACTAAAATTAGTGGCAGTTTGTATCTACTTGACAATATATGGAGTTACTTGTTAGCTAATGCAAAATGTTTTGGCACCACTTATGATATTAGGTGAGTAGAATTAAGACAGCGCGTGAATGTAAAAATAACTCTTGCTAAAATTCAGGAGCAGGAGACATAGACAGTAAGTTATTTTAAATCTAAAAGTTCATGTTTGACTGTGCATGATGACCCATGCCTTTAATCCCGGCACCTGGAAGGCATCAGCAGGTCTGTGAGTTTGAGACCAGCCTGGATCACACAGTGAATTTGAGGCCAGCAGGGCATATTGTAAAGCTTTGCCTTTCCTTACACAAACAAGCAGCTGGGCTGTGGTGGCATATGCCTTTGATCCCAGCACTCAGGAGGCAGGGGCAGGCGGATCTCTGTGAGTTCCAGGCCAGCCAGGGCAACACAGAAAAAACCAAAAAACCAAAAAAAAAAAAAAAAAAAAAAAAAGGCAAAACTACTACAAATAAGCAAAAACAAATCAAGCAAACTAAACCACGCTGTATTTGTGAAAGTCTTTCTTTTGAAAGTCTTAATAAATTAGAGTTCTGGTCTTACTTTGGACTATTTAAAAAAAAATCTATTCCCTGTTATCATTTTTGGTATTTTAGTAGCTACAAGGAACCAGCTACCATTTGGGTACTAAGGAATATGTATATTATCTTATTCTGTGAAGAAATCCTTAACTTGAAGATCCAGAGAGTTAAAAAATAATCTATGCCAAAAGTCTTTATTAGAATAGATTTAACCTGCCTTTTAAAAAAATATTCATTTACTTTAAATTTTTTTGAGATTCCTCACAAGAAAAGCCTTAGTTCAGTACCCTGTGGATAAAGGTTAAGTGGGAAGGTGAATCAAAACTGGTATCTCCCAGAATTCAGATTTCTGACCATAATAAGGGGTGTGACAGCATGCACCTTCCAGAGTGAACAGTCCCGACTAGACGCTAGCTCTTCTAAAGGAAAGGGAGCCAACAGCTACTGAAACACAGTTTCTAATCAAGTTTCTACTTCTACGTCATTCCTTACTCCCTGAAACAGCATACACAACCTTTGGTTGCATCTAAGAATAATTAAAATTCCCTTAATTCATAAACTTCAATCTAGATGTCAATGGATCCTGACAAGCTAAATATACTATATGAAAACCTATACCAAACAGTACAAAACCAGGAACCATCTCCCCACATTGTTTTCATTAGCACATTTCAAGAATGAACAGTTGCTTAGCCTTTCCAAGAAACGTTTTCCCTAATGTTATGAAACTGACCTAAAGTTTAAAAAAAAAAAAAAAAAAAAGTACATACCCGTACTCCTGGGGTGAAATGTCCTGTTCCTGACGAATCCTAAAGGTGATAATGCAGTGAAATAATCCAAACAGGGGAAGTCAATGCAAAAGAGAATAGTCCAGCAAGGAAAAATATATCCAATGTTATAAGAAATCCATGGTGTAGGGGACATAGAAAATGTTTATACAGTTATAAACTTTAAGCATTCGTCTCCACAGTAGCAAGTCCAAATTTTAAAAATTATTTCATCACAAGTGTATGCAAAAAAATCTTTTTGATTTGTGCAGTGGTGAGGCACAGTAAAGAAACATCTCTTCTGTTTGAGTTTATTATGTTCCAATGCCAGTGTGTTTATTAAAAAAATACAAAACCAAAATAAGTTAAAATCAAAATGAAAGCTAGAAGTAAAGTTCCCAAAGTAAAGTGGTCTTCTATGACCTGGACTCATCATCCACAGACATGGGAGGGGGCACATTGGCCTGCTTTAAAATGTATGTTCCCAATATGCTAGAATTCCACAATTATTTTGTTTCAGTTACACAGTATAAACATTTTTTTTGCTAAATTATTGGTCATGAGAGAAATATTAAGTATATTTAATTTATATTACTATAAATTTCAAGCCAGATACTTTTAATTTGTGTGAGCTAAGAAAGAATCAGGCCACCGCGGATTATTCTCCTTTTTTGGATTGACTTCCCTGCTAGAAGATATTTATTTACTGACAGTCTCATTATATTAGGACTCTTCAGGAAACTGACATATCACCTCAGGAGTGCGGGTATAAACTTACTTTTTTCTATTGTGGGTTTTGCCCCCTCATACCCTTGCACCCATGACTTAGGAAAAAAAAAATAAATATAGAGCATTCTTTCCTTTTTGCAAAAACTCACTGAAAAAAAAAATCTTTGAGTAGTACAAATTCAACACAGCTTCATCTGCAAATATGCCCAATTCACCCACCAAAAGCTACACAAAAATTTATACAATAAACAAAACAACTAGGGGACAGTCACAGTTACAGGTGACATGCAGAATAATGTACACCAACACCTAGGCAAAACGGAGCCAAGTATGCAAGGGAGGAAGCAGGGTCTATTGTGTCTAGGTATTGAGAACACAAAATTGGCAGAACTCACCAGTAGCTGTGAACTCCCTTGACTAAGCTAAGAGAATGTAACATTCTTTCCGGATAGTTTCCAGTGGGGGAATTAAATATTTTGCAAAAAATAAATAATCCGCGGATTACTTTTAGTCTGCAGACTAAAATTTAGTGCATGGGATTAAAATCCAGCCCATCAGAATAAAAATCTTAAAACACAACCAGGTGGACAAAAATAGAAAATCATACCAAAAAAACTAACAGCATAAAGTAAGATTCAACTGGGCAAACTAACAATTAGTATGCAGACTAAACATGGCCAGCCAAGTATGCAGCAAGGCCACAGACACCCCTTTAAAAGCTAAATACAAAAATAATAAAAACAAAACAAAATGAAACAAAGCAAAAAAAGGAAAAAGGAAAAAGAAAAAAGAAAGAAAAAAAATGAAAGAAAAAGAAAAAAGAAAATAATCAAATGAACCAAAACACTGACATGAACTTTTGAGTACTTCAAATACTACCTCACCTGTGCAGCAACATGTTTTCTTAAATTCAAACAGACACTTATCACAATTTCTAGTCCATAGGAAAAAACTATCATAAAAAATAATTTTCCTCAAAAAGTCTCTGCAGTGTTGAACAAATGCAAACAAATCCTTAAATGAAGAATTAGTCAAATAAATTTGCATTTGGGTAACTCAGATAACAGAGACAATTTTCTAAGACTTTGGCTATAAAAATCCCACCTGGAGTTAAGCGCTATGACTGAACCTGAGGCCGTTCAGAACAGCTGTTTATGAACAATCACATACACATCAAGACCCGCAGTTAAAGCTGCCTCTCAGTGTCAGCTCTCACCAACGCTGCTGTATCATGCACCCAACCAAACAATATATAATGTGCACTTCTTATGATTATAGATAGTGGAAAATGATTTACAGGAACACAGAACAAATCCTGTGACTGTTCCAAACAGCCACCCCCTACTAGCTTCCATTATAAGCCTATGAAACTGACACAATTTTTTGATCATAGGCAAAATATAATCCCCTAGTTCTAAAAGCTGGTAAGCCATGAATACTAAAGAGCAACTTCGATACTAGGTCTCAAGTAATCTAAAGCTATTTGCAATTAATAAACCTAGATATAAGATTAAAGTGAGACAGTATCATGGGTCTGTTGAATAGTTATGTTAATTAACAACAACAAAAGAAACCAATTAAGTAAGTGGTTAACTTACTAAGTACATAACTTAATAATTAAGTAACACTATTTAAAGATATCCTTTATTGGTATTTTGCAAGCTCTTATACATTGATCTGGTGACACACTGAAATGGAAGGTAACCCAATCTACTATAAACTATTAATTTCCCACCAGAAACTACTTTAAACCAACTTTCAGGGAGTCCACAAGGCAAGTAAATGGCTACATCTGAAGTCACTGTCTAACAGGGTGGATTGCAAACGAAGCATAGCTCAAGCTTAATAAAGACACACACTTTCTAACTTCTGAAGGTTAGAAAAGCAGAGAAAGAACGGTGAGAACAAGAAACACAAAAACGTCCTTTTCTTCATCATGACAAAGCTAGCCCTAGCATTTAATGGATTTCAATTGCATTAATTAAAAGGCTGAATTTTCCTGAATTACATGACATGTAAGGAAACCTTAATGGACAGTACCATTTACCTCTACACTGTAATTCTTCCTCTAACATCCTCATTGATCAAACATTTTTGCAGACCAGCTGCTGGAATCAAGCTGGCCTTCCTAAGAGTGTATGAGTATCCCTTTTCATCCTCATCTCTCATCTTAAGATGTCTGTCCAAGATACAACATTGTCTAGTCTTTTTTTCTATACCTCAGCAAATCATGTCTGTCTGTCTGTCTGTCTCTCTCCCTCTCTATCATCTTTTAAAAATTCATTTGTGTGTACATGCTTGCATGTCAGGGGACAACCCATTGACCCAGTTTTTTCCCTCCACCCTGGAGGTTCCAGGATCAAACCGGGAGGTCAGGCACGGTGGCAAGAGCCTTCACAAGCTGAGCCATCCCTTGGGTCCCACTTAAGCTAATCTTAATTCTGCTAAAACAGCCCTTGTCCTGTGTTATCTCTAGGGAGACGTCTTTCACTGTCTTCACTAAATGTCTGTCTTATGACACTCACTGGACATAAACAGCTTTGGACATTCACAAAACAAAATTTCTATTACTTAATACTTGCTTTAACTATGCTTTCAAAGGCAAGGACTTCATATTTTCATTCTTTATGGGACCCAGCATAACACTGGTGATAAAGAATACATAATATTTAAAGAACAATGATAAATTAAAAAAAAATATTTTTGCCTTCTCCAATCTATCCCCAACCCCATCCTTTGTCCCCCTTAAACAATTACACACACACACACACACACACACTCTCTTATATATGGATTAATCACTCTAAGAGGTGAATGTGTACATGTGTGTAATGTGTGTGTCAGCTAAGACAACAGATGCACTCACAGGGTAAGTAGTAACTAGTTTGTATAGCATTCAGGCCAGAGAGCATTGAAAATATGAAATCTGATTTACCACAAGCAGTGGAAGAGCTGAGAACCAACAGAAATCCCCAGTATGGTTTTATGTTTTCTGGATACATGCACATGTAATGACTATGTCATAAAGAGTAGATGGAATGGGTTTCCAAGAAAAGGTTGACAGCAATTTTTGTTCTTGGCTTTGGGGGCCCCTCAGAAGGTATTTTCAGGGATGTGCTTAGTAAGAGTTGAAGTGGATAAATCTGTCAGGTTCTGAAAAAGCATATTAAAGAGTCATGGAAAAAAATGTAGTTATCAAGAGTCTTAAAAAAGAAATACAATGAGGTTGTTGGCTTTGTTTATTTGTTTAGTTTTAAGCAAAGAACATGACTTAGTGTAAAATGATTCCTCTGATAGCTAAAAGGATCTCAAACTCAACTTTCTGTTTACTCTGTTAAGTAGATGGAAGCAATAGTATTCATCTGTACTGAAGCATGTTCTAATAAGTCAAGCACGGGATGACTGCTGTGGGTGGATACTATGTGCTGGGATACTTACCTAACCGATGACCATATAACCTACATACACACTTAACTGCTGAGTATTAAATTACCATGTCAAAGAGTTGGCAACAAACATTTTTTACAAGTTTTCTCTTTACATTTATTATTTTATTTATTTACTTATTTGTTGTGTTTGCATGCCCACGGAGACCAGAGCTGGTTCTCTTCTTCTAATATGTGGGTTCCTGGGATGAAACTCAGCCCATCCAGCTCAATGGCAAGTGGCTTTTCCTGCTAAGCCATCTTGCTGGCTCTCAACAAACATTCTGAAGTAATTTGTATCCCTGTTATCATTATGAAATGAAAAATTAGAAATTGCTGAAATATATACAATTTGACTCAATGGGTACCAAAGTAGTTACATGATGAAGAATAATTAGACTACATGGACAATGAGAAAATTTCATGAAAGAAGGGAGACCTGAGATGGATTAATATTTGCTTAGTAGAGAAGAAAAGAATACTGTATGTGGGACGTGGAGAGGGAAAAACACTAGCAAGAAGATAAAGAAATGTAGCTTCTCCTGGATCAATGAGGAAATTTGATTCCGTCAGAAAATTGAGCATGGCTGCAGCATACACAGCTAACTTATTAAGTAGTCTAATGTTCGGATAAAAATGGGACCCTTGGGATTCTGTTCTACTTCTTTCCACAAACCAATAAAGTCACAAACGACTTCCACCACTTTGTATAATTATACAGACACTTGCATTACTTATCTGACCTCGGATTATCTGCTACCAGGACAAAAGAGAGTATTTGTCAGAGTAATTTAAACAAAAGGTATCAGCTACTCAATACTAGGAACAGGATGGGAGACACCCATGGCAACTACAGAATGAGAATGACCAGACTAGGGAATCTCCAATCTACCTTAATTACACACTGAACTTTAAATTCATTGCCTAATGGTATGTATTTGAGAGATGGAGAAAGTAGTACAATGTGGGAAAGACATAGTTCTAGTAACTAGATCCCTTGGGGAATCTCAGGGGCAAGCCAAGGACTAAGTCTATTTGCTGAAAGGACAGCTAGGAAAAGACTGAGAACAGTATGACCTAGATGGTCAGCACCCAAAGTGGGGTTGCTCTAAGCATAATGGATGAGCAGTTAATATCTATACTGGAAATCATAATAAATCGGGACATGTGATCACCCTTGTTATAGTATGTATTTCACAGCCACCTTTCCTAAAGGCTACGAGGACTCAGAGAAGTAAGAAAGCTAGTTTGGAGTGTAAGGAGAAAGATGGACTGGACTTTCTGATGATGAAGGAGCGAAATCAGTAAGGAAGTAGGAGGTTGTTTTATAGGTCAACACTATCACAGTGACCTAAACCAAGACCAGGATAATGAGGCAGAAGAAAGAGACAAGGCAGAAGTAGGTTAGAAGTAGAATGCTCTCCATTTATTCATGACTAAAATAATATTTTGTAATTATTATAGCTGTATTTACAAAACAGAAATAAGAAGAAGCAACAGTATTTAAACCCTACTTCCTACCTAGATCCTAATGATCTGCTGTTTTGCTATCCCTCCATGTACTAAAGGCAGGATTTAAATTTCTTCTCTTTTTTCCAACCAAATCTCTATTTAATTCTCAATCTACTACTGTAACACTTCCTTTAGCTATCAATCTGGTATTTCTTCTTTGAAATATATAGCATACACCAAAACATAAGCTTTCGTTTTCTTTCCCACTTAAACCATTAAGTGCTTTATCAACAAATTAGGCTATACTAGATATTTTATAGTTTTTAAGATATGTTTAATTTTATGTGTATGTGGTTTTCCCTCCATGTATGTATGTGTACATACATAGATATGTGTGTCTGGTACCTGCGGAGGTCAGAGGATATCAGATCTCCTGGGAGTTCTGGGAACTGAACCCCTAGTCCTCTGCAAGAGTAACAAATGTCTTAAGGGGTGAGCCAACGCTCTGGTCCCATTCTAGCTATTCTGTAATGGTCCAGAGCAACTTGAATGGATTCTTAAATCCTCACAACCCCTGTAGTACAGCATCCCTCTATCTGTTCTGTACACTGACTGGTACCCTTTATTTGTGAGGAAGACAGTTTTCTCTTTCATCTTCATTCTGTCTACACTTTTGAGAATACAAATGACTCACCCTGCAGAACAGCACATCTGTAAAAATATTCTGTTTTTAGAAAGAGCACAGAGACTGTTACACAGGACTCCGTGACCCGGCTTTCGGTGTACTTTTGAGTCGACGTGAAGGAGTGTGGTCACTGCTGAGGGTGACAGTGTAGCCAGGAAGCCAGGGCTCACACTCTCCTGGTTTTAGCAAAGAGCACGGAAGTGGGTTCTAAAGGTGACAGCAGGAAACAAAGGGATGCTTGTCCGTCTTTCCAGACCAAAGGACAAGTGTTCTAGGGAACATTTTCAGTGCCGCTGCTGGCTACCTGCCGCAGGCGGCATTTCTCAGCTGCTGTAAACTACAACAATGGGAGGAGACAGAAGATGCGACTATGCTACCTCTAGAATTCTTAAGCTCCAGTTTATTTTTGAAAAATCTTTAAAAAGAAAAATTCAGTACAAGCATAGCATATTCTGATCATTTATCCAACTCAGATTTCTGTGTACCACATAAGTTTGTGTGTATTAATGAGACATTAATACAAATGTGTTTATTATGGAATATATCTGCATAAAGGGAAAGCTAAACTGTCAAAGGATACTATATAAATGAAGAGTTCATGGTAGTTTAATATAAAAGATGAGAGAATTGAACAATTATTCTATATATGGTATAGAAGAGGAGATCGAAGTGAAAGAGCTTTATATTTCATCCAAGTTTAGAAAGTATGTGGGGTATTAAGAGAAACATCAGGAATCCAAGAAGGCAGAGAAAAGTTTAAACTAATTCACTACAGCTCTTTCTGCTGGCTACATTTCATAATTAGCTGTTATTCATATTTTATTCTGGCTAGTATTTCCATTGCAGAGAGAAAATTGGAGGTGGGGATAAAGGATATGACACATACCACCATTGGTGTCAGTACTGATCATTAAAGGGGTCTATAACCTCAACTGCAGCACCTGTGTCTGTCAACTCCACTGTGTGTGTCAACATGGAGGACAAGTGGTGAATACTCAGACATACCAAGACGGATGTCTTAGAAGAACCCTCCCCCTTCTTCCTTCATAAAAATAATGATGACTTAAAATATGGAAGTACAGATAGGCAGAACATAAATTCTTCCAGAATTATAATCTTCCTGTATCAATCTATATTTTGGAACATGCCCCTGTCTCTTTGACTTAGTTGGAATTACAGTATACTATAAACTCCTCATGATTACACTGACCTGTAATAATTCCAGTGGGTTCAATCTGTTACTTGGTCTCTAATCCCAACAAGTCACCTAGGATCCTCTGGGTTTAGAGCCATAGAAAAGATCCTACGTATTAATTTCACTTAGCTCCAAAATAAGCCTTAAATATAAAGATCAAAGACCACTTTACCAAGGACTAGTGCTCACCATAAATTTTAAAATGAAGGGGACCTGGCCTCTTGGGAGAATGAAAGACTCAACTTGTATTTCTGGAACTAAAATATTACTGATATCTGTGTTTAAAGTAGGAAAGAAATAGTGAATGTTAAGAGTTTGTCTAAAGAGAGGTCATGAGAATGTTAAAGGAAGTACCTGGAATCCTCATGTCATTGAGAGAATAACAGAAGAGAAGAGAGACAGGTGTACTGATTACAGGGAGTATAAACTATTTCATCGATAGCCTTAAATTACTTCACCTCTTACTCTTAACTGTTTTACAATCAACTAAACAAACTTATCAATATATAAAACAAGTTATGAGGACATTTTAAAATACAGTGTCTAGTTTGAAATGCATACTAAAAAGCTGACTGTTTCTAACCTACTATCTGTCTGTCTGTGTGTCTGTCTACCTGAATGATGTGGCACATGACTATGAATTAAAGACCCAGTATTAGACACACACTGTTGTGTACACAGAGCTAGTGTTAGCTTACTACCAGCAGGGTCACAGGTGCCTGCGGTCTGGATCATGGGATTCCTGTCTTCGGCTAGAGTTTCTGAATCTATAAAATGAGGCAGCTACAAATGCACTCCAGCTATAAATCCTAATACATTCTATTTTTTCTTTACACACTTCATCTCATCACACAACCAGAGGTGGAAAAACTCCTGATTAGACTTTCCCAAAAGCTAGTGGCATCCTATAAACATTATAAATTATTTCCAAGTATGTATCCAACAAGATTACACCTGTTTAAAAATACTGCTCCTTAAGTACCACCAGGACAATAAACAAGAAAAACATGCAACATCTATAAGAAGGTCTATGTTTTGGTAGTTTAAAAGAATAAAGAAAAATGTAAAGGGCTTTTATTTATGATAATATTGAATTATGCATCTCTATTTAAAATCAAGAAATTAAGTTTAAATTCTTAGGTTTTTAAAATTCCTGTCCCATTATTTGAATGTTATGGGTACTTTGTTCTGACTTGCAAATGAAAGCCCAGGCTGGACACTGTCTACAGGCATCAACAGGAATAAAGTACACTGTCAAAAGAACACTGAACTACGGCCACTGAGCTACCTTCACAGAGAAGGAACGGCTGTGCTTTTGAAATTGACACAAGGTATGTGGTCTCAAAATAGTTTAGCTTAAGTACAATGAGAACCCCAAGATTTAGTTAACTATTAGCTGACGTACTTTCTCAAAAGCTCATTTTGACTCACCTTTGTCCAAGGATGTGCCTTAATCTGAGGGAATTTGAATTCTGTATAATTTGGGTTCATTTCTCTAATTTGCTCCCTTGTTGGTGTTCCCAGGACCTAGACCAAGAAAAAGAAATATTGTCAACTTTGTCTATCTATATATATTGATGCACGGGTTTTACTGAAATAAAGAATTCAAATCAGAAATAAAATATAAAACTCAATAGATTTTGTGAAAGCTTTTTCATTTGTATCTATTTGTAAAACCATGTTATTCCACCACAGACTGATGTTCTATGATAAGAATGATGTTAAAATTATTACTAGAGGGGCTGGAGAGATGGCTCAGCGGTTAAGAACACTGGCTACTCTTCTGGAGGACCAGGGTTCAATTCTCAGCAACCACATGGCGGCTCACAGCTGTCTATAAGTTCCAGTTCCAGGGGCTCTGACAACTTCACACAGACATGTAGGCAGGCAAAACACCAATGCATATAAAATAAAAAATCATTTTGCCAGGCGGTAGTGGCACACATCTTTAATCCCAGCACTCAGGAGGCAGAGGCAGGCAGATCTCTGTGAGTTCAAGGCCAGCCTGGTCTACAGAGCGAGTTCCAGGACAGCTAGGGCTGTTACACAGAGAAACCCTGTCTCAAAAAAAAAAAAAAAAAAAAAAAATTACTAGAAAATATTCCAGGGACTGGCTCACTAGTTAAGAACACAGCTATCCGTAACTCTAGTCCCAGGAGGTCCTATAATACCCCCTGGCTTCTGAGGGCACCAAGCACTACTATGCTGTAGACACACATGCATGCAAAACACCCATGCACGTAAAATAAATAAAAATTTACAAAATATTCAAGTAACCCCAGCTTCCTTTCCCATTGTATTCCAACACTGTCTTAGTAGCTGTAAGAAGGAAAAAAAGCAATAATCAAGTTGGCCAGGCCTGGCAATGATGTAACCTGAAATCTGTTGGCAAATTTCAAGCAGGTCTTCTCTAAAACTCTAGGTTTGATTCATACATACATAAAAACTAGATTTTAAAAAAAAGCTAAAAAAAAAAACCAATCAAGGTAAAATCAAGTAGATTCTACACAGAGGAACAATCGATTTTCGATGGTCACATCTGAATAAGACTTTTATTTGTGGAATAAAGCCCGTACTCTATCTGTCCTATTACAAATGCCAATCAGAAGCTGTGTCAAGGACTTTCATCATTTCACTCAATTTCACTGAATAGTGTCACTATGTAAAAGAAACTACATGAAGATCTAGAGAAGACAAAGAACAAGAGAACTCATAGCTGTTTATTAAAAATATGTAAGTATAATACACGGCAAAAAACAAATTGAGCGCTTCATTCCCTCTAGAGCTGTACTTGGCACTGGACACAAGGAAGGCCACACAAGACAGGTTTCCAGGAGAAGCATCACACACACACACACACACAGACACACACACACACACACACACACACACACACACACACACCCATACACACTATTAAGACTTCACATATTACTTATCTTTATTACCTTAGAGCCCAATATGAATGAAATATTTGTTTACTGAGACAGGATCTTACTAGATAGCCTTGGCTAGCCCAGAACTCAGAGATCCACTCAACTGCTCTGAGTACTGGGCTTAAAGTCATGTATCACTATGACCAGCTGAAACAAGTTTACTGAAAAATAAAAAAATCACACTATTTACAACTTAATGGCAGTTTCGTGGGAGAGTAATACAATGTCAAATATTTAATTTGTGCTAGCAACCAATGAATAATTAGGGGTAGTTCTGTAAACATTCAGAACAAAGTAAAGATTTTTTTTTTTTTTTAAAAGACAATCTCACTATGTAGTCCTTGCTGGCCTGGAACTCATTGGTATCTGCCTGTCCCCTGCCTCCCGAGTGCTGGGATTAAAAGAGTACAGCACCATGCCCAAGCCACACTCCTTAGTTTTTGATTGGCTTTAATTCTCTAGACACCATTAAAACCTTTGTAACTTCCTTAACTTTTTAAATAGACTTTTCTTCAAAAGATACTCTTAAGAAAATAAGAAGTCAAAGACTGAGATAAGATTGTAAAACACATTCTTCAACATCTCTAGACTTTATTAGGAACTCTACTTGACTCGGAAAATACTGAGGAGACATCTGCATTCCCACGTCTATTGCTTTACAATAGTCAAGATACAGGATCAGTCTATGTGTACACTGATGGGGATGAACACAAAAAAATGTGCTATGCATACACAATGGAGTTTTATTTTGCCATAAAACAAATGAACTGTCATTAGCAACAACATGAACAGAACTAGAAGACATTATATTAAACTAAGTTGGCCACAGAAAAACAATTACCACCTGTTCTACTTATCTGGAAGCCAGAAATTGACTATTCGGTTTTTACATCTGTAGGAGCCTCCACAAGCACAGTGCATTAACAATGGAGCAAAACAGACTCAACAGTAATGGTACAAAATTCCTTAGTTATAGCTGTTCATCAGAACTGAACTGCTGTTTTTACCTGTAAGACAGGCACTTGTGACTTTTAAGAAGCTTTAATTACTAACTTATAGCCTGTCATCAAAAATCCTATCATTATTTTAAAAATCAATTAAGCAAATAAAGAAATTCCTCAGCACACTTTATTTAAAGCCATCCAACCTTGAATTTACTAAGGCTGTTACATGGGGAACAAAGACATCCAAACATCACAAAATGTTCTAGATGTCACTTCTCTTGTTAAACACTGAACTAGAGTCATTTTTCTCCTCTTTTGATCAGTTTTTAAATCTTAAAGCCAAACCTCTTCCTAGGCAGGTTTTTTTTTTTTTTTTTTTTTTTTTTTTGTGATTTGATGAAGCAGGGAAATTGAAACATTAAAACACAAGTTGTGTGTGTGTGTGTGTGTGTGTGTGTGTGTGTGTGTGTGTGTGTGTGTTAAGCTTATTTATAGGCTGGGTGGTGGTGGCACACACCTTCAACTGAAGCACTAGGGAGGCAGGGGCAGGTGGATCTCTGCGAGTTCAAGGCCAGCCTGGTCTACATAGCAAGTTCTAGGCCAGCTGGGCCTACATGAGAGAAACTTGCCTTTCTAGACTTGATCATGAAGGGTTACAGAATCAACAAACTTTAGATAACTAGATGAGTGATCTTCTGATCTACAGGTCACTGTAGGTAGGTAGGTTTGTTTGTTTTCCTAGAAAGGGCCAGAGTAAGCAGAGTAGGTGTGTGAGCCATACTTCCCGCTCACTCTTCAGCTCTGATACTGCAGTAAAAAAGCAATCGTAACAGAAGCCTATTCCCAGCATGGGTGCAAACTGTATGCAGGTCTGGGTCCTAGCTGGCTGACCACTCATCTGTTTCAAACATTTTTAGGATGAAAACTGGAGGCCCAGAATGAGTATCTTTGCAGAGGTAAAAATGAGCTAAAGCTGATGATTTCCAGAGGAGCATGGGTTATAAGGTTTAGTTCGGAAGTGAACAATCTGGTTTCTAATTTCAGTAGCTTATATACAGGAACTGAACTGACATAGACATTTAGAAAAGGAGAAACTGGGGCTGAGGAGGTAACTCAGCTGGTAAAGTACCTTCTGCAAGGCAAGCATGAAGACCTGAATGTGCTCTCTACGAACGCACGTGAAAGGGCAGGCCTGGTGCCATGCTGGTCTGGAAGGTGAAGACAGGCAGACCCAGTGCCATGCTTATCTGGGAGGAGAAGACAGGAAGAGAACCCTGGGAGCACACTGGCCAGTCAGCCTGTCATACAAGGCAAGTTCCAAGTCAGGGAGAGACCTTGCCTCAAACAAAAATAAAGGGGGCTGGCAGGGGCAAGTCCTGTGTCTGACAAGCGACACACAAAATTGTACTCTGGCCACCATAAGACACAGGGACATAAGTGTAAACACATGGACAAAAGAACCTAAAAAAGACTGGCAAACTGCCTTCTAAATGTTTATTTTTATGCCTATGGCCAAATACTACTCCAGCCTTAATCAGAGAAGTTTCTCTTTACAATAAACAACAGTAAATATAAAGCCTCATGGATACTTAACATGCTGAGGGTAAGTGAGCACTGAGTGCTCAGTGCCAATGAGAATATTTGTACCACTCCCTCTAAGAGTCCTGGAGAAGAATGGAAGAGTAGGTCTAAGAAAAGGGTGAAGAATGGGGAGTACAGGCAGAGCAGATGCAAAAAGCAAAAACCAAACCAACCAAACAAAAAAACTATCTGAAAAACTATAAACTAAAAGTTTTCCTCTAATTTGATTAAAATCTTGCATGCTTCACAATCTAAGAGACCCGAGGGACCTCAATTAGCATAAATAAGATCATGTCAAGTCATAATTGATAAAAGTCATTAGTAAAAGGAAAATTTACAGATACATGAAGGGAAAATAGAAAAGGGTAGGGCTTTTAATCAGGGAGGGTGATAACAGAAGAGGAGGAGGGGCAGATAAACAACACTAACAATGTCAACAAATTATTTTACACATGAAATGAAGGAAGGGTGGCAGGGAGTTGGTTCAAGGGTTAGCAGCACTTGCTACTTACTCTTCAGAGGACTAGGGTTTGATTCCCAGCACCCATACGGTAGCTCACAACCATCTGTAACTCTAGTCCCAGGAGATCCAAAACCTTCTTCGGCACTTGGTGGGCAACAGGCATGTACATGGTGTACATACATATATACAGGCAAAACACTCATAAACATAAATAATAACTATAAAAAATTCTAATTTAAAAGGGAGTCGGGGGGAGGTCCTTCAAGAATACCACGAAAAAACAGGACACACTAAACCCAGGTGTCAAGAAAAAAAATGCTAACCGAAAATGAGAGCGAGGCTGGGGAAGCACTCCAGCCAGTAAAGTGATCTTCTAAAGACATTTAGTGTGAGTAACCGCTCAGACTGTTAGCAGCAGCTCTTCATCCCAAGAGGACACTCAGGGATGAAAGACAAAAGCTTCTAACAGGCTCTCCTGCTCTGACAAAGGGATTATGATAACTATACGCTGTTTCCCTCTCCACGACAAAGAGATGACCAGCACACCAAATGACAAATACATAGTTTCCCTCTCATTCAGAAAGTCCTCCAGAGGGGCTGGTAGGATGGCTCAGTGTTCAAGCAAGTATTACTCTTCCCCACGAGTCTGATTCCCGGCACCTGTGTCAGGTGGTTCAGCACTGCCTGAGACTCCAGTTCCAAGGGATCTGATGCTTCCGGCTCCCAAGGGGAAGCCGCACCCACGTGGCAGACACTCTCTCACATACACGAGATTAAAAATAAGATATTCATTTTTTTCTTTATAGCAAGGTGTGATTGTACACACTTTTAATCCAGTACGCAAAGGCAGAGGCAGGCAGATCTCTGTGAGTTTGAGGCCAGCCTCACCTATACCGCAAGTTCCAGGACAGCCAAAGCTACATTTGTACACAAAGCTAGTAAAACAAAAAATTCCCTAACAACCAAAAATAAAAATAAAAATAAGCCTTCAGAGGAAGTTTCTATAAACAAAATGATAGCATATCGTATAAGGATTACAGCAGGTAGAAGAGATACTAAAATTATACTGAAAAAGGTGAGGAGATACAACAGTTGACAATAGGTTGTATGTGAGGTGGTACATTACTATTATTATTTAAAAACAGACTGACATTTTAAAGAGCTGTAGTTTTAATCCTAGAATAACCTCTAAACAGCACAACAAGGAAATATGGCTTAACAAGCCGTGATAGGTAATCCTTACTGTCATCGTGACAGGATTTACCATTACCACGGAGGCATCTCTCAAGGTGTCTATGAGGGGCTTCCATGAGCAGGGGTCCTGGACAAAAAAGAGAAAGCAGGCTAACCACCACCATTCACTGCTCTCTGGGCTCCCGCCACCATGCCTTCCCTACCATGACAGGACTGTGTCCTCTGACTGTGAGCCAATCCACACTTTCATTGGGTATTCTGTCACGGCAATAAGAAAGACTAATAAAGAAGCCAAGAGGAGCAAGGCCTGGTGGCTACGGCAGAAGGACTACCAAGTCTGACAACAGACAGGGCCGCAGAACAGATTCCAGACTAGGCAGGGCTATCTAGTAATTCCCTATCTAAACTACAAAAACAAGCAAAACACAGGCCAACAGAGCCCCAGAAGTCACCGACATATTAAAAACACGAGGGCCCAAAGACTTGTGCACAAATCAACACCAGCAAAGATCAGTACAAAACCAATACAAAAAGATGAGGTCAAAGGCCACACTGCAGTAAGGGAGGAAAGGAATCCTGCAAACACCCTGAAGGAGAGAAAGCCAGGGCTGATGTTCCCTTGGGGAAATCCAGGAGGCAGACGGGACAGCAGCAAACTGTTCACACTGGCAGCTGAGGTAGAAAACAGCATGCTAATAAAAATCATACCCACTGGCTAGTAAATAAATGACAATGTAAGTCTAAAAGCCAGGGGGACACCATGACAACAGACTGAGTATAATTATATAAAGCCAACACCACAAGTCAAAGACATTTTAATAACTCAACTATTATAGCTCAACTTCAGAACATGTCTAGTTATCACATTTTTAATAGGTTTAGAGAGTATTTCACCTGATTCACTACAGCTAACTCTTGAGTTTTGAAATAGGACAACTTTTTCATTTTATGGATAGGATATTTAATAACATTTTATTTTATGGATAGGATGCAAATAATCATTTCAGACACAAAACGAGGTTCTGTTGAATTTTAAGAAATGGGATTATTATTTTAATCTCCAAGAAACCTTGGTGTAAGTTATCCATTCACAAAACAAAGAATAGTTATTTCTGGATTTCTTAAAAACTGAGTCCTTCCATGACTTAAACTAGTCATAAAAGTTTTATGCACTTTTCTCTAGGCATGGCATTTCATTGTCCTAGTTAGCTTTAACTGCCAACTTGACACAGCCTCAAGTCACCTGAGAAGGGAGTCTCAATTGAGGAACTGCCTGGGTAAGGCTGGCCTGTGGGTATGTCTATGTATTGTCTTGATTGTTAATTGATGCAGGAGGGCCCAGCCCACCATGGGTGGCAGCACTCCCTGAACAGGTGGTCCTGGGCTGTGTAAGAAAGCTAGTTAAGTGTGGATCTGCCAGTGAGTCACCAAGCAGCATTCTTCCGTGTTTCTGCTGTACTTCTTTGGCTGTGACTGAGTTTCCTGATCAAAGGTAACGCTGCACGATGATACAGCAAGCAGGCTTGCCACCAAGTTCCTGTCTTGACTTCCCTCAAGGATGGAATGTGACCTGAAAGTGTTAAGCCAAATAAAGCCTTTCTTCACATAAGGAGCTTTTGATCAGAGTGTTTTATCACAGTAACAGAAAAGAAACTAGATTATTCACACAGTAAAAGAGAAAGGAAAAATGATTAAAAAAAATTATTACTCAAATGGAAGCAGAATCATTCTTCTATTGTGATAGTTTATGACCTTTCCATCTATGCAAAAAGTACCCTCTTTTGCTCATCATTCTATAACATCATAAAGATGAGAAGAAAGATTAAAAGAATCAGGGATCTATCTGCTATATCTCTGGGATGTTCTTCATCTCTTAATCAACATCATTTCAGCGATATCTGTTCCCATCCACATTTCTTACAGTATTTTTTTTACCCACTAGTTACAAATAGACCCACACACAGAAAACATTAAAACAGAAACTGAATTGATATCTTCAAAGAAATAAATAACGACCAAAGTAAGCATCTATAGGAAGCTCCAAAACAGGTACTTCTTCCAAGGGTTTTGTTTTTTTTTAAAAAAAATCCTTATTTTTTGAGATTATAATTTTATCATTTCCCCTTTCCTTTTCTTTCCCCCAAACCCCCACCTCTGCTCCCTTAAAATTTATGGCCTCTTTTTCTTAATCATTGTTACACACACACACACACACACACACACACACACACACACACACACACACGCTGCTCAGTCCACATAATGTTACTTGCATGTATATATTCAGGGGTGACCATTTGGATTGGATAACCAATTAAGTTTGCTCTTCACTAGGGAAGACTATTTCTCCAGTTCTCAGAACTCCTTAGTTGCCTACAGTTCTTTATCTAGGTTTGAGGCCTCCAGAGCTCCCTCCCAGGGCTGCCTGAAAATGACCTCAACAAAGACTACACCAACAGTCATGCCCAGGAGGTATTAGTCAGTTGCTTTTTTATGGCTCAACACCAGAGGGCACCAAACGTCAACAATGGAGCTGCACACGCAGCTGGTTTTGTGTAAGGCTGCCGTGGAGTAAATAAGCCACACTGAGAACGTTACTCCTCTGCTTAAAATGCTGCAGTGGCTTTCTAGCTCCCTAGAATACAGTACACCCCTACGGTCCACAGCTCTAGAGTCCTCTTTCCTGGTACACTCATATTCTATCAGCCCCACCACTCACAACCACCACGAGTAACTAAAACACAGAGCAGACCTAATTTCAGTTCAACAGCTAAGCACTAGCCTTCTTTCAATAGTGGACGCGTTATTTTCTAAGGAAGCCTTTCCAGGTAGCACCAACTCCAACAGGAATCCAGCCTTTGCACCACGCTCAGCTATCTGAGGTAATAACCAACCCCTCTTCCCAACCTACCTTTGAACTCCTTCAGTGCAAGAACCCCTACATTCTGGGCCCAACACCAAGACAAAAATCCTTCATTGACTCAAAAGATATAGTTAAAGGGGTTTAAAATGATATGTGGTGTGCTGGTTAGTTTTTTTTTTATTTTTTTTTTTAAATTTTATGTGCATTGGTATTTTGCCATGGGTATCGGGTCCCCTGGAACTGGAATTACAGACGTTATGAGCTGCCACGTGGGTGCTGGGAATTGAACCTGGGTCCTCTGCAAGAGCAGTCAATGCTCTTAACCACTGAGCCATCTCTCCAGTTCAGTGCTGGCTAGTTTTATGTTACCTTGACATGAACTATTGTCATTTAGGAAGAGGAAATCTCAATTCAGAAAACACCTCCATAAGACTAGACTGTAGAGAAGTCTGTAGTGCATTTTCTGTGATAGATGATTGATATGGGAGGACCCAGTCCACTGTGGGGGGTGCTACCCCTGGGCTGGTGGTCCTGTGTGCTATAAAAAAGCAAGCTGAGCAAGCCATGAGGAGCAAGCCAGTCAGCAACATTCCTCTATGGCCTCTGTATCAGTCCCTGCCTCTAGAGTCCTGCCTTGAGTTTCTGCCCTGACTTCTCTTGGTGATGTAGTGTGCCCCAAGAACCGTAAGTTAAAATAAACCACATCAGGGGGGCGGGAGGAGGGAGGACAAGGGAACCTGTGGCTGATATGTAAAATTAAATTAATTATAAAATTAAAAAAAATAAACATCATCCATTTACTCAGTGATAAACACAGGTTGATTTTCTATCTTGGTTACTGTAAATGATGCTACAATGGACATGGGAAAGTACAGCATCCACACAATCAAGTTTTGGGGATATATAATTGAGGGAGAGAGGGCTTAATCATACTGTAACTCAACTTTTAGTCTTCTAAGGAACCTCCAAATATGTTCTCCATACTGTCTGTATTAATTCATATTCCCACTAACTGCATAACATTCTCTCTTCTCCACAGGAGTGTAAGTGAGGTAAAGGGGTTTCAACTTATTCTTTTGCATACACACATCCAGTAGTCTAAGCATTATTGCCTCTACTGACTGTTTTCTCCCATTGTCTTGGAATCCATGTTAAAAAAAAAAAAACAAAAAAAACAAAAACCAGTTGGCCATAAATATAAAGACTTATTTCTTATTGGGGTGCATTACATGAAACTCCCAAATAATGAATAAAAATATCATATTGGGGAAAAAAAAGATACAGGGTCCTATAGTACTCAAAGTTCAAAAACAGAAAAAAGATTCTTGATTCTCAATTACGTCCCATTCATCTGTTAATTACTGTAACTGAACACTTAGGTTTTGAGACTATGACATGAGTCTTCCAGTCTATTCTTTATCAAAAGTGGTTTAGCTACCAGCCTTTGCTTTATAAATAAAATTCTGGATTAAACAACCCCCAAATGAACAACAGTCCAGTTTCTGAAGTTCTCAAAGTATCATTCACACAGGACTCTGTATATATATATAATGCCTAGCTCTTGTCTCAAATACTGAACAGTATTTTGCACACTTTAAAAAGCCTTCTACAAGATTGCTTTGTGTCCTTATATGACTTCCACCACCTTTTTCTAATCTTTAAGAAAAAAGCAGTACTGTTAATAAGGTTAAGGGTTCAGTCTGAAATTAAAAATGGCTACCAAAAAGAGGTTACCGCAGTGGTCTCAAGCTGCAAAACCTAACTACACAGAGACTGAATGAAGATGGCCAACCACTGGCCTTTTCAACTATCTTTGGACACAATGATAGTTGTGTCAAAGCCCCTATTTTTCCTTATTTTGAAAGGAAAATCTTTTATTATGAAATAGATCTTAAAATAATTTAATCATGGGGCTGGAGAGATATCTCAGCAATTAACATCACTGGCTGCTCTTCCAGAGGATCCAGTTTTGATTCCAGAACCCATGTGGCAGCTCACAATGATCTGTAACCCCAGTTTGAGGATCCAAGGGATCTAACACCCTCTTCTAGACTCTGAGATCACTATGTACACATGTAATACACAAATGTACAAGCAGGTTAAAAAAAAAAATCCATACGGTAAATATAAAAATAAGTCTTAAAAAACTAAAAGTTTATTATTTATTATGATTTTTTTAAACCTGCTCTATACCACAGCAGGCTAAATGACCTACCGCCCCCTTCTCCTCTCTTATACCTGGGTGTGCATGTACATGAAGGCCCAAGACAGGTCCAGCAATCATCCTTGGTCGCTATTTCCCTATATTCATTTAAGCAGGGTCTCAGTCTAAACCAGAGCTGGCAGATATGGCTACTCTTCCTAACCAGCTTACTTCTGTGCTCTCTCGGTGGAAAACACCAGGCCCAGTCAACATGCACACGGGGTTCTGGGGCCTAAAACGTCTGAATCATTTCTCCACTGTTTAAATGTGTTGTTTTGTTGTGCTGTATTGTTTGTTTTTTTGGGGCGTATGTATAGCATTTTTGCTTCAAAAGTGTAACTCAACCATCTCACCTTGATTATTTCCACCAACTGATCCACACCACTGTCCCCAGGAAATATTGGTTGTCCTAGCAACAACTCAGCCAACACACAGCCTGCAGACCATACATCTGAAGAAAAACAAAACAAAACAAAACAAAAGAAAGCTTATAACACTATAATTTGAGGTGAAATGTATATTTTATTTTGATCACACAGTATTGGTTATATCCAAATATGACAATAATTTAGTCAGAATCAGTGATGGTTCCATTCCAATAATTGTTAGTTAAAAAAAAAATCTATTCATATGCTTGAACTCTTTTTTTTAAACAAGTAAGTATTTTTATAAGTATTCATCTTTTACAAATCTGTCTTGTGTGTGTGTGAGGGAAAGAAAGGCAGAGACAGACAGACAGAGAGACACACAGTGAGACACATAGAGAGAAACAGGGACTGACCCACTATGTAGCCCCAGGTCGGCTGGAATTCACAAGAGGTCTGCCTGCCCCTGGTTCCTGTGTGCCGGGATTAAAGGCGTGCACATATAAATCTTACACAGCTTTAGGAAGCAAGACCAGGGCTGGAGAGATGGCTCATCCATTAAGAGTACTTGCTGCTCTTACCGAGAACCTAGTTAGATTCCCAGCATCCACATGACGGCTCACAACCATCCATAACTCCAGTTTTAAGAGATTCGATATCCTCTTCTGACCTCCACAGGTACAAAGTATGCATGTGGTATGCACACATATATGCAGGTATATATATGTGTATATGTGGTATATTATATATGCAGGCAAAACACTTATACACATAAATTTTAAAAACTTTAAAAAGCAAGCAATTTAGATCTTAAAAATGGGCCAAATGTTTGTTAGGGTCCCAAAAGCCCTGATTTACATAAATGTTCCATAATGTGTCAGGCAATTTGGCTGTAACTAGTTTAGGTGAGCCTAGCACAACCAAATATCAATCCAGTATCTTATATGTATATATATGTGTATATATATATATATATATATATATATATATATATATATATATATATAGTATGACCAATATCAAACATTTGAATAAGCCACTAATCAATTAGAATATCCAATGACATTCCCAAGGACAAAGGGTTAAAATTTGCTCTTGGGAAACCTTTGAGTTAATAAATATACAAAGAAAGTCACCTTTCATTCCTATAATTCTTCAGTAACATTTAATTTACCCCTCACAGCAACCATAAAAAGTAGGCATAATTAGCAACTCTCTCCATTTCACAGCTCAGACAGAAGAGGACATCTAATGTCAGCCTCAGCTCCCCAACCCGCCCCCAACACACACACAATATATGAAATAAAATAATGTTGTCCCTTATCAAACCTAGCCTACGCTTGCTGGGTTTCTGTCTTGCTATTCAGATCCAGCAGGGCATGGTCTTTGTGCTGACACAGCAATTGTACTAGAATAGGTAAGACAAGGTCAGTGACGATCTCAACTGTCTCTAATCCTTCCATCTTTAGACATCTCCGGTGAAACTTTTAAATGACCAGTGGGATTAAAAATGCTGAACAACTAATGAACTAAACTGTCCGAAAATTAAGTAATGCATATGGTAGGAATTCAAAAATATTATTGCCCTATCAATTACAGTATTAACATTTTAAAAGTAACATTATTAATTAACCAATTTTCTAACTAGGTGTCAGGCTCAGAAGTAAATATTTCAGGAGAACCAGAAAACTAATACAGGGCCCGTGAGATAGCTCAGTAGATAAACATTCTCGCAGTGCAAGCCTGACGACCGCGTTTGATCCACAGAACCCACAGAAGGATGGAGGAGGGGACAGGCTCCACAAAGTTGTCCTCTGACCCCCACGTGCAGGCCTCAGGGCATATGGCTTCCTGCCATTCACCTGTCTCTTTAAATAAAAAAAAACCTACCAAAAGAGTTATAGCACTTACACATTATTTGCAACTTTAAGCTAAAAACAAATGCATTAAAACCAACTACAATACAAAATAGTAAATACTTTTATAACTCTAATGCTAAAAATGCATAAGAATAGAAAAATAAACATTAAATTCTAAAAGGTTAAAAAATTTTAGTTCAATACATTTCTGCAAAAATATATTGCAGCCATGCCCTTTCCATGTCAGAGAAACTGTAAGCGTCAGGGTGCAATTACCGGTTATAAACACTTACTCAGGTTCAGTACTTACCTATACTAGAGGTATAATCAGTGGCTCCAAAGATCAACTCTGGGGCCCTATAGTACCGAGAACAGATATATGAAACATTGGGTTCTCCTCGGACCAGCTGCTTTGCACTAATGAAAAAATAAAAATAAAAAGCAATCCTTAATCCATGCCTTAAAGAAACAATACTCTTATAGTCACACACCATGTTTATCTAAACTGCATACAACACACTTGTAACTGTTTCTTTCCAACGAAAGAAATATACAATTTCATCAAATTGATATGAAAAAAGTGATTTTTAAAGTAAGCATTTGTCAAGTGTTACCTAAGGAACAAAGAGATTAAAAATTACAAAAGGATACACATGTTGATTTTTTCTGGTTCCCTAATTCCTGAATTCTACTTCTGAAATATAAAAATGGTTGCCAGGCATGGTGGTACACACCTTTAATCCCAGCACTCAGTAGGCAGAGACCGCTGAATCTCCGTGAGATGGAGGCCAGCGTGGTCTGCAGTGAGACTGTCTCAAAAATAATAAGTAATTAAATAAACGTAAGGGGCAGGACATTTCAAAGGAGTCTACTCCAGCAGAAGAATGACACTGGATCAGAGTAGACGAACATATCAATACTCCTCACCTACATGCTTTTTAATAAGGGCAAGAAACTGCCCACTGCTTTTAAATTGCACTTCTGACTCAGGATGACCAGCTCAAGGTTTACCCAACCGACCTAAGCATGCTTTCATGTTCTAGTCAGGTTGTAACTGTTTAACCACCTGTTACTAAACAAACTGCAAAAAGACATTCAACTTTAGGGAGAAAACGACTCAGAACCTATCAATTCTATCTCTACTGTGCTGTTTACATATTATTACAACTTTGCTCCTAAAGTACTTTACAGTATACTTAAACACTAAAGCGAATTAGTTAGTATCTCTTGAAATGTCCCTCCAATAACTCCGTTCCCAATCAGCAGGCGCCCTAGGAGATGCCCTGACCGTGGCTGTCGCAGACACAGGAGATAAACATCTGAGGTAAAGGTTCGGGAAAGCAAAGACACAGCATAGCCAGGGGAAAGTGGTCCTTCAACCTTCAAGTCCAGGCTTCCTTCCCTCCATTTACTTTAGTCAACGATGACACTAAACTAATTGTTTTCCCTTCATTAGCAGTCTCAAATTTTAACTTTCTTGGGCCCACATAAAACAACCATTTGCCACCTTAAGAACAGTAGTGTTTTGAGGCTGTCAGAAAATCAAGACCCGTAGCTTTCCGTGTAACTGAAGTGGACTCTTCTGGCTTCAGATGTGCACTTTGGGGGCTTGGGATAGAGCTCCTTGATGGATAAAGTAGCTGCCTAGGATGTGGAGTTTAAACTCCGGCTCCCAAACAAACAGCAGGACATGGTGGCCAGTGCCTTAAGTCCCAGCACTCCACTGGGAGGCAAAGGCAGTGAGTGAGTTTCCAGGACAGCCAGGGCTACAGAGTGAGACCCTGTCTCAAAACCCAAGCAAACAAGGTCCATTTTTAATTGACAAACATATTCTTAAATGTGGTCAGAAATTTCACAGTAAGTCAAAATTATATAACTGAAGGCTCTTACAGCCTGTGAATTCTTCCCCCTCAATGCCGAAGAAGCTAACCTTTTCTTTTGCGAGTGAGAGGTTTTGACTCTCTGCCTTGTGGCCTCACCTAAACACCCCATCCTAGCCCTTCCACCTCCTGCCAGACTTTGTTTCACCTAGTAAAAAACTTTCAAGAAGAGTAAGTCTGTTTGGTTGAGTTTCTGCTACCCTAGTACCTAAGAGCAGGAAGTGTCTCAAGGTCTTCCCTCAGAGTTGGTAGGAATGAGCTACTTCCACACCTGTGAGAGTTCCCTTTCCAACTTCGAAGAAAGCTACTTTCCATCCCAAGAGAACCCCAGTGCTGACACTGCTCTAGCACAGGGACAGAACCCCAGTGCTGACACTGCTCTAGCACAGGGACAGAACCCCAGTGCTGACACTGCTCTAGCACAGGGACAGAACCCCAGTGCTGACACTGCTCTAACATGTGGACAGAACCCCAGTGCTGACACTGCTCTAACACGGGGACAGAACCCCAGTGCTGACACTGCTCTAACACGGGGACAGAACCCCAGTGCTGACACTGCTCTAACATGTGGACAGAACCCCAGTGCTGACACTGCTCTAACACGGGGACAGAACCCCAGTGCTGACACTGCCCTAGCACGGGGAGAGAACCCCAGTGCTGACACTGTTCTAGCACGGGGAGAGAACCCCAGCGCTGACACTGCCCTAGCACGGGGAGAGAACCCCAGTGCTGACACTGCCCTAGCACGGGGACAGAACCCCAGTGCTGACACTGCTCTAGCACGGGGACAGAACCCCAGTGCTGACACTGCCCTAGCACGGGGACAGAACCCCAGTGCTGACACTGCCCTAGCACGGTGACGGTGACGAGAAGAGGAAGCCTACTGCACTTGGTGGCTCTCACAGTACTTAGCAGTCACTTTCCCCAGTAACAAGCCCCACTGACTCGGGCAGCCGTCCGTCCATACGTGAAATGAGCAGCAGTTCCGTTCCAACCATCAACACGAGCTTTGGGTGCTTATTTTCAGCAGCGCCACAGCCAGCAGAGTGAGACACGGGGAGAGGGTTTGTAATTAGGAGACTAAATGGGGATGTCTGAAAGAGGTGCAGGATGAGACTCAGAATGAGTTTACTGACAGAGCAGATTGGTGTCTTCAAGTCCCTCCCTACACCCGTGGGAAATATATCTGATGTTAAAGCCACAGTTTAATCTGACGAAGAAATACAGATACCAGCAGGTACGGGTCAATATATCATCTGTGGTGCTAAACAGAAAAAGAAGAATTCTAACAAGGATGAAAAGACATTAGACAGGACAGAATCCAAGTTACAAAGACAGATGTCTCAGAACAAAAGAGGAGAGGTTCCCCAGTGGCTATTGCAGAATAAGTGTGACGAGCTGTCCTATTATGGACACAAGCTTGACTGCATGTTGGGAGGCTTACAGCCACTGACTTCCAAAAGGGAAAGCATGAAGTTTTTCTGCTAAGAAACAGTGTATGACCAAGAAATCAAACTAAGTATCATTTCTCAAAGTATTACCTCATTTCTGAACTGAGGTTAAAGTGAAATTAAAAGGATATATATAAATGTATAACTTTAATGAAAATGGAGCATATATACAAATTACATAAACTCCAGCAGTACTATAGATCAATGAGAATGCAAGTTTCCCAAGTACATAATAATCCTAAAATGTCCCATTCGAGAGGTGATCATGTATGGACATTATATATCGATTCAGAAATAAGCCGTGTTCGCGCATGCACGTGTTTTACACAATAGTCACACCCAGTATTTTTTTTTTTTTTAAAGCACACTATGCATACAGTACTGAAGTGCAAGTGGCTTTCTTTTTGCATGGGGTTTCACTATGTGGCTTAGGCCAGCCTCAAACTAATGACCTCCCACACCTTAGTCTACTGAGCACGCGGATTATCGGCAGGTGTCACCACAAGCCTGAAGGTAAGTACTCCTATGGAGGCCAGAGGACAACTTGCAGGACCAAGTAAGTTCCAGGGATCAAACTCAAGTTGTCAGTCTTGAGAGCAAGTGCCTTTCCCAAGTGAGCCATCTTGTTGGCCCCTGACTTTTCTCACTTAGTACTTCCTAGATGTCATTCCCTTCCAGTTCAGAAGCTCCCTCATTTTTTCCCTCAGTGGCACGTATAACATCGTATTTGTATATATCATAATTTGTTTGGACATTTTATTGCTACTAGATATTTATAAATAATGTTATATTAAAAATCTCTAAACATACTTAATCTCACAACATGGATATGGAAATAATCCTCAAAAGTTAACTGTAGGATGAAAGGAACACACATTTAGTATTCCATTAGAAATTATCAAAACCATCCTCACAAGGACCTACATTAGTTTATGTTCCTCGAGTGAGGATTATAGGGCCTAGACTACCACTGTAACATATTGAAGAGGATATGAGGGGAGGGAGGTTTGGACGGGGAATGAGTAGGAAAACCAGCTCACCTTCCAAAGTCACAGAGCTTTAATACAGCTGTATCAGGATCCAGCAAGAGGTTCTGCGGTTTAATGTCTCGATGGCAGATTCCAAAGGAATGGATATAGGCTAAACTTCTGAACAGCTGATACATATACAACTGGAATAAACAACAGACATTAATTCAATAACTCTGGTCTCAAACATAGCTGAATCATTATGCAATAAATAAAGTGGCATTCTCAGCAGAACATGTAAAATGCTGATGATTATCAGTACACAGTTTTCCCCAAACAAGTTTCATGTTATTTCTATATAAATTAGAAAATTAAAGTATCATTAAACATGTATTTGTGCTCTCTTCTAGTAATTTAGAAAAGGATCCAGGCATGGCGGCATACAAGCGAGGCAGGAGAAGTCTAAGTTTAAGGCCTACCCGGGCAACTTAGTGAGACCATGTCTCAAACTAAAATTTACAGAGGGCTAGGGATGTAGCTAAGCAGTAGAGCGCTTGCGTAGCATGCACAAAGTCCGGGGTTCAATCCCCTTCACCCACCTTAACATCTCACCTCAAGCCAGCTGGATGGATTTTTTTGTTTTGTTTTGTTTTGTTTTGTTTTTTGAGACAGGGTTTCTCTGTGTAGCTTTGCGCCTTTTCCTGGAACTCACTTGGTAGCCCAGGCTGGCCTCGAACTCACAGAGATCCGCCTGCCTCTGCCTCCCGAGTGCTGGGATTAAAGGCGTGCGCCACCACCGCCCGGCGGATTTTTTACTTAAAACATAGATGAAGAGCTCAAATAGAGAGAGAGACCTTAGGCCATATGGGTGATAGATAGCAGCCTTTAGGATCAGAAGCCAGGTTCATTGTTTTTTCTAGTATCTCAGGCTGTAACAGTATAGTGTCATTTTTAGAATCACTGGTCTTTCTGAAAGGTTAGCCTCCAAAATCATTAACAGAGGCCTAGCCGGGTGGTGGTAGCAGCAGCAGCAGCAGCAGCAGCAGCAGCAGCAGCAGCAGCAGCAGCGCAGACACACCTTTAAACCCAGCACTTGGGAGCCAGAGCCAGGTGGATCTCTGTGAGTTCAAGGCCAGCCTGGTCTACAGAGCGAGCTCCAGGAGAGGCACCCAAACTACAGAAAAACTCTGTCTCGAAAAAACCAAAAAACAAAACAAAACAAAACAAAAAAACACCAAAAAAAAAAAACCAAAAAAAAACCAAAAAAAAAAAAAAACCAAAAAAGAGGCCTAGGAAAACTCACAGGTAGAGTAAGAATATAATCAATTGCCTATTGAGATACCAGTAACTCTGCTAGTAAGTATATTAACATTCTTCAGAATAATGTAGACTTCCAATGCATTTAATAACAGATGCCAGGGGCATCTCTGAGTTCAAGGCCGGCTTGGTCTACAGAGCGAGTTTCAGGACAGCCAGGGCTACACGGAGAAACCCTGCCTTGAAAAACCCAAACAGACAGATGCCACTGACATCACTGGGATGGTAAATCTTAATTGCTAGCTTGACGGTACTTAGAATAACCATGAAAACAACTCTGGACATGTCTGTAAGGGCCTTTCTAGACCGAGAAGGGAAAGCCCATCCTAACTGTGGCCTACATTATTCCATGAGCTAAGTTCCTGAACTGAATAAAAGAAGAAAGGGAGCTCAAGCACCATGTATCCTCGGCACGTGACCCGCTGCCCCATGCTCTCCCACCATGCCCTCCCCACCAGGATGCACCACAGCCTTCACAACTACTGGGCCAAAACAAACCTTTCCTTCCTTGAGTTGCCTTTGTCTGGAATTCCATCAGAAGAACCAGAGAAATTTTTTAAAGCTTTGAAAAAATACTGATGTAACACCTTCAATATTCCATTTGTTCCAAGGCCAATGTTGTGATTCATTCTTTTTCTTTCCTTCCTTCCTTCCTTTCTTATTTACTTACTTATTTTTAATCTTTCCCAGGACATAATCATTGATCCTGCCATCCTCCTGTCTTACTCCAAATTACTGACATTATAGACATGTGCCACTGTATCCAACCAGATTCACTGAAAATTTTTTCTTCGTGCTCACTTTCTGAGCTCTACTCCCCAGCTAATAACATGGAAATAATTGCCGTAATGATTCAAATCATGTGCCGGATGGTGGTGGCACGTCTTTAATCGCAACACTCAGGAGGCAGAGGCAAGCGGATCTCTGTGAGTTCGAGACCAGCCTGGTCTGCAGAGCTAGTTCAAGGGCAGCCAGGGCTACTCAAAAAACAAAAACAAAACAACAAGAAGCTAATAAAAAGATTAAAGGTCAGCTGAAGTACTGACGAAGATACTGTCTTTTTCAACTACAATGCTGGGGACTGGCATTATTAAAGTTCCCAGGAAAGCTACTTGCCTTCAGAGGGGTGATGAAACTGGACATGTTAACAGTACATGTTTAATGTTAATTTGAAATCTAGCTACACAAGTTAAAACCTTCTTCAAAATGAAGCATGACAAAAATGTATATGTAAGATCTTCAATGTCAGCATTTTAAAATTAAATTAGAAGTAAAGCATTTAGGTTATCAAACTTTTTAAGATGTTGTCATTCTATTATTATATCATTGCTCATTTACAGAATCAATTTGTAAGTTCCAAAGCTTACACTGGGAGCTAAATTCATTATCACCAACAAAAAGATCTATAACCAAGTGAGTTCACAGATATCAATTTACCAAAACAAAACAAAACAAAAACAAAAACAAAAACAAACAAACACCAAAACCTGTTTCAGGATAATAATATTTAGATTAACAAAAATCAGTGAAAGAAGTTTTTTCCCAAAAGATGTCCTCAGCAGTTTAAGGCTAATTTAAAAATATCTCTTCCATCACTGTTCTTTTTATTTTGCTTTGAAAAGTCAAGTTTAAGAATGAAATGAGACTTGCATCTTTTTTTGTTTTGTTTTGTTTTGTTTTTGCTTTGGTCTACTTTATAAAAATGTGCTTTTAAGAAGAAAGTTGCAAGGCTTCCTGCACTACAATGAGCAAAAGAACAGCATCAAAAACAACCAACACTGTGCCAGGCACTAGCCTAAGGCTGCATGCAGAATTTCACTTACTCCTCACAATAACCTCATGTAATCAACATCTTCTTATCCTTTGAAATATAAAGTAAGTATGGCAGGAGAGATGAACTTGGCTAATATCACCTTGCAATTTCTATAGTAGCTTGGGTAATTAGTCTTTTATTTATCTTTATTTGCCACATTAAAAAGTTTCTTTTAGATTTATGTGTATGAGAGGTTTGCTTGCATAATGGTGAACATTCATACAGGCAAACAAACCACTCATACACATAAAATATCTTTGCTGGGGCGTGGTGGTGTACATCTTTAGTCCCAGCTCTCAGCTGGCAGAGACTGAGAGATCTTTGTGAGTTCAAGGCCAGCCTGATCTACAATGTCTTTAAAGGGGGGGGGGGGATGGGTTAAGAGGAAGGAAGGAAGGAAGGAAGGAAGGAAAGGAGGGAGGGAGGGAGGGAGGCAGGAAGGGAGGGAAGAGATTGATTCCTAGAAACTCTCATATGGGCTGGGGATGTATGTAGGTCAGTAATGGGGTGCTCGTCTAGCATGTGAAAGGACCTAGGTTCAATTCCGCATTCTACTGCCAGAAACAAAACCCCAAATAACAAAGACTGTCTGATATGTAATATATTTATTCAACATCAAGTAACACATTCTCCAACTGTTTTCTTAACTGTTACAGTTGCTCTATAAGAAACATTTTTACATGAGAGGAAGTTGTGGATGTATGTACCCAGTTTGAACAGTTATAAGTTCTCCCATCTAACTCAAATCCAACATCTTCTTTTGTGTGCAACAATATCTATTTAAGAAAAACATCACAGTGGGAGAGCGGACGAGAAGAACAAAGTATAACGCCATACATATGAAAATGGCCTACTACTCTGAATGCTAACTTAAAAAGCTAATAAAAGTGCCAAATAACAATGAAAATACATCCAGCTCTCTATGAATTTACACAATGTCCTTTAACAGGTTTTTTTTTTTTTTTTTTTTTAGTTAAAAAAAAAAAACTTTTAAAAATGGCATCTCCATATTGCTAACTTCCGAGAACCTGCTAGCAAACCTGTAAACTGCTAGCAAACCTGTAAAGGACAGAAAGAGGAAGTCAATCCTGTTCTGGGAAAAATCTGGACCCATTCTGGAATTACAGCCTGCATGCTCTTAACTCATGAACAATCTTCCCCTTCATTAAAGTTTGGCCATAAACTGATTCACTCAGGATCGCTGTGAGGAGGGCAGCCCCTGCAGAAGCCGGATTTCCTCTCGAGTGGATCCATCCTCTCTCCTTTAAGTCAGGTACACCCCGCCCCCACCCCTGCTCTAAATCATTTTCAGTTGAAGATGGTGGTGCTAGGACTGTCACTTCAAGACAGCTCTCTGACAAGGTGCCATAAAGTAAGTTAGTAGTTATATTGCTGCCATTGAGAAATAGAAAAAAAATATTCCAACAACTCCCTGGTGACGGCACAGATAATAAAAATCGTTTCTAACTGGATTCAGTAATTCATACTTAGGATCCCAGCACTCAGGAGGCTGGATGAAGCAGGAGGATTGCTACAAGTACCGAAAGTTCTAGGCCCGTCTGAGCTCAGGTAAGACCCTGTCTACCCCTCCCCATCTCAACCGTAAAAAGAAGAAAAATATGTTTCTAATCATCTACCACAACAGTAATTAGGATTCTACTACATAAATTCCTAGCTACTTTGACATTAGTTCCATATTTTTATTAGTAGTACTATTAGATGCCAAAAACTAAATGTCTGCTTATGTTTAAAACTGACAAGTTTAAATTTCTACAATGAATGTAATCAATACATCTACAAATGGTAATAGAGCATTAAAATGAATGTATCAGTAACTGCACATTTACTTAGTAGGTTCCTGCTTTGGTGTGTGGCACAATGAAGAAGACATCCATCTAAACTAAACTGATGTTAGGGGCTGGGAGACATCTCACCGGATCAGAGCACTTGCTGTGCAAACAGGACAACCTCAGTTTGGCTCTCCAGCACCCATGTAAAAAGTTGGGAACTAGCTGCACTTGGCTGTCACTCCAGCACTGGGTGGGAAGGGAGACCCAGACAAGCCCAAAGCATGAGCTTATTTATGTGAGGTTCAGTAAGAGACCTTCTCAAGGCAAGGGGAGGGGGGGAGGGCTACAGACGAGGAAGCACATCCTCCTCCTCCTCCTCCTCCTCCTCCTCCTCCTCCTCCTCCTCCTCCTCCTCCTCTGGCCGTCACTTGTGCCTCACCCCGCACCACACACACAAAGTGCTACGGCTATCACAATTAAAATCCCTAACTATGAAAGTTTTACTGTATCTTCTCAGAATAGCTATTTCAATTAATTGATCTCATGTGCATGTGCACGCAACATGGTATGCCTGAGATAGGGCACACAAGACCTAGCATGTCTGTGGAGGGGTAGAGGGCAGCTTCACAGAGTTGGTTCTCTTCTACCTTCAGGTAGGTCCCAGGAATAGAACTCAAGCGACCAGGCTTGCACAGCAAGCCCTTTCATCTACTGCAGGGTAACGAAAGCTTTAAAACCAAGTAAGAACCTAACGCAATCTAGAGTTTGCTGCTTTTCCGAGGAGTAAACGCAGTATGGTTGAGCTGAAACAAACCTGATACTCTGCATGGCTCCCATGAGATGTTTGTAAACTGGAAGCTGTTCCGTGGCTACGTACCTTGACATAGATCACAGGGAGTGTCTGTTTGGCTCGACTATAGTGTCTGGCAACTCTGTACACTGTTTCGGGAACATAGTCCAGCACCAGATTAAGGTAGACCTCATCTTTCTGAAAGAGAACCAAGCAACAACAACAGAAAACACAGATTAGAAACTGATCTTAAGTATTCAAATTAGAGTAAATTCTCCATACATTCACGCATTTGAAAGAAAAGTTTCATATGGTTAATTTTCATTACACAAAAACTTCTGAATAACCAGACTTGTACAGATGCATCTACTACACTTTATAATCCCAGTACTGTTAAGAGCCCCATCACAGTGCTTATGCATGTATTATACTAGTTTAACTTTTATTATTTTCTAGACTGAAAAAAAACAATGTCTCCATCCTATCAGGAAAAACAGCTTGCTGACAGCGTCAAGTTGAAAGTCAAGAAGCCCTGCTGCTGATTTTGTGTATAGTCACAGTCTGCCCCACACAAGTACTCTGTTTGCCCAACAGTCTAAACTTTGTAGAATAATCACTAATACACGAAACAAAACTTATGGCAATGAGATCATAGTCACAAGCCTATCAATGGTCTGGTGTGTCAGTTTCTTTTTTTAGCAGGACAGGTGTTCTATGTCAGTCAAGAGCAAAAAAGAGAACAAAGCACTAGCCACAGGGGTTCTCTGAACAGCACCAGTTAGGTAAACGGAGGCAGAAAACAGAGCTGAGGATTACTACTGGCTACTGAATGGCGAAAGTGCCAACCAATGTGGACTTCAGCGTCAGGGCTTCTGGAGGAAGGTAGGTCAGGTGTAAATTACCCAGTGTAACTCAGTCCTCCACTCCCCCTCTTTTTGACTAACATGAAGTGTAACTTGTTATCTTTTTAAATGAAGTATGAAAACAGCAGAGAAAACACTATATTCAAGATAGGAGTTCATGAATCCCACAGAGCTCAAGAAACCAAGCCCCTTCTGTTTTCTCTCCCCTTTGGTGGTCTTCCTCTTCCTCAGCCAACTGGAATCCCAAGGCTTGTCACTCTCCCCGGCACAAGGCTAAGCACACAATGGGACCAGCCTGCTGACTGTCTTCACAAACAATGGTTAACTACAACACAGCTACACCCACCAAGTCAACACTGCCCTCTGCTGTTTGGGGATAAGATGACAGAGTTAAGTAGTTGTGACAGTGACGGGGGATTTGCAAAACTAAAAGCATTAAAGAAAAAGTGTGTGTTTTTCATAACCCTGGTGATATTTACCTTTATGTGGTGTAGCCTGAACTCAAAAGCAACACGGTTACAAAGAAACCTTAATTGTGCTGACTGGTCTCATTAAAATCACCATCAATAAATTAAGTGGAGTTGAGGGGAGAGATAGATTCTATCCTGCTTTTAATACTTAAAAGTCACTGTTAAGAATGTGGGGTTCAGGCTAGGTGTGGTGGCGCACGCCTTTAAACCCAGCAAGCGGATCACTGAGGCCAAGCCAATCAGGGATAAACAGGGAGCCCTGCATTGAAAGAAGGGAGCGATGGGGCTCTCAGTTCCAAGGTGCGTAGACAGTAGAAACAGGAAGAAACCAAACAGTTCATTTATTGATTCTGACCAGACAGTCCTCAAGATTGTTCTCACAGAACTTGTGGTAGAGACAGGAAGGGAAAAGCTGGCGAGTGACGCAAAGTCAGGCGATGCAAGGTCACTGCTGTCAGGCTCTTTGTCCTGTGTTTTTATTGGTTAAAGGAGATCCAAATGCATTTGTATATTGAGATAAAGGTGAAATTATAAAGGTAAACTGGTAAAACAAGGTTCTAGAGCAGAGGTCCTCAACCTGTGGATCGAGACCCTTTCGGGTCAGTTTGTAATGATGAAAACACATCCCGTGTATCAGATATTCACGCTACAATTCCTAACGGTAGCAAGATTACAGTTAGGCAGTAGCAGTGAAAATAATTTTATGGTTGGGGGTCACTGCAGCACAAGGAACTGCATTAAATGGCTAAAGCAGTAGGAAGGTTGAGAACCACTGCTCTAGAACATCGCGAGACGGAAACAAGAACATGGAAGTGAACAGTATAGTAAAATTTCAAAACGCTCTGAAGTCTGAAACATTCGGAGTAGCAACGTGACATTACAAACACCATCTCACACGACAGGCTGCTCACAGGGAGGCGGGTAAGCAGGATGGTGTGTGCTCTCCAGCCACGTAGGAGGGCGAAGCTGAAAGACAAGTAGTTCAGGACTTGAGGCTAGCCAGGGAAACACGCAGCAAGACCCTTCCTCAAACTCCGAAAGGAGAGGGAGAGACAGCTCGGTGGTCCGGAACACACTTGTTCTGGGTTTGATTCCCAGCATCCACACAGCAGCTCACAACTGCCGACATGTCACTCCAGTTCAAGGAGGTCCAACACTCTTTTCTGGCCTTCCAAGCTCCAGGCACACAAGTGGTGCACAGGAGACATACACGCAAAACACCCATATACATCAAATAAAATTTAAACTAAAAACCAGAAAACAGAACTAAAAAATAAACACCACCAGCAAACAACAACCCAAAAAGCACAGAAAACACTGATGTACTGAAATTTTGTATAAAATTAATGTCAGATTGCATGTTTGAGGTACATGTGAAACATAAATGCATTTTGTGTTTAGACTCAGAGGCCATTCTCAAGACATCACACTATGTAATATTCGAAAGTCTTAAAAATTCCAACATCTAACACTCCTGGGTCCCAAAGCTCAAATAAGAGAAATTCAAGCTGTATAAGGAGGACCCAGGCATGGTGGACCTCAGGACTTAGAAGGATTGGTAACATATGTAAACCTTTATCTAAAAGATTATGGGCTACACAGATTGTTAAGCAGTTAAGAGCACTTGTTCTTGCAAAGGACCCAAGTTCAATTCCTAGCACCCACATGGTGGCTCACAAACATCCATAACCCCACTTCTGGGGGGGTCCAACAGATAGGCATATGGTACAAATATATGCACTCAGGCAAAATATTCATACTTATATTATAAAATAAAATTTTTGTTTTTGTTTTTTTTTTCAGACATGGTTTCTTTGTGTAGCTTTGCGCCTTTCCTGGAACTCACTTGGTAGCCCAGGCTAACTTGAAACTCACAGAGATCCGCCTGTCTCTGCCTCCCGAGTGCTGGGATTAAAGGCGTGTGTCACGACCACCTGGCTCATAAAATAAAAATCTTAAAAGAAACTGCAAAATAAAATATTACTAAACTCAAAAGTTCCTGATTCTAAAAGTCTTTGACAAAGTTTATCACGATACACTTATCAGCAACCCAGAACTGGGGATAACACCAGGTTACAGGTATAGCATTTGCTAATGATGCACTAAGAAGGAAGAACAAAAATTAAGGATGAATGCTGAATGCTCAATGGAGGCTTCTAGCTGTAAGGGTCCAAGTTTGTCCTTCATAGATGTAATGGTTTAGATCAGGACTTTTTTTTGGGGGGGGGGTGTTTCAAGACAGGGTTTCTCTGTGGAACAGCTCTGGCTGTCCTGGAATTCATTTTGTAAACCAGGCTGGCCTCGAACTCAGAGATCTGCCTGCCTCTGCCTCTCAAGTGCTGGAATTAAAAGTGTGTGCTGCCGCCGCCGCCACCGCCACGCAGCAAGATCAGGGCTTTTCAATGTTTACTTTTTATTATATCACTGGGATCTCCAATGTCCCCCACTGACTCACGGACTGTATTGGGAGATGGGGAACTTTAGGAAGTGGACTAAGATGGAGGAGGCAGGTCACTGGGGAGCACCTTTAAAGGGTATACCTTATCCCTGCTTCTTTGCACGCCACTGCACATTACAAAATGCACTCAGTTCATCTCCGAAAGTCTCCACTGCATAACATCTCTAGCATTGCTGAAAAGTCCAAATCTAGTCTCCTGACACTCAAACTATTAGCTATGAGCTCTGTAAAACAAAAATAAGTTACATATTTTCAATACACAATAGTGGGACAAGCAAGGGTTAATATCCCTGTTGCAAGAGGAAGAATAGTACAAAACCAAATCCAAACAAAGTCAGGATTAAATCTTAGTCCTAGGATACTCACCCCCCACCCCCTTCTCCCACCACACCTTGCCACAAAGATATTTTCAGGTTGTTAAGGGTCTCACCAAAACTGACAACCTGAAAATACCAGCTGACACTGGCCCAAACCTCTTAAATTGTGAGTAGAAATAATTTACTTTAAATTGTTTTCCTTGGGTATTTTTGTCACACCAGTGTTTTGAAAGTTGACTAACACCATGTATGATTTCATTCATTGGAATTTGAAGAAACAAATGCCTACAATGGTTAAGTAACAAATGTGGGTGGTAAATCCATTTAAGACTTGACTAAACACATTCATAAACAATTCCCAAAATGCACAAACCAAATACAAGCACCAGGAGACAGACCTGAAGGTCAGCCCGCAGTGTCTCGTTTTACCCAGCCATTTAAGACTGACACCACCAGGAAGAATGGCTGAAAATGGACGGCAAGTTCAGACTGTAAGACCTATAATAGGCCAGACTGATCCACTGAACTCTGAACGTGAAATTGAACCAAATGTTGTGGTAACATACTGTGTACCCTAGTAAACATGCCTGAGGACCAGAGGGTAGAGCCAGCCACTAGATTAGACATAGAGGTCAGGCAGTGGTGACACACACCTTTAATCCTATCACTCAGGAGGCAGAAATCCATCTGGATCTCTGTGAGTTCAAGGCCACACTGGAAACAGAGATAGGCAGTGGTGGCACACACCTTTAATCCCAGTACTGGGAAGCGCACACACCTTTAATCCCAGGAAGTGATGTCTGGGCAGAGAAAGATATATAAGGCATGAGGAAACAGGAACTTACTCTCTTTAGGCTGAGAATTTCAAAGAAGTAAAAACTAGTAGACGACTGTTCTGCTTCTCTGATCTTTCAGCTTTCACCCTGATATCTGGCTCTGGGTTTTTTTTGTTTTGTTTTGTTTTTTATTAAAAGACCATCTAAGATTCAAACAACAAAGTGGAAAGCCTTATAATCAAAGTTCAGAGCATCAATATACAAAGACAGACCAGACCAAATCCAGCTCAAACCGGACAGTCCCCTGGAAAGTAAATGACAGGTGTAACTGAACACTCGAGACTTAGCTTAAGTGCTATGCTCGGATCAATGAGGATAATTCCACTCTGCTCTGACAGTTCAGGCCTCGTTACAAGGACTGACAAAATCCTTTTTTAGGCAGCATGGTTCAACAAAGCAGAATACACCAAAGAGAGGTAAATAAAATAAAATAAAATTGGAGGGTCAACACTCCAATTTATTATACTATGAGAAACATGGAGCTGAAATAAGAGTTTTTGTTAAATTCATAAATGTTTCCATGTAAATTAGATAACCATGGTATTAACCCATGAGAGTATTCAACCCCAGAAAACATGTAGAGAAAAGTGATATTCCACATTCTCAAAGTCATTTTCTGTAAAGACTATTCAGGTGACTCATATTTATGATGATATTTCAAAGAGAGCCCAGGATTCTATACTTCTGGCACTTGTAATTTTCTCAAACTCAGGTTTACTAGAATCTCAAAACAATCTCCTTTGAATTGCCAGAAAATTATGTAAATTTCAGGCTAATGACAAAAATACAACACAGAAAGAATATGGCTTCAACTGCAGAAGCTCACTAGCACAACAAATCACCAACCTCAGAGCTGCTTCCAAGCCTCCAACAACCTTAGGACCAATGCTACAGAGTCTGTGAAATACATCTCCTATACAAAGTGGATCTTACTGAGAAACTGCCCACGCTTACATAATGGGTACTTTATGGAGCATTTCTCCACAGCGGCTCAGTTTCCCAGTTTATCACTGTTCCCTGATCACTGACATTCGGTCCTCTCTGGATGCTGTATTTAAGCCACACAACTCGGACATTTAAATGGCATGGTTTAATACCACCTAGCAGCAGCCGCAGCCGCAGCAGGGACAATGTAAAACAGATAGTATTAAGATGCTCCTGTCCCCAGTTGACTGGTAAGGTCAAGGAAAATGGCTTGAGGCCGAAGCTTTAAATAGACACAATATCATTGTAAATGTTCATGGGAAGCAGCGCAGCATATGGGAGTTTAGTGATAAGACATCCAACCCAGCAATCATGGCAGCCCTGCACACTCAGAACTGGTGATAGCAAAAAGTCGTAAGCAGTTGTCTCTCCTCTGATGGTTACAGGGCTCGCACGAGACAGGCACTAGAGCAACAGTAAGGATTAATGGACAATCTTTTTGCTTGGGAAGCTGTTCAAGGAAGCTGTTCAAGGACATGCAAAAAGGAAGATACTGTGGTCTGAATGAGCGTGGTCTGAATGAGCAATGTCCCTCATAGGCTGGTGTGTTTGAACACTTGGTCCCCAGCTGGTGGGACAGTTTAGGAAAGTTATGGAATCTTTAGGAGGTGGAGCCCTGGTGGAGGAAGCACTTCACCTGAGGCCGGCTGAGTTTGGAGGTTTAGCAGACTGAGTCCTCTCTCTATGTCTCTCTCCTCTTTCTCTCCTCCCTCTCTCTCTCTCTCTCTCTCTCTCTCTCTCTCTCTCTCTCTCTCTCTCTCTCTCTCTCTCTCTCTCTCTCCCTCTCTCTCTGTTTCCTGTGTGCAGATGAAATGTAATCCCTTTGCTTCCTACATTCCAGCCCGCCTCCTACCGCTAACACCTTCCTGGCCATTGGGGATGGCTCCCCCTCTAGAACTGTAAGTCAAAACAAACAGTTTCTCCTCTAGCTGCTTTTCCCAGGGTATTCTACAACAGCACAGAAAGGAAACGAACACAGAAGCATCTAACAAAGAAATAGGACAAACATTGAAAAATAAATATCAAAATTACCAAAAATTGTGTGTGGGGAAAAATGAACTTGTAAGTAAACCTTGAAGGATGGAGCAGCTCTAAGACATTAAGAAAGGACACACCTTTAATCCCCAAACCCAGGAGCCAGAGGCAGGAGAATCTCTGAGAATTTGAGGCTGGCCTGGTCTACAGAGCTGGAGAAACCCATCTCAAAAAACAACAACAACAACCAAAAAGGATATTAAGGGGGGGAAAGATCAATTTGATTATATACAAATACAAAAATCATGTTACTTAAACATAAACCAAAACACACAGACCATGCCTCCCCCACCCCCCAAATGATTATTTTGGGGACAGGGATCCCTACTACACATGACAAAGGATCATATAATTAATTTTTATTTAAAGTATTGACTTACAGATGATAAGAAAAAAAACAAGTATCGAAATGGAAGAAAAATGCTCAACTTCACTCATAATTACAGTAAAAAAATAAAAATACAACAAGCTACAATTCTTCTCTTCTCAAATGAGAAAGGAAAATTCAATTTCAGAAAATGAGGTATTAGACAAAGTCACTGTCTCATATGCACCACCACATGCCCTGTAAGTGCAAGCTCCTGGAACCTTCTGAGAAGTCAGTGAGTTAGTACACTCAAGCAAAGGTGAAGCCCAGAGAACCAACTGTGACTCAGCAACGTCATTTCTTGGAACTGTACAGTCAAACTACTGTGTGCATATGTGTGTGGTACTCTTAGGTATGGACAAGATGATATATTTATGAAGAGTAAGGAATTAGGAATAATCTACATGCCTTGTCTTAGATTTTGCCTATGGGATAGAGTCTACCATCAAAGGCAATTTCGGGGAGGAATGAGTTTATTTCAGCTTCCAACTGTCAGGTCACACTCCATCACTGAGGAAGTCAGGGCAGGATTCAAGGCCAGAACCCGACGCCGAGACCATGGAGAAACGCTGCTTCCTGCCAAGTATGGTTTGTTTTGCCTGCTTTCTTGTACAGTGAAGGACTACTTGCCCAGGGCTGGAACTACCCACAGTGGGCTGGGCCCTCCCACATCACTCATTAACTAAGAAATGCTTCTCAGACTTGCCTATAGGCCAATCTTATGGAGGCGTTTTTCAATGGAAAGTCTCTCTTCCCAAATGATTCCAGCTTGGGTCAAGCTGACAAAAATTAACCAACACATACGGTTATTAACTATAAAAAAAACCTGAGTAAATTCTAACCACATTAGACTGATTTTTTTCTCTGTAACAAAGCTTATAACACTGTCACATTCCTAGTGGCACAGTTACAATTAAACTTTTTATAAAGAAGAAAATTCTCAGAAATACTTTAAAAATCATAATACTTTAGAAGAAGAAAGTTTATATTATTTTCTTTGATAATTTAAAATATTGTTTTATAATGTGTTAGTATAGTGCTACTAATTTATTGTGTTTGCTGTTTTAAAATGATGTACCCATTATACTACTTAGTACAGCCTGGAGCCACTACAGTTGGAAGCCTCTACTTACTCATCTTTTATAACTAGCAAAACAATTTCTCAGAGCAGTACAAGAGCAAAGTGTAGAATGTAGTGACTGAGAAGGTCTGAGAGACAAGGAAGGACAAAGGACTTCTGGGACAGCAGATTGAGAATCTCAGGAGATTTTGTTCCTCAAATATGAACACCTAACTGGTAAAACAATTTAGTATATGGAAACTGTTCTATGGACATATAGCAAATGAAAAAAACAGTTAAGAAATTCGGATAAACCTTGATCAGTCAACTAGGATTCATTGTGATGTCAGAGCAATGATGCCCTGACTAGACAGAGCATTGTAAATCCAGAGCAGCAAGAACAGGTCTGTAGAGCGTCACATGTTGATAAGAGGGTCAATCCATCAAGATGGAACAGTTCCACACCTATGTACAAGCAAAGGAAAGAGCCACAAACATACTAAGCAAACACTGATGTAAAAAAAGGAGAATGAGTTGCTCAGGAACTGCTGGAAATTGTAATATACCACCCTCCATAATGAAGAGAACTTGAGCGCTGCAGACCAAATGCACTAACACCTCATCCTACACGGCAATACACATTCTTCCCAAGCATGTGTGGGGCATTACACATGACAGACCATGGTAAGCCACAAAACAAAATTCAGTGAGTTTAAAAGGAGTAAAATCATATGAAATCCCTTCTCCAGCCACAATGGATACTAGCCATCAAAGACAGGAGGAGGAGGGTTGGCACGATGGCTCAATGTTAAGAAAGATGCTTGGCACCAAGTATGATGACCTGAGTTCAGTCCTGGAACACATGGTGGAAGGAGAGAACTAACTCCCACAAGTTGTTCTCTGACCTCTACACTCAGGCTGTGATGCACGCGCGCACACACACATGCATGCACTCGCCTCCCACTCCCACCCCCCTCAACACCACCTCATCCCCGCTTGAGACTTAAGGGAAAAAAAGCAAACTAAATGTAAAGCAATTTTAAATATTTAAGTAGAGATAAAAAGAATAGAGAATAGACAAGTACAGACTCAATAAAAACAGAACCTGAGTTGGGGGAGAGGGTGTGTGGCATACATGTGCAGTGTAGGGAGGCCAGAGGACAGCCTGCATCTCTAGCAGTCCAGCCTAGTTGGCCAGGGACCTCAAGAACCTATCTGTGCCCAACTGCATAAATGTGGATTTGAAGGACTAACTCAGGTCCTTACAAGCACTCCCCAGTCTAAGCTTTGGGTATTCGCTCTCCCACCCCATTAGAAAAATTAAAACACTTTTAAGCTAAAGTAACAAAGAAAAAAGAAAAGAATTGAAAAATTAAAAACAAACAAGTAAATAATAGCTGGGCAGTGGTAGCACTTGCCTTTAATCCCAGCACTCGGGAGGCAGAGGCAGGCGGATCTCTGTGAGTTCGAGGCCAACCTGGACTACAAAGCGAGTTCCAGACTGGAAACTACCCCCACCCCCACCCAAAAGAAAGTTAGAAAAAACTACTGATAAAAAGGACTGTAACCACATACTACAAACAATGCTATCAAATAAGATAGCCTGCATGAAATGGAGCATTTCTCTTGAAGTATAAAAATTACTAAATTAACTCAAGATAAATTAATGAACTTCTAACACAGGATTGAATAAATAATTAAAAACTTCCTAACAGGATAAATTTCAGGTCAGATGAGGTCAACAGTAACTTCTGAAAACCAGATGCAGAAGAAATTAACAAGAGTACAAAACTCCCTAAATGCAAAAGAGGAAACTGAGTGTAGTATCTTGAGTCTGTGGAATGCTACTCAGTAGACGGAGGCAGGAGGATCACTTGGCCCATGAGTTCTGAGACCAACCAGGAAAACTGTAGCTCAAAAGGAAAGGGGAAAAATTTTAAATATAGGAGAGGACAGAACACTTCCTAGATCAATGAGGTCAATGATATTCTAAAACCAAAGCCAGGATTAAAAAAAAAAAAAAAAAAGACAAAACAAAACAAAACAAAACAAAAAAAAAGAAAATTATAAACCAGTATTCTCTATATAAATGCAAAAATCTTCAACAAAACATGAGAAAAATAATATCCAAATTTAAAGGATTATATACCACAACCAACTGGGATTATCTTGGGAATTCAAGAGTGGTTCAACATAAGAAAATCAATGTAATATAGCATCATTGATAAATATGATCATCTCAACTATCTTAAAAGTTATTTAATAAAACTAATCTCTGTTTCAAGAAAACATTAAAAAGTTCACAAAGCCGGGCAGTGATGGTGTACGCCTTTAATCCCAGCACTTGGCAGGCAAAGAGGCCTCCTGGTCTACAGAGTGAGTTCCAGGACAGACTCTAAAGCTACAGAGAAATCCTGTCTTGAAAAACCAAAAAAAAAGTTCACAAAAGAGTTATGACAGTCATAGGACACTGTAACTGTAACTCATGTTCTTGAATTATACACTTAAAAATGGCTAGAGGACCAGTGCCACGGCTCAGCACGTAACTGCATGCAGGCAAGTTTGACGGCCTGAGTTCAATTCCGGAGAATCACACACGAGAGAAGACCATCAGTTGCTACAAATTCACCTCCACACATGCACCATGGCACCCCTTGCACTCAGCACACACAATAAATAAATGTAATAAAAACACATTTTAAAAATGGCAGCAAATTTTGTTACATGTATTTTTAAGGCATCATATTGAATAGGGAGAAATACAATTATTTCTATTTGTAGATAATAAGGTGTCATAAATTTTAAAATTGCAAAAAAATCAATGTAAAAGCTACCAGAAATGAAGTTCAGTAAGAGTATAATGACTATCTCAAAAATAAAATGAAGAAAACAATGACCTTAAAGACAATATAAAATGGGGATAGAGAGAGGCCCTCAGTGGTAAAGAGCATTTGTGACTCTTGCTGAGGACCCACAAGGTGGTTCACAAGCATCCATGAGAACTCAGTCCAGATGATATGACACCCTGCCCTCTACCAGGCATCCATGTACTGCATATACATACAAATAGGTAGAAGCACTCATATGCATAGAATTAATCTTTAAAAATAATATAAAGTAAATCCTAACTTCAAATAATAAATACTATTATTTATGCTAAGCTATTTTAAAACTTGGATTTTTTATTGTGTGTTGTGCATAGGCCAGAGAGGGTTGCTAATTGTCCTGATCTACCACCCTCTGCCTTAACTCCCTTGAGACAGGGTCTCTCACTAAGCCTTTCCAGCTAGGCTGGCTGGCTTGTAAGCTCCGAAGTTTCATCTGTCTCTACCCCACAGTGCTGGGATTAGAGGCATGTTTAGCCATGCCTGGTTCTTATGAGGCTGCTGTGGTGATGAACTCAGGTTCTCAAGCTTTCAACACAGCACGTACTCTTCCCCACTGAATCATGTCCCCAGCATAGCACTCAGTTTTCTAGGACTATGTAGAAGGCTTTCAATAAATCACCTACAAAAACTAACGAAATGCTGACTCGGGGATTTGAGCAAGTGTTGAAGAAATAGAACTAAGTATGACCTAGGAACGCTTCTGAGAATGACAATGCAGTAAAAAAGATCTAGCTTTCTTTTTTTTTTTTTAAATCTTTTTTTTTTTTTAAAGATTTATTTATTTAGTATGTATCTGCCTGCATATATGGCTGCAGGCCAGAAGAGGGCACCAGATCTCATTACGGATGGTTGTGAGCCACCATGTGGTTGCTGGGAATTGAACTCAGGACCTTTGGAAGAGCAAGCAGTGCTCTTAACCTCTGAGCCATCTCTCCAGCCCAAGATCTAGCTTTCTAAAAATTATGATAAAAATGTAAGAAAATACCACATTTGATAAATGTTGACTTTACAGAGATAGAAAAGAAAGGATGTAGTGAGGTATCTGATGAACTGAGGGAGATGATGAGTAGGGATCCTTCTAAGAAGAACGGTAGAAATGCAGTGCAGGTAGGTAAGACATTCTGAAAAGCCCCATAGTAACGGAAAAGATGACCCAGAGAGAGAACTGCGCTTGGGAAGACTGGAATACAGGTAGCCTCCACAAAGGAGGAGAGACAAGTACAGTTACAGCACAGATACCCAAAGATCTTGGGCTGGAGAGCTGGCGCAACGGTTAAGAGCACATGCGCTCCAGCACAGGTTTGATTCCCAGCAGCCACATGGCAGCTTATAATCATCCCTAACTCCAGTTCCAGGGCAATCCAACATCCACTTCTGACCTGTGGAGTCACCTGGTCTGCACATGGTTCTCATACATACATGCAGACACAACTCCTACACATAAAAAGTAAATAAATTTAAAAAATAAGGAGACCGACTTGTATGTCATGCTAAGAAATCTGGAGTTTCCCTTTTAAGCAAGAAAAGTGATGCAATCAGAAAGCTACCTGCTGCTATTTTACATTAGGAACAGTTGAAACTTCCATCTCCAATGGTCATTAATCATAATACTTTTGCTAAGAGCAGATACTGAATGTTCAACACAATGACCCATACAACCCTTTTCAACTGATAACAGTAAACATGAGATAACTATGAGCTATATATGTTTTAAAAGATTGCTTAGGTTCGGGACAGAAAAGAAGTACATAATAAAAAAAAACCAACAAGTTTCCAGATGCTACATGTAAAGTCTCTGATAAACTAACAGTAGTGGTATCCAGTAAGTATCTAGTACATTTTAGCTACCATTATCATTTCTACTATTACAACTATTATTGCCACTACAATCTGCCTTTGTTCAACCATCACTACTAAGCTATTTTAAATGTTACATTTCTATTGCACAGTTTCTGAAGAAATCCACATCCTATGCTGAATAATAAATATGGCATCTTTCACATTCTGGATTCAGACTCCCTAGGTAATATTCCCAAAAATCCATTTAGTAGCTGCATAAATCTGAGGTAACTTACTTATAGACTACTATCTCAGTATAGTTTGCATCTGTAACATTAAGATAAAAACAGCATTCTTCACAGAGGGTACCATGCAGTTTGAGTTATGAAGTACAGTGAGAGGTTCATGATACTATCTAATGGCAGCAAGTACTCTATGTATCTACATAATTACTAATATAGTAATTGTTAATGAGTTAACATGTAGGGTTTATCACAGTCTAATATTATCAGCAATGGATAAACATTAATGCTCCTTACAAAACCCCAACTGTTAAGAGGTAGCCGCAGGTAGATTTTCAAAGGTGAGTAAGCTGCCCAGTCATGGTGCTACTGCATGGCAGAACTGCAAGGCTAACTCAAACACTTCCAGCTACAAAGCAGATCATCATCTATCTCATTTCCAAATGAATTATATAATTCATTTTCAGAGTAGATTCTTGTCAAATACCTACAGCCAGTGGAAGACAGGAACATTTAAGCTTAGCCTAACTCTGCCCAACCTCAGTACCACATAAAGTTCCTAAAGGTGAGGAAGGAAACCAATCTGGTACCCTCTACTTAACAAGTCTCTTCTACCAAAGGAGGGAACACTCTTCTCTTCACTCAAACAACCTGTGACATCAAGTAATTTTACATGCAAGGTAACCAGAGAAAACAAGTTGTGTAGAACCCAGGACTCCTATAGACACAGAATATGGCTTTACATTATATTCCGACTCACAAAGTGCTTTAGAGTAAGCTGTAGCTAAGGACAGACATACAGCTGTTTCCACATAAGAGCTACTTTGTTGTTCATTTGTTCTATCAGAATTCTTCATAAAATTTCATGAGGATGGTTTCTACAGTGTTGAAATACTAAATACTAAAGTGTTGAAAAAAAATCACTATTCAAAACACTCAAAATTCCCACTGTTATCTAATCAAGGTAGAGGCACTATTCAGTCTAAATTAGAGCTCCTAAAATTTACAGGGTGACCTACAATGTTGATTACAACATGCTTCAGTTACTACAGCAGAATAACCCCACCAAGACTAAGAATGACTAGTTCATAGTTCTCGTCTCTATCCTGACTAAGTAGCTCCATCTAGTAACAATAGCTAGCAGTTCCCTAGGACAGGCAGAGAGCTGACTGCCTAAAGGAAATGTCTTTAAAGCTGTGATCAGGGGTCTAGAGACATGGCTCAGCATAAGAAGCACCAGCTGCACTTCCAGAAGACCCAGATGTGATTCCCAGCACCCACATGGTTGCTCACAAGCTTCTGTAACTCCAGCTCTAGGTGATATTATGCCCTCTTCTGGTCTCCCAGAGCAATGTATGCACATGGTGCATAGACATATAGACAGACAGACAGACAGACAGATAGATAGATAGATAGATAGACAGATAGATAGATAAAAACACCCATGGACATAAAATAAAATTTAAAATCTGGTCATTAAAAATATTTGAATCCTATTTAAACTCTATTCAGACCCAAAAGGCACTTACAGACAAAAAAAATTAAGGTATGAGGATAGTATCAACTCGAAAGTTAAAAATAATGAACAGGTTAAGAGTGGTGCTATATAAATACAGCTCAAGAAAACAATACATAACTCCACAAATAATGACACACTAGAGCAAGATTTAATGAGATCAATGTTTAATAAGGTTCAATTAAACATATACATATACAACCATATAAAGATGGACATACAGAATTAGAACTGAAGTCAAAATTAAGGACAGTACTAGAAAAGGTTTGTTTTGTTAATTTTCCAAAAAATGGAGTGATAAAAAGACCTGAGTAGGTGCTGGGAAGATGACTCAGTGGTTAAGAGCACTGCCTACTCTTCCGGAGGACCCGAGTTTGACTCCCAGAACTCACGTGCTGGCTCACAACCAGGTGTAACTCCAGTTCCAGATGATCTGACACCCTTTCTGGCCTCCATGAGCACTGCACAGACACAGTGCACAGATATACAGGCAGGCAACACAAATACAAACAAAATTTGAAGCCCAGAGTGTTAGGATACTAAAAATAAGAAATATTCAAGCCTCTCTCAATCTGCACAAAGATTTAAAGAGTTGGAAATGGGGGAAGGGCATCCAAGATAGGTCAAGACCCAACAAAAGTCTAGAGACCCAGAAAATAGAATTCATACAGATTCAAAGACAGAAAACTAAGAGAGGAGAGCGAGCGAGAGTGAGAGAGAGCGAGCGAGAAAGGGAACAAAGTGACAGAGAAAATAAATCTACAGAGACAGAAACCCTGAGTCTAGAAGGACTGGAACAGAAATCTGGAGCCAGAAATTACTCCAAACCAAGAAGTATCTTTTTCTTTCACTCTGAAAAAATGAGAGTGCTCGAAAGTTGAGATACATGATGTAAAAACTACTCTTTTAGTAGACACAGACTTACTGTTCTTCTGATAAACTTGCTAAAGGCCTTTCGGCAGCTATAAGAATGGCTATGGTAAACAGAAAACTCAAGTCAGGAGCAAGGAGGGGAATCTCCCTCTGACACACTCAAATAATAGCCAGTCAGCTTTCAGTCAGATGATGGACCCCCCTGCCAAACCAAAACCTGAAAAGCCATTCAGTATCTTGCGAGCCTCCCTCTCTGCCCTTTAATTTTGTAAGAGTTAAATGTATTAACATTTACAAAGCATTAAAATAATGTCTGGTACATGGGGACTATGTTTCTTACAGTAATTAAGACACAATGTTTAGGGAACTTTTAAGGAGGCATTTGCACATGAATCTATATGTTATCTAGTAGATCATGAAACAAACAATTCTGACCTTTACTTTCCTCTCTGGGGCATTATAATGTCTAGCATCTAATAATAAAGAAGTCATGAGGATAGAAAATCCCATTATAAAATGCTGTGGACAGAGCAGATGCTCTCTAATCTTATTTGGGAAGGGACAGGAAAAAGTAAAGACATGCCAAAATAAACAGTGATGGGCAGTTTGCTAACAGTGATGGGTTAGGAGAAAGGAAAAAGAAGTACCAACCAATCGGCTTTAGAAATAAAAGAACTCCAAATACTATGAGAGTTTATGATTCCTAGCATTAGTAGAGGGATCTTAAAAGTAAAAAGAACTAAGAAACAAGTGTTATTAGATCAATTTGCCCATTATGGCTGTTAAACCATGTTATGACAATAATTATAGGTCTGTAGACACGGACATCATAAACATGGATCAAGTGTCTTCTTGTGTTACAGGTTTGAGGTAGGACACCTCAAATGTCTAAGGACACCTAAATAAAGTTTTGTGAAAAATCATTAAAAATGGTTACACTAGAAATGTTCTGTAAAGCCGGGCGGTGGTGGCGCACACCTTTAATCCCAGTACTTGGGAGGCAGAGCCACGCGGTTCTGTGAGTTCGAGGCCAGTATGATCTACAGAGTGAGTGCCAGGACAGAAACCAAAACTACACAGAGAAACCCTGTCTCAAAAAAACCAAAAAGAAATGTTCTGTAAAGTCAAAAGGCAACAGTGGCCTAATATCATTAAATATTATAAGCATAAAATCTGAAGCCCAAAATATCAAGTGATCTCATTTAGATTAATTTAAAAAAAAAAATCAGTTTATTTAGTTGTTCCTTTCCTTGCTTCTCCACTTCAAACCTGTATGGGGGAGGGGCTAAAGACTGAAAGTGGAGAGGGGGGCAGTGATAGGCATCAAGGAGGAGACTAAGGAGACTATTAAATACTGACATCTCCTAAAAATATGAGAGGAAGTGGGCGGGGCGTCCCAACACAGTCTTACCCTTACTTTCACAGAATTAAAAGCAACCACAAACAGTGACTATTTACAGTGAGCTTTACAGATCTTTCAAAGTCTCCCCTGGCTAAGCAAAGCTCCCTACTTCTCTTTCTCTTCTAATCAACTTCCAATTAACATAATCACATAATTTTCCTTCCTGTACTAAACAGATGAACTATCAGAGGGTTCATAAGCACATAAGGAACACAGAACAATTAATAAAAGATAATAACATGCTTGAGAACTGAAGACATCTTTAAAGTGGAAAACCCTTTCCCCTCCACTTTTTTTTTGGGGGGGGGGGTCTAGGGGTTTAGGTGTAGGACGGGGCTGTTGCTATGTAGCACTAGATGACCTCTCTCTCACTTGAGAGATTGATGTGTCAGTGCTTCAAGTGCCACCACAGTGAGCTCAGAAACTTTGCCTTCTTTTTAAGCTGTGTGGGGGGTGGGTGTGTGTACACTCACATATGCAAGGACACAAGCCCATGCCTGTATGAGGAGGCCAGAAGAGGACACTGGGTGTCCAGCTCTATTCTTCCCAAGACAGTTTCTCTCACTGAACCTGAAGCTAGGCTGGCAGGCAGCAAGCCCCCCAGATCTGTCTGTCCCCCACCCCCGCCCCCGCCCCCGGGCTGAGGCTGTAGGTACAAACGGCCGTGTCAAGCATTAACTGCGGGCTCTGGAGACTTGAACTAAGGTCCTCACACTGGTGTGGCAGGAGCTGCTAGGCTGTCTCCCAGGAGCCTCAGGAAGATTCTTTACAGTTCATTTTCTCATCCACATTTTCCTGTTACAATCAACAATATCCCAGGACTGTATCCTGCCTGGGTTCAGAATCCCCGTGGTTTGTGCTTTGAGTTCTTTCAATCAATCAGCAAAGCTATTTGCTGGAGGTATGGAGGGGTTATTTCTAGAAGAAGAGGACAGTCAGTTCATACTTTTTCACACCTACCTTCTCACCACTCGAGTAGAAGAAATACCGCAATCGGACTATGTTACAATGATCTAGCTTTCTCATGATCTGGAGCTCTCGGTTCTGCAAAGAAAGCACATAAAATATTTAAGAATAACAGCTAATCATCATAATGATCGAGGTACTTCTAAAATAACAATAAGCATAGATACAGGCTCTGAATATGCTGTTAAAATGTATGCCAAGCCAGGCACCCAGTGGCACACAACTGAAATCTCAGCTCTCCTGAGATCATGAGTTCAAGGCCAATCCGGGCTACTCTACCTACAAAATAAAAAGTAGGGAAAAGAGAAACACCAGCGCCAGCCAATGAGTCATCTACCATTACTCATCAGTGGAATAAATATAGAAATTAAGGTCTGGATTTCACTCCAATATTATAGGACCATAAAATCCCCTAAATGATAGCTGATAGGGCCATTTTTATGAGTATCAGTCAAATCAATGTTCAGTGAAGTCTCGTGTCTGAAATGCACTTGACAGACAGCTACTGCCATTCTCATGTGCTCACTAAGGTGTTCTTTACTGGTGGAGTAAGGATACACCAACTCCACAGGGAGCAATGCTATTCTACAAGCACAGCACATTTACTCTGTGCCGCATGCTGTTCAACATCACAGGTACAGAAATAAACAAAACTAAGAAAGGTTCTACTCTCAAGAAACATAAGGGTCTATGGTGGAAGGAAGAAAAAATACTGCTGTCTGAGCTCGAGCTCCAGCTTTACCACTGGGTTATATCTACAGCCAAAGAGAATTTGAAAATATGGAAATTTAATGAGCATAAGCTGACTCAGTGGGTGATTATTTTCTAGGTAAACATAAAACCTAGTTTCCAATGTCCAGCTTCCAGAAACAGCCCCATGGGACCATGCATGCCTGTAATCTCAGAGCTCATGGGTAGAGGCAGGACAATCCTAGAAGCCCACTGGCCAGCCAATCTAACTTACACAGCTAGCATTTCAGGTTCATGAGAGACCCTGTCTAACTGAAGAAGATGGGAGAATGATAGACACACCAGGTCTTTCTCCAGTCTCTCTATCCTCTATTCCCCTCCCCACAAACATGATTTAAGTCCTCTTTATTTGGGTATTGGTTTTGATCAAAGGTATAATTATCTGTCACCTGTGTGGTCAATTTAGTAGCTCTCTGTTACTTCAATTAGTCTAGAAAAATATGTGTAGGAATAGAAGAGTGGAGTTTTGTTTTTAATTAATATTATTGGGGGAGATGTTATGAGGGTGAGAAGAAGATATAGAGGGACTGGGAAATGAGTGGGATTTGGGGTACATGACATGAAATTCCCAAAGAATCAATAAAAAATGATGTTAAAAATGTCAAACTGACTAGATATAGAAAAGAGATATTTTAGATCAAGGTGCAAGGGAACTCTGTAAGGAGGTGATCAAAGCGAAAATCGTTCTGTGATGGTGACTACTGACCATCAACTTCACAGGACTTAGTCACTTAGGAGCTGCACCTCTGGTTATACCTGCAACTAACTATTCAATCAGGCCAACTGAGGCAGGAAGACCCACCCATGGGCATGGCACTGTTCCCTGGGCTTGTGCCCTAGACTGAATAAAAGACAAACACTAGCTAAACATTAACATTTACTGTTCTCTGCTTCCAGGCTGTGGATGAAACATGACTTGCCAGCCATGATGGACTGCATGCTTGAACTTTAAGCGAAAATAAACCCTTTCTTCCTGAAACTGTTCTTGTCAGGATATTTATTACAAAACTGGAAATATAACTAAGACATATTTGAAGCTGTGAGGAAACAGCATGGCAGTTAAATGAAAAACCTAGGGGATAAGTTTGGAATGTTCCAGAAAGAGATAGAAAATAAGGTGGCTGCATCATTGAAAGTAAGGGGGAGAAAGGTAGTTCAGTTCAGAAAGAGAGGTGGTGGAGAGTACAAAGGAATAAAGCCTCTTCAACCATGGTAAGAATGTAACGGAAGTCAATAGAGATTTTGACAGGTGAAGTTATGACTTACCATTCCCAAAGAGTGCTCTAAAAATTGAACAGAATAACTTTGAATAACAGGGGGCAGGAGGAATCATGAAACAGAAAGGAATAGATAATGGAATTGTAAGTTAAGAAAGAAAAGAGAGAGCTTTTTTTTTTTCAATGATATAAGAGGTTTTTTTTTTAAAAATGATCATTTATATCAAAAGTTGCTAAGAGATTAAGATAAAAACAGAAAACTGCTGATATGGCTAATGTAAGATGTTGCTCTCAGAACAGCAATGATGACACAGACTAATGAGACTGAATTAAAGTAGGTGTAGGAGGCACAGGATGTTAAAGATGAAAGTTTCCGCAGAGTTCCAGCTATAAGAAGGTCAGGGAACCCACTCTCCCCAGAGCCCTGTAGAACACTTCCTTCCCTAGGAGACCCATGGGAACCTCAGGTAAAGGAAAAGCAACCTGACAAGTGTCTGAACTTCAATGTCTTCTCCAACTCACACAGAGACTAAGTACCAAAAAAATAAGAAGCCTTTATAACTACAAAGTATTAAACATAATCTCTCATGAATAACAGAACTTACTAACTGTGCCAAGAAATTAATTTTTAACACAGAATCAAAAAGCTAATTACTATGAAAAAAAAAACTCTTTAGACTACAATCAGGTAAGAGATTGATAAAATACCCTAAAACAATCACACTCACAAGGTTTTAAAAATCCAACTCCAGGACTGGGGAGATGGCTCAGTGGTTAAGAGCACTGGCTGCTCTCTCTTCCACAGGACTATGGTTCCATTCCCAGCCTACATGGGGGTTCACAACCATCTCTAGCTCCAGTTCCAGCACATCCAACGCCCTCTTCTGGCCTCCAAAGGCACCAGGTATATACATGGCGCACAGACATTTAAGCAGGCAAAACATGCACATAAAACACAATAATAATTGTTTTTTTTTTTTTTAAAGAAATCCAATTCCTGGGGCCAGAGAGATGGCACAATGGTTAGGAGGCTTGATGAACTTGCCCAGGACCCGGGTCTGGTTCCAGCACCCACATGGTGACTCCCAACAGTCTGTAACGGCAGTTCCAAGGGATCCAGTGCCCTGTTCTTGCCTCCATGGGCACCAGATGGGCACGTACTAATGCAGGCAAACACTCAAACACAGAAGATATAAATAAACAAATCTTAAAAAAAAAAAAAAGTCTTGCCGGGCGGTGGTGGCGCATGCCTTTAATCCCAGCACTCCCAAGGCAGAGCCAGGCAGATCTCTGTGAGTTCAAGGCCAGTCTGGTCTACAAAGTGAGTTCCAGGAAAGGTACAAAGCTACACTGAGAAACCCTGTCTCAAAAAACCAAAATGTCTCTATAGAGTTGCTACAATATAAAAATATTCTATTTAAAATGTAAAGACATATAAAGAACAGGAAAAGTTGATATTTGTGCTTATAAAAACCAACAGACATTGGTTCTGGATAGACAAGGTTAGTGCATTCAGCAATGAATATAAAGCAGCTACGATAATCATAATGTATAAATGTATTGACTTCTTTTAATTTCATCAAAAGATAAAACATAAGCCGTAACATAAATACATTGCATAAAACAGTAATAGCACAAAGGAAGGGAAATGAGGCTACATTTAGGCTATAGTTTACTGGAATTAAGGCAGTATTACCCTGAAATAGACTGTCGTGCTGTGTGTAATCCCCAGAACAACCACTAGAGACTTGAGCTTGACAGTCTACCTGATGGCATGTCTGTGAGGAGTTTCAGAGTTGGCAGGTGGGTAGGACAGCCCAGTCTGAATGCTGACAGCACCATTACATGGCTAGGACCATGGCTATCCTAGACCACATAACAAACAGAAGTGAGGAAGAACCAGCGTTCATCTTTTCTGCTCCCTGACTGAGGCCTGATGTACCCAGCTGCCACCACACCTAAAACAGTTCTTGCCACCACAATGGACTTTACTCTCAAACGATAATCCAAAATAACCGCCCCCTCTCTCTGTTTTGTTTTCAGATAGTTAATCATAGCAATGAAAAAACGGACACAGTATACTAAAAAGTCTCTGTTTGGACTGGGTTTATCAGCACTTCATTATGGAAGGAAAGGGGTTTTCACGAGGCCCCACCTCTCCTTAAGGGACTCCTGACAGCTACTGGTGGCTGAAGGAAGGACCGTCACTTTCTTCAGTGTTGGAGCCACTGATAATCTGCCATGCTCCACTACAATCATCCACACATGCTCATGTAAGCAATCCTAATTAAATGCAGTGGGTAACACACAAGACACGACAGTAGCAGTGGGACCTGCTGGAAGAAGAAGGAGGGTCACAGCAGCAGGGTGGGAAGAGACAGGCGGTGGGATGGAACACTTCCTAGAATGTATTACATACACGGAGGAAACTGTCAAAAATAAGGACAAGGTATTTGTTAAAGACAAAGAAGTCAGTCAGTTCTAGAAGGGAGGGACAAATCAACATGAGCTAGAAACCAAGTGGTGGCACCAGTAATCCCTTATATGAGACTGCATAAATTCTGAATGAATTAAGTACACAATCAGAAGGCAGAGATTGCCAAACTGGGTTTGTTTGTTTTTGAGACAGGGTTTCTCTGTATAACCTGGCTGTCCTGGAATTTGCTCTGTAGACCAGGGATTAAAGGTGTGCTCCACCACCACCTGGCTCAAACTGGATTTTTTTTAAAGCTCTAAATATACTTCTATCTATAGGAGATACAATTTAAACTTAAATACACAGATCATTTCAAAGTAAAAGAAATACCAAACAAACTATAACCCAAGGGACACTTGAGTGTTGCTATTATAATCTAGAAGGAGACCTGTTTCCTGCCAGTGACAACTCACTCTGTAATATGGTTTCTCCTTATCCACATGACCACTGACACATTAAATGTGTGTTCTACATTAGACCTAAATTTTGCTTCATATTCCGGAGTGGCAATACTATTCGCTCACAAGAGAGACCACTGATCACACTATCACAGGAATGTCTGGATCCTTTTCCTCCTACCTACACACCTAACTAAAATTGCTACTTAATCCCCATGTCCTTCACCATCTTCAGGCCACCTTCAACTGTTGCAGCACACATCAAACTCTTCTTATAGTATTGAAAAATATTTTGACATTTATTGCATTTTTGCATGTATTATTACAAATACAGGTCAAAGTGTTATATAAAATAAAGTATCCCCATCTTACAAAGACTCCAATTTGCAGTAAAGCTCATTAAGGAAGGGAATGGCTCAGTTGCCTTTAGCCTACTGGTTATGGGTGGGTTAAGACTTCTGCTGGTCTTTCCTGTGTCGAACACACAGATTGCAAGCCCAGCACCACTTTGAGATCTTTGGCAGCAGTTAACTCTGAGCCTGTATGATAATGAGTATTCAAAGACGGGCAATGCCTGGGGGGCACTCACCAACCTAAGACAGAGCGCCTGTGTGGCCTGGTCAGGTGTCTCCATGACGGGTAAGGTAACCTGCTGACATCCCATGCAACCTAAGTCAGAAGCTCATTTATTAATAAAAGGGGGACCTGTAGGTCCCTGGCCCCCGTTTTGGGTAACTGTTGCCTTGCTTGCTGACCTTGACCTCGATATCCTCCCTATGCTAATTCCCTCTGGGGTTTCACCCTCCTGAATGCTTAAGGAAAGTTCCTTGTCTGTGTATCCTGCATAATGGGCATTAACAGCTTAAATGCAAGATTGTAAAACATCTGTAGCGAACTTCTGCCCTCCAGGGTTCTCCCATTGTGCTGTAAGCCTGTATTTAAGACCTCCTCCCTCCTTCAATAATCGGCATTCGGCATTAAAAATAAATAAATAAATAAAATAAAATAAAGTATCCCAAAACTTACCGAATTCAGGCATTATATTGTAATGACCAACATATACCTTGCCTCAGCAACTTACTACAAATTCCTTAAGAGAAAAAATTGAACTTGCCATCTTTGCTGGTCAACCAGCATTAAGAAGGGAATAGGGAGGGAAGGCAAGAAGATTCTTACATACAAAATAAAGACTTGTAACTGTAATAAACTTGGTGTTTATTTTAAAAAGCTAGCTACTCAAGATACAATTTCTCTACTGAGAAAACATGAACACAATTCAAGCAAAAAATGTTTTCTATTTAATAAAAACATTAAAATACATACCTCTCTAAAAGGACTGTTATGGTTTAGATATATATTCCCTATAAGACACATATGTTAAAGTCTTGATCCCCAGGTGGTGAATCCAGTCACTAAGAGTTGCTGAATCCTAAGGGCTCTGGATTCATCAATGGATTGATCCTTCCTTTATGGATTCATATTATGATTGGGAGGGTGCTAGCAAGAGAAAGGTGCTTTCTGGGAGTGTGCCCTGGAAAGGTGCACTTGTCCCCAGCCTGTTCCTGCATTCTCTCTGCTTCCAGGGGACCAGCTCTGCTCCATTACACTCTTGTGCTGTATTATCAAGCCACAGGCCTAGAAACAATAGAACCTGCTAAAACTATAAACTAAAATCTTTCCTTCCTTTAAGTAATTTCTGTGTATTTATTAGGGTAACAAAAACTAACAAATAGTCATAAAAGTTTCTGTTCAATCTTACAATACCTGACACCTTATAATAGGGTTATGGGGTATGTGTGAGAGTTGTCTGGCTCGCTTCTGAAAGCCAAGCCATAGAGCCAAGGATTCCTGGAAGGGGACTTAGGGAGCATTACATAAAACCTGCAGAAAGTTAACTTTTAGGTGAGGAAACATCCAGCAAGCTTAACAGCTGTGGGTGTAAAGTAGGCAGCATATGTCTGTCGATCATCCTTTCTCCTTCACCAAAGTTTGTTCTATTGGGAGATCTTTTCCCTCATCACAGAAAACTCTGCTGCTGCTGCAAAACAAGAGTCACTTCAGAGATTCTGATTTAAGACTACCTTCCCTAAACAGAATTTCTGTAAAAAATGAATGTTATCCAAATGGCTGAATCAGTTTAATCGCTAAGTCTTTGATTCCATAGTAAAAATCAGATGTTCCCAAACACTCTACAAATGACTTAAAAAACAAACAAACAAAATAAAACTCAAAGTAACTCCAGGTATACAAGAAATATTTTCAACTCAACTCTATGTCAGAACTGAGGGTCTCTGTCTGCAAAATGACATGAAAATGAGTGGGCAAACCAAAGCTCCCAATATAGTGTGACTGACTTCAGCTCACTAACAAACTGTTGTTTTTGCATGTAAGTGAGCACAGGAGTGTGAGAGTCTGAATGAGAATGGTACTTATGGGCTTATGTTTGATGACTTGGTCCCCAGTTGGGGAAACTGTCTGGGAAGAACTAGGAGGTGTGGCCTTGGAAGAGGTGTCACTGAGGATGGGCTTTGAGGTTTCAAAAGCCCATGCCATTCCCAGTTAGCTTTCTCTCCCTCCACCTGGTGCTTGTAGATCAAGATGTCAGCTCTCAGCTACTGCTCCAGCAACACGCCCGCTTCTAACCCTCTGAAACTGTAAGCTCCATATAAATTCTTTCTTCTACACATTGCCTTGGCCATGGTCTCTTATGACAGAGATAGAAAATAACTAAGACAAGCAGAAAAGAGAAACCCACTTATTACTTTGTAAAATTCTGCTAGCCTGTCGGGGAAAACATCTTATATGCAAAGATAAAATTTTTAAATATTGTAAGTCATGAAGAACCATTAGTATGTTCTGAGTAAGAGATTTGTTTTGGGAAGACTGCCAGCTATGAAAAGGTTATTAAAGAGATGAGAGAAAGAAAGAAAACCAGGACTGCAGTGAGGGGAAACACTGAAAGGGAACAGGAAACCAAGCATCGATAGGCAGATTAAGAATTGCAGAGTGGAAAGACAAGGCAATCTTTCAGGCTCCTTACTCATATGGCTAGTAACACAGTAGTAGAGGCCAGTGGCCTAGAAGGTCTTCAGGAAGCAGGAGGGGGAAATTCCCTGAAGGTTGAGAGGTCCAGAAAGGAGCCTGAATATGCCTTTCCTCCTCAGCAAGAGAGCTGTATGGCTCTTGGAGTCACAGAAGCATACACAAATATGTATAAAATAAGAAAAGATACCCAGACTTGCCTGGACTCCTAACTAGAAAACAAAAGTCTAAAACAACAGCAAAATAAGCTGCAGAACTAAACAGTGGTGTCACATCACCCCATAAGATTTTATGGCATTCAGAAAAGAGCTCTGAGGCGTATTTATACCTAGTGCATAAGTAATCATACAAGAGAAAAAAAATGATAGAAGTTGTAAGAGAAGAACCGCAAAACTAATAGCCTAGAGTAAGAGGGGATGGGTACTTTCTGTGAAGGACCAGATAGTAAATGCTTCAGGCTGGCAGACCATATGGACTTTGCTGCAACTACTCAACTCTGCAGTTTAGTTATGCTTGAGGAACAGCCATCAACAAAATGGAAAAGAATGGACATGACCATGTTCTAATAAAACTTTATTCTTTATTTACAAAAACTAGGGGCAGGCCTACAGTTTACCATTACTCTAGAAATAATAAAGAAAAATTCTTGATACTCAATTTTTCCCTATGACACCTGCTCTCCCCCTCCCCCATACACACAGAATGAACTTTGTAGATTGGTTTAATAACTAGTTTTCTAGGAATTTATGACAATATTTTCCTTTACTGCTACTATAATCAGCACATAGAATATTTTAATTGTAAATTATAGTTATAAAAGAACCAGTTGCATGGCAAAAAGAAAGTAGAGGACATACTTCCTGCCAGCTACTGAGGATTAAAAGTAGACATGAATGAGGTTCTTGAAAGCTTATTTTCAGAGGCCTTACCATGTAGCTAAATGCTAGCTTGAACACATTCTTTAAACACTGTATCTATAAAACACTTATTAGCAACAGTGATGATACCAATGTCTACAGAACACTGAGAAAATACCCCAAGCCAGGCATTATGCTAGCAGCTTTATCTTTATAATTTAAATCGTTCAGGTTGGCAATATCATTATCCCCATTTTACAGAAGCTGTAAGTATAGAAGAGTTATGAAAGATGTTAGCAAATAGCAGGGGCAAAATTTAAACCAGGTGTGTGTGTCTGAGCCCACACTCTTCACCATCACAATGGAACGCAACCCTCTCTGACTTTCATATATTTACTCTATGATTGAGAGGCACAACAATAATAAAGCAGACTCAGTATATGTGATTCTCTTATGTAACAATCTTACACTCCTTTAATAATTTTCTAAAGACATATTTATTTTATGTGAATGAGTATTTTGCCTTCATGTATGTCTGTGCACCATGTGTGTACCTGACACCTGCAGAAGCCTGGAGAGTAGAATTGTGGGCAGTTGTGAACTGCCATATGGGTGCTGAGAATCGAACCCAGGTCTTCAGCAAGAGCAGCCAGTGTTCCTGAACCGCTGTGCTATGTCTTCAATCATTAGGACACACTTTCATTGCCAGGGTTACATTGAGTGTTAGAGACAGAGGACCACAGGAAAAGAAGGTAGTATGGTTAGTAGAGGGTAATACAAGGATCTTTGTAATGCTTTCCATCTTGATTGTAGTAAAGACACACACGTACACATATAATAGAGATATTTAAGGTTCACTGGGCAAAACTTCACTTGCTAGGTTCACTTGCTACCAAGCTTGATGACCTAAGTTTGAACCCTGAACTCACATGGTAGAAGTGGAGAAATTACTTCTGAAAGTTCTCCGCTGACTTACACACATGCCCTGACTTCCACATGCCCACACACATAGACAAGAAATTTCTTATAGCTGTGTTACTGCTCACTCACTTCAGGTGTTCCCTTAAATGCTACATTCTTGCCTTATCTTAAATCACAACCTCCACAACTTCAGCATCCCTTTCTCCATTTCTTTGTTTCATTCTTCTTCAGAAAAACGAAAGATCAAACATTTATACCTACCTTCTGTTTATTCATTATTGTCTGTCTCTCCCCAATAAACTCTGAAATACCGTATTTTAAGGATATTCTGTTTACTGTTATACAACCTAGAACTTATAACAATGCCCAATTCAATCAATATAAATCAGCACTGTATATTTATTTGGATGAATGATAAAACATAATCATGTTTTTAAAAAGATACAATACATTTGTTGTAGAAAATGTCACGGCCAGTATGAAAATAAAAAGGGGAGCTAGAGAAAAGTTTTACAGTCCATCATGGTGGGGAAGGCATGGTACTCAGAGCATGAGGTGGCTGGTCAGATTCCATCCCTCCTGCAGGGAACAGTGACTAAAGCTGGTACTCACTCTCGCTCTCCATTTCATTCCATCTAGACGGCACCTCACAGAACTGTGCTGCCCTTATTTACAGTAAGTCTTCTGCACCTCAACTAACCCAATCTAGAAACTCCTCCACAGGCATGACTAGGTTGATCGCCAACATGATTACAGATCATACTAAGGAGACAATCTAACCATTACAGATCCTCAAGCGACATGTTAATTAAGTTGCACTTTCAGTAATGAAGACATCACCCGGACAGGTATGTCAATAAGGAAATAAACACAAAAATATTGTTTAGGGGCCAGCAAGATGGCTCAGTGGAGAAAGACACTTGCCACGCCTGCGTGGAGAGCTGAGTTTATTTCCAGAATTTATAGGGCGACAAGAGAAAAACAACCCCTGAGGGTGTCCTCTGACCTCCACACAAGGACCAAAGCACACCTGTGTAAACATGCACACACACACACACACACACACACACCAGTAAAATTGAATTAAATGGAACTAAAAGATATACAAAACCCTACATTTTAATATTATGTAATTTTTTTAAATTTTTTATTTTTTTGTTTTTTGAGACACGGTTTCTTTGTGTAGCTTTGGAGCCTGTCCTGGAACTTGCTCTGTAGCCCAGGCTGGCCTCAAACTCACAGAGATCCACCTGCCTCTGCCTCCCGAGTGCTGGGATTAAAGGCGTGCGCCACCACCGCCCGGCTGGCTTTATGTAATCTTTTTAAGTACACACAGAACCGTGTGAAGGACAGATCACATACATGCAAGGCCACGTGACATCTTAACAAATTAAACAAGACAAATATTGTATCCAGCATCTTTTATAGCTGTAATGAAGTAAACCTAGAAATCAATGGCAAAGGGAATTAGAAATACACAAAACGTGTATGAAATATAGATGCTCTGGTTTAAAACCCATATGCTGTTTGTGTGGGGGTAAAGGGGGAAGACAAACATTTCACACACTAGGATGAGTTTAATTTAGAATAAAAAATACCACTAGATAATAGCAAGTGTTTTCAAGGTAAGTGCAGAAATTACAGCACTCATAACACCATTATGAGACTCTAAAATGGTACAGCTATTTAGGGAAACAGGTTACCATTCCCTCAAGACTTTAATCACAGAATTACCATGTGACCCATAAATTCTACTCCCGTGTGTGTGTGCATGTGTGTGTGTGTGTGTGTGTGTGTGTGTGTGTGTGTGTATCTGTGTCTGTGGGTGTGTGTAGGTGAATGAAAAGATACCTGAACAATAACTATAAACAAATATTCATCGCTCCCAATAGCCAAAAAATATAACCAACAAAGATAATCACAATCTGCGTATCCACAAAACGTAACACATTCTAACACCATTTGGCCAAAGAGAAGAATTTAATGCTGAGAAACTGCTGCTCCATCGGGCCAAGATGTACCTCCTGAACAGCACAGGACTTCTGGGCTGGGCTATGGTTCCAGAGCCAGGACATACTGACATGGAAGCCAAACAAGCAATGCTGGGGAAAGACAAGTGAGGAAGCCAGACTAAAAGCTGCCTCTGTGACATGCAACAAGGCAAAGCCAACTAACAAAAGACAGACTCTGGAGAAAGACAGAAAAAACACAGAAACTACAAGAAATGAAAAAACAGCTGGAATGTCTGCAGAAGGAAACAGGATCGGGACTAGAGAGGTGGTTCAGTGGCTCATAGGCACCTGTAACTTCTGTTCCAGAGGCTCCATTACCTTCTTCTGGCCTCGAAGGGCACCAATGCATGCAGACTTACACACATGCAAAACACCCATACACAGAACATTTTTTAAAAGTTTTTTTTGTGTGTTGTTTTTGTTTGTTTGTTTGTTTTGTTTTTTAATGTTGGATGATGGTGGCACATGCCTTTGATCCCAGCACTCGGGAGGCAGAGGCAGGTAGATCTCTCAGTTCAAGGCCAGCCTTGGTCTACAGAGTGAGTTCCAGGAAAGCCAGGGCTACACAAAGAAACCCTGTCTTGAAAAACAAACAAACAAAAGAATGCCTAGTAAGAGACTCCCAAATAAAACCTGAAGGGATTATCATCCCAAAAGATGCACAAATAGCAACACGGAAACACAAGATGAAAAAGGCAAGAAACTGTGGCCTTTCAAAAGCTAACTTAATGGCCACATGAAAAGACAAGGTGTTGGCTGAAACACTGACAAAATGATTTCAAAGTCTAACCATAAAATAACCAATTAATTCAAAGATATAAACAAGCAGATGGAAAAAGTAAGGGAACTCATTCAAGTTCTGAATTAGAAAAGTCAGCAACATGGGACAGAAAATCAGCAGAGAAATTGAGATGGGGGGGCAGGGCTCCCCAGCAATATTGAATATGAATTGCTCAATAAAGCCAATAAACACTAAATTGTGAAGTTATCACTAATACACTAAACCAAGCAGAATATCAGGGATTGAAAATAAGGTCAATGAAAGATTACATTCAGACATTAGCAAAGGAAAATAATAACATGCCCCAAACATCTAAGAACTATTAACATGAAGACATTAAATCCCATGGATAGAAGGAACTAAGAAAAAAATCTAAATGCACACAAATCTTGCGCAATGTGTGATTATAGCAGAAAAAATTCTAAACTCTAGGATATGAGAAAGATATCGAAGCACAAAAGGCATAGAATTTCTTCACATTATTATTATGAAAATGCTCAGATCAAAGAACAAAATCCCCACCATTCAAAGCTACCACAAAGAACTTACAGAGACAAATCTGTCTAGCTAACATCGAACCTCTTAGCAACGCCAACAGCAAGGAAGCATGGAACTACGCATTTCAAACCCTGCGAGTCAGTAACTGCCAACTAAGATTTTGTCTGGCAAAGCTGTAATTTTCTTTAATTTATATTTTCAAATTTTATTAAATCACACTTTTTACAGGCTGGCTGGCCCACTATTAAGGACTTAGCAAAAGTGAAGGACTCTCCTTCCCCTTTATTTTTTGTTTTTTTTCAAGGCAGGGTTTCTCTGTGTAGCCCTGGCTGTCCTGGAACTCACTCTATAGACCACGCTGGCCTTGAACTCAGAGATCGGCCTGCTTCTGCCTCCCCAGTACTGGGATTAAAGACATAAGCCACTACACCCAGCTCCCTTCCCTTTATTTTAAAATTAGTTACTTGAGAATTCCACACAATGTATTTTGATCATATTCACCCTCCCTCCACTTCTCCCAGGTCTACCTCCTCCTTCCCTTCTAACCCAACTCACCTGCCTCACCAACGCCCTTTTCTCTCCTCCACAAGTAGTTGGTACTTCCCATACACTTTTGGATGTGTAGCCTTCCACTGGAGTATGGTCAACCACCAGGGGCTACCCCTTTAAAGTGAGCTGCCTCCCCCTCTCCAACGGTTTTCAGGTGTCAATAGCTAGGAGGTGGACTACATGCCCACCTTCTCCCTCTATGCTGAGATTTTGCCTAGCTTGAGCTTGTGATGGTCCTGTGCACACTGTCTCAACTACTAGAACTTTCTATGTGTAACTGCCCAACTGTGTGCAGAAGACACCACTTCCTTTTAGTCATCCACTGACTCGAGCTATTACCATCTTACTGAACTCTCTTTTTTGTTTGTTTGTTTTTGTTTTTCGAGACAAGGTTTCTCTGTGTAGCTTTGCGCCTTTCCTGGAACTCACTCTGTAGCCCAGGCTGGCCTCGAACTCACAGAGATCCTCCTGCCTCTGCCTCCCGAGTGCTGGGATTAAAGGCGTGCGCCACCACCGCCCGGCCTGAACTCTCTTTTATCATGACTCCTGAGCCTTGAGAGGAGGGGTGCAATACAAATATCCCATTTAGAGGTAAGCACCGCACAGGCCACTCAAAAAGCAGCTTCTCTGATGAACACAAGACAGGCACTAATCTCTGAATAGAATGAAAGACCCTTCACAGTCATTTTAATACTATGTCCACTTAGCAGAGAAACACTAAGTACTAGGCTCTCCCCTAGGGCCTATGACTTCTCCGGCCACAAGTTCCTGGCCCAGATACGGGTTTTAACTTGTGCAGCTTGATTTGCTCTACCTTAAAAAGCGGTTAGCGAGTCACATAACAGACCTGCCACCATCACACCTGTGGGGATGTCTGGCCAGCCCAGTCACTGTTCACCTCCCAGTGTTCACAGCTGACTTAAGATGAGAGAACACACGCAACACTTATCTTTCTAGGTCTGTGTTACCTCACTCAGAATGACTATTTAAAAATTTCACCGTTTTGTTTTTCCAATATTCCACTCTGTAAATGTATACCACATTTTCATTATCCATACATCAGCTGGTAGACATTTAGGCTGTTTCCATTCCCTGGCTATTATGAAAAAAATTGGTACTGAACAAGGATGAGCAAGTATCTCTATAGTAGAAGAGTCCTTTGGGTATATATCCAAGAATGACATAGTTAGACAATGTGGTAGATCTATTTCTAGCCTTCTGAGGAAGTGTCACACTGATTTCAACAGTGGCTGCACCAGTTTGTACTGCCACCAGCAGTGAGTCTTTCTCTTTACCTACAGCCTTACCTGCATTTGTTGTCCTTTCCAAAAAAAAAAAAAAAATTATTATCTTAGGTATTCTGATAGGGATATAATGAAATTTCATAGTTTAATCCTGACTTGTTTAATATTTTTAGAAAGTACTTCTCGGGCTGGAGAGATGGCTCAGTGGTTAAGAGCACTGGCTGCTCTTCCAGAGGTCCTGAGTTTAATTCCCTGCACCCACATGGTGGCTCACAACCATCCGTAATGACATCTGGTGGCCTCTTCTGGCCTGCAGGCATATATGCGGGCAGAACACTGTATACATAATAAATAAATAAATCTTTTTTTAAAAAAAAGTACTTCTCAGCCAGTTGTCTTGTTTCTTATGAAAACTGTTTACTTCCATGCCCACCCCCACCTGTTTTGGTGGGTTTTTGAGACAGGCTTTCCTTACCTTGTCCTGGCTATCCTGGAACTCAGAGACCTACCTGCCTCTGCCTTCCTAGTACTGGGGTTAAAAGCACTCACCACTTGCCAGGTGGTGGTGGCCCACGCCTTTAATCCCAGCACTTGGGAGGCAGAGGCAGGAGGATCTCCTCTGTAGCCAGCCTGGGCTACAGAGTGAGTTCCAGGAAAGGTACAAAGCTACATAGAGAAACCCTGTCTCGAAAAACCAAAAAAAAAAAAAGGCATGCACCACCAAGCCCAGTCTCCATGCCCTGATTTTTAATTAGGTCTTCTTGATGCTTATTTTTTGTTTTAGTTCTTTGTATATTCTAGACACAAATGTCTACATCAGAGGTAGAGCTAGAAAAGATTTCCCCAAGGGCTGTAGAGAAAAGTTAACTTTGACTTCTTCCTTTCCTGTTTGATTTCCTTTATCTCCTTCATTTGCCTTACTGCTAAGACTTTAAGTACTGTTCTAAACAGGAGTGTAGAGGGTGGACATCCTGGACATCCTTGTGTTAGTCCTGATGTTAATGGAAATGCTGTGAGCTCTTCTCTATGTAGCACGATACTGGCTGTGGGCTTTTTGTATATTGTCTTTATTATCCCTGTATTCTCCAGGACTGACCATGAAGGAATGTTGGATTTTGCCAAAGGAGTCTATGTAGCGGATTATGTTGATTGATTTTCAATGCTGAACTATCTCTGTACTTCAGGAATGGAGCAGAATTAATTATAATTTGGTTTATGTGGTGGACTGAGTAAGAATGGTCCCCATAGACTTATATGTTTGAACATTTATTTAATCACCAGGGAGCGACCATTTGAAAGGATTATAAGAACTACAAGGTGTGGCTTTGTTGGAGGAAGTGTCACTGGGGGTGGGCTTTGAGAGGTTTCAAAAGTCCATGCCCATTAGTCCTCTCTCTTCCTGCTGCCTGTGGATCAGGCTGTAGAACTCGAAAACACACCTCACGCATTATGTCTGCTTACATGCCACCATGTTCTCCACCATGGTAATGGACTAACCTCTGAAAAGCCTCCAATTAAATGCCTTGGTCATGGTGTCTCTTCACAGCAACAAACTGACTAAAACAGAAGCTGGTACCAGGGACAGGGTATTGCTGTGACAGGCTTGACCACACTGTTTTTTGGAGAAATGTGGAAGTCTTTGGGGGCTTTGTACTAGAAACTTGGTTTGATGCTTTAAGCAGAACTTAATGGGCGTCTTGTAGGAGCATGGAACACAGTGCTGAGGTTAATTTGAACTGAGGAGGCTCCACTTAAGACATTTCAGAGGGGAAAAATAATTAAGGGAGACCATTCTTGTGATATTAGGGCCAAGAATATGGCTGCTTTTTGTCCTTGTCCTAAAACTCTGCCTAAGGCTAAAGTGAAGAGACAGCCAAGGATTGACTCTGTTTTGTGGTTATTAGTAATCACAATTATGCAGATATATAATGAAAAGGAGGGAACTGGAAAAGGAAATACGAAATGTAGAGTGTGGCCTCAGGGCAAGACCCCACCCAGCTAAGCTTCCAACTAGTGAGAAGCTTAAACAGTAAAGAAAACTATCAACAACACAAAGCCAGTGCAAATGTCATTGAACGAAAAGGGCCACGTTCCAGCCACATCTAGTAGTAGAACTTGGCAGCTTTGGCCACATGGTTACAGCCTTAGAGGCAACAACACAAGAAGGGGTTGTGAAATCTCCCTCCACATCTAAGGGAAGCCACCGAGGTCAAGCATGTGTCAGGGCATCACAGCATGGACGCCTAAACAGGCAATTGCATGAAGCTATGAGAATGAAGCCTGGATTGTGTTGGAATCCCCAAGATGGTAGAGATGCCAGAGTCATGGGATACCTGCCAAGGAGACCTGCTAACAGAATGTGGGACCAACCCAAAGGAGAGAAGTATGCTGCAGTCAACAAAACTGGAAGGAGTTGGAGATCTGAAGAGAACTTTGACATCAGACATGGAGATGCAGAGTTTGGAGTTTGCCCAGCTGGTTTTTGGTCTTGCTTTGGTCCAGTGTTTATTTACTACGTTCCCTTTCCTCTCTTTGGAATGGTAATGTATATTCTGTGTCCTTGTGCCTTGGAAATGTATGACCTGCCTTTTTATTTTGATTTTACAGGGTGTTACAGTTAAGAGATCACCATGAATCTCAGAAGAGACTTCAAACATTGGGCTTTTAAACAGTGTTGAGACTGTTACAGACTATTGTAGATTTTTGAAGTTGGACTGAATGCATTTTTGCATTATGATATGGCTACATGCTTATGGGGGCCAGGGAGTGAAATGTGAGGATTTGAATGAGAATGGCCCCTACAGAATCATATATTTGAATGTTTAGTCATCAGATACTATAACTATTTGAAAATATTATGTGGATAAGGAGGTATGGCCTTATTGGAGGTGTAGGCAGGGCCCAAAAAAACTTGACCAAACAACTACCATGACAGGTTTAGAGGCCCAGACACAGCTTCTGGCAGGTAACCTCTGGACCCAGGAAAAGCCATAAGCTGACCCCATCCCGTGGGGCCTGCATCTAAGAGGAAATACCTGACATTCCAAACATTCCCTATACCCCTAGACAAATGTCAGCCAATCAGGGTCCTGAACCCTAGAAATCCCCTCACCCCAACCTCTGCTATGATTAAAAAAAAAACAAAACCCACTCTGCCTGAGCTCTGGGCTCTTTGCTCTCACACTGCATCAGACAGAGAGTCCAAGCTCTGAGATTGAAAATAATGGCTCTTTGCTTTTACATACAGGATTTGGTCTCCCTGGTGGTCTTTTGGGGGGGGGGGTCCCCTGTGATCTGGGCATAAGAGAGGAAGTATGTTACAGGGGTGGATTTTGAGGTTTCAAAAGCCCATGACCAGTCCAGTAGCTCTCTCTCTTCCCGCTGCCTGAAGATCCAGATGTAGAGCTCTCAGCTACTTCTCCAGCAACCATGTCTGCCTGTATGCTGTCATGCTCCCCACCATGAAGATAATGGACTAAACCTCTAAAACTGTAAGCAAGCCTCCATTTAAATATTTCCTAAGAGTTGCTTTGGTTGTGGTGTATCTTCACAGCAATAGAAGAGTTTGCAAACATTTTATTGGAAGTTTTTGTATCCATATTCATCTTACATATAAGAAATTGGCCTATAGTTTTCTTTTTCTGTTGGATCTTTATCTGGCATCAAGGTATTACTAATTTTGTAAAAAGAATTTGGAACTGTTCCTTCCTATTCTATTTTATAAATAATTTGCCTAACACTGGCATTAGTTTTTCTTTGAAGATCTGGTAAAATTCTACACTGAACCCATTTAGACCTGGTCTTTTCCTATAGGGGAGATTTTTAATTGCTGGTTCTATCTTATTGGTTTTTATGGGTCTGTTTAAACTATACACTTCGATTTAACATTCTAGGTCTATCGATTTCTTTTTTCGGTTTAGTGGGACACAGATTTTTAAAGTGAGTCCTTATAGTTAGCTGAACTTCCTCAGCATCTCTCGTAATGTTTTCATCTCATTTCAGCACTGGTTTTGATGATCTCTTCCCATAGGTATCTCTGTGTGTTTGTTCTTGTGCTTCCAGGGCCTTCAGATGCATGAATTAGTCATGAATTTGAGATCTCTCAGTTTTTGATGTAGGCACCAAGAGCTATAAACTTTCTCCTTAGGGCTGACTTCCTCATGTTCTATAGATTTTAATATGCCGTGTTTTCATTTTCATTCAATTCTTGAAATTTTTCAATTTCCTTCTTGATTTCTCTTTGGACTCAATTACCATTCAGCAGTTATTAAGATATCTGTGGTTTTAGATTTAATAAGTATTTTTAGGGAAGTTGAGTTTTTATGTGTTTGGGTGCATATTTAAAATTATAATACTCTCTTGATGGATTTTCCTTATCTCTTCTGATTAGCTTGAAGTTTACTGCCAAATATTAGACAAATATTAGACTACTTGTCTCTTAGTTCCATTTGTTTACAATACCTCTTTCTATCATTTTCCTCTAACGTGGTGTCAGTTGTTGATAATGATTTGAAAGCATCAAAAAACTGATTCTGTTTTCTAATCCAACTTGCTAGTCTGTGCCATTTTATTTGGGAAACTAAGTCCATTAATATTAGGAGTTACTACTGAAAGATGTGTTATTAATTCCTACCACTTTGTTGATTCTGTGTTGTTTCCTTAGACTTCTTTGAATTAGCTGTCTTAGCACTCACTTATTCCTTGTACTTTCGAGTGTGTTTACCCTTCTCTTCAGATTGAAGTATTCCTTCCAGCATCCTCTGTTGAGCTGGCTCAGTGTTCATAAATTCCTTTAATCTGTTTTTAATCATAGAAAAACTGTATTTCTCCTTCAAATTTAGTGGATAGTTTTTTGGGTATAATAGTTTGGCTTTATAGTTGTGGTCCATCAGAGTTTGGATACATCTCTCCCAGACCTTTTGGCTTTAAATGTTTCTGTCAAGAGTCAGTTGTTGTGCATGCGTGCGCCTTTAATCCCAGCATTCAGGAGGCAGAGGCAGGTGGATCTCTGAGTTTGAGGCCAGCCTGGTCTACAGAGTAAGTTCCAGGACAGCCAGGACTACAGAGAGAGACCCTGTCTTGGGGAGAAAACAAATAAACAAAAAAAACGAACTGGGTATTATTATGACAGTGACAATGCTGCTTTTTTGTAAGTTAACTTGATCTTGCTGTCTTGCAGCTTCCAATACCTATGTCTTGATGAGTTTCTTCTCTAGCTCTATTTAGTGTTCCCTAGGTCTCTTCTACCTTGGATGTGCATCTCTTTATCTAGGTCTGAGACTTTACTTCTGATTTTATTGAAAAAAACCTCTATGGCTTCGCCATAGTATTCTTCTATTATGCTCATGATTCATCTATTAGGCCTTTTCATTTTCATGATGTCCCAATGCTTGTCCATGATGCTCTTTGCTTTTTTTTTTTTTTTTTTTAAACTTTCTCATTTAGCTTTCCTCTATTATCTCCAGCCCAGACTCCTTTTTCCATGTAATCGCTCTGTTGGTGAGACTTTCACTACTGAGGTTTCTACTTAGCCTAGGGTTTTCTATTTCCAGCATCATTTCCATTTCACTTTTCTTTTGCAATTCTGTCTCTTCACTAAATTCAATTTTTGTATCATAGATTGTCTTCCTATTTCATTCAATTTTTTTGTAAACTTTTCTTGTTCTTTGAGCTGTTTGATCACAGTTATAATCATTTTGTTGAATGGTTCATTACTATGTGATTGGTAACTTTTTCAGGGTGAGGGACATATTGTCTTGGTTTTTCATGTCTCTTTCGTTTCTGCACTGGGACTCGTGAATCTGAAGTAGTTAGTTACATGTTTTTCTTTTTCTTCAAATCACCTTTCTTCTTTCAGCATGGCCACACACAGAGTGCAGGAGAGAGGGAACTTTTATTGAGGGCTCCAGGTTCTACCCTGGTCTTTTGAGTTTGCTACTATCTACCTGAACAGGCACCACCCAAGGGTCACAGTATGCCTTTTACTAATCCTCTCCTCTGCTGCCTTTTGGTGTGTCTCTCCAAATCTAGTTGTTCTATATTAAGTAAGCTCTGGTCAACCAAGGCTGGTGATAGTGGATCCTAGAAAGCTGGATGTACAGTTGGGAGGTGTGTGGCTCTGTGGGGTCCTCAGGTGCTTGGGCTGAGGTCTTCAGAATGGGTTGTGCTACCTGTGTGAGGTGCTGTGTGGCTCTACAAGGGGCATCCTTCAGTTCTTCAGTTCTTCATGCATGTGTCTTTCAGCTTCCAATTAATAAACAGAAGCTAAATTCTATGAGTCAATGAACATTTCTATATAAAACATAAAGACTATTTGTTAATAGGTTTTCCACATGACTTAAATTGCCTGAAAATAAGATCACTATATTTAAAAAGTACAATGATGAGGAAAGACTTTTTTTTTTTTTTTTGGTTTTCCGAGACAGGGTTTCTCTTTGTGCCTTTCCTGGCCCAGGCTGGCCTCGAACTCATAGAGATCCACCTGCCTCTGCCTCCCGATTAAAGGCATGGGATTAAAGGCATGCGCCACCACCGCCCGGCCGGGGAAAGACATTTTTAAAGGGGGGGACCCAAAATCCCACGTGAGCACCAGCATGTAGTAATTCAAATCCCTGAGAGTACTAAATATTATCTCTCCTTATCCTTCAAAATATATGTTATACACAGGAGTGCATATTCACAATAAAACAGTACTGATTTCACACCCATTATTTTCTCTTTATTCCAACCACAACTGAAACCAAAAAGGAGACTTGAAATCTATTACAGTACAAAGGAAAACTAAAATTAATAGCTAATGAAACTAAAATCAATAATTAAAAATGCAGTTTACTGATACTCAAATTGTAAAAGCCAGATTCAAACACTTAAAAAGTCACTTTTCAGAACTGACTGATCTACTGTCTGTCTTAATACTAAAGGTCTCCTACATCAAGTAGGTAACTAGCTGAAGTTTACTCCCACACCACAGACACTCCCTACAAACCAAAAACTCCACTGTGTATGTAAGGAGAACAAAGAGTAAATTTTACACAGAAGGGGTGAGCGAATGTAAAGAACCTGAGCTGAATAATGAAGCCTACCACTTTTTAGTATGTAAGTGATCAAATGTAATAACAAAAGCAATAAAATATTCAGGAATTAACTTATCAAGAGTAGCCCCTGTAAGGAAAACTGAAACAAAAAGTAGACTTTAAAAAAATTAGTATTTCTTATTCTTATGCAATTCAACATTTGAAATGCTGGATCTTCCCAATTTATAAGCTTAATGAAATCCCAATTAAAAATTCCAACAGAGGGAAGAGCTTAGCCATAGCTCATACAATGTGCCAAGTTCATCAACAAGTATCCAGAACTCAAGTAGGCACGCCTAAATCCCCTGGGCGTCATTATCCTCTAACCAACCTGACTCTAGGAAGTAAATTTTCTCCCCCTTTGGTTTTTCCAGACAGGGTTTCTCTGTGTATCCCTGGCTGTCCTGGAAGTTACTCTATAGATCAGGCTGCCTCTGCCTCCCCAGTGCTGGGATTAAAGGAGTGTGCCACCACTGTCTGGCCCACTTCTTTATATATATATATATATATATATATATATATATATATATATATATATATATATATATATAAAAGCAAAAAGCCTGGAATGTTAGATCACAGGTGCTACCTCTATATAGGGATTAGCCAGGCCTTAACCTTAAGAAATATCCAGGACCTTCCTTAAACTGCCTGATGCCAAGCCTGATAATCCGCAGGCTTCACGCAGCAGGAAAAAGAGTCCTACGTTTTGCCCTCTGACCTCTACACTTCCCCTAGCATGAATGTCTCCCCTCAACCCTATATACACAACTAAAATAAGTGTAGTTAAAAAAAAAAAACTAAGTCAAGTTTAAGAATGTATACTTTTACTTTTATATAACTTTACCCCCACTCCAGCAGCTGTCTGTTGAAGATAGAGAAATTTAACAAGATCGTAAAACAAGAAAAAGCAGTCACCAAGTGCACTGCTGGTTCTCATCACATAGGATGTGTACAATGTGTACAGTACGATGTAAGTGACAAAACAAACCAGTGAGAACTCAGTTCAAGCCCTGAGCAGGCTGAGCCACAGGAGGCTCCTGAGTTTCAGAGCAGTCTGGGCTGTACAGACACAGGAAGGAAAGGAGAATGGAAGGAGAGGGAAAGGAAGGGAAGGGAAAGAGGAGAGAGGCAGAGAACGGAAAAGGAAAGGAAGGGATGTGGCTCAGTGGTTCAGAGCAATGCAATTTAAAAATCTATATTTAGTAACAAAGATGCAAACACCAGGTTTTACCTTAAATCGCTTGTCCTGCAAAACTTTCTTGATGGCAACCAGTTCTCCTGAATCGCAAAGTTTGGCTTGATATACCACACCAAATGATCCATTTCCAATCACTTTAGTGTCTGTATAACTGACTTCCTGTGGCCTGTCAGGACCCTGTCCAGGGGTTGCCACCACTGTGGTCACCTTGCTGCCATCTTTGTCTCCTACAGGAAGAGAAGGATTTAAACAAAAATTAAAAGTGTATAGCAAAACTGCCAACACATACAAAGTAAATATATTCTTTACTTAAATATTTATTAGTTTAGCATATAAGACAGTTTTCAATTACAGGCAATTTAACCCACCATTTACTTAGCCATTTTAGCTAAGTCCATTCTGCTTTGTTTAAATACATGACGTCATCTGCTGAAAACAAGCGCCTAGAACGTAAATGTATCGTTCTCACATTAAATAACGCATTGGGGAGAAAGGTGGAGAAAGAGCAATACCAGAGGACAGCAGGGGGGGAGACAGGATCAAAGAAGTGTGCGAGTGAAACTGGGAAAGAATTCATCATTTTTAAGTAATAAATGGGAAGCCAGTTATCACTGCTCATGCCTGGACTCCAGGCCAGGCTACCACAAGAGCAATACCACCCTGGGCACATACTCAGAGTCTATAAAACACATATATAAGCCCAACGAAGTTTAAGTTGCCAAGTCAAAGTCCAAATGGTGGACTCCCTTAGGGTCTGACTTTCTGTCTAACTTTTTTTTTTTTTAAAGGCCGTTTACTTGGAAACAAAATAAATGTAACTAAAAATGAGTAAGTACACCAACTCTATTCTGACCATTCTGCCTTCTGGAAAGTAAGGCTTTGAGGTTTTGCTTTTTTTATTCCCTTTTAACAAAATTAGTGTAATAACTCTGAGAAAACAGTCACATGAGAAAATTAACTTGAGTAGGGAGGGAGGTTGGAGACAGGATTTCTCTGTGTAGCTCTGGCTGTCCTGGAACTCGATCTGTAGACCAGGCTGACCTTGAACTCAAGAGATCCACTTGCCTCTGCCTCCCAAGTGCTGGGAGGAAAAGAACTTTAATTTGGGGAAAATGTATAAAACAAAGCACAATAAAACCCATTTGAAACTGAGCCCATGTGTGTGGCTTACCTATATACCCTCATCTCATTTACAGACCTTTCCTTACCTTTTTGCGTTGCCTCATCCTTAGCAGCAATCCATACAGCCCCCTTCAAGCTCAAGACCAGCTTCCCATTTGATTAGGTAGTCCACAATTGTCTCTGAATTCCAAACTATCCTAGGCTACCTGTCACCTGTTCTCAAGCGCTTTAAACCATTCTTTTAGTGATGTCACAATAAACATAAGTTCTAGAAACAACAATCATGATGAAAGGACAATTTCAACTCTTTCTGCTCTTTCCTAACAAATCTAATACCAATCCAATGCAAAGTATAAAAATATGTGTATTTAAAGTAAGTTCTTTAGCCTCATTGAACTTTATCTTTTTCTATTTCTCTTCTATCATGTGACTTTTATTTTTAAGATGCCAACTGAACTCATACTAACCTAATGAAGAAGTAACTCTCCCAGGCATTTCCCCTATCAAATACCAGTTGTTTGATAAATACCCAAAATGTTGGTGGCATACAATGACCAATATGTGTACCCATTTAATACAGACAAAAGCCAATATGCAATGTCTGCGAGATCAACCTTTCCTTAAAAGATACCCTTCATATCAGATACAAAACAGTGACTGAAAAGTATAAATGATTTCTAAAAAGGGTAGCCAGGTGATTTACAGGTAGTCTGGCATTATGTCTTTAGCTTCAAACCAAAACACTAAAAAATTTATTACTAATACCAATTTCAAATTAGCACAGTATCACCAGTTGAAAGACACGTTAACTCCACAATTTTTATCTATAACACTATTATGTATGCACACAAACAGCAGCACAAGTCAACACAATATATATTGTGGTCCTCAGAGCTCTTAACTGCTCACTTACGTCATAACGATGTTTTCTAAAACCTACTTTAATTCTAAATCATCATGTTCCATCCTCAAAACTGTGACTATAGTCATCTTAATTACAATTTCTCAGTTGGTTGTAAACTTTATCCACTCCCCCCTCAAAAAAATTCTTAGTTTTGTCCCTCCCCCTCCTCCTCCTCCTCCTCCTCCTCCTCCTCCTCCTCCTCCTCCTCCTCTTTTCAGAAATGAGCCAGGTGTGGAGACGCAAGCATTATAATCTCAGCACTAGAGACGCAGAGGCAGGTGTATCTCTCTGAGTTCCAGGCCAGCTTTGTGTATATATAGTGAGTTCCAAGATAGCTAGAGCTATCTAGAGCTATGCTGAGAGACACTGTCTCAAAAAAAAGGAAAAGAAACTAAGATTTCTTTGAAGCAAAGAAAGTAAGATAGAATTTACACCAATTGAAAAACTAATTAAGGTAACAGATTTTTGAAGATGCAACATGAATAACAGTTGAGGAACACCACAAGGTAATACTGGGGGAAGCTGACAATCACTCAACTGGCAATTAGCAATGGTGTGCCAAGGAAAAGCCTGTCACAGTGGCACTGGAATCAGCTGACTTGGCAACAGCATAACAACTATACAAACTGATGTGGTGTTTTCCCAGATAACTTCCCACTTCACTGTTTTTGTATGCTTTAACATTAACATCAAAGAGGACTATTATGTCTCCTATGCAAATACAAAGTGAGTAAGAAAGACTAGCTTCTAAACTAGGCACCAGTGCCTTGAGGCACCCCTCCTGCACTGTATAACCCAGCTGCTGCCTAAAGACTAATTTCACATGCTTTCCTACTCCCATGAAAGAGAAACTCTGGTAATAGCCTGTAAAAGGACTGGCTCCAGAGTGGCAGAAAGTACTGGAATATAGAACAATCTTTAAAGTTTCCCACCCTTGACTACTTAACCCTGGACTAGAAGAAGGTATTTCCAAAAATAGTTTGGCAACATTATGTCTTGAAGCTCTACTTCCCAAAAGCAGATGAAAAATAAAAACTTTGAACACTAGACTATGACATCCAAATAATTTAAAATTAACCACTAAAAGTTAGATTACTTTGTACAATAGAACACCACTAACATACAAAAATCAGAATCCTCATAAAAAACTAAAAATAATAAATCTGTTACATTAGAAAAAAATAATCACTTTGCTTAATACTAAATATCTTAGAATTCATGGCATAACAATTCTCATACTAGTTGTATGATACAGACCATTAAAACGAAATTGGCCTTCAAAACCTGTCACCGTCAGTTGGGTAGAACAGCAGACCTATGGCAATTAGCACAGCTCCAGGCCCTCTCTCTGACTCCTCTGCTCTTCTGTGACAACCAGAATCTGGTTACATGGTACACATTTCCTGCTATAATTAGAACAACGTAAAGGTGTACCTTCCTGCTTTTTAGCATAGTAAAGAGATCCTAAATATATCGATCACTATGGATCCCTTATGAAAATAAAGGAAAGATCATATGCAATGTACCACCACCTTCCAGCCAGCGAGAAGGCCCGGCAGGGAAAGTGCCGGCTATAAAAGCCCAATATCCCATCAAATGCCCTATCCACATGGAGGGAAAGAGCCTAGGCTCCCATACCTGCAGATGGAACATACGCTCATCACACACACACACACACACACACACACACACACACACACACACACACAGAGAAATACACAACAAACTTTTGAAAACTTTTCTTAAAAAAACAAGGACTATCTCTGATTGAAGACTGTTAGCTATAGAATACAAATGTGAAATGAACATCCAAAAATATCAAAAGCCCACCTCAAGAATTAAAATTTGATACTCTAACACTGTCATTTTAATTTTATGTGAATTCATAAAACTTAAAGCATACTTTATTTAACAAAGCCATTTTTTCCTTCTTAAAGGGGCCAGTTCTCAAGATTCAGAGCTGAGAAAAGGCAACAAGTGAAGCATGTTTAACCAAGAGACTTCTAAAGAGCATGAAGAAGCCACACAACCCAAGCCAATGGCCCTGCAACTGTCCGCAGGCTGCTCTAGTGACCTGAAATGGGAAGCGGAGTTGGCAAGAACTCCATCTGTAAAACCTTCCCTTGCCTCAAGAACACGGTCCTGATGTAAATAACACACTGAAATGAAAGGCCTGCAACATGCCAGCTGAGGCTGCACTGAGACTCACTGCACACCTAAGAACATTATATTATGTGGAAAAATGACACTACCTATTATTTCTTGATCATGAAGAAAAATAACAGTAATTTTCCCTTAAGATTATGGTTGGCAGAAATGGAAACTAGCTGTTGTCAATTTTTCAGGTTCAAAAAAAAATCAACTCTATCTTAAACAACTGGCTAAAAAACAACTATTAAAGCAAGATGCTCTCCCAAAACAAATAAACTTGCTTAGAAACACAAACAACATAAAAGTCACCAAGGAAAATCAAGAACTGAGGCCTACAGATTCAGAATGACACAAATTCTAAAACCTCACAGTGCAAATAAAAGTCCCTACTCTTTTCTGGGGACTCTCTGGGCCACAGTGCAATTGTTCACGGACGTTGGAGCAAATGAGGCTGAGGAACAAAGAAAAGGAATACCAGGAAGTCAGAAAAAAGTAGTCAACGCTAATTAGCAATAGCATACAAAAATTCCAGGACAATTTCTAAGTAAACCCTTTATTAAATTAAAAAAAAAAGTTCAACCCCACATAATCCTATCTAAAGTAGTGGAGAAAATCAACCAAGCAAAAACAATTGACTGACTGTGTTTCTGAAAGGGCTAGCCTGTGCTGAACCGTGCTCTTCACTTCCTGCAGCACTGGCTCCAAAGACACAAGATGGGCATTTCGTGCTGGCACAGCACAAACTGCCAACCAAGGAATACTGCCCGAAACACCTTGATTCCCACTCTAGACTACCGTACATTAGGAAATACAGTCTTCTTACTATACAGTGATCCCATTCTAGACTACCGTACATCAGGAACTACAGTCTTCTTACTATACAGTGATTCCCATTCTAGACTACCGTACATTAGGAAATACAGTCTTCTTACTATACAGTGATCCCATTCTAGACTACCATACATTAGGAAATACAGTCTTCTTACTATACAGTGATTCCCATTCTAGACTACCGTACATTAGGAACTACAGTCTTCTTACTATACAGTGATCCCACTCTAGACTACCGTACATCAGGAACTACAGTCTTACTATACAGTGATTCCCACTCTAGACTACCGTACATTAGGAAATACAGTCTTCTTACTATACAGTGATTCCCATTCTAGACTACCGTACATCAGGAACTACAGTCTTACTATACAGTGATTCCCATTCTAGACTACCATACATTAGGAAATACAGTCTTCTTACTATACAGTGATTCCCATTCTAGACTACCGTACATCAGGAACTACAGTCTTCTTACTATACAGTGATTCCCATTCTAGACTACCGTACATTAGGAACTACAGTCTTCTTACTATACAGTGATCCCATTCTAGACTATCGTACATTAGGAACTACAGTCATTCTTACTATACAGACCAAGTTTTCTGCTCTTATAGAAATGGTTTATATAGAAAACAAGCACTTTTCATGTTCTTCTACCATCATCCCTCAATACATAACAAATTAGATATCTTTGTATTATATTAGAATGTTTTATTTTTTAAATTGCTGTTGAAGCTGGAGAGAGGGCTCAGCAGTTTAGAACAATTGTTGCTCTTGCAGAGGACCTAGGTTTAAGTCCCAGAACCCACGTGGAAGACCTACAGTACCAGCTCTAACTTCAGTACCAACGGACCCAACACCCATCGTCTCCTGCTATCTGTAGACACCAGGCACATATGTCATGACATACATACATGCAGGCAAACAGAAAACTTTAAAAGATACTATTCAGTACCCCACAACTCTATCGCAAGCTCACAGCACAGGTACAGAACACTACAGTCCTGCCTGGCCCACGGTCAGGACAAATCTCTCTCACCCGCCAGTCCAACCTGTTTACTCAGACCCAACTGAGTAAACACACAGAGACTTATATTACTTATAAACTATACAGCCATGGCAGGCTTCTTGTTATCTAGTTATTCTATCTTAAATTAACCCATTTCTATTCATCTATATCTTGCCACATGGCTCGTGGCTTACAGATATCTTACATGTTGGTACTCATGGCAGCATCTCCTGACTCAGCCTTCCTGTTCCCAGCATTGTCTTCTCTCCTTGTCCCACCTATACTTTCTGCCTGGCTACTGGCCAATCAGTGTATTATTTATTAACCAATCACAGCAACACATTTAACATACAGACCATCCCACAGCATCTGGGTTCAATCCCTACTACTGCAAACAAAAATTCTCAAGATACTCTACATCATGGAGCATCGAATAGTCCGCGATTTAATTATTTATGCAAAAATAAACATCCATCTCAGTGTGCAAATTTGTGTCTTTAATAAGTGGTAAAATTATACTTACAGAATTTTCTAAATTATATTTGACTTATTAACAGTAAATGTATGGTGTAATATGTAGATGTAACCAACCTTCTTATTAAATAAGAAACACAGAACCAATGCAAAGAAGAAAGCCAAGAGGTCAGAGCTAAGAGCTAAAACTTTACCCTTCCTCCTGCGGTGGTCCTACCTCTCCGAACCAGAGCTACCCCCTGTGTTAAAGTCTTTATATAGAGTTCCTGTTCTGCCTTCTCATTGGTTGTAAACCCAACCACATGACCGCCTCATCACGGCCTGTCTGTATAGGCCTCCAGGTTTTCTATGATTGGTATTGAAATTAAAGGCATGTGTATCCAATACTGGCTGTATCCCTGAACACACAGAGACTTACCTAGCTCTGCCTACCAAGTGCTGGGATTATAAGTGTACACCACCACTGCCCTGCTTTCCTATGGCTTGCTAATAGCTCTGACCCCCGGGCAACTTTATTTATTAACATACAAATAACATTTTAATACAAATAAAATATCACCATAGTAATATGTATTTTTGTTTTAGAATTTTAAAATTCCATTGTTTTTGGTGTCTATGTGCACTCTTGCTTTTGGGAGTAGCTTCTCTCCCATCACTGTGGGATTAGGGACCCAACTCACATCCTAAGGCTTGTACCTACTCAGCAATCTTGCTGGCGCTGTATACCTATTTTAGATAGTGATACACCTGACGTAGCAAAAATGTTTTCAAACAAAAAGGGATCTCAAAAAGAAAGAGTTTAAGAAGGCCTGCTCTAGGAGTCAATCATTACCACCTAGGTCAGATAGGAATACATTTTCCCTGGGGGCCTAGCAGGACTGTTGTAACTGGTACAAAAAGGACAATGTCATAACTGGTATAAACACAAACCCTCATTTGTATGAAAGATTCCTTGTGATTGGTGAAAGTGCCTCTTCCCTACCTACGTAAGAAGACTATCTGGCTCACTTTTTGAACCAACTAATACACACTCCTGGGTTGCCTTCCCTTATGTTGCAACATTAGGCTCGGTCAAAAGAATTTCTTGACTGGGCTCTTCTTGCCTGCTTCTAGTAGAGCGGACTAATCTGGTAGCAGAAAGAGGACAGTAGTGAGAGAGGGCAGTAGCCACAGAGTGGTGGCAGCCACGGCACACCACACTATAGAGGCTGCAGAGTTTCCAGCTGTTTTGACAGAAGCAAGTGAGGTGGATCCACCAGCTGAATTGCAAAAGCAAGCCAAACCTGCACCAGCCTTGATAAGCATCAGAGGCAGGGCGATGCACAACTGCCCAGCAGAGACAGACAGCAGAGGCAGAGCTTCAAGGGCAGTGGGGTGCCAGGTGCATTTACAGTTACAGAAGAGGCAGGCTACAAACCAGGCTGTGGCAACAGCAGCACAAGAGCAACAGAAAACAAACAAACAAAGGCAGCGGCAGCTACCTCCCAAGCGGTGGCAGCCATGACAGTGGCCAAAGCAAGCTGTAACAAGGGCTGTGGTGCAGGGCAGAGAAACCCAAAACCTAGGTCTATAAGCTGCAAGGCCAACTGCCTTGAAAGGCTGAGGGATCCTACAGGAACCCTAACAATTGTAAAGCTAACTGTCCCAGTAAACAGGCCTACACAAGAGCTATAAAAACACTAGAGGGTGCTACCTGATATTGCTACTGCTTGCCTGCTGCCGCTGCTGTCAGAAACTAAGGCACAAAACAGTGGCCAAGACCAATAGTTGAAGCCCTTCTCCTTGCCTGCCCATGTTCCAAGTAAAACAAAAGGACTACAGCCAACTGACAGATAACACCAAGTTTTGAACCATACACTCTACCGTAACTGGCTATCTGTAATACAGCAGGGTGCTACTTCAAAGGATTCCTGTGAGGAATGCTAACCCTGACCAAGCAGTGTTGGGATTTTGTTGTTTTTAATAGCACACTGTATCGTGGGTGCTCAATAATTTATATTCTTTGAAGTCTGAGCAGAAAAGAACAAGATCCCCCCTCCCCGCTATGCTCTTGGACCTCTCCGTCTGTGACCTCCTGCTGTGCTTATCAGTGTTCTATACTTAGTAAAAGCACTGGTCCCCCTCTTCACTAGGAGCTCTTAGGAAAACAGAGGTTATCATGATCATTTCCCGTCTGCTTATTATTAGCACAGGATTTAGCACAATGAAAGTGCTCAGCAATGTTGGTTACAGGATTTACAAAGACCATTCAAGCAGAAGAACTGTTACAATTTGAGAACTGACTGTACTTAGTGCCAAACACAACAGTGCCTTTTCTTTTTCTGTGCGTGCCACTGCTCAGATCCCAATCCTGGGGTAAAGCATATAAACGCCTTTACAACAGTAAAATGTAGTTCTGGACTTACTGCCAACAGGTCAGTGTGTGCCACACGAGTTTAAGGCAAGCACAATAGTTACTCTCTTCCAACAACATGCTATGGCCTTTGCTATTAAGACAACATATCAGCCGGGCGGTGGTGGCGCATGCCTTTAATCTTAGCACTCGGGAGGCAGAGCCAGGCGGATCTCTGTGAGTTCGAGGCCAGCCTGGTCTCCAAAGCGAGTTCCAGGGCAGGCACCAAAACTACACAGAGAAACCCTGTCTCTAAAAATCAAAACCAAAAAAGACAGCATATCACTCTCCAGCTCCCAAAACCTAACTGTGTTCAACAAAACTAAAAACTTCAAATAGTTCACAGAAAATTCTGGTAACAGAATCTACTAGCTACCCAAAATTTTACTTGGATAGCTATACTTGTTTTGAACTACTTTTAATTAACTTATTTTTATCTTCTCTTAGACGCAGAACTGTACTTTAAAACAAGCAATAACCCCAAAAGGAGAATGAACTATACTAATTTAACAGTCTGAACTTCATTATTAGTTTACTAAAAATCACAGAATCAAGCCTATTTTCTATTTTTTTTCTAGCTTCCATGAACTAGAATAGAATCAAACCAAGCCCGAAATGAATAAATATTCCACCTGATCTAACCCACACTTGAAATAATTACAAGGCAGATCTTAGAAATAAGTACTGACCACTGATATCTAAACGGTCTGCATGGTGTACACAAGTCACTTTGACAACCTTTAAAATTTTAACGTGCTTCCCAAACTGCCTAATTTTGAGAAGGAAGGTAGACAGATGGTATTTCTTCCTTTAAGGAAGAAAGTTTCCAGATTGTCAATGTAGTAACACACCATGCATGGAAATAAAGAATCAACTCTAAGTGCTTACAGTATAAAAGCAACAATTACTCTAACAGCTACGATTCTGATTCAGTGAGGGTTTGTTTCTTGGCCAGCCACGAATCCAAGTACAGCACCAGAATTAACACTCTAGGTATTTCACAATGGAGTAAGTCTGTTTGGGATCTACCACCCATCCCTTTCACCCCAAAAGACACAAGCTAGCAGTTCACTCAGTTCTGCCTTCCACTGAAATATGCACCAAAGATAACCAAATTTCTTTGCAACGAGTCTTTCTCGGTACTGCCAGCTCCCAAATCAACACAGTGACTTCTTATTAATTATGAAAGCTCGGCCTTAGTTTAGACTTGCCCACTAGCTCTTACAACTTAAATTAACCCCTTTATATTAACCTACGTTTTGTCTCATGGCTTTTTACCTTTCTTTCATTCTGTATGTCCAACTCCCTCCCTGTCTTTGTTAGTGTCTGATGCTGGTCTAGATTCATCTCCTCCTTCCTCTCTCTCTCTGCAGGAAGTCCCGCCTATACCTCCTGCCCAGCTATTGACCTTTCCGCTTTTTAATCACAGCAATACATTTTCACACAGCATACAAATATCCCACAACACTTCTTTCCCAAGGCACATCACACAAATTCACACACAAAAACATGTTTTTACACATATTTTAAAGTGAAAAATTATTAACCTAAAAATTGCTGGTAAATATCACTGACAACAGGGTTTGCATTCTCTGGGTTACTGCTTATTCCTATGTGTTTTACTAATCACTATTTAACAACTAGAATCCATTACATGAAGGCAACACTCATGTTCATCTCATCTTTCTTGGAATGACCCCATTTCACACCTACGCACACAGCAGACTGTAAAGTAACTGCTCATACAAGTAAAAAACCCTGCAGCTGCCAGTACACTTCAGAAACTACATACAGCTGAAGTGACTGAAATAAACACCCTAGACTTAAAAAGATACGACAAAGACAACTATTGACAATCCTACCTAGGGCCAATCATAATTACCACACACCAACATCACAAGCTATATGATTATAGTTTACAAAGTTTACCATACAGTATCTCATCTAAGCTAAGCCATAATCCTAAAGGGGAAATTGAAAACCAGTTTGAAACCAGAGAAGAGAGGGTTAAACCTCAAAAACTAACTTAAAATCATTCAAGATTATGTAATCAGAACAAACTATTTAAGTAAATTTATCACAATGCAAAGTAATAATCAACTGCTCGACATCAGCTGTTACTCTTCCAAGAACACAAAGAACATGAATGGAAAACAGGGAAGCATGATTTTTCTATAAGCAAGGGGGAATATGAAATGCAGATCTTACTAAATCACATACTAGCTTTGATTTAAAAAATTGTACTTTCTATAAATTCAAAAGTATAAATTTGCTTAAAAATAAGATTTTAATCTTATGATTATGAACTACTTAATACCTTTGATGTCAAATTATATAAATAAATATGGTAAGGCAGCACAGCGCTCCCCACGTCCCGTTCTGAACGGACTCCAAAGAGACTCAGCAGCAGTCACAGCACAGCACAAGGACTGCCAGCCCAACACCTTAACATCGTCACATCCTTACATCAGTAATCGTTCACATACAAACCCTCCCCGTGCCCACGAGCGTGCACTATTTTATAACCATTAAATCAATGGCAGACAAGTGTCAAACACACCGCAGGTTCCTCTATCTTCTACTGTTCTTTCAAATCTTTAGTTACTTGAAAAAAAACTTCTTTTCTCCTTCCTAGAGATTTCATCCCAAACCCCAAGATTTAAAATCAACCCTACCCATAGGTAGTTTAAAAAAAGGAAGGAAGGAAGGAAGGAAGGAAGGAAGGAAGGAAGGAAGGAAGGAAGGAAGGCAGGCACAAGAGTGCTCTTTTGTGCCAGCACCACACAAAAACAGTGTCAACAACTTATAAAGCTGCTGCGCATGTGCAGAAAGACCTATCCATTTCCCACAGGTCTCCACCTCCAATGTCCACTTGCTATTAGTGAATTTTCTTATTTGTCACTGTAAATATGCAAATATTTATGGTAACCATTGCTCAGTTATTAAGCCTTTATAGGACAGCCTAGGAAACTACATTTAAAAAGACGTACTGTCAGGCAGTACTGGCATATGTCTTTAATCCCAGGCAGAGGCACAAGGATCTCTGAGTTCGAGGCCAGCCTGGTCTACAGAGTGAGTTCCAGGACAGCCAGAGCTACACAGAGAAACCCTGTCTCAAAAGAAAACAAAAAACAAAACAAAAATAAATAAAATAAAATTTTAAAAAGATGTTAATAACCCAATTTAATCGTATAGAATCAAATCCATATTCATTTTTATATTTCTTATCTTCCAGTAAAAACTGGCTTAACATCCCCAACTCTTTCCCTGCCAAATAAAATAAAATAGAATTTTTTTTAAAAAAAGGAAGACAAGAAAATCTAGCAATGGCATGCAAAGAAGACACGTAAAAACCCATGTATCCAGGAAGGAAGAGCATGCCGACGATGTCGTTCACAGAGCAAAGCCACTTGGTGTCTGTCCCTCACAAAGCCGCACTAGAAGAGATGCTACCCGAGTTCTCAGTAAATGGAAAGGGCCATTGGGACGACAGTCCTGCACTCGCCTGCCTGATAAGTACGGCTGCTGATCCTGACAGTGTGTCCTAAGGAAAACCTGAGGACATCTCCCACACTGCCTATTCACTGCTCGCAATGTCAGAAGTTAAGAGAGCCATAAAGGCAGGAAACAATCTCACCCTTGGATGGCTCCAATGTCTAATTTGTCCCTTTTAGATATTCTTTGTCATCTCCAGTCAGTTATTTCAATTGGACTTACAGTCGACGAGAAGTGAAGAGCTCCCAATTAAACAAATCGTTTGTAAAATCAGACTGTTTACCAAGCTACATTTAGAAAACAATGATAACGGGTGAAATCAAAACACAGATGCTGTTTTAATTTTTAAAAATCATCTAGGCTGAGAAAGTAAAATCAATTTGTGCCGCCACTCTGCTTCCTTCTGTAGCATCATTTGCCCCTGATAACTGTCTATGACAGTCTCCAAAGTAAGCTACTCAAGTGTGCAGGCAAGGGAAGAAAACACGTGCTAGAAGTTTCCTACACTTAATTTCTTTACTCCCTGGCCCCCAGTACCCTATTCATCACCGGTAAGGCCACCCACTCTCCAGGTTACTGTACTAAACTGCGGGAAGAAACAGAATCCCACAAAAAATGCATCCCTGATCTTGAGTTGTCTTGAAGACTTTTCTTTACATCACTACTGTATCTCAAGGTACACAGGAATGAATTAAAAGCAGCCATATTCATAAATGACAAAGGCCCAGAATAAGGGGATGAGGTATCAGGAAAAGTCACCGATGGGCACTGTATTAAAACTAAGGATATGGGGCAAAACAGCTCATTCTAACCATGTATAAAGTTTTTTTCTTTTTAAAGACAGAAACATACTACAGGAAAAAAAATGTAAAACAAACTAAAAACTCTAAGTGAACTCAGGAGATGTCAGTACTTGTAGTTTTGAGCACTTGGCAACTCAATGCTAGCCTGGTTACATAGTGAGAATCTGTCTTTAAAAAACCTACTGCTGGAAGAAAATACAAGAAGCGGGGGGGGGGGGGGGGGGGGGATATGATCTTTTGGAGATTTAGATGGTCCAGAAGAACTTAAGAACATGTAATAAAGCAAGAATTCAAGGCAAAAGTGGTAAAATAACAAGTAAAAAGAGGAAAAATCGGTTTGGTCTCTGCATCTGACTGCTGTTGTTGCTACAGTAACAAAGTGCCACCAGCTAGGTAGCTTACAAAACAAAAATGGTTCTCTTTCAGCAGTGGAACCAGAAATTCAAGGTTGCAACTCCTCCCCTCCTCCCCTTCCTCCTCCTCCTCCTCACGGGGTGCAGTCTCTGCCTTGTGTCCTTACAGCTCAGTCCACTCTGCCTCTGTGGTAAACCTCTCCTGTCTGTTCTCTCCTGTGCTCTTTTCTAAGGATATCCGTCCCAATGGATCATCTAAGATGACCTTATTTCAAGATTCTCAAATTAACTGCAATCTACAAAAACTCATTTTACAGGTAAGACATCATCATAAGGTGCAGGAATTTGATGTGGCTTATTGTTCCTGACTGAATATTTGAGGCCCCCCACCACCATAATTTGTGATTCATAGGTTGAAGTTCTAAATCCCAAAACGTTAATGTCAGGCTGTAGGTTTATGCCACTGGTGGGTAATTAAATTTAGATGGGGTCATTAGATCTTTCTCTCTCTACCACGTGAAAGCACAGTGAGAAGCTATCTGCCCTCAAAGTAACAGGGTGAAAGAATTCAATCTGCTGGCATCTAGGACCAAGAATTTTCAGTCTCAGGAACTGGGAGAGAGGGGGTAATGCCACTCTTCTTCAGCCATCTAGTCCATGGTGTTTTGCTTTTTATTTATTTTCCAAAAGGCCATTTTTAGACTATTACAGTTCTCAACTTATTCTTTTTGTTTTTGTTTTTGTTTTTTTTTTTTTTTTGTTTTGTTTTGTTTTTCAAGACAGGGTTTCTCTGTGTAGCTTTGGAACCTGTCCTGATCTCGCTCTGCAGACCAGGCTGGCCTTGAACTCACACAGATCTGCCTGCCTCTCTCTGCCTCCCGAGTGCTGGGATTAAAGGCGTGTGCCACCACTGCCCTGCCTCTCAACTTAATTCTTTAGCTTAACAGAACAATCTTAGATCTAACAAGCAAGAAACAGCAAAGAGACACGGTCAAGTGGAGCAGAATGCCAAGGAGGAAAGAAAATCACCGTAGACAGTCAACACAGAGATTAAAGAAACCCTGGAGACAGACATGGAAAACAAAGATGAGTCACTGTGCCCAAAGTGAATTCTTATAAACGATACCCGAAAATCCAGTAATGAAAGCTTCTAGAAATTAAGAAAGCTGTGTCTATAAGACAAAAAGATACATTATAGATTAGAAAGAACAGGCTCTGAACGATTAAGCAAGCTGGAGGCAGAGGAAGGAAGACTGAGTTCAGGGCCATCTCTGGCTACACCACAGGCCGCTGTCCTTAAAAAAAATAAAATAAATTTTTAAAAAGGAGGAAGTGAAGTGCCCTAGTTAAACTCAAGACCAAAAAGTAATCTACCAGACAGACAACACCCAAACAAATATACAAAGTAATCACTAAATGATGCCTGGGCAGTGATGTGCATCTCTGTCAAAGCCCACGCACTGTACTGTTCTCTTTCCCTTTTTAGGGGCAGGGGAGAAGATCGGAGCTTAAGAGAGCTGCAGTGAAAGGGGCGGACGAGCATGAACCTGGAATACTTCTGTACGTGACGACACGGACGCGAGACGAAGAGGGCTGCGTTAGGAACTTTCCCGTCCGTCGCTGTGGCTCAACACCACGACCAAGGCAACTTAGGGAAGAAAGGGCTTATTGGGTTTATGGTTCCGGGGGAAGAAGAGTAGCTGGAAGTATGGCAGCAAGCGGCAAGCGTGGTAGCGGGGGCTGGAAGACGAGAGAGCACAGCTTTCATCAGAAGCACAATTTAGAGGGAGCTAACTGGAAGCAGAGTGAGGCTGTATAATCTCCAAAGTGGCCTCCAGAGATGCACTTCCTCCAGCAAGGCTGCACCACCTAGACCTGCCACCAAGCACCACACACTGGGAACCACACCTGCAGGGGCACTGGGAACCACGCCTGCAGGGGCATTTCATAGTCAAACCACCACAATGATCATTTCAAACACGTGGTGTTCAGTCTACTTTCACCTTCCAATTGTTAGTAAGTTACAGGTCAGAAAAGAAAAGAAATTATTTCAACCATTCCTCCTATCCCTAAATTGCCTATGATATTTTATCTTGCAAATTAGCAAATGCATACAGTTTCCAATTGTCCTAGCTACTTTTATGTTAACTTGATACAAGTTAGAATCATCTGAGAGGAGGGAACTGCAATTAAAAAAATGCTTCCACACAATCCAGATGTAGGGCATTTTCTTAACTAGTGATTGATGGGGCAGAATCCAGCCCACTGAAGGTAGGGCTATCCCTGGACTGGTGGTCCTGGGTTCTATAATAAAGCAGGCTGAGCAAACCATGAAGAGCAAGCCAGTAAGCAGCATTCCTCCATGGCCTTTGCATCAGCTCTTGCCTCCAGGATGGTAGCTGAAAGTTTTCCTGTGTCCCACCCAGTCCGCAGCCACTCAGACCTAAATAAACACACAGGGGCTTATATTAATTATAAACTATATGCCTAATGGCTCAAGCTTCTCACTAGCTAGCTCTTACATCTTAAATTAACCCATTTTTATAAATCTTTACTTTGCCACGCGGCTCGTGGAGTACTGGTACCTTTACACTTTGCTTCTCCTGGCGGCTGCCAGTAGCATCTTCTCTGCTCTGTCTTTCTCCTTCCTCTCTCTCTAGTTAGAATGTCCCACCTAACCTTACTCTGCCTCACCATTGGCCAAACAGCTTTATTTATCAACCAATTTGAGAACACATATTCACAGTCTACAGAACATCACCCATCACTGGATCCTGCTGTGTTTGAGTTCCTGTCCTAATTTTCTTTAATGATGAACAGTGATGTGAAAGTGTAAGCCAAATAAACCCTTCCTTACCCAAGTTGCTTTGGTTATGGTGTTTCATCACAGCAACTAACCCTAAGACACCAATTTAACATTATCTTTGATTTAAAAAGTTTTAACTTCAATATGGTGGGAAAGTGACATACATTCAGTAAGCTATACTCTTCAGAGGCTAGTGATATGTACATTCTCTCTAGTACTGTTCCCACAGTGGCTACCTCCCAGTCACAAGGGGAAACAACACTACTTTACAGTATTCCACATTGCCAAACTAAGGTAGGTTAAGGGTACTGAATGCATTTTCAAAACATTCAAGGTTTTTACAAGGGATACAATAAAACTAGACATCTTCAAATGTTTTGGTGGGAAAGGTGTAGTCCAGGGCAAATACTAACTTCTGTCACTAAGCTTATATGGTACCCATAGCCCTCAATTTTTTTTAATCATTTAAGATTATTCACAAAACCTAAAGCATAAGATGCTAGAAGGGAAAAAATCACTAAATAAGAGGAAAAGAAAACTGGTTAAGGGCAAGGGCTATACTTGCCATTTTAGTGAAATTACCTGAAAGAGAACTAAAGCTAGGTGATTATCTCCAGGAGAGTGAATCTCAACCTAACTGTCAGGACAACGTCATAAAGATCTGTAGCTGCAAAACAGTGCAAATGCATACACAAATCAACTACTGTTAGGACAGATGACTACATGCCATATCACTAATACATATGTACATATTAACTTTAAACACCACTTCTCTTACATAATGTATAAGGATTAGTAACAGTGAAACTATACTCTGACCCAGTATTTCACTTTCTAGTCATGTAACAAAAAATTGTGTGTGTACAATCTTAATGAATATATATATAAACTCTCAATGAATATATACATATGTACACATGCACATTGAGATTTTATGTAGAATAGCAATAAACTAGAGCCAATCTAGAACAATTGTAAAAAAAAATATATCATTAGGTAAACTATGATAAGCTCACACTGAAAGAATACTAACCAACTATTGAAATTATAAATGGTATTTGTTATAAAAGAGTTCTTTGCAATACAAGATCACATCAAAAAGAAGGCTACAAAGTGCTATTTACTGTGTGGCCTCCAACATCAAAAAGCAAACAGGAGTTGTCTCTGAATCATGAAAACAGATAATGTTTTTTTTTCTTTTTTGTACCTTTTTATAATTTCTAAATCACTTATAGCTGAGCACTTACAACATTTTAACAAGACAAATCTGTTTCATATTCTATAAGGATTTTCCTTCTTCAGAAGTTTTTTTTTTCCTTCTTCTTACATTCATTTATGTTTATGAATGTTTTTCCAGAATACATGTATATGTACCACATACGTGCCTGGTGCCCTCTGAGGTTAGAAGAGGGTGTTAGATCTGTAGAACCAGAGTTACAGGTGGTTGTGAGACACCATGTGGGTGCTGGGAATCAAACTCAGTCTGCAAAAGCAACGTTTCCACTAAATCACTGAGCCATCCTTCCAGCCCCACCCCCAGAAGTATCTTTTGCGGGGAGGAGGTGATACAGGGTCCCTCTACATAGCTGGCTGAACTCACTATGTACACCAGGCTGACCTCAAACTCACAAAAATCCACCTGCCTCTGCCTCCTGAGTGCTGGAATTAAAGGTGTGCATCACTACACTGGCCAGAAGTATTCTTGATATTACCTAACTTCTATTTGAACTACAATATCACACTAGCTATTTCTCCTCCCCTACCTCAAGTCTCTTTTATTTATATTATATTTTTTTGGAGGCAAGGTCTCACTAGGTAGATCTGACTGTCCTGGAACTACTATGTCATAGACCAGGCTGGCTTCAAACTCAGATCTGCCTGCCTCTTGTGCTAGGATTAAAGGTGCGCCCAACTACAAATAGCTATTTCTTAAATAATGTATCCTTAGTTCTAAAATTTACCATAGACCATTACAAGGAGCTGGACTGAATACTGAACTCACAGCCATGTTTACTCTTCAAGCCCTGGTTCTTGTACTCGGTACAGAAAGGGAGATATGCTGGTTAACTTTTGTCAACGTGACACAAACCTAGACATACTTGGGAAGAGGAAGATCTCAACTGAGGGGCTGCTTCCCTCAGACAGGCCTGTGGGTATTTTCTTGTTTGCTGACTGAGTAGGAGGGCACAGCCCATGTGGGTGTGGTATCCTTGGGCAGGTGGACGTGAGCTGTATAAGAAAGTAGATGAGTAAGCCAGAGAAGCAAGCTAAGAAGCCGCACTCCTCCACGGTCTCTACTTTGGTTCCTGACTCCAGGTTCCTGTGCTGGCTTCCGTCAATGACCGGCTGAACCTGAAGTAAGCTGAAATAAACCCTTTCCTTTCAAGGTGACTCTGCAGCTAAAGGAGCTTTGCTGTGTAAGCCTAGAAACCTGAATTTAATATCTGGAACCTGTGAAATGTGGAAGGGGAGGACCGATGTCACAAAGCTGTCTTCTATAGCTAGTGTGCTGGGGTTTTTCTGTTTTTTTGTTTTTTTGTTTTTTCATGAATGTTAAGTATAATCTATACAATGTGTACCTTACTGGTTCTCTTCAATGAGTTCAAGGTCTGAAGCTAGCAGTGGCTACAACTTACCAAAGGTCTTAGGGAGCTATGATAGCCTGGCATGTAGAGACACTTGCTGCCAAGCATAACCATCTAAATTCAATCCCTTGTGCCCATGCAAAAGAGAAAACCGACTCCTCCAAGTTATCTTCTGACTGTGCATATATGCCAATATATATGCCAATACATGTACACACGTACACACATAAACACGTAAATACACACACACGGTTTTCAAAAGTCTCACAGTATTATTTAGTAAAAAAAGAAATATCAGTTTATTCCAATAATTCAGAGGATATATATCTGTGGTGTTTTCAGTAGGAATGGCCCCCCCAGACTCATGCGTTTGAATGCTTGGCTCATAGGGAGTGGCACTATTAGAAGGTGTGGCCTTGTTGGAAGCATATTGCTGTCGGGGCGGGCTTCGAGGTTTCCTACGCTCAAGCTACACCCAGTGTGGGACACAGTTTCCTTCTGCTGCCTTGTGGATCAAGATGTACAATTCTCAGCTCCTTCTCCAGCACCGTGTCTGCCTGCGTGCCACTGTGAAGATAACGGACTACACCTATGAAACTGTAAGCCAGCCCCAATTAAATGTTTTCTTTATAAGAGTTGCCATGGTCATGATGTCTCTTCACAGCAATAGAAATAAAACCTACATTAAGAACACCTGTTTAAGGCTGATCACTAACTGCTGCTGCTGTAATGTTTCTTAACATTCTCAAGATACCGTGAATTAGAGGTGCCGTGATTCATTTAATCATTACATAATTCTGAGGATAAAATTTTGGGTTAAAATGAATCTATGCCACCCAGTAGGTTTCAGAAAGAAATACATATGCAAAGACCAAAGCCACAGCACACTCCAATGAACACCTCAGAGTCACTCTCAGACACACAAGTTCTTAAATACAATCAACCTAAAAACCAAATTTGCTTTCATTAAAACTCAAAACTTCTGGGGACTCCACAAGTCTTTTCTTTCAGGCACGGACCACTAAGCATCTCACTACGTGTTCCTGTGGATATGCTTTAGTTATTAGTCGGGTCCTGTAGCCAAACAGCTTTTACTCAGCGTATTACTCTTAAGAACTCCTGTTTATCCATCTCATCTACCCAGTCCTAACCTGAAAAACAGGTAAGCATTTCTTAATTATATTGAGCAGTGCTCCTCCATCAACTCGGGGAGTTAAAGATCTACCAAGTGGCAAAGGTGATAGATAAAACAGCAGGAACTATATCATATGCAACTGTCAGCTGTTGCTTTTAGAAATTGCTGAACATGTTGAATGTAGTAACCTGAGTTTTTCACTTTATATCCTTTAAATGTGATTACTCTAATCAGTCATTTAACTCCCTTATATAAATGTACTTCAGACACAAAGCCTAACAAAATGACACCAAACAATGCAAGTTTACTGTTTATTCTTGTTCACACTAATATCCCTATTTTTTAACGTTTTTAAGATTGATTTAGTTTACATTATGTGTGTGTATGTTTTGCCTGCGTGTATGCATGTGAGTGCCTGGTGCCCATGAAGAACAGAGGAGGTAGGGAGCCTGATCCCCTGCATGTGGAGTTGTGAGCTGCCATATGGGTGCTAGGAATCAAACTTAGGTCTTCTGCAGCAAATGCTCTTAACTGCTGAGCCATCTCTCAAGTCCTACTAAGCTACTTTAAAGGAATAATATACAGTCAAAATATTAATTATGAGAACTTCAGTTTATTTTAATTATCATAATTCATGCTTAGTAGTATTCCACTGAGAAAGAACATCAGGGAGGAACGGCAAGAGCTATGGATGTAACTCGGCACTTACAAGGCCCTAGACTTGATCCCCAGCATTACAAAACAGAAAATTAAGGGGCCATGAAGATGGCTCAGTGGTTAAGAGTGCTTGTCGCTTTTCCAGAGACCCGAGTTCAATTCCCAGCACTTATGCCAGGTGGCTCACTGCTCTGTAACTCCAGTTCCAGGGGCTCTGATACCCTCTGCAGGCACCTGCATGTATGTCCCACACAGACACGAATACAAATAAATAATAAAATAAATCTTTAACAGAAAAATAAAAGGCAAGATAATCTTTTTGGAAAATGGCTAGAACAATTAAATGCTCATATACAAGAAAAGGAATTGAAAAGCAACTTTATGCAATTAAGTCAAAAGCACAAAACTCACAAAAAATTAATTCAATATTCATGCACCTAAAGAAAATGTGAATCTATAGAACTTCCAAACATAAAAATCTAAGTCGCCTTGGAAAAATTAACATGCACACACTAAATAGGCTATTAAGGCAAACTGAGCTTCATTAAAATTAAAAATACCTGTTCTACAAAAAATGTCCGAAAAAAAAAATACTTGCAAAACTCATTATCTGATAAAAGACTTGTATGCAAACTGTACAAAGAGTTTCTAAAACTCAACAATAAGAACACGATGGTGGGCTGGAGAGACTGCTCAGTGGTTAAGAGCACTGGTTGTTCTTCCAGAAGACTGGGACTCAATTATCAACACCCACAGGGTGGCTCACACCATCTCTAACTCCAGTTCCAGACTTTCTGATGTCCTCCTCTTGACTCTGAAGGCAAGAGACACTTCCATGGTGTACACACACACACACACACACACGTAAGCAAAACATTCATAAAATTAAATGATCTTAGCAAGCTGGAGCAAGAAGAAGCCTAAGTTCAATATCAGCTTAGGATATACAGCAACACTCTGTCTGAAAATATCCATAAAGAGAAAAGAAAAATCCTAAACTAAGAAAAGGTATGAAGGAGCATTAGATATATATTGCTTAGATTATATAAAATGCTACATACTGTGAAATTACAACTATATGACCTCTGACAAAACTATACAAAAAATATACATTAAAAAGTTCAGGGTTGCCGCAGTATAGTAGGGACTGGGAAACAAACAGAAGATGGATATGAGGGTAGTGAAATTACTCTATATGCTATTTTAATAGTGATAACATGACCTTATTATTAGTCAAAACAGACAAAACGGCCTGAGTCTCATTCGCAATAATAATAAACAACAGCCTTTAGTTAGTATCAACATTGTAATTATAAATATTAATTATAAAAATGCACCTCATTAATGCAATATATCAATTCCAAGGGTATGGAGAGGGGGTTTTACAGGAACCGTCTACATATTCTATTCCTTTGTTGTTGTTTTTTTTTTGTTTTTTTTTTTTTTTGGTAACCTAGAAGTCTATTATTTTAAAAGAAAAAAAAGAGAAAAGGGCATAATAGCATAGCACGTCTTTGGAAAATTCATTGACATCTTAAGAAAAGAAGAATGCTGCTTTGTGTCTACCGTTTGTTTTGTTTCTGTATCCCTTTCACTCTTGTCTCAGTGCCACCTCAATCTAATAAAAATTAAAGCTGCAGGGGGGTTGCAACTAACGCATACATGTAGCTAGAGTTTTCCTGCCTGGCCCACAGTCAGGACAAATCTCTCTCACCCGCCAGTCCCACAGCTGCTCAGACCCAACCAAGTAAACACAGAGACTTATATTGCTTACAAACTGTATGGCCGTGATAGGCTTCTTGCTAACTGTTCTTATATCTTAAATTAATCCATTTCTATAAATCTATACCTTGCCACGTGGCTCGTGGCTTACCAGCATCTTCACATGCTGTTTGTCATGGCGGCAGCTGGCAGTGTCTCCCTCAGCTTTCTGCTTCCCAGAATTCTCCTCTCTCTTTGTCCCACCTATACTTCCTGCATGGCCACTGGCCAATCAGTGATTTATTTATTAATCAGCAACACACTTGACATACAGACCATCCCATAGCACATACACATTTATAAAGCTCCCTAGGTAATTTCACCTATCAAGATGCAAAACAAAACAAAACAAAAACAAAAAACAAAAAAACAGTAACCAGTAAGTTGAGCAGGCTGTTTTGGTGGTAAACTACTCTATATCCTAATTTCTTTGTAAAATGAAAGAGATGAAAAAGGAAAATCAAAACTATAGAATTATATTCACCTCAAAATTTCCTTGTCCTCTCCATGAATATCAGTTGTCATTAAAATGACTTCTAGGTTAGGATGCAGAGCAATGGCAATATGCTGGCCTAGGTATACAGGCCACAGCACCACTGGAAATAACACTAAAAAGATAAGGTAAGCAGCAGGACCGCTAGCCAGAGCCCTATACTCCCCACTTATCTTAAAACTAATAAAGATGGGCAGACTTTCCATTGTTTTCAACCAAAGGGCTACGAAAGCAATCAACTACATCCACATAGACTGATTAATCTATTGTGTCTCTATCACAAATCTCTCCTCACCAAAAAAAAAAAAATCATTGACTATTTTGCAACTGTCTGAGATAACCCAAAGGACCATCAAGAGTGTAAGCTAAGAATCTGAGATAAACGTATGAAATTGGTCTTAGCAAGGCAATCCAACAGATAAGCTACCATTACCTCTCACTTGATAGCAACTTTCTCCTGCTTCCCACCTTCACAGGAGCAAAGATCAGCACAGACCAAACACAGTGCCTCCACAGTTCTACTTTCAAAACTGGTGTAAGTGTCACACTAAATGTCGAAAGTCATGGCTAAGCCTGGCCGGGGTGGCCCATGCCTTTAATCTCAGGGAGTCAGAGACAAGCAGATCTCTGCGAGTTCAAGGCCAGCCTGGTCTACAGAGGTCCAGGACAACCAGGGTTACACAAAGAAACCCTGTGAAAAGGAAAAGGAAAGGAAAGGAAAAAGGAAAAGAAAAAAAGAAAAGAAAAGAAAATTTTAAAAAACCCTGTGGAGGAAGAGAGGGCGGGAGGGAGGGAGGGAGGGCTAGAGAGGTGGCTCAGCAGTTAAGGGCACCAGCTGCTCTTTCAAACAGCCAGGGTTTGGTTCCCAGTTCTCACATGGTGGCTCACAATGGTCACTAGTTCCAGTTCAAAGGAATCTGATGTCTTCTTCAGGCCTCCATGGGCACCAAGCACAAATGTGGTACACAGATATATATGCAGGTTAAACATTCATCATACACATAAAATATTTTTTAAATGTTAAAAGTATTCTCACGCAAGACTAATTATCTATCCTCAGCACCTAGAACCAAACAGTACCTGAGCACCACACAGTACAGTACACAACAATCACATATTTTTCAATTAATTTAATAAGAAAATAGTTGTTGAATATTCACTTTATATCATGCATTATGCTGAGCAATGAAATGGAATGGTAACAAAGCCAAACTTACACCCCAATAGAGAAAACAAACTCATAGGAATCAAGCGTAATAAACGTATTTTTAAATAAAATAAGGCAAAGTAAAGGATGGGGCAGTTACTGAGTAGGAGGCATAAAAGACTTCTGAGAGGGGTGGTGGTGGCACACACCTTTAATCCCAGCACTTGGGAGGCAGAGGTGGGAGGATCTCTGTGAGTTCGAGGCCAGTCTGGTCCACAGAGTGAGTTCTAGGACAGCCAAAGCTACACAGAGAAACCCTGTCACAACCGCCCCCCCCCCCCACACACACACAAAGACTTCTGAAATAATGGTGAAAACCAAGGCCCTTGGGTTCTCCGTAGAAGGGCAGAGGGAGCTCTGTACTTAATCTGGTGCAAGTGTATATTCCTAGCTGTGCCCTTAAGATTTGTGCAACCTATTGTACAGCTACGTTTTATTTTTTAAGCCTGCTAAAAGCAATACAAGAAAAAGTGATTTCATCCAACTCTAGTGATGATTTTCTTCTACTTAGCACATTGTTTTTCATGTCTGTTTCCCCTGGTAAGCCCAAACTCTACTTTATGTTAGAAGAAAACTGAAAGGATGCAAGGACTTTGTACCTGAAATATTCCATGATCCATTCAGAGTCTAGCATAGTCAGTAACTAAAAGCAATCCCTCTAGAGCAGTGGTTCTCAACCTGGGGGTCGAACGACCCTTTCACAGGGGTTGCCTATGACCACTGGAAAACACAGATGTTGACACTATGACTCATAAGAGTAGCAAAATTACAGTTATGAAGTAGCAGTGAAAATAATTTTATGGTTGGAGTCACAGCATGAGGAACTATATTAAAGGTCACAGCATTAGGAAGGTTGGGAACCTTGGAGCTAGAGTCGGAGCTAGAGTTGGTCTGATTTAAATTCTACACCTCTTACTAGCTATACCACGGTCGAATTTACTTATTTCAGTTCCTTGTGCCTCAAGTTCCTCATCTGTACAAGAAGAATAATAGGATCCTACCTCTGAGGATTGTTACTGAGATTAAATAAAGGCACTGTGCTTAGAACAGTGGTCAGCACATGAGAAACATTAGATAAAGTGTTTGCTGCTTCTGCTGCTGCTACACATTTTACTGCCAGAAGCACCTATATGCCACAAAGAAACCAAAACAAAACAAAAACCAGGCAGGATTAGTCCAGTAAGTAAATTAAAGTATAGAGAGCTAACTGTTAGTGACACAGTAGCATTCCATTTCTGCTCCAATTTTTAACAAGAGCAACTCTGTACTTTTGGAATAAAATCCTAGTAATGAACTAATTTAGCACACTCCATCTAAACTGTTCCTTACATAAGCACTATGGAGGCACACAATCTTCAAAGGAAGCCAATGGGTTCTAGTATGAGTGGAGGAAAATAATGTCTATATGGACAAGTGGGCAAGTCGGCAGTTGGTGGGTAAACAGTTAAGGAGTCAAGTTACTTTCAATGGCTATATGTCTTACTTTGATGCCCACATCCTGTGATGGTTCATCTTGACTCCCAATCTGACAAGATTTGGGAACAACCCAGGATCTTATGTTTGGGTGTGTCTATGGAGGCATTTCTAGGAAGGTTCAACCCTCCTGAAAGTGGCAACACCATGGCATGGACTGGAGTCCAGAAGAAACAGAATGCAGGAAACGAGTGGGGCACCAAGGTCATCTCTCTGCTTCCTGACCAGACACAATGTGGCCAGCCACCTCACACACCTGCTGCTGTGCCTCCGCCACACGGTAGACTTCCCTCTCAAGCCATAAACCAAAATAAACCCTTACACTGCCTTCGTAAGGGAAATCATCACAGCAATGAGCAAAGCTAAGAACTTAGCTACATGACAACTGAAATCAACAATTCAACCAGTATCTGCACTTACACGGATTGAACATCTCCCTTCAGTACATGGCCCTGTTTGGCTTGTAGTCTAGTAGGAAAACACAATAATGGATAAAACTGCACAATGGGTTATTAAACATAACAAAAGCTGTAGATGGGGGGAAGAAGCAGGGAAGGGGACATAATCTAAAATGTGAAAAAGATTCACTAGTCATTATCACTGTGATAAAATGCTGGGAGAGGAATGTTGGGGCTCACTCATGGTTTCATGTGTCATACATACTCTGTGGCGTTTCTGTTGCATGGTGAAGCAGAAGATCCTGGTGGCCAGAACGTCGTGAAGAAAAGCTCTCATGGAAGACAGGAGGAAAGAAGGGGGGAGGGAGGGTCCAGAGACAAGATAAACACTTCAGAGCCCAGCTTCAAGTAAGCCCACCTCCTAATTGTCTACTCAGCATTCTCATTATGCTACTACCACCCTTCAAGAGCACTACGAGCTGGGCACCAAAGCACTCAGCACAGTGGGGCGGGGGCGGGGGGGGGGGGGGAGAACATCATATCTGACTGTAACAACTGTACAACATCACTGATAAAGGCCTTCTGTAATTTTCCCCTATAAAGATGATTACTAAACAAAAGATGCACACGAGAGGATGTGTGCTCAGACTTCTCAGTGTTTACCTGGGTAGACCAGAAAGGCAGACAAAGCTAGAAACAGAAACTAGGAACAGTCGGAGAGCAGGGAAATTTGTTCTGTGAAGGGCCAAGTAATAAATAGTTTAGGTTTGGGATACCATGAGGTATTTGTAATGAACGCACAAAATTAATGAGCAAGGCAGTAATCAATTACAGCTTGATCTTCACAAACAGTAACTGTCCATATTTAGCTTTATAAGCTACAGTTTGCACAACACCAGTTTAAGCAAAGTGTGCTAACATCCACAACCTAAAGTGAGGGCTGGAGAGATCAATCTTGAAGGAGTAGGTAGACCTGCAGAATAACTAAAGGAAATAAACAGGCAGAAGGAGGAACAACTGACTCTCAGACAATAAAGCCAAGGGAAACCTACGAACAACAGTGTCATTGCTCAGAAGAGGAAGACAGACAAGCAGAAATACTTTACCTTGTTTAAAGGACAGAGAGCGAGAGAATAGTTTCTGTTTGAACAGATTCAGTTTCAGGTGGTTACAGAACATTGAGGAGAACATTCAAACAGGTCTGGAATTCTGAAGAGATAAAAGAGTTTTAAGTCTGCATTTGGCCACAGAAGCAGCAAAGGCCAGCCCAGAAGGAATGTGGAAACAACAAAGGCTAAAATAAAAATCTCAACACTGAAGTAGGAAGGGAAGGGGAGCACTGGTCTGCAGGGAAGACTGGGAGGACTGGGAGAACATTTTCAGTGGGTTGGAAAAGCAAGACAGGATCTTCCCAAGGACGCCCTTTAATGAGCCACACTGACAACATCTAGGAGAACGTAGGACACTCTAGTTGTAAGGAACATAAACCAGTGCACGGTAGTTAAATGCAAATGACAAGGCCTCCAGGAATCAGCAAAGTGCCTGCCACACAAGCAATGAGGACCTGAGTTTGGATGCCCCGCACCCACAAAAAGGCAGGGTACCTGTAATCCGGTCCCAAAGAGACAGAGACACAAGGATCCCTGGGACTCCCTGACCAGCCAGTCTAGCCCAACTGGTGATTTCCGGGTTCAGTGAGAGGCCTTGTCCTCAAAAAGTAAGGTAGAGAACAATGAGTAATCCACTTGAGATCAACCTCAAGCCTCCACACACTCCCACACATCCATGTACAAACAAACACATGCACACACAGACAAACAGAATAACTGATAAAAGACAGAAAGACGGGTGATTACTGGGTTAGAGGAAGGAGGAAATGGACAGTGGCTACAAAATGGGTAGTTTCCTTGTGGGGTGCTCAAAATGTTTTAGAACTTCATAAACGTGGTAGATATACACTATAAATGTACTAAATAACATAGAGTCACATATTTTTAAAGGATAATGTTTTATGTCCTTTCACCTAAAATTAAAAAAAAAAAAAAAAAGCAAGCAGTGGGCACGTCAAAGAACCATGATGAGAAAACAAGATTTCTCGAATGGAGTGTGAGCACATTAAAATAGACAACTGGCTGGCTTTAGGCATCATTTTCCAGGTGTCATATGAGTCCAAAAGCACTCACTCAATTATCACTGTTTATCACCTCTACTCACTACAGATATTTAATTAGGGACCCTAGTTTTTGTTACGTGGAGAGAAGATTTAAAACTCAGGCTATTCTGGAGATGTGTTTCATCATTAACAAAGGTTTTAAAATATATATGCATTTTTTTAATTGAGTATTTATAAAAATCACTCTATAACTTTCCCAGCTGTCCACTCCTCCCTCGTGTGACTCCATGTGTCGCGCTCTGGTCAAGAGAACAGAAAGTGTGCTGCGCCAGTTCAGAGGCTGGACTTTCAGACCCACTCCCCGCGGGCTCACAGTCTTCTCTCGTGGAAACCTGCTCGTTATGCTGGAACACGAGCCCAAAGCAAAGAGAAGAGCTAAGGATGCATGGGCTAGACATTCTGCTGTCCAGCTAACACACAGCCAAACACCAGATATCTGAGTGCGGTCACCCTAGACTGGTAGCCTCCTCAGTTCACCAGCTCGGTCACCACACCATGTGGGGGAGCTCCGAGAGAATCGCTTAGCTCTGGTCCACAGCAACAGAACCCAACTTATCCAAATACTTACAAATGGTGAATGTTTTAAGCCAAGTTTCGGGTGATTTTTTTCATGTAACAGTAAGTAACTTATGTATTAGAAACTATAAAGAAAGGACAAGGCAGCAGAATTCTCTCTGGTTTCCTAAAATTACAAAAGCTTAAAAGCCTTAAAACTGTAAATTTTTATAATATGGTTTCTTTTGGAAACAATTTTCACATTAAGGCAACTGACTCTTCTGAACAGTTAATTTTTTAAGATTGTTGTTTTCTTTTCTAAGTATGTGCACGTGGAGAAGTGTAGATGCACATGGTATGGTAAGTGTCCTCGGAGACTGCAGGCACTGGACCCTCTGCAGCTGGAATTACAGGCAGCTGTGAGACACCTGACATGGACACCGGATGATGAACTACTCTTAACTACCCCAGCACTACAGACAATTATTCTTATCACTAACCAAAATACGAGTTTGGGGTGCTTTTGTTGGGTGCTTTAGTTTAAGTAAGAGAGGTCTCCGCAAGAGTTACTCGAGTTTCCGTGTGTTAGTGTGACTACTGGTTTTCAAAAGCACTAAACTATGACAGCAATATCTTTTTAAATTTTATTTATTTTCATATATGGGTGTTCACCCACATGTGTATCAGGGTATCACATAAATGTGATGGGTGCCTGAAGAGGCAGAAGATGACATCTGGTCCTTTGAGACTGGAGTTACAGACAGTCGTTAGCTGCCAGGGTGCTGGGAATCAAACCCAGGTCCTCTGAGAAGCAGCTGTGCTATCTGCTATGGCCAACTGCAGAGCCATCTCACCAGCCCTGACATCAACTTCTTAATGCAAGGCAATCAAATCTTATTCCACGTCAGAAACACTAAATCATATTGATTCGATACTTCCATAAATAGTACAATGGTTTCTCCCCTGATAAGTATGTAATGCTATTTGAACAATCTGCAGAGATAACATCTCTTCTTTTCCCTTTTAGGAAAAAAAAATAGTACCACTTAATTGGTCAAGTTGCTGACCTAGCACTGTAAACATCAGCGAGTTGTAACTATTGCTGGACGAATAATTTTGTTTGGAAGGAAATAATCAAGGCATTTATGAGTCACTTGGATTACTGCAGACACGGGTATGTAAATAGGAAACACTTCTAAAATAGAAAATGAAACTTACTATGCCAAATCATTGGTGAATTTAACAAAATAATCTTTTTTACTAAATCAGTTATCAATAAAAGTAAAACATGGTACTGTAACATTTAAAACAAATTAAAATTCCCATGTGGGTTAAGCAATGTTGATGCTTAAGAATTAACATTAACACCTCAGAGAAATTCCCAGAAAGAAGAGTTTACTGTTGGTAAATATGCCAAGTGTCTCCTGCCTTTATAAAGTTACAAAGGGCGGTGCAGCGGCACTTCAATGGAGAAGGCTACCCATAAAACACGTTTCCATGCACTAGTGGTGTTCTTTATCAGGCAGCATCAATTCTCCAGACTCTTTAAACAAGGCACAACAGCTCATGGACGCGAGGAAGGAACGACCAGGCTGCCAGTTATCACTCTGACTCTTCGGAGCACAAGTCTCGTATATGAACGTAAAAAGAGGCTTTCTCAGGCCGTGGCACAAATCCTAACTTCCTGTCTTCTAAGTAGTGCCCCCAGGTCAGAATTACAGGTTATCCAGTAGTTCTGATACTAAACCTGCAATATTCATGAACCCCACCAGGTAACATGAAGTTCCTGTCTTAAAATAGCTAGTTCACAAACCCCTACTGCCCATCTCCATGCCTAAAGTAAATACCTCACAGTATTTCTAGGTCACCATTTCACCTCCCTCCCCCCACTTATTTTTAAATACTTGACATTATTCAATCAGAAAGAAAAGGATTACAAAATCACTTTAGGAAACATTGTTTCCAATGAGTCTAAGAAATCTTACACTGTAGTAACAAGCCACCAACTTCCAATTCTAACCTATTTGCTGCAAATTCTCACTGCCCTCCTAGACTTTCAATCTGTCCTATGACTGTTTCATTCTATTTTTTTTGTAAAACATATCAATGCCCTGAACTGCAATTCAGCTTAGTAACACCCTTCTTATCAAGACTTCTAGAAACATCAAGCTTGAAAAAAATCAAAAATTGGAAGACGGAAAAATAATGATTAACAACACTGAGCATCTATCTACTCTATGCTAATGCCAAACTGTTTTCTGTGCACTACGTTACTAACCTCTACAACACTTCTATGGGGTGTGTATTATTATTATTATTATTACATCATTTTAAAGACAGAGGAAGTTTTCGTGGAAATTTGGGTTGAAGTTGGAGGTAAGTGCTATGGATAGAACTCTGCACTGATGAACTTCAGTAGTAAAACCTGTTTTAAAAGCCACAACTTATCAGCTGTGAACTTCAAACAAATTATTTAATCTTTCTAAACTCAATTTTGTTATTTACAAAACACAGGCAACAATTCTTGTCTCAAAATTATTAAAGAAATAAACAAAAATGATGCAAGTAAACAATAAAAGATATAATAAACACTTAGCAGATGCTAATTCCTTCCAAAGGACCCATGCCTCAAACATTAACTCCCTGGAAAATTGACAATAACATTGTATTGACTGTGCATATCATTTTGGTTCACATTCTTTCTATTTAAATTAAATCGACCTCTGGGCCAGCACAAGGGCTTAGCTATGAAAGATGCCAACTACCAACCCAGACAATCAAAGTTTGATGCCCAGAACCCACACTGTGGCAAGAAAGAACCAACTCCAGCAAGCTGTCCTCCAAAGTTCACATACAAATGATAAATTAATGTAATTCTGGAATGTTTTTAATTAAACCAGGGACTAGAGAAATGGTTCAGTAGTTAAGAATATGTACTGCTCTTGCAAAGGTCCTGAGTTCAGTTCCCACACACACGTATCAGGAGGCTCACAACTGCCTGTTACTTCAATTCCAAAGAATCTGACACCCTCTTCTGGCCTCCTGGGGCAATTGCAAGCACGTGGTGCACATACATACATTCAGGTACACACATACACATAAAAATAAATCTTTTGAAAAAATTAAACCAACCTCAAAAAAGATCCAAGATAATAATTTCTTCTGCTTTTTGGAAAACAGCAAACTAGAATTAGTGCTCTGGAACAAACCGTTTTCACCTTTTCTTCATTATTCAAACTGCCTTATTTGACTTTTTAATCTTCAGGAGTCTAGCAGAGTACCAAGCGTAGTTGGAATTAAATGTAGGATGAATAAACGTGGGTGCCTTAAAGTGCCTAATCCGTTCCTCCCATAATGAGTCTCATTATCCCTAAGCCTAAAAACCTTCACAGAAGGCTTTATTTAGTGCTGAGTGAAGTTCAACAAATGATTGCAAAACAGCATATCCTGCAGCAGGTTTATCCGCCTTACTTCCTCACGACATTGTTTCCCAAGGAATAGACTTTAAAGTCTTGGGGTAAACTTTTGTGAAAACAAGAAAACTTGAAATTATAATTGCATTCCCCCACCAAAAAGGCACCCATTCGATATAACAAACAAAGCATGTGAAAACCCCCTCTGTCTTTAAGATGACGACACTGGTGCCTGCCTACCTCACAGAAATGCTGTGGGGGTTAAATGGTGTGCCGCCTGTTAAAGCCAGAACTCCCAGCAAGCTAGGTTCTAAATGGTGTGCCGCCTGTTAACACTAGAGCTCCCAGCAAGCTAGGTTCTAACCCACAGTACACTTATTCTTTAGCTTTCTAGCTAGCTATTCTTTTTCTTTCTATCACTCATCTAGGACTTTTAATAAGCTACCATGTGCCAAAGAGCAAAGTTCTGAAACTCCAACCAGCCTATAATTATTCAATTCCCTGACTAAACTAGAATAAAACAACCATCCTAAAAAGCTATGGAACCCTAACCTGTAAACACTAAAATCTCATCTCTACCACCAAATAGAGCACCCAACCATGTACCAATACCATGTGTCTACTATCCATTAAAAAAAAAAAAAAAAAAAAAAAAGCAAATACATTGAAATCTCATGTACCCACAAGCATCATTCTAAACTCTGGGAAAATACAATAAACTAGGCAAGAAATCAAAATTCTGCACTTAAGCAGCCTACATTGTATTTTTGGTTTGTTTGTTTGTTTTCGAGACAGAGTTTCTCTGTGTAGCCCTGGCTGTCCTGAAATTCACTCTGTACACCAGGCTGGCCTACATTTTAGAAAAGAGATGGGCAAAGGCAGACAGTAGACACAAACAGTTGTACAGTATGAAGTGATAGGTATTAGCAACAAAGTAAAAACGTAAGGCCAAGAGCTGTAGCTCTTAAACAAGAACAAGACAACCTTTAAAAGAGCAAAGTACTGGCCGGGCATGGTGGTGGAAGGCTTTAATCCCAGCACTTGGGGAGGTAGAGGAAGGTGGATGTCTGAGGTCGAGACCAGCCTGGTCTACAAATCGAGTTCCAGCACAGCCAGGGGCTACACAGAGAAACCCTGTCTCAGGGGAAAAAAAAAAAAAAGTACCTAAATCTAGCATAGGTTTTAGTCATGAAAGGATCAGATTCACAAGCAGCAACCTATTGGACTAATGTTTTTCACATTGAAAAAAAAATTTTTTTTTATTTTATTTTACGGGGCTGGAGAGATTGCTGAATGGTTAAGAGCACTAACTGCTCTTACAAAGGACCCAGGTTCAATTCCCAGAACCTACATGGCGGCTAACAACCATCTTTAACTCCAATTGCTCTTTAAGGCCTCTTCAGGCACTGCATACACACTGTACGCACACATTCAGGCACAGCACTCAAACACAAAATAAAGTTTATAATATTTTTTTTATTTTAGTACACTTATTTTTGTAGAAGGCAGAATATACAAAGCAACCTATAGGAGTCTGCTTTCTCCTTCCAACTCACGGGGCCTGGGGATTGAATTCAGGTCATCAGGCTTGAAGAGCTAGTGCTTTTACCTGCTGTCCATCTCGCCAGCCCTAATTTTTTCACTTCTTGATAAAAGTTAAGACTCAGAAGATTTAGGAAAAATCAGCTTTTAAGAAGGTACACCAGGCAAAGCAGCAGATGCCTAAAACCACAGTATTAGTGAAGCTCAGGCAAGATTACAAGCTCAAAGTCAACCCAGGCTAGATAGTGAGTGAGACTGCCATCAGAACGAGGTATTAATTACAACAGTCAACTGAGTTCCTACTGGGAATGAAAAATGATTGCACCACCCTGAATAAAAGGACCAACTCCACCCACTCCTTCATTCTGATAAGACTTTACTGCCAGCAGTAACCAACTTCAGATGCTCTGCATTTTTATTATCAAAAAGCCATATACAATGGTGAGAAATTAGGTATGGCTTCTGGTTTTACTAGGAGCCACAATCTTACAGCCAACTCCCTGATCCTCTGGCTCTTAGAATCTTTCAGCACCCCCTTCTGCAATGAGCCTTAGGTGCGGGAGTGTCTTGTAGATGTATCTACTGGGACCGGGCTCCACAGTTCTGCAGCTTAATTGGCTGTGGTTTTCTGTAGTGGTTTCTGTCTGCTGCAAGGAGAAGTTTCCTTGATGAGGGATGAGGACTACCCTTATCTGTGGGCATAAGGACAAATGTTTATAGACTGTTGTTAGGGATTATGCTGGCTTAGTAACTAGTGCTTGTAGACTCTCCTCCAGTAACCATGACTTCACTCACTAGCACTGAGTAGTTAGCTGGATTTCCAGTACCAGGCAACTGAGTAAAACTGGGAACAAGAGAGGTGATCTTCCCAAGGAAGAGCACACCAACTGGTTGTCCAGAGCCCAAACGGCAGCCCTGAAAACATGCATGCAATATTATATGATCTCAACAGGTCACACACTTAGAAATCTTTATGTATACACAAATACATATATGTTTATAGTAACCGTGAAAAAAAGAGGCTAAGGATTTGAAGGCGCAGGGAGGGACATACGGGAGAGTCTGGAGGGAGAAAAGGGAACAGAGAAATGTAATTAAACTTTGTCTCAAATATAAACAACCAAAGATGAACACAGCAGAAATCAAAGAATGTACAAACAAACTTTAATTCCTATTTTATATACTCGCCAAGAATGTCTTAGAGAAGCTGGGTGGTGGAGCTTTAATCCCAGCACTCAGGAAGCAGAGGCAGGCGGATCTTTGTGAGTTCGAGGCCAGCCTGGGCTACAGAGTGAGTTCCAAGAAAGGAGCAAAGGTACACAGAGAAACCCTGTCTTGAAAACCACCACCCCCAAAATAAAAAATTAAAAAAATAAAAAGAATGTCTTATAGATTTAAATTATTATTAAGAAAATTCTATTTTAGGAGTGCTTTGAAGATTTACTATTTGCAAGAATCCTCAAGTGAATTTCTTCTACACCCCCCCAAAAAAAAAATGGGGTTAGGAGTACTTTTATGCTGTGGGATGTTCTGTATGGCAAATGTGTTGCTAATTAGTCAATAAATAAAACACTGATTGGCCATTGGCTAGGCAGGAAGTGTAGGCGGGACAAGGAGGAGAATAAAGCTGGGAAGTGGAAGGCTGAGCCAGAGAGACACTGCCAGCCGCCATGATGAGAAACAGCATGTGAAGATGCCGGTAAGCCACGAGCCACGTGGCAAGGTATAGATTAATAGAAATGGATTAATTTAAGCTATAAGAACAGTTAGCAAGAAGCCTGCCACGGCCATACAGTTTGCAACCAATATAAGTCTCTGTGTTTACTTGGTCGGGTCTGAGTGGCTGTGGGACTGGCAGGTGAGAGAGATTTATCCTGACTGTGGGCCAGGCAGGAAAACTCTAGCTACACTTTTAAACCTAACACGTTTAAGACAATAAATGTTCACTGTGAAAAAGAAGGAGGAGGAGGAGGAGGAGGAGGAGGAGGAGGAGTGGGGAAATAAAGAGAAAACTAACATTTAAAAAAAATAAGCTAACTGCAGTAACTACCTGTTCTAGTTTCCTTTCTGCTGCTGTGATAAAGACCTTTTGGGGAGGAGGGGGGTTTATGACCTCACTTCCAGGTCCCAGCCCATCAGTGAGGGAAGTCAGGGCAGCAACTCTAAGAACCTATGAGGAGGAGCAGTATTTGCTGTGTTCAGCCAGCTTTCCAATACTGTCCAGGACCACCTGCCATATATACCTCCCACAGTGGGCTGAACAAGCCTAGATCAATTAACAATCAAGACAGTCCCCCACAGACATGCCCATGGGCCAATATACTCCAGGCAGTTCCTTTATCAAGGTTTTCCTTGATGACTCTAGGCCATGTCAAGTTGACAATGAAAGCTAACTAGGCCACTACCTAAAAACTAGAGAAAAGAGGCTCACAGGTTGTCCTCTAGATTCTGTTGCAATGGGACCAGATGATACATACCTTAGCAATAGTCTCTTTTACTCACTATTAGGAACTTACTCCCATAACTGTTCCTCTACATTATCATGTCTTTCTAATATGTGACTGTATCATAGGATTGTTGAAAAGCTGAAACAAATGGAATGTTTGGGACAGAGAAAGCAGTCAAGAACCAATGCTAGGACTAAAGTATTTGGGGGTTTGTTTGTTTTCTTAATCTATCTAGATTTCTATCTATCATCTATCTATCTAACTATCTATCTATCTATCTATGGTGTATTATTTAAGTGTATACTATTTAAGGTGTATTAGTATTTTCTTTCTATCTATCTATCTATCTATCTATCTATCTATCTATCTATCTATCTATCTATCTAAGGTGTATTAGTATTTTGCCTGCATGTTTGTCTGTGAGGATGCTGAATCCCCTGGAACTGGAGTTACAGATGGTTGTGAGCTGCCATGTGGGTACTAGGAATTGAACCCAGGTCCTCTGGAAGAGCAGTCAATGCTCTTAACCACTGAGCTCTCAGCTCCAGGATTAAAGTTTTAATAAGCATCTAAATATGTGAGAACACCTTTTAACTTTTCTCCTTAGAATAAAACTCGCTCGGTATTAATTTCTGAAACTGCAGAACTGTCCTCTATAAAGAATATAGTCGTTTATTTTACTTGATCAACGTTTCTGGAAAACCTTTGTCATAAAGTGACAATCTGAGAGACAAGGAATGTTAAGTTTCTCTCCTTTTACTTTTGTCCTCCTTAATTGCATACTAAACACATATTGACTGTTTATCCTCCTTGTATAAATTGCCTATAAAAAGTATTTAACTGTTCTAATACTCAGTCATAAGTACATAGATTTTAAGATACATTACACATAGAGACATTCTAAAAACATGTTTGCTTCATGGATCTACAGAGAACCACTCTCAGTTTCTCTTAACTCTTAACTTAATATCTTCCACTAACACATAAAAACAAGATAAGCATGCCAATGCCGAAGGCAAAAGGTAGATAAAAACCCCAATTAAAAGTACTGCCAACAATACATTCATTTAAAAGGTCAAGGTGGGGCTGAAGAGCTGGCTCGGTGGTTAAAAGTAGTGGCTGCTCTCACAGAGGACTAGGAGTCAGTTCCCAGCACTTATGTGGCAGGTGACAACCGTCTGTAACTCTAGTTTCAGGGGATCAGATTCCAATCTCCTCAGCACCAGGCAGTCACATGGTGTACATACAGATATGCGGGTATAAACACTCATACACATAAAATTAAGAAATGTCTAAAAAGTAAATCTATATGATATACTGATAAATGAAGAACATTTGTACAGTATGACCCAATATTAACTTCTAAAGAGAAACATAAAGACAGACAATGAAAGGTGAGGAGAGTCAGCGCCTGCCCTGGACACTAGGGACCCAGTGATAAACAAGACAGGCAAGGCCTTTCGCTATTCTAAGGAATTTAGGCTCAATTTTCATGGTAAAAGGGCATCCTAGCTTCATCAAATTTAATATTAATCAGTGAAATTTGTGTCAATTTGTCTCCAAAATTTAAGATCAAATATACAAGAAAAGTAAAGTAAATCTACAGGAACACAGCACTATACATACCATTCTATGGATTTTGGAACAAGCATAGAAAATTTAGGTAGTGAACATAATACATATACAATATTAAGGACAGGAAAAAGTATCAAAATCATTATTAAAAGTCCTCCTTGTATTCAAGAAGCTAATGTTAACTGATGTTACTTGGGAAAAAAAGAACAGCCAAGGATAATGGCTCATGCCTAGAATGAAATAGGAAAGAAAGAAAATATGAAATTACAGAAGACTCACAATATGATGTTTTATTTAAAATCTTTCTGTAATGTAAAAATGTCTAGAAAAGTGTCTTGAACTAACTTACTAATTATAGTATCCTAGTGTCATGCTTCTGAAGATGAAAGCAGAGAGAAGGTGGGCAAATGAGAATCAGAATATTTTAAACATGTTATTGTGTACGCCTTTGTACTGTTCTGAGTCTCTGGTAAAATACCATCACGAGAAAAGCATGATAAAATACTTCAAAGAAGAGCCAAACACCTGCACCCATAAAATATCTTTACATAAAACTCCAATATCAATAAATATGAAACTGCATGCTAAAAAACAAAAAAAAATCAAAAACTGTTTTTTTTTACACGGACATAAAAAACAGTAAAAGATGGTCAGTGAGACTGAGAAGAATACCCTGCTTGCCACACGGTTAATCTATAACAAGTTGCTTGGGTATGAATATATATGGATTCTTAGGATAATTTGTTTTTCACCTGTAATACATAAAATGTTTAATCATGTAAGGGATATGGAAAACATGCTGTTTTTTACTGTTTGTTTTGTATTCATTATAATCATTCACTTGAAAAACAATGTAACCACACTGTAATTTTTATATTGCTTGAAAGGTTTTGCTGGGGTATATAAGCTGTAAGGGAAAGAATAGGGTTAAAAAGGGGTATAAGGAAAATATCAAGAATGAGAGTTAGAAGGAAAACATCAAGAATGAGAGAAATCACCAGAAAAATAAAAAATAGAGAATGCAAAAGAAGAATAAAGAAAAGGTCTGAAGGAAACCATTAAAAAAAAAAAAAAGATAGTCAGTGAGAGGGTAAAGGCACTTTCCACCAAGCCTGATGACTTCCATTCAACTCCAGAACACACGATAGAGCAGAAGTGACTTCAGTAAGTTGTCCTTTGACCTCACATGTGCACTACGTCACAGCATGTGCTCACATACAGGAGGGCACAAGCACACAAGCACACAAGCACACAAGCGCACGCGCGCACACAACACACACACACACACACACACACACACACACACACACACACACGAATTTTGAAGAAAAAAAAAATACACCATATACTGTACTTGAAGATCTAGAAGATTTTTTCAAGTAAAATAAATATAAGACACAAACAATAAGCCTAGGCTTCATCTAAGAAGAAAATTTGAGTATGTGTGCATATGCTTATTTTTAACTGAAACCTAGTAAACGTGATCTTTATTCACTGAAAGGCTTTAAGACTTCCTAACTTTCTCAAGTAGTGTAGTTAGAGGTTTGGAATTGTGTTCTACACAATTATGAAATGAAATTCAGAATAAGGGGACTACTCCTAAAAAAAAAATGACAGCAGAATGGGCAGAGGAGGTCTAGGCAAGTGAAGGGTGTCTAGTCGAGGAGAGTCACCTGCATGGCCATTGACAACGAAGAAAAACATACTGACTATCCCTCAGAAAAATAAACAATGAAATGCCACATGGCCAAGGTCTATACCCCCAAAGAAATACTTGTTCAAATCAACCAAAATCTTGTACACCTATGTTCACAGTAACTCTATTCAGAATAGGAAAAAAAAAAAAAGAAGAAATAATCAAAATATGCATTAACTAAATAATAATAACTAAATAAGATGAACTTGCAACACTTTGCCATACTAGAAAACATGGTCAAAGACTATTAAGTTATATGAAAGACCTGAGTTCAGTTTCCAGGATCTACAGCACCGCCATTCACTATCACATCATGGCACGCTGCCTTCGACTCAGTGTGCATGAAGTGACACAACACAGAAAGCAGTATTCTGTAAACTGCAAGAAACCAAAGTGAGTTAAGACACCTATGTGTCAGGCTATACCTTATAATCTCCTAGACAGAAACAAGACAAGTTAGCTAGACTGTAAGGTAGAATCTAGTATGAAAGGTCACTAAGAGTAGTAAAGGAATCATATACAAGTGAATTTCATAACAATGGGTAAGAAATGGACTGCCTAAATGGTTAGGGAGAAGGGATTTTGGACTAAAAGCTGAGGTCTTGCCAGGTGGTGGTGGGACATTCCTTTAATCCCAGCACTCGGGAGGCAGAGGCAGGCAGATCTTGTGAGTTTGAGGCCAGCCTGGTCTACAAAGTGAGTTCTAGGACAGGCTCCAAAGCTACACAAAGAAACTTTGTCTCAAAACAAACAAACAAACAAACAAAAAAGCTGAGCTCTTTGAAACATCAACAGAAAGAACATAAACAAAGATAATTTAGTACAGTACAATTTCATTTTGCCTGGGGCAATCATAGCAAGCGTACATCTAACCAGAGCAATAAAAATATCAACATATTGGTCTGGAGAGATGGCTCAGAGGTTAAGAGCACTGGCTGTTCTTCCAGAGGTCCTGAGTTCAATTCCCAGCAACAACATGTGGCTCATAACCATCTATAATTCGATCTGGTGCCTTCTTCTGGCATGTAGGCAGAGATCTTTTTTAAAAAAATCAACATATATATTAGCAGTTGTACTAAAATATAGGGAGAAATCATTACCCTAATAGTAAGCACCCTTTGAAGAACATATAATTCTCTCAACCTCTGCACTCATGAAATTTCAAAAGAAACAGAAAACACAACTAAAAAGACATGAATCAATGAAGTGTTTTCAACTCATATACATTTTTCCTGTTACTTGAGAATAATTAAAATACATGAATAGTATGTTGAACTAATTCTTGTACAAAATTTTAAACCTGAACTATTCAGTACAATAACCACTATGGCTATTCAAAATCAGTAATTAAGTATGAAAAAACCAGGCTATAAAGATTTAGTATGAAAAATGAATGTAATAATCTTCATAATTATGTTGAAATATTTTAATGTGCAGGGTTAAAATATATATACATACATAAATTTATCTGTCTTTTTTACTTTGTGACCCACAGAAAATTTTAAGTCGCCTACATGACTGACTTACTCTGTGGCTCACACAACTCTAAATGGCTTTGATCTAAACACTAATATTAGTATTCTTCAGATGTCTATGCTTGCTTCATGTTACCAAGGTAATTGTGATGGCTATTCTTAGTTGTTAACTTGACTACATCTGAAATTAACTAAAACCAAAAATTGGCAAGACACACCTGTGAGGGATTTTTGCTTAATTTGAAGTGGGAAGATCCATTCTAATCCAGATCTTTGAGGTAAGTGGAAAGACACGCATTCAATCTGGGCCACACCTTCTGCTGGGAGCCTATGTAAGGACATGGAAGAAGGAAGCTTTTGCTCATTGCCTGCCTGCCCTCGCCTTGCTAGCAAGTCCATTTCCTCATTGGCATGAGAACCTACTTCTTTGGGATCCCAGCGTATACTGAAGAACAGTATAAAGCCTCATAGACTGAACAACTAGTGGATTCTTGGACCTTCTATTCATAAGCAGCCATCATTGAATTCACTGGACTGCAGCCTGTAAGTCATTCTAATAAATCTCTTTCTGTATAAAGAGAAAGATTCATTCTTTAAGTTCTGTTACCCTACAGAACCCTGACTAGTACAGATTTTGATACCAGAAGTGATTCTAGAGCAACAGAAGTGTAAGGATGACTCTTTTAAATATCTGAAATAGGCTTTCCAGTTGCCAATACCAACAGTTAATGAAGCTTGGAGAATACTGAAAGCCTATGGTGTGAACTATTTTTACAAACATAAAGAGACAAATGCATTTGATTATACTGATTCACCGACAGTGAAAGGCAATGAATTTGGTGATTCTGTATATAAAATGTTTGACAACTTGTGGAAAAATGAGGAAAATGATGATGCTAGGATGTTGCTCCTAGCATCTCCGGATAGACTGACAAAGAAAAAGAATAAGCAGCTTCTAGCGCACCTCAGAATACCGCATCTCAGGACAACAATGAACTCGGTGATAAAACTGTCAGGGCTTTAAAAGTGCACAGACAGTCTAAAGGTTTCTAAGTATGCCCTAGAAGAGAATCTTCTCTACAGCAGCCACAGAGCTCAAGTTGTGGAGAAGAAAACTGAAGAGAAGATTGGCAGCATTACAGCAAAAATTCAAGTCCCGGCCTCGGAGGATGTTGGTGGCTAAAGGGCATTTACTGGTAAAGAATGGGATCCTGGGGGTTGGGCATTTAGCTCAGTGGTAGAGTGCTTGCCTAGCAAGCTCAAGGCCCTGGGTTCGGTCCTCAGCTCTGGGAAAAAAAAAAAAAAAAAAGAAGAATGGGATCCTGTAACTGGGGATGGGGATGTGTAGGAGGACCCTATTGAAGCTGAGAACTCTGAACCCTCAGATTCTCAAAGGTTTATCTCACTTGAGGAAACAGTCTCTCCACCCTCAGCAGAAGATGTACTCCCACCTCCCACTATCTGAAATATTGCCTTTTTCACCTCTGACCAAGGAAATTAATCCTTCCTTGTCTCCTAAATCAGCAGTGACTTTCTCTGTAGGAGATGCCAGGCAAGACAATACTGATGTCCCTGGGGCCCACCAATAGTTGCCTCTAGATCTAACCAGACTTAAGACTAATCAGGCTCCTAGAGGGGAGATGTGCTGTGGGATGGTCTGTATGTCAAGTGTGTTGCTGATTGGTCAACAAATAAATCACTGATTGGTCAGTGGCCAGGCAGGAAGTATAGGCGTGACAAGGAGGAGAATAAAGCTGGGAAGTGGAAGGCTGAGCCAGAGAGACACTGCCAGCCGCCACGATGAGAAACAGCATGTGAAGATGCCAGTAAGCCACGAGCCACGTGGCAAGGTATAGATTTATAGAAATGGATTAATTTAAGCTATAAGAACAGTTAGCAAGAAGCCTGCCACGGCCATACAGTTTGTAAGCAATGTAAGTTTCTGTGTTTACTTGTTTGGGTCTGAGCGGCTGTGGGACTGGCAGGTGAGAGAGATTTGTCCTGACTGTGGGCCAGGCAGGAAAACTCTAGTTACAGAGATGGAAATTATAGTCCATGAGGAGGTATGCTATACTATCAAATAGCTTAATGAGTTTTCTAATTCACTCAAGCAGAAGTCTGGGGGAAATATGTGGGAATGGGTTTTAAGGGTGTGGCAGGAACATAAAACTAGATCAGGCTACGTTTATTGATATGGGCCCAATGAGTGGAGATTCTAAGTTTAATATGGAAGCTTGCACACCTAAAAAAGGTGACCAAAGTTTGTCTGAATGGTTAGCTGAAGCATTTGTCAAGATAGTCTACTCACAAGGAGTTGGAGATGCCTGATGTCCCTTGGGTTAGTGTTAATGAAGGGATCTGAAGACTCAGAGAGACAGCAATGCTGGAGTGGGAAGGCCTAGAAGACACGCCGCCCTTCACTAGTCCTGTAAGGTGCAAAATGGTAAAAGGGGCACCACCACATCTGAAGAGCTTTGCTGTCATCTTTTTCCTTGTCCCAGACCTTGGGGTTGTTGATGCTGCTGCTCAGTTGGATAAATTCAACGCAATGGGTTTAACTGGGCTCCAAAGCAGCAGGGGCCAGGTGGCAGAACTGAATTGCCAAAGACAAAGTGATCATAGTTATCATGATGGGCAAAATAGACAAAGCAATGTCTATAATGGCGGCAAAGTGAATTTTATGGTGGCATGACTCCTTTGGTACTGGCTAATCAATCATGGTGTTTCTAGGCATGAAATAAATAAGATGCCTACTGGATTTCTGTTTGATCTGTAGTAAGTAGAAAAATTCTCAAAAGTAAGGCTACATTGGATCATGACAAATAGGAATTGTGGTAGTTTGAATGTAATTGACCCCCATAAACCCATAGGGAGTGGCACTGTTAACAGATGTGGCTTTGTTGGAGTGGGTGTGGCCTTGTTGGAGGAAGTATGTTGCTGTGGGGGTGGGCTTTGAGGTTTCCTATGCTCAGGAAACTACCCCGTGTCACAGACCACTTCCTGTTCCCTTCTGATCAAGATGTAGCCAGCACCATATCTGCCTGCATGCTGCCGTGCTCCCGGTCATGATGATAATGGATCAAACTTCTGAAACTGTAAGCAATTCACCCCAATTAAATATTTTCCTTTAGAAGAGTTGCCGTGGTCATGGTGTCTCTTCATAGCAATAGAAACCTTAAGAAAAAAGTTGGTACCAGGGACTGGGGTATTGCTGTGATAGGATGTACCATGCTTTTGTTTGAAGGAATATAAATCTTGGGATTGTGGATTAGAAAAGCAGTTGAATGCTTTAAGTGCTGCTTCATGGGTCCGACTAGTAGGAACATGGAAGACAGTGGTGCTGAGTGGGATTTGATGAACTGTGGGGGGCTACCTCAAAAGGTTTCAGAGAAGAATTTTAGTATGTTGCCTAGAGATCGTTCTTCTGATATTTTGGTGAAGAAAGTAGCTGCTTTTTGCCCTTGTCCAAAGAGTCTGCCTGAGGCTAAAGTGAAGAATTTTGGATTAATTTTGTTGGCAGAGAAAATGTCAAAACACTCTAGTATAGACTCTGTCATGTGGTTATTAGTGTTAACTCTAATGAAGATTTATAATGAAAAGGAGCAAGCTGAGCAAATAAATATACAAAATGTACAGATTAAGAAAAGGGGCACCAGGAAGTAGAATAGAGCTAAGTCCTGTGTTCAAGGAGATAACTGGAGTAAGAAATGGAATAAAGGGAGTGGTGATCTCAGGGCAAGATCCCACCCAGCTAAATTTTCAACTTGTGAAAAGGAACTAAAGAAAAGCTTAGAACTGGGTGTAGTGGAGCACACCTTTAATCACACACACACACACACACACACACACACACACACACACACACACACACGGTAGACAAAAGCTGGTGGATCTCTGAGTTTGAGGCCAGCCTGGTCTAGAGATTCAGTTTCAGGACAGCCAAGCTTAGGCTGTGAAGGAAAAAAGGCTGGTGAAGATGTAATTGAACAAGGGGGCTTTGTTCCAGCCCCAGTAAGCAGACCTTGGCAGCTTCGGGCACGTGGTTCTGGGGCTAAGGACAGAAGGGGCTATGGACTCCCCCCACCCAAGACTAAGAAAAGCCACTGAGGCCAGTCATGTGTCAGGGGTGTCCCTAAATGGAGACCTAGAGAGGCCAATGAGTGAAGCTGTGAAGGTGAAGCCTGGATTGCCTTGGAGAACCCAATATATTACAGATGCGAGAGTCATGGGATACCTGCCAAGGAGTGTTGCTAACAGGGAATGGAACCAGCCCAAGAGAAAGAAGTCTGTTGCAGTCAACAAAGCTGAACAGAGTTGGAGATCTGAAGAACATTTTGATATTAGACATGGAAATGCAGCATTTGGAGTTTGCTCAGCAGGTTTTCAGTCTTGCTTTGGTCCAGTATTCCCTCATTATGCTCCCTTCCCTGTTTTGAAACATTAATATATATATATATATATATATATATATATATATATATATATATATATATCCTGTGCCATTATATGTTGCAAGTATGTAATGTTTTTTATTTTGATTTTATAGGGGATTATAGTCAAGAGATTGCATGAGTCTCAGAAGACTTTGAACTTTGGACTTTAAAACATTGTTGAGATTATGATAGACTATGGGGACTTTTTAAGTAGGACTAAATGCATTTTGCATTTATGATACTGTTAAGAGCTTATGGGAGCCAGGGAATGGAATGTAGTAGTTTGAATGTAATTGGCCTCCATAAGCTCATATGGAGGGGCACTATTAGGAAGTATGGCTTTGTTGGAGTGGGTATGGCCTTTTTAGAGGAAGTATGTCACTGTGGGGGTGGGCTTTGAGGTTTCCTATGCTCAGGAAACTACCCAGTATCACAGACCACTTCCTGTTCCCTTCTGATCAAGATGTAGCCAGCACCATGTCTGCCTGCACGTTGCCATATTGCCTGCCATAATGGACTGAACCTCTGAACTATACATGAGCCACCCAAAATAAATGTTTTCCTTTAGAAGAGTTGCCATGGTCATGGCGTCTCTTCACAGCAATAGAAACCCTAAGACAGGAATCTTGACCCGTGAACCAATTTCCAGACTTGACCCAGAACCCCTTGAATGAATGGCTAGGTCCCCCTCCTACCCAAGGACCTTGATAAAATACTGTGGTAGTTTGAGTAAGAATAGCCCCCACATGCTTACATTTGAATGCTTAGTCATCAGGGAATGGCACTACTTGAGAAGGATTAGGAGATGTGTTCTTGTTAGAGTAGGTGTGGCCTTGATGGAGAAGTGTATCACTGGGGGGTGGGCTTTGAGGTTCCAAAAGCCCAAGCCAGGACCAGTGGCTCTCTTCTTCCTGCTGCCTGCTGCCTGCTGATCCAGATGTAGAACTCTCAGCTTCTTCTTTCTCCAACACCATGTTAGCCTGCATGCTGCCATACTCCCATCCTGATGATAATGGACTAAATCTCTGAGACCAGAAAGCTTTTAATTGAGACTGGCTTACAGTTTAAGAGTTGCTATGGGCATGGTGTCTTTTTGTCTCTTCACAGCAACAAAACGATGACTAAGACAAATATCTAAAAGTTGTACTGTTAGCCTTTCTCCAGTCCTTCCCCAGAGGAACCTACAGCCCTATACAAGGGTAATTGTACACCAGGGGAAAGATAACAATCAGCCTTTCCAGGCTCTGCTGGATGCTGGTTCTGAATTGATGCTGATTCCAGGAGACCCTAAGAAACATTGTGGCCCTCTAGTTACAGCAGGTATGTACTTATGGAGGTCAGGTGATTGTTTTGGCTGAAGTCCAACTAACAGTAGGTCCAATGGGTCCCTGAACTTACCCTGTGTTCATTTCCCCAGTCCCAGAATGTATAATCGGGACAGATATACTTAAAAGTTGGAGAATTCTCACATAATCAACTGGTCATAAAACCTTAACAAGAGCCGGGCGGTGGTGGCGCACGCCTTTAATCCCAGCACTCGGGAGGCAGAGGCAGGCGGATCTCTGTGAGTTCAAGGCCAGCCTGGGCTACCAAGTGAGTTCCAGGTAAGGCGCAAAGCTACACAGCTACCCTGTCTCGAAAAACCAAAAAAAAAAATAACCTTAACGAGAAACTTCCAAATACTTGTGTCTCAATGTCTTGACACAGAAGAATGAAGATATCTGCCAAAAGACATGTCCCTCTCCTAGCTCCCTTTTGAATAAATACAGAAAAATCAACGACCCAAGTATAGAGTGGCATACATCCTTAACCCACTATTCAGGAAGCTGAGACAGGAGAATTTCAAGTTTGAGGCTTGTGCTACACAATGAGATTCTGCCTCAAAAATAAAGGAGTTAAATAAGTAAATAAATAAAAATGAACTGAGAACATTTCCGGATATATTTACCAAATAGCATTTTGAGCACTACAGGCTGAGATCACAAGGTAATATTGAACTGTAACTTTTCGGTGATAAATACATGATCCAAGTAACAGTAGAGTAGAGCAATGAAGTCAAAACATCCTGTTGAGTGAGTCACCAGCTCAGGGACCAGCAGTGAAATCAGGGCTCTACGAAAAAGGATGCTGTGAGAGAAGAAACGGGGTTGGAGCAGGTAGAAATCCAAGAGTCTGAAGAAACAATATAACTGTAGAGGAAAATCGAGACTGTTGTCACTGCAAATAGCACAAGAAAAAGAAATAGTCACAGGGTGGTTTGGGGGCACAGCTGCCAGCACCAAGCGCCTGTCGCCATGCCTCAGAAAACTGAGGCAATCAAGGCCTGTCTGGTCAGAGCCCGACGGAAGGGTGCCCAGTCTGTTAAGATCAAGAAGAACAAGGATAATGTAAGTTCAAGGTTTGGTGCAGCAGTATCTTTCCAGCACGGTCATCACAGACAAGGAGAAGGCAGAGAACTGAAGCGGTCCCTGACCCCTGGCCTGGCAGTGAAGGAGCTGAAATGGACCAGACCTCTGCATTTAACTATTAAAAATCCTGAAAGGGGGGAGAGAAAAAGAAAGAAATAGTAACAGTAAAGTTATTTAAAATAATAATAATACAATAAATAACCAAAGGAAACTTGACTATGAATTTAGAAAAGGCTTCATAGTTCTTTAAAATGTTAAACAATTTACCATATGACCCAGCAGTTCCATTCCTGGATACATATCTAAAAGATCTAAAAATACATCCACATCAAAACTTGCTCATGAATGTCCGAAACAGTTATTAGTCGTACTGGCCAAAAAGCAGAAAACCCAAATGCTAATGGACTGATGCACATGACACTTCCATATAACAAAATATTATTCAGCAATAAAAAGGAAGAGTTTCATACATGCTACAACATGGAAGACCGTGAAGACATGTCAAGTAAAAGAAGCTAGTTATAAAAGAAAAGGGCAATGTCAGATATGTTAGTGACACATCACATCTATAATTTCAGCCTCTCAGACACTGGAGTAGAGAGGGCATGAAGACAGCCTGGACTTCAGCGAGAAATCCTGTCACAAAAGGCCAAAGAGGAGCCAGGCACAACAGTGCATGCCTTTAATACAGTGGTTCTCAACCACTGGGGGTGGGGGGTCACTTTCAGATATTCCGAATATCAGATATTTACTTTACAATTCATAACAGTAGCAAAATTACAGCTATAAAGTAGCAACAATAATTTTTTGGTTGGGGATCACCACAACATAAGGAACTGTATTAAAGGGTCACAGCATTAGGAAGATTGAAAACCGCTGTTTAATCCCAGTATTCAAGAGGACAAAGACAGATGGATGGAGTTTGAGGACAACCTAGTCTACAGAACAAGTTCCAGGCCAGCAAGGAATACATAGTGAGACACTGTTTCAAAAACAGAACAAAAAAGCCCAAGTGAAGATGGAGAAAAGATCACAGCCTATAGACCCATTTACATGAAATCTAGATTAGAGATATATGTTTGTCTATAACTAGGCAATAGATGATGCAAAGTGATCAGTAATGGACCCAAGGTTTCTGTGTGTGTGTGTATTGGGGGTGGGGGGGGGGTGATAAAAAATATCCGGGTGAACTTTATGGTATATGAATTATATCTCAATACAGCTCTTCTCAAAAAGGAAGTGTGAGCATCATAAACAACTTACTTTTGCTATGACTACCACTTAGTATCTAGATAGTGAGAGTAATTTAATAACTGACTAAAAATAATAGTCTGATATTACAGCAAAAGGCAGATGGACATGACAATGCTCTCTACTATGAGAAGCCAAAAGTAATCAATATCTAATGCTAATTTATTTCTATTTGCCTTGAATTTGTTTCTCCTAGTACTGGAGAATGAACCAGGGCCTCTCACATGCTAGACAAACACCCCACCACTGAGCCATATCCCCAACACTCTTACTTGAGACAGAATGTCAGTTGCCCAAGCAGCCCTTGGACTTGAGTCTCCTGAGCACCTGGGAACACAGACTTGTGCCACCAGGCCTCACTCTCATAAGTTAAAATTATATGAATCAAGAACACGACAAAGACTACTAGAGAAAAAAAGCTGTAATAGTTAAGGCTGCATCAGAGAAGCAGGACTTGGAAGGTAGATGACCAAATAAATGTATTTGACTCAATTCAGCTACTCCAACATGCCATGAAAAAAAAAAGGGGTTAATTAACTGAAAACATTAACTGATTTTTATAGAACAGGGAAACAAGAGGATGCCACATGTAAAGAGAGACATGGTCTATATGAAGCAACTTAAAATGCTTAGTTATATTGGTCAGTGAAGCCCCTACAAATTTTTCAGACATACAAAAGAAAGAGTTCTTCAGCACAATTAAGATACTCAGGTTAGGCTGGGCGGCGTTGGTGCATGCCTTTAATCCCAGCACCGAGGAGGCAGAGGCAGGCAGATTTGCGTTTGAGGCCAGCCTGGTCTACAGAGTGAGTTCCAGGATAGCGAGGGCTACACAGAGAAACCCTGTCTCAAAAAAAAGAGGAAAGAGATAGGAAAAAAAAGAATAATTCTTATTAATGACTAATTTAGAGAAACACTTTCTAATATTACCTGGGGCTATAAATATAACAGAAGCAGATTTATTCACAGACTGCCAATACTACTCAACAGAAACCTGTGCTGACTTAACATTAAACAAACAAAAAAGGCCACATATTACTTTTTCCCTTTGTGCTGGCGTAAGTTCTAATACTTTTTGCAACACAACTCTAAGTTAATATTGTAATTGCTAACAGGCATACCTGAAACTAATTTCATAAAGCTCTATGACGAAAAGTCACATAGTCATTGCTAAATTACCCTTAACAGGCTATCTTTAAACTTGCTGGTTATGGTGGCCAGCTTGTTTTCCCAGCTCCTTAGGCAAGAAGATCACAAGTTCAAAGCCTGCCTGCGTAAACTCAAGACCAACAGGGCAACCTTGTCTCAGATTTTAAAAGTTAGGGAGGTGTTGGCTGGAGAGATGGCTCAGAAGTTAAAAGCACTGGCTGCTCTTCCTGAGACCTGAGTTCAGTTCCCAGCACCCACATTGTAGCTCATAATTGTTTGTAATTCCAGTCTCAGGGGATCTAAAGCCCTCCCCTGGCCTCTGAGGGCCAGAGGACACATACACTGTATGTGTGCACAGACATACATGCAGGCAAAACACCAATACACATGAAATAAACCAGTAAAGAAAATACTTATTTACAAAAAAATAACAAAAACAAAATTTAGGGTTGGTGCATCTTTAATCCCAACACTTGGGAGGCAAAAGCAGGCAGATCTCTGAGGAGTTCAAGGCCAGCCTGGTCTACAGAACGAGTTCCAGGACAGCCAGGGCTACACAGCCAAACCCAAGTCTTGAAAAACCAAGAGGGGATGGGGGGGGGGAGGGTTAAAGGGCTGCAGAAAGAGCTCAGTGGTTAACTGCACTTGCTGATCTTTCAAAGGACTGAGTTTAGTTCTCAGCATCCACATGGGGAGCTCAAAATTGCCTGTAACTACAGCTCTGGGAAGATCTGAAGCCCTCTTCTAGCCTCAGCAGGCTCCTACCTGCACACACATGGCACACACAGCCATCCATACACACATATAAATACAAATGAAAATAAAACTCAATGAGGATGGTGGCACTAGCCTTTGGCAGGGCACTTAGTGCTTAGTAAATATTCAATAATAAACCTTACTACCAACAAGACTTCTACTAAAGGAATCTATTTGTTTTTTACCTTCCTATGTCAAGGATTCTGTTATAAACAATTAACAGTAATTAACAGTAATCAAAAAATACAAGTATTAATTTTCCTGCCTGGTACTACCCACGTTTCCAACATTCTACCCTCCTGGTTTTCCTGACCTATGAACATATCTATTCAATCTAGGCCTACAAATTCATTTAAATTACAAAATAATCTAAAATACAGTGTTTTAGTTAAAATTCCTCTCTCCTCAGAAACGTGTTTGCTTTCATGGCAGACCATGTTAACAAAAGAACAAAACAAGGGTTCAGCGTACACCATTATTGGCTATATATCATGGAAACAAACAAAAAAAGTGATTTGGCAAAATTGTTCCCGAGAGAAATACATCATCAAAAATGCTGTGGAAACCATGCAACACCAAAATGTAAGATTTGACCACTTATAAACCTGAAACTTGCCAATCCTTTTTCTCCAAAACACAAGCAAAGGTGGTGAGACAAACTCAGGACACAAATCTATCAAGCTGTGTCTTTGTCTGCAGCACCAGACCGAGGACATTATAAGACGTAAGCATGTCTTCTTGGAAATTTTACTGAATGTCAGGTATGTTCTGAATATTGTTTGCTTAAAAACAAACTAGAATAAAACCCAATAATAAATACTAGCATGGGATAACTATCCCTTCAATTTATACTGTAACACTTTCCACATTTATTTATGGAAGGGAGCACGTACATGGAGGTCAGAGGACAACTGGAAAGAGTCGTTCTTTCGTGCCACAATGTGGTTCCTGGGGTCAAACTGAGGCCATCACCGAGAGCCTTGACCTTTTGAACCATGCCACCAGCCTTCATCTGTAAACTTAACAGTAAGGTAACTTCAAGAAAAATGGTTCCTCTCCAGTGGTCAGTTTTTCCTTGCTATCTATCACAGCAGCTTTTAAACACGCTTTTCTACATCATATTCAAAATTTTCAAAGGCGAATTTTATAACAACCAAGAAAGATCTGCAAAACCCAAGTTAGACCCCAAGACTGCAACACCCAGACCAAACTCCATGTACCATGAAACTCTTTTTCTTCAAATTATGCATAGTTTTCCTTTTTACCACCACTGGAACAGCCCTGAAAGATCAGGCAGAAAACGATGCTAACTGTTCCAACAAGTTTATTTTCTTAGAATGACTACGCTCTTTGTGGAAGAGTGCCTGGGGAATCAGGTTGGTCCTGTCAGGTCTCACGGCTGTCACGCCCATGCACCTCTGCTCCCCATTCTCCTTCGCAGGGTGGAGTATCCCAAGAGGCACTATTCTCACGTCCTGCCTTTCCCCATCCCTGTCTCTCAAGCCCCTGAATCTTATTTTAAAATATGGAAGAAAAGATAGCTGGGCCGGTAAAAGTGCTCCCCACCAAACCTGATGACCTAAGTTCAGGCCTCAGCACCCACACTGTGGAAGGAGAGGGAACTGACGCCTCTCACCTCCACATGCACCCAGACACACGCTAAATTAATAGAGGCAATGTTTTTAATAGTAAGCAGGGAACAAAAACAGAAACAGAAAAAAAGGAACTGGGACACCAGGGCCAGTATACATTTCTCAGTCCTCTCTATGCCCAAAGCTCACACAAAAATAAGAGCTTCTCCATCTCTTTCTTAATACATTACTAGTACTTCATGACTTTGGCTCTCCCAGCCTTGTTTACCCAAAACAAAATCTCACACTTGCGACTCAAGTCCAATATAAGAGACTGATGAAACCTGATGCAAGTACCATCTGAAGGGCTAGACATATGAGAAGACACCTCATCTTCTAAATGCAGTCCCCAATCAGCCATAACAAACTGCGAAATCTCTGGGTCCCTTTAAAGTTTCAGAGTAGTGCTTGTCACTTGATAATTAGCATTCTAAAGGTGTATGCAACAAAAGATTGTGCAAATCCTACCTAAATATCTTAAGCCTCTAACAACTATGAGTCAGTGTAGCAGATAGAACTGAAAAGCAAGGTCCTGGTTTTCAATCTCACATGTGAACAATTTTTTCCTCCATTAAATGGGAAAATCAAGAAATTAGGTAGTGAGCCGGGCGTGGTGGCGCATGCCTGTGATCCCAGGACTTGGGAGGCAGAGGCAGGTGGATCACTATCTCTACAGAGCTAGTTCCAGGGGAACCCTGTTTCAAAAAAAAAAAAGGTAAAGAAAAAATTAGCTAGTTCCTAATAACCTATTTTTTTACATCCCACAAGGAAACAAACCTTCCTTGGAAACTAGAAAGCCTCCAAGTTGCTAACTAGTCTTTGATTTTAAAACAGTATAATTTGATACTGCAGAACACTATACAACTACAAACTGGCCTGCCTTCCTTAATGAATTTTTGTTTTCAGACAGAGTCTGTCTATGCAGTCCTGGCTGGTCTGGAACTTACTTGGTATGTAAACCAAGCTGGCCTTATTGAACTCAGTAATCTGCCTGCTGGGCAACTAGTCAAATTTCCTTCCAATAGTTCACCATAAGCACTTATGGACAAAATTTTAACCAAAATTACCATACACTTTCTGTATTTTGAGTAAAAGGTATTATTCTAAAGAAGAACCTGTGTATATGTTGATATTCATTTAATCATATGCAAATCTGGAGAACAAAAATAATGATTTCATTACAGCAAGTAAAAAGTATTTGAAACATACTTATTTAGACTTGGGACAAATGCCTCAACCAATAATAATAATAATAATAATAATAATATATTGTAATCAACTTTTAAATAATACTAAAAGATCATCATTATTTTACAGGCAAAATTTACCTAAGAATCATTACTTGTGAAAAATAAATTTAAGAATGACCCAAAGATTAAGACTACATTAAAAAAAATATCTAAAATGTTTAATGTAATTCCAGGACTCTGGAGGCAACGGCAGGGGGACCTCTGTGAGTTCAAGGCCAGCCTGGTCTACATAACAAGTGAGTTCCAGGACAACCAGTGATACATTGAAAGACCCTGTCTCAAAAAAAAAAAAAAAAGAAAAGAAAAGAAAAGAAAAACAAGTATTTAAATATAAACCTCTAGTTCCTGCTTTCAAATACAAATTTGACATTTGTGAGCGAAGATTAGAAATTGCAATTAACAAACTAGAAAGCTAAGTATGTTTGCCAGTAACTAACTGCTGTCTGCTGAATTTCAAGGAAACCTATTGTTGATGACATTTTTAAAACTGAACCTATCTACCCTCTCATCTCAGCATTTTCTCAATTGCCCATTACAATGAGCAATGTAACTCAGCGGTCAAGTCTTCCAGACCAATAACCTCAGAATTTATTTTTAACTCCTGACTCCACAAATATTCCCCTTCAGTCCAGGGCAGAAGTCCTGCCAGCTTTTCACTCCGTCTTCAAATCTGTTCCTTTCAACCCATTTTCACATTCTGCTTCATGATTTATAACAGAGTCTATCATCTCCCAAAGAGGTGTCTATGTCTCTCCAAATCACCTTGGAACATCCTGTTCAGCAATCCACAGTTAGTGCAGATTGCTCTTAGATCCCCACCCAAATTTTTACAGGCCTCTTTTGTTCTTTATGAACTAACTTTCCTCTAAGTCTCCATTTCCATCCCCTGGTTTGCCTACTTAGGCCCCTGTAATTGAGACCCGCCAACCTGCTCTCCGCCTCCCATGTAACACACTGACTCTGAGGCTGTGCCTCCACTTCTACCTACCACAGCATGCTTCTCCATCTCTCACCTCCGTCAGCACCTGTTTTAAAACGCGCCTTCTCTGCAGAAATCCTTCTGCTCCAGCCCTTCCTCCTGACCACCCCTTTTTCCTTTGTCCCTCTGAACAACTGATTCAATCTGCACTTTATAATCTTGCAGTTATCATTTACTGACTTCACCATTTTCTAAATGTATGTCTGTACCACCAAAGGTTCTGGGGACAAGGACTATAATGCCTTATGTACCTAAGGTTTTGAAAAAGTCCCCTTAGAACACCAGCACCCTAACAAATGCCAGCCTCTTTCATCTACATATCCTTAATCTTAAGGTCAAGGTTATTAAATAACAAATATTTAGCATTAAACTCTTTTTAAAATTAACATTAAAATCTTTTTCATGTGCACTGATATGGTAATACAGAAATTAAAACACTTTAAAATTACACTCCTCAGATTTACTCCATCCTAAGGGAACCTCTATCAAGAATTAACAAGTTGTTTTCAAAGAAAATCCTGAAACAACATGAAAAGTCCCCAATGTTTGGTATTTTATTCTGGCGTTACAGATCTCTGAAATAAACCTAATAAATGGATTGTCTAAAATTGACTGATTGGTCTCACTAACCAAAGCATACAACACACAAATACTGAAAGGACCACGAAAGGTTCTTCAGCAGCGATCATGAGGTCTACATCATAACTGAAAATTACCCTAAAATGTTTGAAAATTCCTTTCAAATGACTCCATAAAGTGCTTAGAAAGCATGACTCTGCCCTGAAAGATGCAAAATCAGCTTCCCCTTCACATACCCTGAGTTCTAAACTAGCTAGTCACTGAAGGAAAAAAGTTAACTTGCAAAAATATTTCCCATTCAGCTATCACTTTGGACTACCCAGTTTCGGGCAAGTTCCAAAAAACACGCACTGAAGTCTCAGGTGCAACTGAGGAATCATTTCCGACTGCTTCATCAATTTCCTGTAACAGCACGTACATTTTGCCTTTTTAAAAATCTCAGTTCTCCAGTTACTTCAGCTTCTCTCAGCAGCAAAGGACTTTTCTGTCCTCACTCTTCTCTCTCACAGGATAAGGAAAGGAGATATTTTTGCCAGAATCTTCAAGTATGTTCAAATAAGCTGTCATTAAATACCACATAAACATCTCCACAAATAGATACATTTGAACACTGGATACTCAGTATATCAAACACTTCAAGAACACAGACTTTTCGGCACAGATCCTCGGACAAAAGACAGTGACAGGTACTGATACATTTTAAATAATCCTCAAAGGGGATGCACTTGTACTCTAAAAATTAACACGTAATGAATGCAATGGCACCTCAAAATTAAACTTCAATGACAATGAGTCAGTGACAATTAACACTTAACTTAGTATTGGGCACAATGATACCACAACCTCAATCAAAAGTTGAATCTACCTCCAAGTTACCTTTTGATTTAACAAATTATATGGTGGCAGATTGGCGACATCAAAACAAGAAGGTTAAGAGATAACACATTAAACCACTTAACCAATTGAAGACAATGCACTTAGAGATGCAACTGCTCGGATATTTATCTGGGGTACTTATCAGCTTCCACCAGCCCCTGGTGAGTGAGGGATGGATGCTAGCTTGCCTCCAGCATGAATGTGGGTTACCAAGCAAGTTCATCCCCAGATTAAGAAATACTTTGGATAGTCACACGGGCAAAAAGAAATATTAGGAGCCTGGGACACTTAATATCTCTATTTAGAATACAGAACCATGATAACCTGAGCTAACTAAAATCATCTCCCTCATTCCAGAAGACACATACTCCGCAAATGTACATCATGGTTTATTAATCAAGTTTTGTCCTCTTTATTCAAAGAGATGGGCAAGGGAATGCTTCCGTCGCTTTTTTAACCTGGAGGCACTTGAGCACTTGAAAAGACTGACTACCAGCAGCGAGCAGAGCGTTAAGCAAACGAGTTTCAAATCCAACCAGCCAAATAAAACTAATATTCTCTCGATTCAAGGTTAATGAGGCTGGGGGATGGGGTACGGATATGGGAGGAGAAAAAGGCGATGCTGTGTCTTGACTCCAGACAGGTTCTGCCCTTTTCCGGCACCCCTGATTGTACTATCAGGTCGGCTAGTTTAAGGTCCTGGTATTTCGAGGTTTCTTATCTTAATGGTGAGGTGGAGAAAGGGTGTAAAATAAAATCGATACTCACTGCTAACTTTCATGCTACCAAAAGCTGAAGGCTGCTGCACTGGCTTGCAGCTCTCTGCAAAGGAGGTGGTTCTCGGTCGCCCCGACATGATGGCTCTTCTTGAATCACCTTTTCCTTCCTTAATCCTTTTCTTCCTTTTGTTTTATATTAGGGTACTAGGTTAATGATAAATGCAGCATTAAGTTCTCCCGCAAGAAAGAGAAAGAAGAAAAAAAAAAAAAGACTCCGTCCTCTTGGCTTTTCACTCCTTTTGTATAGCTATTTAATAAAAATTTAAAAAAAAAATTGAGAGCGATGTATTTCTCCTTCAAGACAGATCAGTACTGATATTTAACACATAGATGATTTAGGGCTGGGGGGAAAAAATACAATTCTTTCACCTCCCTCTCGTGGGAGGGGAGAAAAAGGGTGGAGTGGAATCCTTAAAAATATATATATATAATCACGTGAACGAGGGCAAATACTTGATTGAAAATAAGTACTCTGAGTATTATATTTTCCTCGGGGATTTTTTTTTTTTTCCCGAGTCAATGAAGAAGGGAAGCGGCGGAAGGATCACGAGCCTCACGCTTGAAGAGAAGGGGGATGGGAAGGAGGGAGGAGATGGCTCGGAGATGCGACGGTAAACGCTGCGGCTCCGGCAGCGGCGGGTCCCGGCGGTCTGACGGCGGCGGCGGCGGCCGGGTGAACCGGAGGGCAGCCGAGTCGCGAGTCAGCGGCGGGCGGGGACGACGGTGACGGCGGCTCCTCTCCTCATTGCGCCAGGAGCAGCTGCAGGCGGTGGCTGGATCCAGCGGCCATGGCGATGGCGGCGGCGGCGGCCGAGGCGGCAGCTCCCTTCAGACCCCAGGCAGCGGCTCCGTGACTGCTCCCCATACGCCGGGGACATGGGAACCCGGCAACCGCTTCCGTCCCTCGGGGTCCCCTCCCCCGTCCGCGGCCCCGGCACGGCCGGCCTCCGCCCCTCGCTTTCTGCTCAGCGGCTGCTCAGGAAGTGTCCGCGCTGTGCCCGGAGCCCGGAGCCCTGTCAGCGGCTGCAGGGCCGGCTCCTCCTCACTGCCTGCCTTCCTTTGTCACTCGGCCCTGGCGGCGGCGGCGGCGGCGGCGGCGGCGGCACAAGCCCGCATTCGGCCGGGTCGGGGGCTGCTCTGTGCGAGGCGCGCCGTCTGCGCAGCCGCCTAGCCCTTCCCCACTCCCCCTCCCCCTTCCTACTCGGCCTCCGCCTCCTTCCTCCCCCACCCAGCCTTACACCGCCCAGCGCCCCGCCGCCCGCGTAACAGGCGTCTGGGAATCGCCCGCCGAGCCCGCGCCCGCCAGCTTCGGCTGGGCAGCCGAAACCCACACCGGAACCAATCAAAGACGTCGTTGGCTTGCAGCTCCGGCCGGAAAAAGCCGAGCGGACTGGATAACCAATGAGGAGACGCCGCTGGGAGACCACGCCCCGGCGGCGAGGAATGCCGAAGGTAGCCGAACAGAAGGAGAGTGGAATCGCCTTGTTCTCTGGCTGGCTGGAGAAGAGAGTCGACAATAGCCACGGCGGCCAATCAGAGCGGCCAGCCCGCAGGGAAAAGCCTCAAGAGTTAAGGACGGCGAAACTCCCGAGTCGCGGGAGGAACTGCACGGCTGGGCGCCGCGCCCGTTTCCTCATTGGCTGGACAGCTCCGCTAGGCGTGTACCTCTCTCGGTGATTGGTGAAGGGACGGGGGCTTCCGAGGCCATCCGGCCAGTCAGAACTTCCCCTCCTTCTTCGAGGCGGGGAGAAGAATAAAGCGGAGGGAGGGCGTCTATAAAGTGCTATCTCATTGGTCTGCAGCGTCGAGCCGATGCGCACGGGGGGGGGGGTGGAGGGGTGCGCAAAAGGGAGACGGAGGGTGCAGGAGCTCGTGTCGGCAGCCAATGGGCGCTCACTGCCGTGCAATCGCAAGACCTAGCTGCAGTGGGATTGGCCTCGGGTAGTCCCTGGAGCGGGCGGACTGGCTGACGGGTCGGCCTGCGTCTGCTCTCCGACCGGACGCTCGTGCTGTCTGTGCAGCCGGTCTGAAAGGGCTGCGGTCGGCGGGCTGCACTCGGAGTGCTCGAGCGGGGCGAGGGGCCGTCCCCAGCCCCCGGAGCTCGGCGGGGCGCGGCTTACAGTGTTCCCCCAGGCTCTCCTCCGCGCTTGCTGAGCACCCGGGAGGCTTAGGGCCGCCGTGGCTGGGGTTGAACCCTCAGTCGCTCAAATGGGAACAAAGCTTCCAGAGAGGCAGCGCCTCTGGGCGGCCGCGCCCGACCATCGCGGGGGGCCGCTGCTAGCATGGGGCCCTTTGCGCCAGGCGCATGCAGCTAGGCCCGGCCTTCTGGAAACGCCCCCGAAAGATGAGCTCATGCTAGATGCGCGCGCTCCTTGGGCGCGACTCCCTAGCTTAAAAGCAACCCCGAAAACAGGTGAGGGGAAATGTGGTCAGACCCAACTACCCCGGAGCCTCCGAGGAAACGCAAGTCAGAAGCTCGTAGCAGTTTTTCGTCTTTTAGGTGATCTGCACGTTGCTGCTTAAGTAGGTCTAACACGTAGTCCAGGGTCCATTGTTCTACAAGGGACACAATTGCCTTGGTCCGTCAGAGAACTGTGTGGTATGGCTACTATGACTAGAGTAAATTAGAGTGGACACTCGCAATCCTGATTGGAATCCCGTGATGCTTGTAATATCCACCTGCATAGTCGTCTCTTTCTGTTGAGATGCTATCTCCAGAAAGCACATGTAAAAGTACACGTACTTGATCAGATTACCTAGCTGTTGCTTTAAAATCTGATGAGGGACTTGGGGCAGAACAAAGTAAGCTTTGATGAGAGACAGCCAACGTCTGGATAGTGTTTGCAGACTCAGATGTCTACAGAGGCTTGACAAATAACGCGAATGAATGAGACTGGCCTGGTAGAAGACAATGGGAATGTTAGGCGATGTGGAAACCGGAGTACCCATCCATGCTCTTCAGGGGAGCAGCTGCTCAGCTTTAGCAGCTTATTGCCTATAGGAACGCAGGTCCACCATTGAGATAATCGTATTCTCCTTTTTTGTTAGCAAAACCATAACGTTGGGTTTTTGTGTGAGGTCTCTAAATCTTAAGTGTTAGCAACTGGGATGTCTAAACCTTGTAGACCAAAGAAAAAAGCTCAGGAAAGATGTGCCCACAGGCAATCAATTTGGAAAGTCATCCCTTAGCATGGGTTTGATAGCCCAAGAGCAGTAGAGGCTCCTGCTCTTCACAATTAAAATAAGGTCACTGGATGCCATGGGGGAGGGTAAAGAATGTTAAAAGCAAACGCCCTGCTTGGCAACCTTCTCCTTTGAGTGGTGCCTCTCCAAGCTATTATGAAAGACCTTTGACACTGTTCCTAAAATGCTTTTATGCAAAACTTTAAATCCTTCCTAATTATACCAACAAAAAAGTAAATAACAAATGTTTAGTTTATAGAAACTGGCAACATGACTGTTCTTATAGATAGAACTAGTACCAAAATAGTCTACCTTAAGGTTATGATTAGTAACTTTTCTGTTGCCTTCAGATATTTTTAACTCGTGAATTTTTTTTTAAATCTGTCCAAGGTTTCCCTTTTCATAGGAAAAAAAAATACACATTTCAGTCCACAAATAGGACTTGGGGAAGGTTTATTTAACAAAACACAGGATGGCCCGGTGTGGTGGCACACTTTTAATCCTAGTACTGCAAAGGCAGGTAGATCGCTGAATTCAAGACCACCCTGGTCTACATAATGAGTTGGGGGGTTGGGGCATGAACACTGCAGAAATATTGAAACTTAACATTCAGTAGTGGCTTTCTGAATTTTAACACCTCTTACTTTACCTTCCTCTATGGTGAGAACTATTGGAAATGGTATTAGTATGCTTAGGTAATGCTTTCAAATATTTTTGTACATATTATCTAACTTAAAAAAATTGTTTTTACAGTGATGGGCAGGCCAGGGAAGCACTCTACCACTGAGCTATACCCCCAGCCTGCCACTTAAATAAAGTACTGTTTTCAGATTGGGTCAACTGAGGCCTTGGTTAACTGATTTTTCCAAGATCCACAAAATTAACATAGCAGAACCAGTATTCACATCCCTTGTCCTTAGCCTCCAGAGTTTTCTCCTCCACGATTCTATCTTGACACAGTCCCCGCATCCCCTAGGGACTGGTAAAGGCTCTAGCTATACAAGCCTGATTACGTAAATCCCTCCCCAGAATCCATCTGACACTGGAAGAAGACCAAGTCCATTTCATTGCCCTCTGGCCTCCACATGACTACACCATGGCACACACCACTCCCAATAATAAGAAGAAAGGACAGGTCTCTTACTCAACCAAGAGCTCACCAGTTCGGCTCAACTGGGTGGCCAGTGCGCTCTGAGAATCCACCTGTCTCTGTCCCCCAACTCTGGGGTCACAAACAGGCTAGCTTTAATGTGGGTTCTAGGAATCTGCACTCAGGTCCCGGTGTTTGCACTTCACCCACTGAGTCATATCCGCACCCCTAGAATACCTAATTTTATTTTCTTAATTATTTTATTGTTTAATGTGTATGGGTGTTTCCTCTGTATGCATGTCTGTGCCTGATGCCCACAGATACACCATCAGATCGCCTGGACCTGGACTTACTGACATTTGTGAGCTGCCATGTGAATGCTGGAAATTGAACCAGGGTCCTCTCTGGAAGAGCAGCCAGGGTTCTTAATCACTGAGCCAACTCTCCAGCCCCCAAAATACCTGATTTTAAAAGTTGCTGTTTGTAGGTGGGTAGTGGTGGTGCACTCCTTTAATGCCAGCAGGTGTTGTATGTCTGGTGTGGGTTCGGGTTCTCATGGGTCCGTGGAATCAAGAGACTGAGGCACCTGGAGGATGAATCTTTAGCCTTTCCCAACTGCAGGGGGATTCCTCTCTCTGGACTAGTCCACCAAAGTTTAGCAAAGGGCCCTTTTATTTTTATACAAATCACACCTTTAGCAAGTCAATTCTGTATACCAAAGCTGCTTCTTATCTAGGCCCCCCAGAGGGACATTGCCAAATGCAAATTCTCAGCAAAGAACACCACAGTGTTCTGGGTTGTTCTTAAACTAAGTTTACATAGGCTTTAATCCCCTAGGAAAACTCTCAAATAAGAATTCAAACAGAAGGTACAATCACAAAAGGCAAATCAAAACTAGGTGCTAACACTCTAGAGCCAAACCAGGTATAGTTCTGTGGGAGTTCAAGGCCTACAGAGGAAGTTCCAGGACAGCCAAGGCTACACAGAGAAACCCTGTCTCAAAAAAAAAAAAAAAAAAGAAAAAGAAAAAAGAAAAAAAGAAAAGAAAAAGAAAACGTTAATGAATTTTGGCTTGGGGCTAGGGCAGATTTTCTAAGGATTTCTGAAATGACCTTAAACATACCTTTGTCGTTTAGTGATACCCATTGATGCCTAGTTACTGTGGTGCTTTGAATAAGAATGGCCCCCATTGGCTCATATATTTGAATGCTGAGTCATCAGGGAAGTGGCACTGCTTAGAAGGATTAGGAGGAAGCTGGGTGGTAGTGGTGGTGCACTCCTTTAATCCCAGCACTTGGGAGGCAGAGGCAGGCAGATCGCTGTGAGTTTGAAGCCAGTGTGGTCTACAAATCGAGTTCCAGGACAGCTGGGACTATTACACAGAGAAACCCTATCTTGAAAAATGGGGTAGGTGAGGGGGCACAAAGGTTTAGGAGGTATGGCCTTAAAGGAAGTATGTCACTGGGGGTAGGTTTTGAGGTTTTAGAACCCCAAGCCAAGCCCAGTGGCTCTCTCCATTCCTTCTGCCTTGTGGATCTGGATGTAGAACTCTCAGCTACTTCTCCACAGCACCATGTCTGCCTGCATGCCCCCATGCTCCCTACCATGATGAGAATGAACTAAACCTCTGAAACTGTAAGCCAGCCCCAGTTAAATGCTTTCCTTTATAAGAGTTGTCATGGTCATGGTGTCTCTTCACTGCCATAAAACACTAAGTGACATTCTCAACAGTGATGATTATAAAATGAAAATATCATTCAACTGAAAAATGTTGCAGATGTTCTGCATCATGCAGCATCAAATATTCCACCAAAATTTAATTCTTGATACTTAATTTATGTAGTTGTATGGTGAAGGCGCTAGTGAAAGACAGAGGACAACTTGCAGGAATTGGTTCAGCCCTTCTCCATGCCTGGCAGTAAGCACCTTTACTCCCTGAGACATCTCAGCAGCCTTAAGATGTAATTCTTTATGTAAAAATAAACAAGCACATATCATCTCATTCATATGCAAGTTTTCTTTTTTAACAAAGTAAAGAGTGTAAACAAATTGTTTGAAAATAAATTTCTTCATGATTAATCATCATCTGTATACCTGTTTTATATCCCCATATACCTAGGGTCATGTAAAATTTTCTCAAGCTAAAAAGGATTGTAAGTAGAATAAGCTTAAACATCCTTGCTCAAATTAACACAGCTAAAAAGGAGATTTTCATCCTTGTAGCCTTCATGCCCTTCCCCTAGCGATTTCTTTTTAGAAAATTATCCAAAATTAATAAAACACTCAAGTCCATTTGATGACCATTTATCTAGTTCTCGCCATCTTTGTAGGATACCGTGATAAGCATTAAAAGTGCAGAAGTATGAAGATGAATGAAAGCCATCCAGGTATGGCTTCCGCCCCAGCCTGGAGGAGCTCTCTTACAAGGATGCAGAAGCACAAAGGACTGGGAGGACTCCAGAGGCTTGTCCCCAAGTTAGAATTAAAACTAGTGGTTTCCAGAGGCGAGTACATGTGCTCTTAGGATTGCTCTGTCTGTCTCTCCTTCTCAACAGGTTCTCACTACATAGCCTTGGCTATCCTGGAAAGTGACCTGAGACCAAGCTGGCCTCCAACTCACAAAGATCTGCTGCTGCTGCTGCTTCTGACTCCTGAGTGCTAAGAATAAAGGTATGCACCACCACACCCAGCCTAATTTTACCTTAAGAAGTGACCTCCCCCCAAAAATATTTTTTCAATAATTAGCTAACTAGTAGACACTGGTACCCTCATTCTTTCTTGATCCACGGTCCTCAGGTTGGGACAAATCCACAATCTCAGAGGAGACTTAAAGCCAGTGTCCTGGGTTTTGTTTTCTATTTTCAGTAACACATTGCTTATGCACTACAAGTCAATTTTTTGTTAAAATAATTTCTATGAATTAAATATAGGGTACAGATTTTACTAGTGGGTCAAGAGTCAACAATAGCAAAGAAGACACCAACTCTTGGTAAGAAGCATTTTATCCGTTATTAGCAAAAAATGAATTAATGATCAAATATAGCAAATGGGCTTGAAGCTTTTCAAACTCTTGACTTACAAGATATAGTTGTATAAATTCCTGGGGAGCAAAGTGACAATTTCTTTTTTTTTTTTTTTTTTTGGTTTTTCGAGACAGGGTTTCTCTGTGTAGCTTTGCACCTTTCCTGGAACTCACTTGGTAGCCCAGGCTGGCCTCGAACTCACAGAGATCTGCCTGGCTCTGCCTCCCGAGTGCTGGGATTAAAGGCGTGCGCCACCACTGCCCGGACAATTTTATTATGATATGGAGTGATTAAATCAAGCTGTTTAACTTATGGCCTCAAATACACATTATTTTTATGTCACAAGAACGCCCCTCTTGATCCCAACATGCACAGTCTTCTGTTCTTTGCCACATTCAATAAGCTCTGCAGTAGACCTCAAAAAAAAAAATTTGGACATTGCAGAGATTGTGGGAGTTTGTTGGAGTCTTGTTCTGATGTACTCCCGCCTATCAAAGGGTTCTTGGGTGGAGGAGAGAGGAATGAGGAAATATTAGATAGAAAGACAGAAGGAGACGATAAGAAAGTCAAAGACACATGGTAGCTTCGGGATGGCCCTGAATCAATACCTAGCCACCCAGAGCTTTATTCAAAAGGGCTTTTTATACAATGCTAAGGGGAGAGGCAAAAGACCTCCCCCTTGCAAGATCAAAGCACACCATACAGCCAAGTGTAGACCCTTCAAAACACCTGGTAACCAAGCCCCTGGCCAAATCATCCCATTATGCAGCCCTGCTGGGTAAAGCAAGCTCTGAGTTTCTGACCCTGAGTAAGCCCTCACTAGGAAGCCTTGGTGGGCCACCACAAGAGATGGCTCAGGGCTTAAGAGCACTCCAGATGTCCTGAGTTCAATTTCCAGCAGCCACATGGTGGCTCACAACTATCTGTAATAGGATCTGACTCCCTCTTCTGGTGTGCTTGAAGACAAGACAGATCACTCATATAGATAAACATATTTTTTTAAAAAGGTGTTAAGAGCACTTGTTCTGCCAGAGGACCTGGATTCAGTTCCCAGCACCCACATGGCAGCCCACAGCCATCTGTAACTCCAGTTCCAGGGGATCCTTTACCTCTTCTGACCTCTGGGGGCTTCTCTATGTACGTGGAACAGACATACACTGAGGTACAAACAAATGCACATAGAATAAATATTTCTTTTAAGTCCTACCCGATGAAGCTTTAACCCTTGATTATCACCCCATCACCCTTTTAAGAAAAGGGGTTTTGTTTGTTTTTTGTTTTGAACAGGGTTTCATAGAGCTAAGGCTGGCCTTAAATTAGCTTCATAGCCAGGAATGGCCCTGGGTACCTGTCCTCCTGTGTCTCCCTCCCAAATGCTGGTATTAGAGGCGTGTGCTACCATGCCAGGTTGAGAAAGGCTTTTGAAATATGAAATTACCATCCACTATGATTAAAGTCAAAACACATCCTACACTGAGATGAGCTAGAAATAGAGCTATGCTAGTAGGAAGCTTTCACGGTCGCCAAAATGTCTGAAGGTACCACCTGAGACTCTGTTAAGATTTTAGGGGAGGGACAGTGGAATAAAAAGGATGTGGGATTGCTGGGCATGGTGGCACACACCTTTATTCCCGGCACTCAGGAGGCAGCAGCAGGTGGATCTCTGTGAGTTCAAGGCCAGCCTGATCTACAAAGCAAGCTCCAGGACAGGCAGGGCTACACAGAGAAATCCAGTCTTAAAAAAAAAATAACAAAACAAAAATTCTGACATGCATTTATGGTGGGAGATTGAAGGGCAGCTTACATGCCATGGCACATATGTGGCAGTCAGAAGACTTCTGTTGGAAGTCTGCTTTGTTAGATAAAAGGTTAACTATGTGTGCTTGTGTATGGCTTCCAGTCAATTGTTAGTGTCCATTCTTTGATAGGACTCTGGGTGATGTTTGCTAGCTGCTAGCTAAGTGAGTTTCTTGGAAACAGCATAGAGTTGGTTCTTGTCTTTCTAATCCAGTCCCTCAGAGTCTTTTGGGGGTGAGTTAAGGCCATTTACATTTAAGATTATAGAAAAGGTTTTTGCTATTTCCTATAAATTTGCTAGGTAATGTTCTGGTTTTGTTGGATTGTGTGCATTGCTTTTCCTGCAATATTAGTTTTGAGAATTTGCGGATTTGCTGTTATATGTAGTTATGTCCTTCCTGGGACTACTTGGGTTTTTTGTTCCTTTTGTTGTTGTTGTTGGTGGTGGGTGGTGGTTTTTGAGACAGCCCTGGATGTCCTGGAACTCACTCTGTAGACCAGAGTGGCATCAAACTCAAAGATCTACCTGTGCCTGCCTCCCCAATGCTGGGATTAAAGGCATGTGCCATCACACACTTTTTTTTTTTTTTTTTTTTGGTTTTTTGGAGACAGGGTTTCTCTGTGTAGTTTTGGTTCCTGTCCTGAATCTCTGTCTATAGATTATGCTGGCCTCGAACTCACAGAGATCCACCTGCCTCTGCCTCCCGAGTGCTGGGATTAAAGGTGTGCACCACCACCGCCCGTCTTGAGTGCACACTTTCATGTATTCTCATAAAAGAGGCTATCTTTTATCTTTCTCCCTCTATTTTATTCAGTTAAGAATTTTCTGTAGAGTACAAAATAAGAAACAGAGCCAGGGTGTTTGTTATAAAGTGCTGTTTAATTCCCTGTAAATGTTTAATTCATCATACATGGATTAAATGCAAAGGAAATATTTAAAATATATTATTGAAAAGCAAAAAAAAGAGAAGAATTTTCTATAATGCTGGCTTGGTTGTCATGATTTGTCTAAATTTGTGGTTGTCTTAAAACACCCGGTTTTCTGCATCTTTTTTGAAAGATAGCTTTGCAGGGGAGAGCATTCTTGGTTCACAATTGTTTGTTATCCGAGCTTGAAATATTTCATTCCATGCTCTTCCAGCCTTTGTGGTTGGTTGGTGGTGAATATGCCTGGGGTAATTCTAATATCTGCCTTTGTATGTGAGTTAACATTTTTCTCATGCGGCTTTTAGTATTGTTTCTTTGCTTTGGTTTTTGTTGTTGTTGTTTTATTTTTGCTTTGTTTTGTTTTTCCAAGACAGGATTTCTTCTGAAACTCACAGTTTAGACCAGGCAACTCATTCTGTAGTGTAGATGTAACCAACCGTCTTATTAAATAAGAAACACAGAACCAATGCAAAGAAGAAAGCCAAGAGGTCAGAGCTAAGAGCTAAAACCTTACCCTTCCTCCTGCGGTGGTCCTACCTCTCCGAAAGAGAGCTACTTCCTGTGTTAAAGTCTTTATAAAGACTTTCGGTTCTGCCTTCTCATTGGTTGTAAACCCAACCACATGACCTCCTCGTCACGGCCTGTCTGTACAGACCTCCAGGTCTTCTACGGTTGGTATTGAGATTAAAGGTGTGTGTCTCCAATGCTAGCTGTATCCCTGAACACACAGAGATCTACCTAGCTCTGCCTACCAAGTACTGGGATTAAAGGCGTGTGCCACCACCGCCCTGCTTTCCTATGGCTTGCTAATAGCTCTGACCCCCGGGCAACTTTATTTACTAACATACAAATAACATTTTAATACAAATAAAATATCACCATATTTCCTTTTCTATTTTAATAAAAAGAAAAAAGGGAAAAGCTTATAACTAACATAAGAAAAACTATATACAAAAGTACAATAACTATATACAATATATACAAGTAATAAATACCTAAGCAATGTCTAGTTCATTTGTATTTGACAAATTCAGAGAAAATAATTCCATTATCTATCCTATTGTATCTAATTCACTTTCTATCCTAATTAATCTTCAACTATAACTAACTAATCTTCAACTCCCTCAGAGACCCAAGAAGGAAATAATATTAGCTAACAAAAAAAATAAAAACAGGAAGTACATTCAAGCAACTTCCAAAAAATTGTGAGTTGACAGAAACAGCCAGCTGCCTGGACAGTCACCTGAGGTTTCTCCGCAGTGCTGAGGCATCATCTTCAGCCTATAGGCTTAGCGTATCTGACAGACTCATTTGTGAAGTAGGATGTACACAAGGTCAACAGTTCAACCTCACATTGGGTGAGAGCAGTCCATGTACCAGAAACACCTGAATTCCACTAGTGTCATGTCATGATTCAGGATTTTAAATTCTGGAAATTGTTGATGTTTTTTGAATTCAGCTGTCCATTCTTCTTGGCTATGTGTGTATGTGGCTTCATCTCAGCATCCCGTTCTTCTCCACATCCCTCTATTAAATGCCATTCTACTATTGAGAGGCGTGAGCTTAATTACTCTTCAAGAATAACTGTTTCAGCTGCTGTTCCATTGCACATCAGAAGCCATCGGCCCACTGCCTGTTCAGCTGCCTTCGAAGAAAAGGGCACTGTACCTTTTCCGGATTGCGAAGGCCGCTTCAGAGATGGTGCCATATTGTCCTGGCCTCAGAAGATGCCTTTTGATAAGGCCATAACCACACTTGTTTTGGCAAGAATCAGTAGTCCTTTGTTTCGTGTCCTGTCTGTCCTGTTTGTCAGCAGTTGATTCGAGGATACTTTGTTGTCCAGTGGCTAACTTTTACCACAATGAAAGTTAACTCCAATTGCAGTTTTTTCAATGCCCATATTTTCTCTGAAGTAGATTGGTACTGCCAGGAGCCAACATGTCTCATAGTCATAACAAAAAAGAAAAATTTTCTAAGTTATTAAAACATTTTAAATGCCATATTCTGTAGATCTCTGAAGGGTTTGGAGATGACCTCGAACTCACAGACATCCACGTGCCTCTGCCTCCCGAGTGCTGGGATTAAAGGCATACGCCACTATGACTGATGTGTCATGAGAATGTCCTCTCTGTTGTGTCTATTATGGAGCTCTAAATGACTCTTGTGTTTGGATGTCTACTTCATTCTCTAAATTTGGAATGTTTTACACTATAATTTTATTAAATAGTCTGTTTGTTACAATTGGTTTTATCTCTGCTCCTTCTTCTGTGCTATGAATGCTCAGACTTGACCTCATGAATATATCCCAGACTTCTTAGAAATACTGTTCATGTATCTTTTCTTCTTCTTCTTCTTCTTCTTCTTCTTCTTCTTCTTCTTCTTCTTCTTCTTCTTCTTCGTGTGTGTGTGTGTGTGTGTGTGTGTGTGTGTGTGTGTGATTTGTATTATTATCTTCACTTCTCCCATTCCTGAAATTTATTCTTCTGCATGATGCTTTCTGATGTGCTTTTTATTTGATTGGCTATCTCTTTGACTTCTAGTATTTCTGTTTGGTTCTTTTATTCAGTGTTTTAGTTTCCTTGATGAATCACCCACCCACCCATCCATATTTTAGATTTTTCTCCTCCATTTTAAAGTTACACTCATTTTAGACACTGTCTAGTCTAGGTCTTGGATACAGTTCCTTCAGGCATGCATCTGTTTGAGCCTTCTATGTGATCATTAATTTTTTTTAGAAGTAAAACTCTGAATTCTTCGACATTTCCGCCATCTCCACTATCTTATAGGAGAGTTATCCAGTTGGGGATGGCTCATAGGAGATGGTTGTGCCTTATTTTTGTACTTCTTTCTTGGGCTTTGCTCATTGGCCAGAGTCCATTTGCCTTTCAGTTTGCCTTGCCCATCTATTTGTTGTTTTCTGTTGCTCTTCCTAGAGTGATAGCTGCATGATGATCAGCTATGGAGACTAGTGCCCCTTAATGCTGATTACTAAATGGGGCCACTGACGTGGTCCTGTCTTGGCTGTGTACCAGCAGGACCAAGGGTGGGGCCAAACACTGAGGACCATGGCGACCAAATGGAGTCAAAACCCTGATCTCTTATTTAGATTCTGTGAACTTGCTTGAGGCAGAAATCCAGACACCAGACTCAATGAAGTCTGTGTACTGGATGTGGGCTGTGGTTAGAATCATGGGCCCAAAGTAACCTCCGGGACCACAGAATAGACTGCTAGCCCTTTGGTGACCATTGAGACTTGAGAAGTCAAAACCCAGGTCCCATGCCGACCTTTGAGAGCATAGAACTAAAGACCCAGTCTCTCAGGAGGCACTGGGTGAAATAAGCTGAAGCCCCAGCCCTGCCTTGCCCTCTAGGGCCACTAAGGCTGGAGGCCTGGCTCCGTGGTTTTCTTTAGTCCCTTCAGGGGCAGAGGACAACTTAGGAGAGTCAGTCCTCTCTTCCCACCATATGGGTCGAGAGGATCAAATTCAGCCTGTCAGGCTTGACAGAAAGCACTTTCTTGCCACCCCATGTGGGGCTTTAAATAATGATGTTTGAGGCTTCATTTATTATACCTTTCATCTTTTTACTTTTCTGTATATCTTATGTTAATCCAAGGACTAAAGGTCATAAACCATTAGTGTAAACAAGGGTTATTTTCCAGATCAATATAGGAGGAAAGAACATTCAAAGAAACATAGTGTTACCTGGTGACAGAGATCTGTGCATCAGGAAAACAGAAATTTGGAGGTAGTTTGAGATCATGGAGCATGTAGAGTCAGGTCCAGTAGAAAATAAAGAAAGCAGTATTAGATATTACTTCACTGGGTAAGTTATGCTGTATTAGCTCTGTATTAAGCATCCATTAAAAATAAGTGCAACATCCTATCACTCTGAAGGCAAAAGCCAGCCTGTTCTACACAGGAGGTTCCAGGCTAACCAGTACTACACATAGTGATACCCTGTCTCAAAAACAAACAAAAGGTAACTCAGAAATACGTCTGTGAAACAGTGCCGGTGAAAAACAAAATGCCAGGGGCCGGAAAGATGGCTCAGTGTTTAAGAGTGCTTGCTCTTCTTCCATGGGACCCAAGTTCAGTCCCCAGCACCCACATCCAGCCGCTCAAAACCAGCTCCAGCTCCAGCTTTCGGAGATCCAACACCCTCTTTGAGCCACCACGGCCCCTGTGTGCACGTTCACATATACACAGACTTCCATAGATAGATAGATAGATAGATAGATAGATAGATAGATAGATAGATAGATAGTAAATATTTCAAATGATGCAAATTGGGATAATTTTGTTAGTAAACTCATGTAAAAATCTTTTAAAATGTGGGAGTATTTTATAAAAAGACTAACAGGGTTGTAACCTGTGCTCAAATCAGTTGCGTGAGTGGAGGACCCTACGATCTGAAGCGAGGCTAAGGATTCGGAGATGAAGGAAGGAAAGGGGAAATAAGTCATGCTTCAGTTCCAGCCCGCCAGACAAAGCCCTTCCTCAGTAAACCCCTAGGGGCTGGAGCTGTCAGAGCAATTAAGGACAGTGTGTGTGTCTGTTCATCTGATTTCAGAAAAACCAGTTTTGCCGAAACAGAAAGCTGATAGAGGAGACTAATGGGAGATAAGGTGTAAAGGGTGCTTTGGGGTCAGATCTGAGGGAGCTTTGAATGTTACACCAAGAAATTTGGCCTTTGTACCGTAGACTGGAGAATGATGGATGGTACTTTACAGACAAGGCACCGTGGTGAGAAAGCCTCTGCAATAACCTGCATTGTGTGGTTTTCCTTGGTGGTGAAAATGTTCCTCGGGCTAATACACAGCATGCTTGCTCATGCGTCTTAGAACCAACCAAGTGTGCCCAAATGGGAAAGCAGTGGGTGCACCCCAGCAGAGAGGGAGAGTGTTTGAAACATTGCCACTGTGAGGAGACTGGCTGCATTACATTTCCTATAAAGCCTTTGACAGACCGCATAAATAATTTTAACATCCAAAGGAATGAGACAGATCCTTTTCATTTTGTATGCTTGTCACATTTTTGTTCCTAAAGGTATAATCATGTGTTTTGCTATATTATTAGTGACTAGAATATTTTGAAGTAATTTGATTTTATTTTACCCCGTTTCTGTTCTTTCTTTTTCTTGGGGGAGGGGGGAGGTTGAGACAGGGTTTCTCTGTGTAACAGCCCTGACTGCCCTGGAACTCGCTCTGTAGACCAGGCTGGCCTCGAACTCACAGAAATCTACCTGCCTCTACCTCTCCAATGCTGGGATTAAAGGCGTGCACCACCACGTCTGGTTTGGTTCATATTTTTTAAAAGAGCTTTTTTAAAATGAGAGAGCAAGGGGCTGGAGAGATGTCTCAGCAGTTCAGAACATTGGTTACTCTTCCAGGGGATCCAGGTTCAATTCCCAGCACCTACATGGCAACTCACAACTGTGTGTAACTCCAATTCCAGAGAATCAGACAGCCTCACACAGACATACATGCAGGCAAAACACCAATCAATGCTCATAAAATAAATAAATGATTCTTTAAAAAGAGAAAAAGCAAATATTTTCACCTTGAATTAAATCAATGAATTTACATGAATTGAAAATAGTTAAGTGTTAACTGAATACTAGAAACACACTTTTTAAAATAAATTCTAAGCAATTTGACTTCATGTATATTCAGATATAACAACAAAGGTGAGCCTGAGATATTCTCAAAACAAATACTTCAAGCCAGGTGGTGGTGGCACATGCTTTTAATCCCAGCACTCGGGAGGCAGAGGCAGGAGGATCTCTGTGAGTTCGAGGCCAGCCTGGGCTACAGAGCGAGTTCCAGGACAGGCTCCAAAGCTACACAGAGAAACCCTGTCTCAAAAAACAAAAAACAAACAAACAAAAAAAATATTTTAGTACCTCAATACCCAACAGCAAATCAGAATCTTTACATAGAGCTAGTACTCCTCTCTCAGAGTTTTTGGTACATGTCAAAGCTTCAAGAAAACTCACAATACTTCCTGTCAATTTAATATCTTGACTGGCAAGATAAAAAAAAAAATAACCAAATATGGTAACTCACCTCTATAATACCAGCACTTCAAGTGGCCAAGACAAAAGAGAATTTAAGGCTAGCCTCAGCTACATATCAAGTTCCAGGACAGCCTGGGCTACATGATGAGATCCTGTCTCAGACAACAAGGTTTTGTTTGCTTGTTTGTTTGTTTTTAATGTAGTCCCATGGATTAAATGGGTAAGAATTCAGGAGGGCAGTGGTGGCACACGCCTTTAGTCCCAGCACTCAGGAGGCAGAGGCAAGGGGATCTCAGAGTTGAGGCCAGCCTGGTCTACAGAGCAAGTTCCAGGACAGCCAGGGCTACACAGAGAAACTGTATTAAAAAAAAAAAAAAAGGTAATTCCAAAATTCAAAGAGAACCTAACCCCTCAGTCAGAGCAGTTTCATTTGGATCATGGCCATGAAGATGGCTCTTGTCTCTCTCTCTCTTCTTGTACCTTGTAGATAAAATTCTTAAAGCTAATGAGAGGGGATGCATGAAGCCCCAAGGAATGTGTAACATCCAAATTAGACATCACACCAGAAAATATTCTTCTGGGAGTGGGCTCACAGCTCAGATATATATATATATTTTCACACCTGTGTTGTTCATGATCTTTATGTTATATCTGTATTAGTGGAGGATGAAAGTAATGGTCAGGCATGTTGGTGCACACACATAATCCCAGTACATGGGAGGCTGAGGCAGTATACAGGCAGTATACCCAAGCCCAGTGTACACACACACACACACACACACACACACACACCAAAAAAGTAATAATTTGAGCATGGGGTAAGGCCCAGCACTCAGGAGGCAGAGGCAGGCAGATCTTTGTGAGTTCGAGGCTAGCCTGGTCTACAGACCGAGATCCAGGAAAGGCGCAAAGCTACACAGAGAAACCCTGTCTCGGAAAAACAAAACAAAACAACAACAACAACAACAACAACAACAAAAAACCTTAACAGTTGTTTCTCACTGTATCTAAGGTAACTAACTGTAGAATATATCAGCTGTTTGTTGAACGTACCTAGACCTTAAAGAAATCAGAGTAGAGAACAGTGATTGTTTTCTACAATTTATAGAGTTGTTTCTCTGAGGAAGTTTCCATCTGTTGCATTACCTTGGCCACAAGACTATGCATGCACACTTGGAGGTCTTGCATTATTGGGTACTGCAAACAGTGCACAGTAAGGACTAAAGTTTTCAGGGATGTGGTGATTTCCTTCAGAGAACATATAGAACAGATCAAAGGGGCTTTGATAGGAGGAACTTGTTGTACTCCAAACACAACCTTTGTGTACAATTAATAAATATGCTTCTGAATGTAGGCTTGAGGTTCAGTTCACAGAAACTGTTCTCCCTTCTGACAGAGAGCCTAAAATTACCATCTGGAGTGACTCTCCTGTGAACGCCCTGTGCAACACAGAACACCCAACAAGTAAGTATAATAAATTAGGGAAAATAAACATTATTTTTCAAACTAGCTGAACAGTATTCAGACAGCTCAAATACCAGCTCAGGTTTGCTTTTGGAAAATCAATCTGTTTATTATCATTGAACACATCATGATCCTGCACTTCCTGAAAATTTGAGTACTGTTTTGTTTTTTTGTTTTTTGGGTTTTTTTTCCTTATAAAGGATATCTCAAGTAAGGAGCTGGAATGTTGGCTCAGTGGTTAAGAGCATAATTGTTACAGATCTTGCTGAGGATCCAGGTTCAGTTCCCATTGCATGTCTTTTTTTTTTTTTAAGATTTATTTATTATGTATACAGTGTTCTGCTGGCATGTATGCCTGCATGACAGAAGAGGGGACCAGATCTCATTATAGATGGTTGAGCCACCATGCACCAGGTGGGAATTGAACTCAGGACCTTGGGAAGAGCAGCCAGTGAGTGCTCTTAAGCCCTCCATCACATGTCTTTAATCCCAGCACCCATGCAGAGGCACTCACTTCACAGGGAATTCAAGGCCAGCCTGGTCTACACAGTGAGTTCCAGGCCAGTCAGGACTATACAGAGAGACCCTGTCTCAAAAATTAAAATTAAAGAATCTCAAATATTTTTGATAGTTTTTAACATAAAGCATTTTGACTGTGATTGTATAAAAGCTGCTGACTTGTATAGATAACGTGAAAAGACCCAGTACAAGTACTGAGTCAGCCAGGAAGTACTTATTGTTCATCTGTTGTGTGCCCAGAACTGTGCCAGATACGGTAGGAAACACAGTTGCTTACAGCACAAGAAAACTTCTGTGTATGTTTTTTAAAACTAACTTTAGTCTGTGCCGTTAGTTTTTGTTTGTTTGTTTGTTTGTTTTTGTTTTGTTTTTTAGGATATTTCCAAGGCCAAAACATCACAATTAAAATCAAATCTCATGCAGAGTCACACAAGCTGGAACTCTTAAGTAGACTATTGCTAAGCCAAGGAGTTAAAGTGAAATTTCTCAGCACCAGGAGAAACAACAATAATGAAAAAACACTCAGGAAACATTTAACAAAAGGGGATACACACATGTAGCTTTCTTCCTGCTTAAATGCACTTGTTTGAATACTTAAAGTATTCTGGTTTTTACTGATTCTGGGCACATATTCTTGGTAAATATCAGCAGAATGAGTGGCATAATGGCCATTGAAAACATGACACCTAGTGATATCATTGAAATCATAATTTTATAAAATATTTGCATATGGGACAAGTGTTCAGGGAACGTGTCCAAAATAAAACGGGTTTTGAAAATAATTTGTTACTTTACTGGACTTTTTTGTAACATTCAAGAACTGTCCACTATTGTTGCTACAATGTAATCTGAGAACCTTTTTATTTTTTATTGGAAGCATTCAAATATTACAATCACAGCACAGGACAGACTCTGTCCACCATTGGACTTCAAACATGTCTTAGCATATCTGGCAAATGGGTGGGTTCTGCTGCCAAGAGGTGATTTACTTAAGAGGTTTAGCAGAAAGACTGCAAGGAATTGTGTGGATGCTGGGGAGGAGGAAGGTTTGGCCCAACTACATTTCAGTTGGCACTACTACAACAGCCCAGCCAGAATTCTAGTTGGTCAGTGTGCATGCCACTCCAGCTATTAACCTATTTTGAGTGCCATCTTTGTCTCCAGACAGTGCCTACCTAAGTTGCAAATTTATACTTTAGGAAGCTTCATGGACTCAGACTGAAGAGCACCAAAAGCAGAAATAAAGCATGTATTAAAATCTCAGTTATGTAGCAAAATATATATAAGAGGGAAACATTGGGAGTTAGCTTCACTTGTGCGGAACATATGACATTATTTTTGCAGTGTCAGAGGCTCCAGGAAACACAAACATTTTGATTCCTTGAGGGCAAAGTGTTGAACATAAATATATCTAGCAGAAGGTTGTGCTGACCTGGCTTGTTGAGTACCAGTGACAACAGAAACCTGAGCAACAGATAGGCAGATGGCAATCTTTTTTCTTTTTAATTAACATTCATTAGTATTTATTAATATGGTGCAGTGTGATAATTTGAAACATATATAGTATAATATGCAATGATCAAATCAGGCTAATTATAATTTCCATCTCCTCTAATATTCTCATGTATGGTGATATTTTATTTGTGCTGAAATGTGATTTTATTTGTATGTTAATAAATAAAAGTGCCTGGGGGTCAGAGCTAATAGCAAGCCATTTAGCAGAAGTCTGGCAGTAGTAGCACATGCCCTTAATCCTGATCATATGACAGGCAGATCTCTGTGTGTTCGAGGACACAGCCAACATGGAGACACACGCCTTTAATCTCAATACCAACCATAGAGACCTGGAGGTCTATATAGACAGGTAGTGACGAGGAGGTCATGTGGTTGGGTTTACAACCAATGAGAAGGCAGAACAGAAAGTCAATAAAAAGACAGACACACAGGAAGTAGGTCTCTTTCTGAGGGGAAGGACGACAGCGAGGGGTAAGAAGGTGGTCTTGGTTTTAGCTCTTGGCTGCTGCTCTGACCTCTTGGGCTTTTAACTCTGCATTTGGCTCTGTGTTTCTTATTTAATAAAACTGTTCAGAATTACATCTACACTCACGTTTTCGTGGTGAAAAATCTTCCAACTCTATTCTTCTTATTTAGAAATGTAAAATTAATTGTTATGAACTGTAGCTTCCCTCTGGTGCTATTTACTATTAGAAGTATGTATTGGTTACTTTTCCATTAATATAATACAACGCTATGACCAAGACAACTCATAGAAGGAAGGGTTTATTGGGGCTTGTGGTTCTAGAGGGATGAGAGTCCATCACATCAAAGCAGAGAGGCATGGCAGCAGGCAAGCATGGTGGCTGAGAGCTCCCGTCTTAAACTACAAGCACAAAGCAGAAGGAGCAAACAATAAACAATATTAATATTTAAATTCTCAAAGCCTGCCCCCAGCGGCATACTTCCTCCAGAAAGGCCATACCCCCTGGACCTCCCCAAACAGTGCCACCAACTGGCGACCAAATATCCAAATACATAAGCCTATGAGGGACATTATTATTCAAACCAACACAAACTACATTCCCTTCTCTCACTCTTTGGGAACCCATCATCCATCTTCTCACTGTGTCATCTACCCCCTCCCTTTCTACTCTGCTGCCCTCTATTTTTCTTCTCTCTCTCTCTCTCTCTCTCTCTCTCTCTCTCTCTCTCTCTCTCTCTCTCTCTGTGTGTGTGTGTGTGTGTGTGTGTGTGTGTGTGTGTGTGTGTGTGCATGTATGCGTATGCATGTATATGCAATAAACTTTTTCAGCTTCCCCCAAACAGGACAAACCAAATAGGTTGTCCCTGCTCCTGATTTATTTCACTTAACATGATATCCCATTCCATTTATAACACAAATGAGGTTTTTATTTTTTCTGGCTAAAGAATGGTGTGTGTACATATATATATATATCACATTTTTCTCTTTAAAATTTGCTTATTCTTTGATAATTTTTGCATGTATTTAATATAGTCTGTTGTTTTAACCACCTCCATTATACTCTCCCCTCCTTCCTGCTCCCACTGAATCCATTCTTTTTTTTTTCCCAGAAATCTCCCTTCCTGCTTTCTTGTCTTTTTGTTTTTGCAAACCACTGAGTTTAACTAGGGCTGCTTATGTGAGCATGCATGCAAGGTTGTTTACTGGAGCATGCACAACTTGCCAGTGGCTACATCCCCAAAGAACATGACCAGACCACAAGCCACCACCATTACTTGCCAATAGCCGCTCAGAGAGAGGTGGGGCTTCAAGAGCCATCCCCCATCCATGATGGAATGTTGACTGCCCCAGCCCACCACATTTTTGTAGCCGATCATACATTGATAGACATCTTTGCTAACTGTGTTTGCTTGCTATGGTAAGTAGTGCTGCAGTAAACCTGAGCGTGCTCGAGCACTGTGGCTCTAACAAAATACCTGACAAAAGAAACTTAAGATAGGAAGAATTTGTTTTTAGCTGGGAGTTAGAGAGTGTAAGAAAGGCAAAAGGTAGCTGGTCACACTGAACATACAGTCTAGAGGCAGAGAGAAATGCTGGCAATTGTCTCATTTTCCCAGCCTGTGGAATCCTGCCTCCCTACATTTAAAGTAGGTCTTCTCACCTCTACTCAGTCGAAACACTCCCTTGAAACCTTACTTAGACATTTGTCTCCCACGTGGTTCTAGAGCTGGTGTCATTGATCAGTGTTAACCATCACAGTGGGCATCTTTGTGATTGGGTTGGCCAGATCATATGGTAAGGTCTATTTTCACTTTTTAAAGGATGTTCCATAGGAGCTGGGCATGGTCTTTAATCCCAGCACTCAGGAGGCAGATGCAGGCAGATCTCTGTGAGTTCAAGGCCACTTGGTCTCCATAATGAATTCCAGGACAGCCTCCTGTCTCAAAAACAAGCAAACAAAAAGAAGAAAAGAAACTTTCATAGTTCTATGCAACGGTTATAGTAATTTCAATAGTGTATAAGACTTTTGTGTGGAACTTCTCAGTTAATTAGAAATTGCCTCTAAACTGGGTGGTGGTGGAGGATATCTTTTTTGGGGTTATTTTGGTTTTTCAAGACAGTGCTCAGGAAGCAGATGATATGAATTCACAACATGCCCCCGCGGACCTAGACACTTCCACCTAGCCATTTCTGGGTCAAAATAGCCATTTCCGGGTCAAAATAGCCATTTCCAGGTCAAAACGTCTTGCGTGACCAGGACCCTGTTGCTTTGCATGGTTGCGTAAAGCGCGCAGCACAACCATGTGATCTACGTGCATGTGTGAAGTAGCCACATGATCCTGTGTACACAGGCGCGGCTTAGCCTTTATAAGCTGGCGCCATATTCCGGGCTTCCCTCCCTGTGTGTGTGTGTGTCTTTCTGCAGGCCTGAGCACATCTGTCTCTCTCTCTCTTATCTTAATAAAACTCTTGTTAGTGGATTCTGTCGTGTTTCATGACATTTCCTCGAAGGGTAAGAGCACCGCCAAATAACTAACAGCAGAGGCCAACAAATCTCCGAGTTCAAGGTCAGGCTGGTCTTTAGAGCAAGTTCCAGGACAACCAGAACTACACAGAGAAACCCTGTCTTGAAAAAACAAAAAAAAGAAAAAGAGAAAGAAAAAGTAATCCCCTCTGTCTGACCTGGTGAATGAATGAGAAGAGTCAGGCAAATAGAGTATTCCGGTGAAAGACTGGAAGGCCATGGAAATCTCAAAGGAAGCAATAGAACAAAGGAGCGTTGGAGAGGTACAGAGGAGCAATGTCCCACCAGCCCTGTCTCCCTTCCCCATAGATCCATAGATTCGAGGGAAGTCAAAAAGCCCACCCAAAAGACAAATCAAATAGCCCTGATTAAATACACACACACACACACACACACACACACACACACACACACACACAAGTGGGCAGTCCCATGCACAGTAAAAGCCCACAATTCTTTCAAGCCTGGAGGCTAGTTGTAGGTTTTGGGCAGATAGTAAATAAGACTTATTTTTTTTTTTACATTTACGTGTTGATTGGTGATTTTGTGTGTGTGTCTGTGTGTCTGTGTGTTTGTTGTTTTGTGTGTGTGTGTGTGTGTGTGTGTGTGTGTGTGTGTGTGTGTGTGTGTGTATATAAACACACATGCACAATCCTCATACTATAGAGGTCAGAGGACCACATGCAAGCATTGGTATTTTTCCTTTATGTGGGTTCCAGGGTTGAACTCAGATAATCAAGCTTGACCTGACTTACCCACCATGCCATCACCACTGAGGCGGTGACTCTTTTGTGATGTGTCATCAGTGGAAAAGAGGTCCATTTTGTCACTCTCTATGTCTTGGAGAGCTATGGCCAGATGTGATATTGAGAGGGAACCATATTGGTTAAGACTGGCTACCCTGGGGATCTGAGGACAAGGAAGAATCACAGGTTGAGTCTGGAATCAATCTGCCACTGCCCCGGGGAAAGGAAGTAGTTCTGGAGGTCAGAGCAACTGAAGTCATGTGATACTGAAGTGATACTGAAGTCATGCTGCCCTGGGTGATTGGGAACAGGCCCCCATACCTGAGATAACTACAGTCTGATAGCATCAAGCCTCAAGTCAACAGGTGGACCACGTTCTGGAGCCAACTGCTCACTGCCTATGGGACTCACAATTCTGAAGCTCCAGGAGAGGCCTTGGGACTCACAGTCTGTTTCCTCTAGCAGGAAGTTCAGTGGTGAGTGGGTTCCTAAACTACTTGGTCTGGTCTACCTGTGACGATTTCAGTACTGTATTTGCTTCCCCAACATTCAACATCAGGCTAGAACATTCACCTTGGCCAGAGCATGCCCCATCCCAGAGTGTACAGAGAGGGGCATCTCAAGACTATTGGGGATAGCTCCTGGAGCTGCCCCCTCCAAATCCTGCCCTCAGCTGCCTCCTCCAAACCCCACCCTTGAAAAAGCTGCTCAAAACGACTCCTACAAGCTGTTTAAGACCTGGCAACCATATTTGCCATGTGGTTCCTCTCCTGCCCTCCTGAGAGTCACCCAGGAGTTGCTTTGCTCTGTTCATTAAACCTGGATTTATTAATTCAGTTTGATTGGCTTATTACATCAGCAGTGGAGGCGGCAGATACACAATAACCTGGGATTCAAAACTTACCAGAGAGTGCCTGCCCATCCCACAGACTACAAAGCTAAGTGTGCCCAGCAGAGATTCCTGGTACAGAAAGAAGAGAGCTATGGGGTGAAGTCAGCTGTGACTGACATTTGTCCATCAAGATTCAACACCAGCCTACAGCCTACAAGGTGGGAAGTGAGACTCACCATTTCAAATGAACCATTGACATCCACCCTCTACACTGGACAGACTGTAATTTTAGACCACCTAGAAAAACAAAAACATTGTAACATTTCATATTTTCTTATTTATTTAACACTTTGTGTTTTGTCTCTCTCTCTTTTTTTTTACTGTATTTTTAGTATTTTACTGTAATACTGTATTTTACTTTGATTATTATTATTATTATTGGTTTTTAGAGACAGAGTTTCTCTGTGTAGTTTGGTGTCTGTTCTAGATCTCACTCTGTAGAACAGGCTGGCCTCGAACTCACAGAGACCTGCCTGGCTCTGCCTCCCAAGTGCTGGGAATAAAGGCATGCGCCACCACTGCCTGGCGAGTTTATTTTATTTTTCACAAAGCTGTTATATTTTTATTCTTAATACATTTTCTTATATTTAATTTAACTTTTATCAATTATTTCTTTATTTGGAAATCAGAATTTTTTTGCCTCTTGTTTTTTTTTTCTCTCCCATCCACCTCATAACATTTTTCTCAGTTATTTTTCTTTTCTTTCTTTCTTTCTTTTTCTTTTTTTTCTTGTTTGTGGCCCTGGCTGTCCTAGAACTCACTATGTATACCAGGCTGTCTCCCAAGTGCTGGGACTAAAGGTATATGTCACCATGCCCCTCATTTTTTTAATTGAAATAGAGTTACAACACTTTCTTCCTCCTTTCCTTCCTCCAGCCCCTCCAAGCTACCCTCACTCAAACTCCTCCCATGCCTTTCAAGTTGAGAGCCTCCTTTGCTTTGATTTTTTTTTTATTGTTTTATATATGTGTGTGTGTGTGTAGCCAGAAGTTTCTCAATCCTTCCTGGCCCCAGGTCTGGACAAATCTCTCCTACTCACAGTCCCACAGCTGCTTATAAAATAATTACTCAGAGGCTTATATATTAATTACAAACTGTTGGGTCTATGGCTCAGGCTTCTTACTAGCTAGCTCACTCATCTTAAATTAATCCATTTCTATTAATCTATGTATCACCACGTATCTTGTGGCTTCACCTGTATGGCATTACATCTTGCTTCCCTGGGTGGTTCTCAGTGTCTCCTCTGACCCTGCACCTTTCTCTTCCCTGTATCTCTGCTTAGTTTTCCCACCTGCCTCTAAGATGCCTTGCCATAGGCCAAAGCAGCTTATTTATTAACCAATGGTAGCAACACATATTCACAATGTACAGAAAGACCATCCCACAGCACTTCCCCTTTTCTGTCTGATCAAAAAGGAAGTTTTTCATTTTAACATAATAAAATTACATATAATAGAACAGTTATCAAGCAAGAATTACAGTTACAATATCTAGTCTATTTGTATTTGGCAAAATTAAAGAAAATATTCTATCGTCTATCTTATATTTGTGACTCCAAAGTTTAATAACTAATTTACCTTTTATTGTAACCAAGGAAAACTATAACTATCTATTCTTAATTCCATCAAAGACCCCAGAAGGATATTATCTGAGTAAACAGGAAGTGCGTTGCAAGCAACTTCCAAAATTCTAGAAATGACAGACACATCTGGTTGCCTGGACAGTCACCCAAAGTTCTTCTGTAACAAAGTTCTTCTGTCTTCAGCCTACAGGCCTAGAGTCTCTGGCATACTTTTTAGTGAAACAGGAAATTTGAAGGAAGGACTGTTCTGCCTATTGGCAAAGTTCATAAGTCACTTTTCTCTGTGTCCTGCAGAATGTCTGGCAGTTTCTTCTGTGAAGCAGGAATCTGAAGGACCATCCCGCCTTGTTTTGGCAAAGTTCAGTGGTCATCTTCCTACTGATCCTGCATGTCTAGTTTATACAATGTCTTGTCAAGCAGTCCAGGCAAGAGCAGTTGGTGTCTGTGGCCCATGCTGCTGCCCCAAGCCTCAATGAAGCCTGAGATCCATGTGGACATATGCCTTCTCTGCTGCTACCTGATGCCTTGGTGTTGTTCCTGGGTTTTGCTGCCTCAGGCACCATGCTGATATGAGTGGCTGTGTAACTACCAGAGACCGAGTCGAGGTTCTTGGTCATGTAGCCACTGAGGGCTATGAGTAGGCCATTGGTCCTGATATGGCCATTGGGCCATGTTGATGTCTGCAGCCCTTTTTACCACCAAAGCCCAATTAATATCCATGGGCACAGGAGAGCTGGCCCCATCCCTCAGTGGCCAGGCATAGGGGGGCATCGGTGGCATGGGGCAGGCATTGCTGTGGGCATAGGAGAGTTAGCTTCAGCTGATGACTTCTGGCACAGATGCAGGCAAAGAAAGACTCATCCTCCTTTGAAGTGGCTGACCACTGGGAATTTGACCACGCTCTAGCAAATATATGGACCACACAAAATGGACTTGGTTTTTTTTTGGGGGGAGGGGCCACAGGGGAAAGAGAGCAGACATGGGAAGACTGGGAGGTGAGTACGATGGGACACATGATGTGAGATTCCCAAATAATCAATAAAAAATAATTAAAAAAAAAGAGAGATCTATAAAACAAAAATGTCTCTACCTTATAACCCCTGCTTACCCAAGGACACATAAACCTATAAGCCCCAATTGCCCATGGACAGATAACTTCCTGGAATGCTGGGGTCTGTTGTTCATGTAAGATACAAGCTAGGAGTTTTCACTTCTGTAAACAAGGTTGGTTGCCCCGACTGCATAGGATGTACTTGGTCACACATAGGTGGGTGGTACATAGGCAGAAAGTATGTCAGGCTATTGTGGTCATGGTCTTATTCTTACCTGGTGGGATTAGCAGAGATGTATCTATTAGGGCTGGCTTCCCCACAGTCTGTTGATCTCTGTATTTTGTTCATTATGGTTTTCTATGATGGTCTCCGTTTGCTATAAAGAGGCCTCTTTGATGAGGGTTGGTTGCGATATCTATCTGTGGGTATAAGGGTAAGATTTAGAATATAGTAAGGAATTATACTGGTCTAGCAAAGTGGTAGTAGTAGATTCTTTACTAAGGCCCATGACCCCACTAACCCAGGAAACTGGCTAAGGTTCCAGAACCAGGCATGAGTTCCCTCCTGTTCACTGGACTTTAAGTCCAATTAGACAGCTGTCATTTGTCACTGACATGTAAGTGCCACTTATTGTACCTTGATATCGTACCAAATTTCTAAGTTGTCCTGGTTCATAGATGTTGCAACTGGGTAGGACTATTTAACTGAACTTCTCCCTTGGCAACTTGCATAGTATTTTCTGGAACTATGGATGCTAGACCACAGGAAAGAGGCTTTCGGGTCAAATCCAGCTGAAATGATCCCCAGTTCTGGGTCCTAAGTGTGAAGTGTCTTCAGCAATAGGGTCCCACCCTCAACTCCTGAGCTGCAACCAGAGGCTACATCTATAATCTATATTGTTTTGGAAGTCACTTGGATTATCCTGTATTGTTGGTTGCTTTTGCTCTTTGGGGGGGCCTGCCACCCAGCTCCCAAATAAATAACACACGGAAGCTTATTCTTAATTATAAATACCTGGCCTTAGCTTGGCTTGTTTCTAGGCAGCTTTTCTTAACTTTAAATTATCCCGTCTACCTTTTGTCTCTGGGCTTTTCCCTTTTCTTACTTCCGTAATCTTACTTTCACTCTTACTCTGTGGCTGGCTGGGTGGCTGGCCCCTATCGTCCTCCTCTCCTTGTTCTCTTGCTCCTTGCTTCTTCTTTCCCCACAGATTTCTGCTTCTATTTATTTTCTCTACCTGCCAGCCCCACCTATCCTTTCTCCTGCCTTGCTATTTGTCGTTCAGCTCTTTATTAGATGATCAGGTGTTTTAGACAGGCAAAGTAACACAGCTTCACAGAGATAAATAAATGCAAAATAAAAGAATGCAACACAGCTTTACATCATCAAACAAATGCTCCACAGCATAAACAAATATAACATACCCCAAAATAACATTCCACAACAACTCCTGCTCCAGGGGATCTGAAATTCTCTTCTGGCCTTCTCAGACACAAGTATGCAGATGTACATACCTGCCCCCTCCACATATGCATAATAAAAATTAAAAAAAAAACTTTTTAGTAGTTTAGTTCAGTTTTGTTTGAGACAAGGTTTCTCTGTGTAGCTCTGGCTGTCCTGGAACTCACACTGTAGACCAGGCTAGCCTCAAACTCAGAGATCTACCTGCCTCTGCCTCCAGAACGGTGGGATTAAAGTTGTGTGCCACCAACACTCTGCTAAAAACTTTCTTTTTTAAAAGACTACTTCTGAAAGTAGTCCATTTGACAAAAAGAAAGCAAAATGCTGCAGAATTCATCAAGGAAATTGAGATCTTTAAAACCAAGTTGAAATGAAAAGTTCAATGAATGAAACAAAAGACATGATAGAACACATCACTAGTAGACTAGGTAAGACAGAAGAAGAATGTCAGTAATGGGATACAAAGTCTGTAAAATAACACAACCAGACATCACTGAAGAAATAGGGATGGGGAGATGTCTCAGTGGGTAAAAATGCTTGCCATGCAAGCATGACCACCTGAGTTTCAATCACCAGCACCCACATGAAAGCCAGGGGAGACCTGTAATCCCAGCTTGGGGAGGGGGACAGAGCCAGGTGGACCCCAGGAATTTATCCAATTTTAGGAATAATGGAGACCAAAGACTTATATGGAAAGTAATAGAACAAGACACTCAACATTCTTCTCTCGCTCTTCATGCACACACATACACACAAAAACCCAAAACAAACAAACAAACAAACAAACAAACAAACAAAAATAAACTACAGCCAGGCAGTGGTGGTACATGCCTTTAATCCCAGCACTTGGGAGGAGGCAGGCAGGTCTCAGTGAGTTCAAGGCCAGCCTTGTCTACAAAGCAAGTTCCAGGACAGCCAGGAAACCCTGCCTAAAAAAAACAAAAAACAAAACAAAAAATAAACTATATAAATGTAAAAGTAATAAATTAATGAACTATACCATAGATCAAATGGATTCAGTAGACATCTACAGAATACTCCATAGAATAAAATGCACATTCTTCTCAGCAGACCATGGATCCTTCTCTGAAAAAGAGCGTATCTTATGCTGTAAAGCAAGTCTTAAATATAAAATAATTAAACCATTTTCTTATATCTTATTCACTTAAGCTAAGGAAATCAAGAGGTAGAGGTAGATAATGATCCACTAGAAAGATATTGTTTTTCTTGGAAGTAAAGCAGAAAATTACCTTCCCCTTCCCAGACCGTGTCTCCTTTCTTTTTTCTCTTTGAGATGAGGTCTCACTATGTAGACCAGGCTGGCTTCTTCCTCACAGAGGTCCACCTGCCTCAGCTTCCTGAGTACTGCGATTAAGGGTTTGTGATGTTATGAGGAAGTAACTCAAAGTCACAAGGTCAGTATGATGACCATAGACACAGGGACCAGGATCCATCTATCTAAATAAACGTGCTGGCTAGTTTTCTATCAGCTTGACATACTGTAACATCCCCTGAGAGGAGGAAACCTCAACTAAGAAAATATACCCATAAGATTGGGGCTGTAGGCCCTTAATTAGTGATTGATGGGGAAGACCCAGCCCATCATGGGTGGTGCCATCCCTGGGCTTGTGGTCCTGGGTTCTCTAAGGAAGCAGGCTGAGCAAGCCCTAAGGAGTAAGCCAGTAAGCAGTACGGTTCCTGCCCTGTTTGACTTCCTGTCCTGACTGCCTTCAATTATGGACTACAATATGGAAGTGAAGTCCATATAAAGCCAAATAAACCTTGTCCTTCCCAATTTGGTTATGGTGTTTCATCATAGCAATATTAACCCTAATTAGGACAATTAGATTTATGTTACTCAATAATGGAATAGAAAGTTGAGCAGTATTTTGTAATCTCTTGAAGAAAAAAAAATGGTAACTTGAAAAGTCTTCACTGATATTTTTTACATTTTCAAGAATAGAATTTTCATCAGACACACCAAAATTTATCTCCAAAGTAAATGGTCAAAAAATTGAAATTGTAGAGGCTGGCTGAAGTCTTACTAAGTAATCTAAAACAACCCTTTCTCCCAGAATGTGGCCTACAACCTGGGGCATCTCGGGATCTCAGGACAAACTTGAATACTTTTACCAGGTTCCAACTTAATAAATCTATCAGCATCTCAAAGCTTTAGGAAGAGGATGATTACTGATTACTGATGATTTGCCAAAGGATGGGGGAGGAATCAAACTTGCTAGTGAATGGCAGAGGCACCTTATATAATACAGAAGCCAGGAAACAGTCTACATTTGGCCACAGAAGACAGACTTGCTGCCAGGGGTGGTAAAAGCTGAAGAGGCATTTCATCAATGTAATGACCTTGCATGTTAGAAACCACCTTGATAAAGATCAGTCTCGGGCCTTTCTTCGCAGTTTTAAGGGTTTATTTATTTATTTATTTATTTATTTATTTATTTATTTCCAAGACAGAGTTTCTCTGTGTAGTCCTAGCTGTCCTGGAACTCATTCTATATACCAGGCTGGCCTTGAATTCAGAGATTCGCCTGCCTCTGCTTCCCCAGTCCTGGAGTTAAAGGTGTGCGCCACCACACCTTGGCATGTATTTATTTATTGAGACAGAGTCTCACTATGTAGCTCTGGCTGTCCTGAAACTCACAATATAGACCAGGCCAGCTTTGAACTCCCAGAGACCTGCCTCCCTCTGGGCATGTGCCACCATGCCTGGCAGTGTTAAGTGTTAAGGAGTAGGACAGGTATGGCAAAAATGAGGACCCTTGTCAACACTCCTCACTTCTGTGCTGGTGCAGACATGGATAATAGAGAGCTCAGCCTCAGAATTCTTCTCAACTTGTTCAGTATGGAGGGTAATTACTACCCACCAATGGGAATCTTGGGTCATTTTTTATCACTGCCTAGAAGCCAAGACTCCAGAAGTACCCAGGATATACAAAAAAAAATTCCACAAATGTGGTGATGGCTAAACTTTTTCTATCTGAGGGGTAAGAAAGGAAAGGAACACATGCCTTCTGATGGCAACTTTATCTTCTACTTCATCTTGAAATTTTCTTTGAAAATCTGTCTTCACACAGCTACATCTCTCTTCTACACAGCCACACATCTCTACTCACCTACATACCTCTATACAGCTACATCTCTCTAATACACAGCCATACATCTCTCCTCTACACAGCTCCCTCCCAGAAAAAACTCTGGACAAATATACGAGTTACACTTTGAGGGTCACATAACATTTCTTGAGTAAACAATAAGAAACAGAGCCATTCTGATAACACAGGAGAAATCTTATGGTTTTTCTCAGACTTGGGATGTCACGTTGACAGGCCACTCAGTGACCATGGCAATGCTTGGCTGTCAGCCAAGTTCCCTGATGTGCTGCCATCTGTAAAGCAAAGTAATGAGGCATGTAGGCTGAGCATCCAGCATTTCCTGATGGAGAGTAACATTGAAATTCAGGACCTAAACAATAAACAGTTAGTTGGCTGAACCTTGAGTAGTTAGGAGTTTGTGCAGTGTTGATTGCTGCAGGGAGCTATGTTGACTAAAGTTGCTTCATACCTGACCTTGATTCAACAAACAGACACTTGGGAATTTGTACTTGTGCATTTGTTTGCAGGAGCAACTATTCTGTTTTGAATTTGTTCTGAGGTCTTAAATCAGCTAATGGTGTAAAAAGCTGTCTTTGTAGCTGAGAATACTATTATTTTCCTATATCAGTCTGAGCTATGAAAAATATCCTAGTACTATTTCTATTCATCAAAATTGTACAGCTTAAGAAGAAATCATCTTTCTGACCATCCACAGATAAATGTGCCCAAAAAGTATAAAACATATTAACAATGATCTGTGGAAAGAACCCTACAGCTGTTCTTTTTAGGGAGGAATTGTGGCAACAGATGAGAACATTTACCTATAGAAACAAACTGTATCCACAGCCAGTAACTCCATGGTCTTTGCCTAGTGGGGCTCCCCATCAGAGAGTTATTCATCTGGTGGGTCAACCTGTTGAATATTAGTTGTCACCTGCTGTATATTCTGTGGCCTCTGGCAATTTTTGAACTATTTCCTTGGCTATAGGTAAGTTCTCTGTGACATATAACTAAGCTACTTTAATATAAAAGGATATGTGCCCTAAAAAGCACTTAGCTGTAGGATGGACTCTCATCTTGTGGAAAGTGGATGCCATAACTGTAGTTCATGAGAACAGGGATGCCTTATTTCTCAGGTTCCAAGGAGTATGTGCTCTGAGTGGGCCATCAGCTGTGTGAACCATCCCACCTAGAAATGCTGATGAGGTCAGGTTGCCTGAAAGAGTCTGTCCCCCAAGTTGCTTCTTGGCTCTGGCTTAGGGCTGTTTCTGTTGTTGAAAACTTGACTTTTGAGAAGTTGAGATGAAATAGCACTTGTAACAGTTGTTTGAAAACTTTAAAGAGCTAGTAGTGAGTAGGATAATTACTGATAAAGGAAATGGAAGCCCTCTGGAGCTAAGGAAATAATGGCTCCATGGTTAAGAGCACCCACAGCTCTCCCAAAGAACCTGAGTTTGGTTCCCAGCACCTACATCAAGCAGCTCACAACCCTACAACCCAAGCTTTGGGGGACCAGAGGCCTCCGGTCTCTTCAGGCATCTGCACTCATGTGCAGACACACACATCTACATATAATTAAATATAATTAAAATGTTTTTTCACGTTAAGCCCTTCCACCCTCATTTCTCTTTTCAGCATGCAATTCATTATTTAATTGTCCATTTTCAAGAAGACAAGAATGAAATATTATCCTTCCCAGGAGGCAAAACAAATGAAGGGAGGCTTTTCTTCAGTTTGCTCCTACAGTGTGTCATGTCTGTAAGTCCATTCTAGCACAGCTAACACACTTGTCATATTGATCGGACTCTAAACAGCACTATCCTCACTTCATCCCCCACCTCCCAAGGACCTGCATTGACTCCTCTGTCTCAGAGAAAAGCTGAGATCTTCACTCTTGAATTCCAAGTCCTGAAATTCCACATCCATGTTGTTCACCCGCCTGCTTCCATGTGAGAGCTAATCTTTTATTTATTTGGATCTGACACACATCATAGCTGAGGGACCTTTGCACTTCATAGCTGAGGGAACTGAAACCCAGACAGGTGATATGATATACCCCAAACCTACACACAGATCTTCCACTTTGAGCAAAATTCCATGCTTTTCATTGTTTCTCTAGTCCTAAGCATAGGGTGTGTAGAACTGGTACCCAGGGGACAAGGTGTCATGGTGTAAATGACACATGAGGCAATATAGAGTATTTAAAACTCCTGTGAGCTTGCAACAGAGTTTATAGTAAATTACCTAAATGACTGGTTTTTTTTTTATGTTGTTGTTTGTTTTTTAAGTAGGTCTCACTATGTAACTTTGGCTGGCCAAGAACTCTCTATGTAGACCAGACTGGCCTGGAATGTACATACATCCACCTGCCTTAGAGCAGCAAATGACCTTTGTAAAAGACAAAAAAAAAAAAAAAAAAAAATCTATGGAGGCCAGGTATGTTCGCACATGCTTTAATCCTAGCACTCAGGAGGCAGAGGCAGGCAGATCTCTCTGTGAGTTCGAGGCCAGCCTGGTCTACAGAGTAAGTTCCAGGACAGGCAGGGCTACATAGTGAGACCCCCATCTCCAAACAACAACAAACAAAGAAACAAGCAAAACAAAACAACAAACAAACAAACAAACAAAGCATCTGCTATCCTCTTAGGGAAGTTACTGAACCTGGGGGCAGGGTGCAGGCTTTTGTTCAATGAATGAGCTTTGGAACGAAAAATTATGCTAATTGTCTTCCATCTAAATTAAATGATTCGGGGACAAGAATAATTAACAACCTTGTTAAGGTTTCCCTGGGGAGTGGCCTATTGAATTATTAGTGTCCACAAAGGTTTTCCTTCTGAACTGAAGCTAACAAGATCGTTTCAAGGATAATC